>NC_091999.1:66877459-67477459 GCF_044704955.1 Pristiophorus japonicus
GTTCAGTTTTAATGAAGCGCTTGATTCTGGGTGAATTCAAAATTATATCGCAACCATGACTGGGATTGAAGACGGGCTGTGCACCCAGTGGAAGCAAAGATCGAGGACTCAAACAGATGAAATCAATAATATAAATTGTCAATAGAAAATTAGAATCAATGAGGGAAATATGTTACACACAGTGCCAGCCATGGCTCACTAGGTAGCTGGCTCGCCTCTGAGTCAGCAGATTGTGGTTTGAAGTCCCACTCCAGAGACTTGACCACAGATAACTAGGTTGACAATCCCAGTGCCGTTCTGAGAGAGTACTGCACTGTCAGAGGTGCCATCTTTCCGATGAGACGGAAACCGAATCTGGTCTCGGTCAGATGTAAAAGATAAAGGAGCAGAGACAATAAATAATGAAAATCAATAAGGACGTAGCATCTAGCAGAGAGAATAAAGTAAAATATCGATATCAAAATCAAATGAACGCTAGAAGCGAGAGAGCATGTCGTCTATAAGCTCTTTAGGGAAGGAAATCTGCCGCCCTTACACAGGCTGGCCTATATGAGACTCCAGAAACACTGCAAAGTGGTTGACGCTTAACTTCCCTCTAAAATTGTGCACTAAGCCACTCAGTTTGTCAAGGGGCAATTATGGATGGACGATAAATGCTGGCCTAGCCAGCGACGCCCAAATCCCAAGAACGAATAAAAAAATGTAGCCAAATGCTTGTTCAAAGAGCTGGGTTCGAAGCAGCGTCGTTAAGGAGGAGAGAGATATCCGGAAGCAGAGAGGGAAAGGGACTGAAATGCAGACTTTGCAGCCTTGGTATTTGAATGAACAGCCGCCAATGATGCAGCGATGCAAATGTCAAAGGTGAAAATATTTAACTGGAGGAGGGCTAATCTAATAAGCTTAAAGGGGATCTAGCCAAGGTGGATTGGAAACAAAGGTTAGCAAGAAAAAAAATAAATGAGCAATGGGAGGCCTTCAAAGAGGAGATACTTTGGGTACAGATTCGGCACATTCTCACGAGGGGGAAAGAAAAGGCACCCAAACCTAAAGCTCCTTGGTGACTGAAGAAATAGAGGTTCAATTGAAACCGAAATAGATGGTTAATGTCAGGTTTATAATACAGCAAGGGAAATCAAGCTAAATACAGAAATCGCAGAGAATAACTGAATAAGGAGATAAGACAGGCAAAACAATTGTATTGGAGATGCTTAGCGGGTAACAAATTATATTATTAATATATAAAGAAGTAAAGGAGAATCTTGGGAAAACTGGGATCGATTAAGGGACAACATTTCTTCTGGATGCAGAGGATATGGCTGAGGCACTGAGTGAGTACTTTGCATCTGTATTCACTGAAGGGGAGGATTCTCCCACTCATACAGTAATGGAGGAGGTAGTAGAGAAAATGGATAGGATAACAATAGATGAAGAGACGGTACTAAAACGGTTGGCAGTTCACATAGTAGAAAAGTCAGCCGGACAAGATGAGAGGCATTCTAGGCTACTGATGTGAGTAAGGCTGGGAATTCCGGAGGGCCCGGCCATTTCTTTCAATCCTCCTGTGATATGGGACTGGTGCCAGAGGATTGGACCATAGCAATTGGTACACCATTGTTCAAAAAGGGGAGCAGTATAAACCCGGCAACAGCAGGCCCGTCAGCCTAACGCCGGTGGTTGGGGAAACCTTTATCGACAATAATACGGGACGAAATCAATTATAAAATCGAAGAACAAGGGTAACTAAATGAACGCAATATCGTGTTTGCCTAACTTGATTTTGTTATTCGATGGAATGAAGGTAAAGGTTGGTCAAAGTAGATATTGAGTATATGAACTTTAAAAAAACGCTTGATAAATTGCCAGATAATAGAATTAGACACCATGGAATTAAAGAGAAATGGCAGTGTGGAAGGAAATTGGCTTATGGGCAGAAATAATTGTTTGGATGTGAAAGTTTGTTTTTATTATTCGTTCCTGGGATTTGGACATCACTGGCAAGCCTGCATTCTTCAACATGTGCAGACCTTGTGATGTTCGGGAGGGAGTTCCCGGATTTTTCCCAATAACAATGAAGGAAGGGTTGGAATATTTCCACGTCGGCATGGTGTATATCTTGGAGATGGTGATCCCATGCACCTGCTGCCCTTGTCATTCTAGGTGGTAGCATTCGCAAGGTTGGGATTGACTGTCGAAGAAGCCTTGCCGAGTTGCTGCAATAAATCTTATAGATGGTACACACTGCAACCAGGGTCCGCCGGCGGTGGAGGAAGTGATTGTCATAGAATCAGAAATTTACAGCACGGAAGGAGGCGATTTCAGCCCCGTGTGTCCGTGCCGGCCAACAAGAGACTGTCCACCTTAATCCCACTTTCCAGCTCTAGTACATAATCCTGCAGGTTAATGCACTTAAAGTCCACATTCAACAACGTTTTAAATATGTTGAAGGATTCTGCTTCTACCACCCTTTCAGGCAGTGAGGTCCAGATCCTCAGTACCCTCCGGGTGAAGATAAAGCACCCCAAAATCTTCTGAAGCGCTTATCAAGTATTTTCAATCTATAGCTCCTGGTTGTTGATCCTTCTGCTAAGGGAATTAGATCCTTCCTATCAACTGTATCTCGGCCCCTCATAATTTTAAACACCTTAATATGGTTTCCCCTTAGCCTCCTCTGTTCCGACGAAAACACACCAAGCCTATCCAAACTTTCCTCATAACTAGAATTCTCCAGTGCAGGCAACCTCCTCATGAATCTCCTCTGTAAACTCTCTAGAGCAATCACATATTTCCTTTAATTTGGTGACCAGAACTGCACGCAGTACTCTAGCTGTGGCCTAACTTGTGCTTTATAAGGTTCATGCACAACCTCGCTGCTCTTGTATTATATGCCATTGCTAATAAAGGTGGATATTATATATGTCTTCTTAACTACCTTATCTAACTGGCCTTCCACCTTCTGGCACCTGTGGACCTGCAATCCAAGTTCTCTTTGTTCAATCACGCTCAGGACTGATGCCTTGTAGATGTTGGAAATATTTTGGGGAAGTCAGGATGTAAGACACTCGCTGGAGAACACTCAGCCTCTGACCTGCTCCTGATGCTACAGTATTTATGAGTCTGTTCCATTGAAAGTTTGTGGTCAGTATTGAGTCCCAGGATGTTGGTGGGGATTCAGCTAATATCATTGGTGCGGTTGTTGTGCTTGGATATATTCATTTTCTGGTCCTTGTGTAGCGTGAATGTTATTTGGCACTTAATCAGCCTTGGCCTGAATGTCGTCCAGGTCTTTCTGCCTACGGACAGGGAGTGCTCCATTAGCCTACGATTATCCTGCACACTGGAGTCATCAGTGAACATCCCCGCTTCTGATATTATGATAGATGGAGGTCACTGATGAAGCACCTCAAGATGGTTGGGCCTAGGACACTGCTCTGTGGAACTGCTGCCTGGGGCTGTGATGATTGACATTGAACCACCACAACCATCTTCCTTTGTGCCATGGTATGAATCCAGCCAGTGGAGATTTATATCGCTGACCCCTATTGCACATTTTTAGGAGGGCTCCTTGATGCTACACTTGGTTACGTGCTGCTGTGATGTCAGGTGAATCAGTCTCATCTCACCTCTGGAATTCAGCTCTTTAGTTTGGACCAAGGCTGTAATGAGGTCTGAATTCAGTGGTCCTGGCAGTCCCAAACTCCGCACAGGTGAGCCAGTCATTGGTGAGTAAGTGCCGCTTGATAGCACTGTCGATGACACCTTCCATCACTTTGCTGATGTTGATACTGATGGAGCGGAAATTGGCCGGAAAGATTTGCCCTGTTTTTTGTTGACAGGACACACTTGGGCAGTTTTACACATTGTCGGATCCAGTGTTGTGACTGTACTGGAACAGAGTGGCTGGAGGCCTGGCTAGTTCTGGAACACAAGTCTTCAGCACGACAGCCGGAATGTTGGCCCATAGCCTTTGCGGTATCCAGGGTACTCAGCCATTTCTTCAGATCATGTCGATTAAATCGATTTGGCTGCAGACTGGATATTTGATGGTAGGGAAGTCAGGAAGATGCCGATATGTATCATCTGCTCGGCATTTCTGGCTGAAGATGGTTGTAAACAGTGCAGCCTTGTGTTTTGGAATCACGTGCTGGGCTCCTTCAGCACTGATGAAGGTGTAATACTTATGGAACCTCTGCTTCCGTTAGTTGTTGAAGTTTCCACCAACATTCACGATTGGATGTGTCAGGACTGCAGAGCTTTGATCTGATTGCAAGATCGCTTATCTCTCTCTATAACATGCTGCTCCTTCTGTTTAGAATGAGTGTAGTCCTGTGTTGCAGGTCTAAAAACTCATTTTTAGCTACGTCTGGAGCTGCTCCTGGCATGCTCTTCTGCACACCTCATTGAATCGGCTTTGGTCCCCTGGGTTGATTGTAATGGTAGAGGGAGGGATATTCCGGACCATGAGGTTACAGATTATGGTGGAATACAAAGCTGCGTCTGCAGATGACACACGGCGCATCATGAAGGCCTAGTTTTGAGCTGCTAGATATGTTCTGAATCTGTCTTATTTAGCACAATGTTCGTGCTACTCTTAACAATAGACGGTGTCCTCAATTGAAAGACAGGATTCGTTGCCACAGGGACTGTGCGATGATCATTGCTACCAAAGCTATCATGGATATATGCATCTGCGACAGGTAGCTTGGTGAGGATGAGATCAAGTAGGTTCTTCGCTCGTATTGGGTCTCTCACCACCTGCTGCAGGCCAGTTTGGCAGCTCTGTCCTTTAGGATTTGGAAAACTCGGTTGTTAGTGGTGCTGCCGATCCACTCTTGGTGATTGACATTGAAGTCCACCACCCAAATTACATTATGTGCCCTTGCTATACTCGGTGCTTCCTCCAAGTGGTATTCAGCATGGAGGCTTCCTGATTCGTTAGCCGAGTGGGGGCGGTAGGTGGGAATCAACTTGATGTTCCCTTGCCCAGGCGTGATCTGAAGCCATGAGACCTCATGGGTCTGGAGTCAATGTTGAGGACTACAGCGGCCAATATCACCCGACTGTATAGCACTATGTCACCACCCGTGGTGGGTCTCAACTGCCAGTGGAAAGGGACGTACCTAGGGATGCTGATGGAGGAGCCAGGGTCATTGGCTGAAATCTATGATTCTGTCACTAAGACAAGCACATAAGCACATAAGAAATAGGAGCTGGAGTAGGCCATACGGCCCTGCGAGCCTGCTACGCCATTGAATAAGATCATGCCTAATCCGATCACGGACTCGGGTCTACTTCATTGCATGCTCCCCATAATCCCTCATTGCCTTATCGGTTAATACTCCGTCTATCGCAGTTTTAAATTTTTTCAATACCCCAGCTTCCACAGCTCTCTGAGGCAGGGAATTCCATAGATTTATACCCCTCTAAAGAAGAAATTCCGCAACATCTCTGTTTTAAATGGGCATCCTCTAATTCTAAGTCTATGTCCCCTAGCTCTTGTCTCCCCTATCAGTGGAAACATCCACTCTGCATCCACCTTGTCAAGCCCCCTCATACTCTTGTATATTTCGATAAGATCACGTCTCATTCTTCTGAATTCCAATGAGCAGAGGCCCAACCTACACTACCTTTCCTCATAAGCCACCCCCCTCATCTCCGGGATCAACCTACTGAACCTTCTCTGATCTGCCTCCAATGCAATTATAAAATTTCGTAAATTTGGAAACAAAAACTGTACGCAGTATTCCAGATGTGGCCCCACCAATATCCTGTATAACTGTAGCAAGACTACCTTGCTTTTATTAACCATCCCATTTGCAATAAAGACCAAGATTCCATTGGCCTTCCAAATCACATGCTGTACCTGCATACTATCATTTTTTTGTTTCATGCACAAATTCCCCAAGTCCCACTGTACTGCAGCCCTTTGCAATTTTCTCCATTTAAATAACAACTTGCTCTTTGATTTTTCTGCCAAAGTGCATTACCTCACAATTTCCCACATGATACTCCATCTGCCAATATTTTGCCCAGGCACTTAGCCTTTCACAGAAAGAGAGAAACAAGGAAAATAAATGCAGGAGTAGGCCATTCGTCCCTTCTTGCCTGCACCACCATTCAATAAGATCATGGCTGATCATTCACCTCAGTACCACTTTGCTGCTTTCACTCCATACCCCTTGATCCATGAGGGCCATATCTAACTCCCCATTGAATATATCCAACGGACTGGCATCAACAACTCTCTGCGGTAGGGAATTCCACAAGTTAACAAGTCTGACTGAAGGAGTTTCTCCTCATCTCAGTCCTAAATGGCTTATCCCTTATCCTGAGTCTGTGTCGCCTGGTTCTGGACGTCCCCAACATCGGGAACATTCTTCCAGCATCTAGCCTGTCCAGTCCCGTCGGAATGTTTTATGATTCTATGAGATCCCCTCTCACCCTTCTAAACTCCAGTGAATAAAGGCCCAGTCGATCCCGTCTCTCCTCATATGTCAGTCCTGCCACCCCGGTAATCAATCTGGTGAACCTTCGCTGCACTCCCTCAATAGCAAGAATATCCTTCCTCAGATTAGGAGACCATAACTGAACACAATATTCCAGCTGAGGACTCACCAAGGCCCGAAACAACTGCAGTAAGACCTCCCAGCTCCTCTACTCAAATCCCCTAGCTATGAAGGCCAAAATACCGTTTGCCTCCTTCATCGCCTGCTGTACCAGCCTGCCAAATTTCAATGACTGATGAATCATGACACCCAGGTCTCGTTACACATCCCCTTTTCATAATCTGCCACCATTCAGAAAATATTGTGCCTTCATGTTTTTGCCACGTAAATGGATAACCTAACAATTATCCACATTATACTGCATCTACCATGTATTTGCCCACTCACCTAACCTGTACAAGGCATCCTGCAGCATCGTAATGTTCTCCACAAAGTTCACACCGCCTCCCAGCTTCGTGTCATCCGCTAACTTGGAGATATTACACTCAATCCGTTTGTCCAAATCATTACTGTATGTTGTAAATAGCTGGGATCACCAGCACTGAGCCCTGCGGCACCCCACTAGTCACTGCCTGCCAGCCTGAACAGGACCCGTTTATCCTGACTCTCTGCTATCTGTCTGCCAACCAGTTCTCTGTCTACATCAGTACATTACCCCCAATAGCATGTGCTTCAATTTTGCACACCAATCTCTTGTGTGGGACCTTGTCAAAAGCCTTTTGAAAGTACAAATACACCACATCCGCTCATTGTCCCTTGACAACTCTACGAGTTACATCCTCAAAAAATTCGAGAAGATTTGTCAAGCTTGATTTTCCTTTCATAAATCCATGCTGACATGACCGATCCTGTCACTGTTTTCCAAATGCGCTGCTATTTCATCTTTAATAATTGATTCCAACATTTTCCCCACTACTGATGTCAGGCTAACCGATCTATAATGACAAGTTTTCTCTCGCCCTCCTTTTGTAAAAAGTGGTGTTACATTAGCTACCCTCCAGTCCACAGGGACTGATCCAGTGTCGATA
Source organism: Pristiophorus japonicus (assembly GCF_044704955.1). Taxonomy (NCBI): domain Eukaryota; kingdom Metazoa; phylum Chordata; class Chondrichthyes; family Pristiophoridae; genus Pristiophorus; species Pristiophorus japonicus. Next base: position 66,884,991 of record NC_091999.1, read on the forward strand.
GAATGTTGGAAAATGGTCACCAATGCATCCATTATTTCTAGCGACACTTCCTTAACTACTCTGGGATGCAGACTATCAGGCCCCGGCGATGTGTCTGCCTACAATCCCATCAAATTTCCAAACACAATTTCATACCTAATAAGGATTTCCTTCAGTTCCTCCTTCTAACTGGACCCTCGGTCCCCTCGTATTTCCGGAAGGTTATTTGTGTCTTCCTCCCTGAAGAGAGAACCAAACTATTTGTTTAACTGGTCTGCCATTTCTTTGTCCCCCATTATAATTTCAGCTGAATCTGACTGAATCTGTCTGTGCCCTTTTGCAGATGTTTTTGTTGTCCTCCCTACACATTGCTTTTCCTCCCACCTTCGTAACATCAGCAATCTTGTCTAAGTTACAGTCGGTCCTTTGTTCCAAAGCGTTAATATAAATTGTAACTCTTTAGGATCGCAGCACTGATACCTGCGGCACCCCACTAGTTGCATAGAAACATAGAAAATAGATGCAGGAGTAGGCCACTCGGCCCTTCATGCCTCCACTATCATTCAATATGACCATGGCTGATCATTCCCTCAGGACCCCTTTCCTGCTTTCTCTCCATACCCCTTGATTCCCTGAGCCGTAAGGGCCATATAGAAGCATAGAAACATAGAAACATAGAAAATAGATGCAGGAGTAGGCCACTCGGCCCTTCATGCCTGCACTACCATTCAATAAGACTATGGCTGATCATTCCCTCAGTACCCCTTTCCTGCTTTCTCTCCATGCCGCTTGATCCCTTTATCCTTAAGGGCAATAATCTAACTCCCTCTTGAATATATCCAATGAACTGGCGTCAACAACTCTCTGCGGCAGGGAATTCCACAGGTTAACAACCTTTTGAGTGAAGAAGTTTCTCCTTATCTCAGTCCAAAATGGCTTACGCTTATCGCTAGACTGTGACCCCTGGTTCTGGATTTCCCCGACATCGGAAGCATTCTTCCTGCATCTAACCTGTCCAATCAAGTCCGAAGTTTATGTTTTTTATGAGATCCCCTCTCATCCTTCTAAACTCCAGTGAAAACGGGTCAAATCGATCCAACCTCTCCTCTTATGTCAGTCCTGCCATCCCAGGAATCAGTCTGGTGAACCTTCGCTGCACTCGCTCAATAGCAAGAACTGGATTTTGAGGTTGGGACCACAATTTGCAAATGATACCACGATCTGTGTGAGTGCCAGAACTGTAGAAGATGCTCATCTGTTTCAGGCAGGTCTGAATGTGTGTGGAGATTGGGCTCGGGACTGGAAAATAATACATAACTTAGACCTCCCACGGTGTGGGCCAGGCAAACGCTCAACACCCTCCAGGGAAAGACATTAAATATGGTGGAGAAGGACAGAGATTTGGGCATTCTCCTGCCTACATCCTTAAAGGTACACGAGCAATACCGTGCAGTGATAGCAGGATAAAATAGGGTGCGGGGGTGTATCCATAGGACAATCGAGTATAAGATGAAGCGAGACTATTTTGTCTGTGTACAAGTCAGGTCGCACTGTGAATACTGTCGAGTTTTGGTCTCCTCACATGGTGGGTGATATTGAGGTTCTGGAAAGGGCCACTAAACTAATCCCAAGTCTAAAGCATCTTAGTTATCAAGATAGGTTCAAAGAGTTGGGACTCTTTACCTTCGAGCAGTGTGGAATTAGGGGGGATCTGACTGAGATTTATAAGATAATGAAGGGAATAGACAGTGTTCCAGCTAAGACCTTATTTCAAATATGTTAGGCAGGATCAGGGGGCACAAATTTAAGTTGTATTGGGCCAGATCTGGGTTAGATGCCAGGAGGTAAACAGGACCCAGTGTCCGTCATTGTCCGTATGACTCAGTGAGCACAGTGCGGGGGTCTGGAGTCTAACACCCTCTTGAATATATCCAATGAACTGGCATCAACAACTCTCTGCGGCAGGGAATTCCACAGGTTAACCACTCACTGATTGAAGAAGTTGCTCCTCTTCTCAATCCTAAATGGCCTACCCCTTATCCTAACAGTGTGTTCCCTGGGTCTGGACTTCCCCTTCTTCGGGAACAATCTACCTGCATCTAAGTTGTCCCGTCCCGTCAGAATCTTGTATGTTCCTAGGGGATGCCCTCTCTGGAACAAGCTGCCGTTTCATGTGACGAATGCGCTCACTGAATCACTTCAAGCGAAAGCTGGATTGGTTTCTGGCCGCGGCGGTGATTAACTCTTACAGAAGGGTAGGTACTGCAGCGGATTTATTGTCAGAGCGATCTCCTGGACAAGTTTCGATCGCCTAGATGGGTCAGAGAGGAATTTACCAGATTATTCCCCCCCAAATTGGCTTGGGAATTTTTATCTGTTCTTTTGCCTCACCCAGGAGATCACTTGGTTTGGAGTGGGGTGGAGTGTATATGTTGTAATACACAAGGTATCGCCATTGTGTGGGACAGGCTGGATGGGCCAGATGTCCGTCATTGTCCGTATGACTCAGTGAGCACAGTGCGGGGGTCTGGTGTCTAACACCCTCTTGAATATATCCAATGAACTGGCATCAACAACTCTCTGCGGCAGGGAATTCCACAGGTTAACCACTCACTGATTGAAGAAGTTGCTCCTCTTCTCAATCCTAAATGGCCTACCCCTTATCCTAACAGTGTGTTCCCTGGGTCTGGACTTCCCCTTCTTCGGGAACAATCTACCTGCATCTAAGTTGTCCCGTCCCGTCAGAATCTTGTATGTTCCTAGGGGATGCCCTCTCATCCTTCAGCTCCAATGTATAGAGACACAGTTGATCCAATCTCTCCTCATATGTCAGTTCAGCCATCCCAGGAATCAGTCTGATGAACCTTCGCTGCACTCACTCAAAAGCAAGAATGTCCTTCCTCAGATTAGGAGACCACAACCGAACACAATATTCCAGGTGAGGCCTCATCAAGGCCCTGTACAACTGCAGTAACACCTTACTGCTCCTATACTCAAATCCCCGAGCTATGAAGGCCAACATACCATTTGCCTTCTTCACCGCCTGCTGTACCAGTACGCCGGCTTTCAATGACTGATGAAGCATGACACCCAGGTTTTGTTGCAGCTCCCATTATCCTAATCTGCCACCATTCAGACAATATTTTGTTTTATTTAGCGTTTCTGACCCCAAAGTGGATAACTTCACATTTATCCACATTATACTGCATCTGCCATGCATTTGCCCACTCAACTAACCGATCCAAATCACCCTGCAACCTCTTAGCGTCCCCCTGACAGCTTACACCGCCACACAATTTAGTGTCATCAGCAAACTTGGAGATATTACACTCAATTTTTTCATTCAAATCATTGATGTATATTGTAAAAAGCTGGGGTCCCAGCACTGAGCCCTGCAGCACTCCACTGGTCACTGCCTGCCATTCTTAAAATGACCCACTCATCCCGACTCTCTGCTTCCTGTCTGCCAACAAGTTCTCTATCCACATCAGTACATTTCCCCCAATATCATGTGCTTTTATTTTGCACAACAATCTCTTGTGTGGGACCGTGTCAAAAGCCTTTTGAAATCCAAATACACCACATTCACTGGTTCTCCCTTGTCCATTCTGCTAGTTACATCCGCAAAAAATCCGAGAAGATTTGTCAAGCATGATTTTCCCTTCATAAATCAATGCTGACTTGGATATATCCTGTCACTGCTTTCGAAATGCGCTGCTATTTCTTCCTTTATAATTGATTCCAACATTTTCCCCACCACTGACGTCAGGCTAACTGGTCTATAATTAGCCGCTTTCTCGCTCCCTCCCTTTTTTAAACGTGCTGTTACATTAGCTACCTTCCAGTCCATAGCAACTGATCCAAATTCGATAGACTGTTGGAAGATGATCCCCAATGCATCCACTTTTTCTAAGGTCACTTCCTTAAGTACTCTGGGATGTAGACTATTAGGTCCGAGGGAATTATTGACCTTCAATTCCGTCAATTTCCCTCATAAAATTTCCCACCTAATAAGGATATCTTTCAGTTCCTCCTTCTCACTAGACCCTTGGTCCCCTAGAACTTCCGGAAGGTTATTTGTGTCTTCCTTCGTAAAGAGAGAAGCAATGTATTTGTTCAATTGGCCTGTCATTTCTTTGTTCCCCATTATAAATGCACCTGAATCCGGCTACAAGGGGCCTACGTTTGTCTTCAATAATCATTTTTTCTTCATATACTTATAGAAGCTTTTGCATTCAGTGTTTTATGTTCCCGGCAAGCTTCTTCTGGTACTCTATTTTCCCTTTTACTTAAAGCCTTTGTCCTCCTCTCCTGAATTCTAAATTTCTCCCAGTCCTCAGGTTTGCTGCTTTTTCTGGCCAATTTATATGCCCCTTCCTTCGATTTAACACTATCCTTAATTTGCCTCGGTAGACATGGGATGAGCCACCGTCCCCGTTTTACTTTTACTCCAGGCAGGGATGTACAATTGCTGAAGTTCATCCATTTGATCTTTAACTGTTTCCCATTGCATATCTAATGGGAAGCCTTTAAGTATCATTTGCCAGTCTATTCTAGAAAATTCACGCCTCAAGACAACGAAGTTACCTTTCCTTAAGTTGAGGACCCTAGTTCCTGAATGAACTGTGACACTCTTCATCTTAATAAAAAAATTTACCATGTTATGATCACTCTTCCCCAAGGGGTGTCGCACAACAAGATTGCTAATTAGCCCTTTCTCAATTCACATCACCCGGTCTAGGATGGCTAGCTCCCTATTGGTCTAGAAAACCATCCCTAATACACTTCAGGAAGTCCTCCTCCACCGGATTGCTACGAGTTTGGTAAGCACAATCAATATGTAGATTAAAGTCACCTATGATAACTGCTTTACGTTTATTGCATGCACCCCATAATTTCTTGTTTGATGCTGCCCCCAACCTTACTACTACTGTTTGGTGGTCTGTACACAACTCCCACTAGCGTTTTCTGCCGCTTGATCTACCGTAGCTCCACAAATACCGATTCGACATCATCCAAGCTAATGTCCTTTGTTACTATTGCATTAATTTCCTCTTTAACCAGCAATGACACCCCAACTTCTTTTCCTTTCTGTCTATCATTCCTAAATGTTTGAATATCCCTGGATGTTGTGTTCCCAGCCTTGGTCACCCTGGAGCCATGTCTCCATGATGCCAATTACATCATACCCGTTCACTGCTATCTGCAGAGTTAATTCTTCCACCTTATGCAGAATAGTCCTCGCATTGAGGCACAGAGCCTTCAGGCTTGTCTTTTTAACATACTTTGCCCTTTTAGGATTTTGCTGTAATGTGGCCCTTTTTGCTTTTTGCCTTGGATTTCTCTACATTCCAATTTTACTTTCCTGTTTTCTATCTTTTGCTTCTGCCCCCATTCTACTTCCCTCTGTCTTCCTGCATAGGTTACCATCCCCCTGACATATTAGTTTAACTCCTCCCCAACAGCACTAGCAAACACTCCCCCGAGGACATTGGTTGCGGTCTTGCCCAGATGCAGACGGTCCGATTTGTACTGGTCCCTCCTCCCCCAGAACCGGCACCAATGTCCCAGAAATTTGAATCCCTCCCTTCTACACCTCTCCTCTAGCCACGTATTCATTTGAGCTCTACTGCGATGCCTACTCTGACTAGCATGTGGTACTGGTAGCAATCCTGAGATTATTACTTTTGAGGTTCTACTTTTTAATTTAGGTCCTAGCTACATAAATTCCACTTGTATGACCTCATTCCATTTTTTTACCGAATTCGTTTGTCCCTATATGCACCACAACAACTGGCTATTCACCCTCCCTTTTCAGAATGCCCCGCATGTGCTCCGACACATCCTTGACTCTTGCACCAGGGAGACAACATAACATCCTGGAGTCTCGGATGCGGCTGCGTCATCTGTATCTCGTCGCCAGTTCTTATATATGAATAAAGAGTTGTACTGGATGCTGTGAACCCAAAGTAAAGTGTGACATTAGTATTTTATTGCAGGTCTCCCGAGTGCTTCTCCAGCCTGTGAGGCCTCCTTAAGTACCTGTGCTCTCACGGGATTGTGGGATCCCGTGGGACTCCAGGGGACGAGCTCTCTAGAACCTGTACAAGTTCAAATACATAACACTTATATTCTTATAAAAGGGAGTTGTTTTGTCGGACGGACTTCAGTTAAAACAGGCTGGGACCAAGTTTCCTGGCGACTCGAATAAGTAAGACTGTCGATCGGCCTTTAAGGTAAATAGTGAGGTAGAGGGATCAGGTCAACGGAAATTTAAAAAAAAGTCAAATAGAATGGAGTAGGCTGGGAAGTGAATATTCAGGGGTATTTGCCATTTCGGAAGGATAGTCAGAAAGGAAAAGGAGATTGGGCAACACTGTTAAAAAGGAATGGGATCAATGAAGTAAGGAAAAATGATATTGCCTCAGAAGATCAAGAAGTGGAAAAATTTTCGGTGGAGATAATAAATAATAAGTTCCACATGTTACTGGTGGGTGCAGTTTATAGGCTCCATAACAATAGCTATACTGTTGGGCCGAGATTAAATGAAGAAACAATGAAGGCTTGTGAAAAATGTATGGCAACAATTATGGGCGAATTTAATTTTAATATTGATTGGAGAAATGAAATTGGCAAATGTAGCCTTCAGGAATAGTTCATAGAGTGTATTCGGCATGGTTTCTTAGAAAAATACTTTCTGGAAACCACCAGGGAGGATACTATTTTCGATCGTGTAACGTGTAATGAGAAGGGATTAATTAACGATCCCACAGTAAAGGATGCTGTTGTGAAGAGTGATTATAGCATGGTAGAATTTCAAGTTCAGTTTGAGAGTGAGAAAGCTAGCGCTCTGAAATTAAATAAAGACAATTACAAAGGTATGAAGGCAGAGGTGGCTTAAGTGAACTGTGCAAATGATTAAAGGGCAGAACGGTAGATAAGCAGTGGAAAACACTTGAGGAGATATTTCATAACACTCAACAACGATATGTTCCAGTGAAAAAGAAGCACGAGCCATCTGTTGCTAACGAATCAAGTAAAGGATGGTAACAAATTGAAAACAAATACCAACAATTTAGTGAATAATACTGGAAGGACAGAGGATTGCGAAATTATTAAAAACCAGCAAAGAACGATTAAAAAAATAAGAAAGAGAAAGAAGATAATGTATGAGGGTAAACTGTCAAGAAATGTAAAAACAGACAGTAAGAGCTTCTGCAGGTATACAAAAAGGAAGAGAGTAGCTAAAGTAAACGTTGGTCCTTTCGGCGATGAGACAGGGGTCTTTAATGGGAAACACGGAAAAGGCAGTGCCTTTGAACAGATACCAGCCTTCACTGTAGAACTCACTAAAAGCATCCCAATATTTGATAATCAAGGGGCTATAGGGAGGGGTGGTCCAAACAATCAGTATCACTCGAAAAAAATATACTCGGCAAACTATCGGGACTACAGTGGACAGGACCCCCGATCCTAATGGCCTTCATGGTAGGATCTTAAAAGAAGTGGCTGCAGAGATATTAACAGCATTGGTTGTAATGTACCAAAATTCCCTGGATTTTGGAGACGTCCCATCGGATTGGAAAACCGCATATGTAACATCCCTATTTTAGAAAAGAGTAAGACCGAAATCAGGAAACCATAGACCAGTTAGCGTAACCGCTGTCATTGGGAAAATGCTGGAGTTCATTATTAAGGAATGATGATCATCATTGGTTGTAATGTACCAAAATTCCCTGGATTTTGGGGACGTCCCATCGGATTGGAAAATCGCAAATGTAACATCCCTAATTTAGAAAGGAGTAAGACAGAAATCAAGAAACCATAGACAAGTTAGCGTAACCGCTGTCGTTGGGAAAATGCTGGAGTTCATTATTAAGGAATGATGATCATCATTGGTTGTAATGTACCAAAATTACCTGGATTTTGGGGACGTCCCATCGGATTGGAAAACCGCAAATGTAACATCCCTATTTTAGAAAGGAGTAAGACAGAAATCAGGAAACCATAGACCAGTTAGCGTAACCGCTGTCCTTGGGAAAATGCTGGAGTTCATTATTAAGGAATAATGATCATCATCTTCATATGCAGTCCCTCTAATATGAGCAAGATTTGCTTCCACTCTAAAAGTGAGTTCTCTGGTGACTGTGCAGTCCAATATGGGAATGAAAATCTCTGTCACAGCTGGGACAGATATTCATTGAAGGAAAGCATGGGTGGCGAGTCTGGTTTGTCACACGCTCCTTCCACTGCCTGCGCTTGCTTCCTGCTTACTCTCGGCAACGAGACTCGAGGTGCTCACCGCCCTCCCGCATGCTCTTCCTCCAGTTATTGCAGTCTTGGGCCTGGGTTTCCCAGGTACCGGTGGGAATGTTGTACTTGGTCAAGGAGGCTTTGAGATTTTCCTTGAAACATTTCATCTGCCCACTTGGGGACCGCTTGCCATGTAGCAGTTCCAAATAGAACGCTCGCTTTTGGAATCCTGTGTCGGGCATGTGACCGATGTGCCCTGCCCAGTGGAGTTGGTCGAGTATGGTCAGTGCTTCGCTGCTGCGGATTTTGGCCTGATCGAGAACACTGACATTGGTGCATCTATCCTCCAAGGGGATTTGCAGGATTTTCAGCAGACAGCGTTGGTATTATATCTCCAGCAATTTGGGGTGGCCATTGTTATATGTTCCCCGTCTCTGAGCCAGATAGGAGGGCACTCCTTTCCCATGCTCTGTATCGATCTACAGTGCGCTGATGATAAATGTGTCTGTGCACATTCAGAGGCTGAACTCCAAAACATTGTCAACATCTTCACCGAGGTGTACGAAAGCATGGGCCTGAGACTAAACATCCGTAATGCAAAGTCATCCACCAAACTAACCCCGCCACACAGCACTGCCCCCGAGTCATCAAAATCCACGACTCGGCCTTGCACAACATAGACACTTTTCGATACCTCGGGAGCCTACTATCAGCAAGGGCAGACATCTATGACGAGGTCCAACACTGCTTCCAGTGCACCAATGCAGCCTTAGTTCGCCTGAGAATCAGAGTGTCATTAAGGATGTAGCAGCAGGTCATTTAGGAAATCATAATACAGACAAGCAGAGTCAGCATGGCTCTCTGGAAGCGAAATCATTGTTGACACGTTTGTGGGAGTTATTCAAATAGGTACCGAGCAGGGTGGATAAAGTGAACCGGTAGATGTCTTATATTTGTATTTGCAGCAGGCATTCGATAAGGTGCAACATATAAAGTTAGTATACAATATAAAAGCTCACGAATTTGGCTGTAATATATATTAGCATGGAGAGAGGCCTGGCTAACTAACATAAAGTCGGGATAAATTGGTCATTTTGAGCTTGGCAAAGTAACTAGTGTGGTGCCGCAGCGATCAGTGCTGAGGCCACAACTATTTACAGTTTATATTAATGATTTGCATGAAGTGACCGAGTGTAATGTAACAAATTTGCTGTGGGAACAATCATAGGTGGGAAAAAAAGTTGTGAGGCGGACATAATGAATCTGCAAAGCGATGTCGATGGGCTAAGTGATTGCAAGGAAGATGGTGTATAAAAGTAGGGATGTCCTGCTACAACTGTTTGGTGAGACCACACCTGAAGTACTGGATACAGTTTGGTCTCCTTTTTGAAGGCGGGATATATTTACATTGGAGGCAGTTCAGCGAAGGTTCACTTGGTTGCTTCTTGAGATGAAGGGGTTGGCTTATGAAGAAAGGTTCAGCAGGTTGGGCCTGTACTCATTGGATTTTGGAATAATGAGAGGTAACCATATTGAAAATTATAAAATTCTGAGGGGGCTTGCACGGGTAGTTACAGAGAGGATGTTTCCACAACTAGGCAGAATATTTTCGGAATAAGGGGTCGCCAATATGAAATGGAAGGGAGGATGAATTTTTTCTCCCAGATGGTCGTGAATGTTTGGAATTCACTACCCCAGTGAACTGCGAACGCTGGTTCATTGTCTATATTTAATGTAGAGATAGATGGATTTTTGAATGGTAAGGTAGTCAGGGTTATATGGAACAGGCAGGGAAATGGAGTTGAGGGCAAGATCAGATCAGCTGTGATCATATTGAATTGCGGAATATGCTCGAGGCGCCAAATGGCCGAATCCTGCTACTCTTTATTATGTTCTTATATACTTGTGTATGCACCATTAGCACTGGAGGAACACGGTCACCTCTAGTGGAAGTGTAAATATTACTAGCACTGGAAGGCTACTGTACCCGCATGAGTGGCTGTAGGTACTACTTGCACTGCAGGAACACGGTCATCTCGAGTGTAAGTGTAGGTGGCTATCAATAATCGAAGAGCATGGGAAATTCCAGTGTTTGTTCAGGGTACCAATAATATCGGAGTCGTATGGCCACCTTCTTTTTTAACTGTAGGAGTTACATTACTATTGAACATACGTTGCCTTCTCTGGTATAAAGGCAGGCGTAATTCCATTAACTCTAAAAGCACCGAGGTAGCACACTTGCCTCTAATGTAACTGCAGGCACCAATATTAACGGAGGGGCAAGGTCATCTCCGGGTAAGTGTAGTTAAAACTAGTCACAGAGGAGCATGGTCACGTGTAGTGTAAGTGTATGTATGAATAAAACTGGAGAGATACCATCACATCTAGTGGATGTGTAGGTACCACTAGTTCGGGAGGGATACGGTCACCTCTAGTCTAAGTGTAGGTACCACTAGTACTGTAGGATCTCGATCAACTCTAGTGTATGTGCAGGTACCACAAGTATAGGAGGGTTACGGTCATCTCGTGTATCTGTAGGTACCACTAATACACGAGGGTTATGGTCACCTCTCTGTATGTGCAGGTACCACTAATACACGATTGATACGGTCACCTCTAGTTTATATGTACGTACTACAAGTACACGAGGGATACGGTCACCTCTAGTGTAAGTGTAGGTACCACGAGTACAGTAGGATCCTGGTAACCTCTGGTATAAATGTGGATACTCCAAGTACCATGGGGATACGAGCACCTCTAGTATAATTTAAGGTACCACTAGTACAGGAAGAGTATGTTCACTTCAAGTGTAAGTGTAGGTACCACTACTACTGTAGGATCCCTGTCACTTCTTGTGTAAGTGTAGATATCAGTAGTACAGGAGGGATACGGTCAGCTCTAGTGTAAGTGTAGGTACCACTAGTACTGTAGGATCTCGGTCACCACTCGTGTAAGTGTAGGTACCACTAGTACTGTAGGATCTCGGTCACCTCTCGTGTAAGTGTGGTTACCACTAGTACTGTAGGATCCCTGTCACTTCTCGTGTAAGTGTAGAAAGCAGTAGTACGTATCACTCCTGCACTTTTGATACCTACACTTGCACTCGAGATGGCCTATCCCTCCTGTATTAGTGGTACCTACATTTACACTAGAGGTGACCGAGATCCTACAGTACTTGTGGTACCTACACTTACACTAGAGGTGACCGTATCCCTCGTGTACTTGTAGTACGTACATATAAACTAGAGGTGACCGTATCAATCGTGTATTAGTGGTACCTACACATACAGAGAGGCGACCATAACCCTCGTGTATTAGTGGTACCTACAGATACACGAGATGACCGTAACCCTCCTATACTTGTGGTACCTGCACATACACTAGAGTTGATCGAGATCCTACACTTAGACTGGAGGTGACCGTATCCCTCCCGAAGTAGTGGTACCTACACCAGTGTCCCTGACGACTACATGTGCGGGAAGTGTGTCCACCTCCGGCTACTGACGGTCCACGTTGCGGAGTTGGAGCTGAAGGTGGATTCACCCTGGAGCATCCACGATGCTGAGAATGACGTGAGTATCACGTGTAGCGAGTTGGTCTTACCGCAGGAGAAGGGTCCACAGCCAGCGAGGGAATGGAAGACCAGCAGGAAGAGTAGTGCAACGAAGGTAGTGCAGGGGTCCCCTGTGGTCATCCCACTGCAAAACAGATACACTGCTTTGAGTGCTGTTGAGGGGGATGACTCATCAGGAGTGGGCAGCAGCAGCCAAGTTCATGGCACCGTGGCTGGCTCTGTTGCACAGGAGGGCAGGAAAAAGAGTGGGCGAGCGATAGTGATAGGGGATTCAATTGTAAGGGGAATAGATAGGCGTTTCTGCGGCCGCAACCGAGACTCCAGGATGGTATGTTGCCTCCCTGGTGCAAGGGTCAAGGATGTCTCGGAGCGGGTGCAGGACATTCTAAAAAGGGAGGGAGAACAGCCAGTTGTCGTGGTGCACGTTGGTACCAATGACATAGGTAAAAAAGGGATGGGTTCCTACGAAATGAATTTAAGGAGCTAGAAGCTAAATTAAAAAGTAGGACCTCAAAAGTAGTAATCTCGGGATTGCTACCAGTGCCACGTGCTAGTCAGAGTAGGAATCGCAGGATAGCTCAGATGAATACGTGGCTTGAGCAATGGTGCAGCAGGGAGGGATTCAAATTCCTGGGGCATTGGAACCGGTTCTGGGGGAGGTGGGACCAGTACAATCCGGACGGTCTGCACCTGGGCAGAATCGGAACCAATGTCCTCGGGGGAGTGTTTGCTAGTGCTGTTGGGGAGGAGTTAAACTAATATGGCAGGGGGATGGGAACCAATGCAGGGAGATAGAGGGAAACAAAAAGGAGGCAAAAACAAAAGACAGAAAGGAGATGAGGAAAAGTGGAGGGCAGAGAAACCCAAGGCAAAGAACAAAAAGGGCCATTGTACAGCAAAATTCTAAAAGGACAGAGGGTGTTAAAAAAACAAGCCTAAAGGCTTTGTGTCTTAATGCAAGGAGTATCCGCAATAAGTTGGATGAATTAACTGTGCAAATAGATGTTAACAAATATGATGTGATTGGGATTACGGAGACGTGGCTCCAGGATGAGCAGGGCTGGGAACTCAACATCCAGGGGTATTCAACATTCAGGAAGGATAGAATAAAAGGAAAAGGAGGTGGGGTAGCATTGCTGGTTAAGGAGGAGATTAAGGCAATAGTTAGGAAGGACATTAGCTTGGATGATGTGGAATCTATATGGGTAGAGTTGCAGAACACCAAAGGGCAAAACACGTTAGTGGGAGTTGTGTACAGACCTCCAAACAGTAGTAGTGATGTTGGGGAGGGCATCAAACAGGAAATTAGGGGTGCGTGCAATAAAGGTGCAGCAGTTATAATGGGTGACTTTAATATGCACATAGATTGGGCTAACCAAACTGGAAGCAATACGGTGGAGGAGGATTTTCTGGAGTGCATAAGGGATGGTTTTTTAGACCAATATGTCGAGGAACCAACTAGGGGGGAGGCCATCTTAGACTGGGTGTTATGTAATGAGAAAGGATTAATTAGCAATCTCGTTGTGCGAGGCCCCTTGGGGAAGAGTGACCATAATATGGTGGAATTCTGCATTAGGATGGAGAATGAAACAATTAATTCAGAGACCATGGTCCAGAACTTAAAGAAGGCTAACTTTGAAGGTATGAGGCGTGAATTGGCTGAGATGGATTGGCGAATGATACTTAAGGGGTTGACAGTGGATGGGCAATGGCAGACATTTAGAGACCGTATGGATGAATTACAACAATTGTACATTCCTGTCTGGCATATAAATAAAAAAGGGAAGGTGGCTCAACCGTGACTATCAAGGGAAATCAGGGATAGTATTAATCCCAAGGAAGTGGCATACAAATTGGCCAGAAATAGCAGCGAACCTGGGGACTGGGAGAAATTTAGAACTCAGCAGAGGAGGACAAAGGGTTTGATTAGGGCAGGGAAAATGGAGTATGAGAAGAAGCTTGCAGGGAACATTAAGACGGATTGCAAAAGTTTCTATAGATTTGTAAAGAGAAAAAGGTTAGTAAAGACAAATGTAGGTCCCCTGCAGTCAGAATCAGGGGAAGTCATAACGGGGAACAAAGAAATGGCGGACCAATTGAACAAGTACTTTGGTTCGGTATTCACGAAGGAGGACACGAACAACCTTCCGGTTATAAAAGGGGTCGGGGGGTCTAGTAAGGAGGAGGAACTGAAGGAAATCATTATTAGCCGGGAAATTGTGTTGGGGAAATTGATGGGATTGAAGGCCGATAAATCCCCAGGGCCTGATGGACTGCATCCCAGAGTACTTAAGGAGGTGGCCTTGGAAATAGTGGATGCGTTGACAGTCATTTTCCAACATTCCATTGACTCTGGATCAGTTCCTAAGGAGTGGAGGGTAGCCAATGTAACCCCACTTTTTAAAAAAGGAGGGATAGAGAAAACAGGGAATTATAGACCGGTCAGCCTGACATCGGTAGTGGGTAAAATGATGGAATCAATTATTAAGGATGTCATAGCAGTGCATTTGGAAAGAGGTGACATGATAGGTCCAAGTCAGCATGGATTTGTGAAAGGGAAATCATGCTTGACAAATCTTCTGGAATTTTTTGAGGATGTTTCCAGTAGAGTGGATAAGGGAGAACCAGTTGATGTGGTATATTTGGACTTTCAGAAGGCGTTCGACAAGGTCCCACACAAGAGATTGATGTGCAAAGTTAGAGCACATGGGATTGGGGGTAGTGTACTGACATGGATTGAGAACTGGTTGTCAGACAGGAAGCAAAGAGGAGAAGTAAATGGGTACTTTTCAGAATGGCAGGCAGTGACTAGTGGGGTACCGCAAGGTTCTGTGCTGGGGCCCCAGCTGTTTACACTGTACATTAATGATTTAGATGAGGGGATTAAATGTAGTATCTCCAAATTTGCGGATGACACTATGTTGGGTGGCAGTGTGAGCTGCGAGGAGGATGCTGTGAGGCTGCAGAGCGACTTGGATAGGTTAGGTGAGTGGGCAAATGCATGGCAGATGAAGTATAATGTGGATAATTGTGAGGTTATCCACTTTGGTGGTAAAAACAGAGATACAGACTATTATCTGAATGGTGACAGATTAGGAAAAGGGGAGGTGCAAAGAGACCTGGGTGTCATGGTACATCAGTCATTGAAGGTTGGCATGCAGGTGCAGCAGGCGGTTAAGAAAGCAAATGGCATGTTGGCCTTCATAGCAAGGGGATTTGAGTACAGGGGCAGGGAGGTGTTGCTACAGTTGTACAGGGCATTGGTGAGGCCACACCTGGAGTATTGTGTACAGTTTTGGTCTCCTAACCTGAGGAAGGACATTCTTGCTATTGAGGGAGTGCAGCGAAGGTTCACCAGACTGATTCCCGGGATGGCGGGACTGACCTATCAAGAAAGACTGGATCAACTGGGCTTGTATTCACTGGAGTTCAGAAGAATGAGAGGGGACCTCATAGAAACATATAAAATTCTGACGGGGTTAGACAGGTTAGATGCAGGAAGAATGTTCCCAATGTTGGGGAAGTCCAGAACCAGGGGTCACAGTCTAAGGATAAGGGGTAAGCCATTTAGGACCGAGATGCGGAGGAACTTCTTCACCCAGAGAGTGGTGAACCTGTGGAATTCTCTACCACAGAAAGTTTTTGAGGCCAATTAACTAAATATATTCAAAAAGGAGTTAGATGAGGTCCTTACTGCTAGGGGGATCAAGGGGTATGGCGAGAAAGCAGGAATGGGGTACTGAAGTTGAATGTTCAGCCATGAACTCATTGAATGGCGGTGCAGGCTAGAAGGGCCGAATGGCCTACTCCTGCACCTATTTTCTATGTTTCTATGTTTCTATGTAGGAGGGATACGGTCACCTCTCGTGTAAGTGTAGGTACCACTAGTACTGTAGGATCTCGATCACCTCTCGTGTAAGTGTAGTTACCACTAGTACAGGAGCGATACAATCACTTCTAGTGTATGTGCAGGTAGGGCAAGTACCAGTGGAGCTCGGTCACCTCTAGGTTATGTGTAGGCACCATTAATACTGGTGAGATACGGTCAAATTTAATGCTGCAGTACTGTTGTCATCACATGTATTACAGAATTTATTTCACCACCTGATGTGAGGGAGTTCTTGCACCACTAGTGAGGCAAGAGCAGGGTCTTGGCGATTTTTGCAAGGCAGCCTCTCCTCACAATGGAAGGAATTGGTTCAGCACCAGTGCTGGGACAGTTCACTTTCCACTTGTAAACAATATTATCACTGTGTTGTTTTTAATTGTCCAGTAACAATGTTAGAATGTTTTTCTAAACTGACGTATCAGAGAAAAAAAAGCTAATTACATGAGTGTATTTATTACGTGACTGAAACTAATGTTAATTATGATTTTACTTAATTGACTCCCTGATGCATTTATGTGTAGATAAATACAGGTTCACTTTCCATTGCTTCAGCAGTGCGCCAGTCAGAGGCTTTCCACTGCAGCGGAATTCATCCTTTCTCACAGAAAATGGGGCGACCGATTATTTTTCTGATCAAAGAGTTTTACTACCCGATTCTCGCAGCCTTCGGTATCCCCGGTAAGCCGTTGTAACCTTTTTGCTGTTAATCGGTTTTAATTGTCTCCTTGATCTTACAGCCTGTTGGATAAGTTAACTTGCTTCCAGGGTGTCAGCGTCACACGGTCAGTAGTGACGGGAACAAGGTCGTGAACTGCATGTCTGCACTCACCGCATTCCTTAAAATCAGATAATCGTCATGGTCACAATAATTTTTGATTTCCGGACCTTCTCATTACCCCGTGCATAATGAGCGCTGCAGTGGCTCATTAAATGTTTGGGGATGTTACCCAGGAAATGGTTGCACTAATAATTCTGTTCTCACACGACTTCATGTTGCTAATCACACTGAATGGAGTGGAAAGCTCTCAACAATTGTCTCCGTGTCTATTTCCATCAAAAACTGCAACATTATTTCTCTCCTCTCTCTTTCTTACAGCGAACCTGGTGACAATTGTGATTCTCTGCGGAGGAAAGTGCGGCCTTTCCAAGTGTATCTCGGTCTACATGGTAGCAATGGCAGCAGCGGATCTATTGGTCATGATCATCAATGTAACAGTGTATCATATTTTCAGTTATCACTTTCCATTTTCATTGCTGTCCCACACTTCCGTGTGTAGGCTAATTATATACATGACAACTGTCACCTTTGATTTGTCTGTATGGTTCACCGTCTCCTTCGCATTTGATCGATATATAGCTCTCTGTTACCAGAAATTTAAATCAAGATATTGGACCGTGCAATCTGCGGCTGTGGTTATAACAACATTTTTTGTTTTGAGTTGTTTCAAGGATATTCCTTTTTTGTTTGCTTATGAACCTCAGCAAATAATCAACAATGTGCTTTGGGGCTGTCAGTCAAGAGCGGCTTTTTTTCACTCACCTTTAGGTGCAGCGTACGTCTGGTTTCACAGTGCATGGGTTGTTTGGCTTCCTTTTACTTTAATTGTCCTGTTTAATTCATTAACTATCCATCGTATTTTAGTGGCCAATAGAGCCCGCAGGGGACTGCTGGGTCACAGGCATGAGAATCATAGCGAAACAGAGATGCAGAATCGAAGAAAATCCATAATTTTGCTGTTCATTATATCGGGCAGTTTTATACTGTTGTGGCTGACTGCTGCCGTGAGCTTTGTAAATACCAGACTGACAAACACCACTTATTACCGAGGCGACCGCATAAATCCTGGTTATATTGCCACAGAAACTGGAACATTACTGAAGTTTTTGAGTTGCATTCAAAACCCATGCATTTATACAGCAACCCAGGGGAAATTCAGAGCAGAGCTGAAGAATTCCGTGAAATCTCTCTGCACACTTATTCTGAGATTAGATAGAAAATATGGATAACAAGAATCAAGTTGAATGTAAAGCTTTTTGTAAATAAATCTCAATGGAACTCCGTTGCATTGTATAATGTTCTTTGTTCTGGTAATGTTAAAACTGGGTGTGTTCATTTGTGACAATTGCATCCATTTCGTAGCAAACGCAATATTGCAATTCGTTTCGGATGGTGTCATAAGAACATAAGAAATAGGAACAGGGGAAGGCCATATGGCCCCTTGAGCCTGCTCCGTCATTCAGTAAATCATGGCTGATCTTATCATGGACTCAGATGCACTGCCCAGCCCGCTCCCCATATTCCCTTATCCTCTTATCGTTTAACAAACTGTCTATTTCTGTCTTAAATTTATTCATTTTCTCAGCTTCCACAGTTCTCTGAAACTGCGCATTCCACAGATTTACAATCCTCTGAGAGAAGACATTATTCCTCATCTCTGTTTTAAATAACCGGCCCCTTATTCTAAAATCGTACACTCAAGTTCCAATCTCCCCCATCAGTGGAAACAGCCTCACTGCATCCACGTTGTCAAGCCTCATTATAATCTTATACATTTAGATAAGATCACCTCACATTCTTCTGAACTCCAATGAGTTGAGGTCCAACCTATGCAAGCTTTCCTCATAAGGCAAGCCCCTCATCTCCGGAATCAACCTTGTAAACCTTCTCCAACTGCGTCCAAAGCAAGTATATCCCATTTAAAATATGAAAACAAAAACTGCACGCAGTATTCCGTGTGTGGCCTCACCAAAAACTTATATAGCTGTAGTAAGAGTTTCCTGCTTTTATACTCCATCCCCTTCGCATTAAAGGCCAAAATACCATTGGCCTTCCTGATCACTTGCTGTACCTGCATACTATCCTTTTGTGTTTCATACACACGTACCCCCAGATCCCGCTGTACTGAAGCACTTTGCAATTTTCTCCATTTAAATAATAACTTGCTCTTTAATTTTCTCTGCTAACGTGCATAACCTCACACTTTACTACATTATAGTCTGTCGCTCCCCTCTCACCAACTGCTGCTGGCTCTCGATCTCCCGCTGGGCTTTTTATAGGTCGCTCCCCTCTCACCAACTGCCGCTGGTTCTCGATCTCAACTACTTTTGAGGTCCGACATTTTAATTTAGCTCCTAGCTCCTTAAATTCTTTTCGTAGGACCTCATCCCTTTTTCTACCTATGTCGTTGGTACCAATGTGCACCACGACAACTGGCTGATCTCCCTCCCATTTCAGAATGTCCTGCACCCGCTCCGAGACATCCTTGACCCTTGCACCAGGGAGGCAACATATCATCCTGGAGTCTCGGTTGCGGCCGCATAAACGCCTATCTATTCCCCTTACCATCGAATCCCCTATCACTACCGCGCTCCCAATCTTTGTCCTGCCTCCTGTGCAGCAGAGCCAGCCACGGTGCCATGAACTTGGCTGCTGCTGCCCTCCCCTACTGCGTCATCCGCCCCAACAGAACTCAAAGCAGTGTATCTGCTTTGCAGGGACCTAAAAAAATACCAGCGGGAGATCGAGAGCCAGCGGCAGTTGGTGAGAGGGGAGTGACCTATAAAAAGCCCAGCGGTAGATCGAGAGCCAGCGGCAGTTGGTGAGAGGGGAGCGATCTATAAATAGCGTACCGATGCAGCTACAGCGGGAGAGAAAGCAAAATAGAAGTAGAAAGGAATCAAAAAGAGACGTCACAGCCAATGGGGTAAGTGATTGTCTGGTGATTGGTGAGTAGCTTTTCTTTTTCTTTTTTAAATTATTAAGTGAACTTTAGCATTGTTACTACCAATTTAAGGGTATCTAAGTGTTAAGACATGGCAGGAGAGCTCGGCCATGTGATATGCTCCTCCTGTACCATGTGGGAACTCGGGGACACTTCCGGTGTCCCTGGGCGTTACGTGTGTGGAAAGTGTATCCGCCTCGAGCTCTTGATGGTCCGCGTTGCGGAATTGCAGCTGAGGGTGGATTCACTCTGGAGCATCCACGATGCTGAGAATGACGTGAGTAACACGTGTAGTGAGTTGGTCTTACCGCAGGAGAAGGGTCCACAGCCAGATAGGGAATGGAAGACCAGCAGGAAGAGCAGTGCAAGAAAGATAGTGCAGGGGTCACTGCTTTGAGTACTGTTGGGGGGGATGACTCATCAGGGGAGGGCAGCAGCAGCCAAGTTCATGGCACCGTGGCTGGCTCTGCTGCACAGGAGGGCAGGAAAAAGATTGGGAGCGCGATAGTGATAGGGGATTGGATGGTGAGGGGAATAGATAGGCGTTTCTGCGGCCGCAACTGAGACTCCAGGCTGGTATGTTGCCTCCCTGGTGCAAGGGTCAAAGATGTCTCGGAGCGGGTGCAGGACATTCTGAAATGGGAGGGAGAACAGCCAGTTGTCGTGGTACACATTGGTACCAACGACACATGTAAAAAAAGGGATGAGGTCCTACGAAAAGAATTTAATGATCCAGGAGCTAAATTAAAAAGTAGGACCTCAAAAGTGGT
The DNA here is from genome assembly GCF_044704955.1 of Pristiophorus japonicus. NCBI lineage: Eukaryota > Metazoa > Chordata > Chondrichthyes > Pristiophoridae > Pristiophorus > Pristiophorus japonicus. Next base: position 66,905,178 of record NC_091999.1, read on the forward strand.
AATCTCAGGATTGCAACCAGTGCCACGTGCTAGTCAGAGTAGGAATCGCAGCATAGCGCAGATGAATACGTGGCTTGAGCAGTGGTGCAGCAGGGAGGGATTCAAATTCCAGGGGTATTGGAACCGGTTCTGGGGGAGGTGGGACCAGTACAAACCGGACGATCTGCACCTGGGCAGGACCGGAACCAATGCCCTAGTGGGAGTATTTGCTTGTGCTGTTGGAGAGGAGTTAAATTAATATTGCAGGAGGATGGGAACCTACGCAGGGAGTCAAAGGGAGAGAAAAATGAGGCAAAAGCAAAAGACAGAAAGGAGATGAGGAAAAGTGGACGGCAGAGAAACCCAAGGCAAAGAACAAAAAGGGTCACTGTACAGCAAAATTGTAAAAGGACAAATGGTGTTAAAAAAGCAAGCCTGAAGGCTTTGTGTCTTAATGCAAGGAGTATCCGCAATAGGGTGGATGAATTAACTGTGCAAACAGATGTTAACAAATATGATGTGATTGGGATTACGGAGACGTGGCTCCAGGATGATCAGGGCTGGGAACTCAACATCCAGGGGTATTCAACATTCAGGAAGGATACAATAAAAGGAAAAGGAGGTGGGGTAGCATTGCTGGTTAAAGAGGAGATTAAGGCAATAGTTAGGAAAGACATTAGCTTGGATGATGTGGAATCTATATGGGTGGAGCTGCAGAACACTGAAGGGCAAAAAAACGTTAGTGGGAGTTGTGTACAGACCTCAAACAGTAGTAGTGATGTTGGGGAGGCATCAAACAGGAAATTAGGAGTGCATGCAATAAAGGTGCAGCAGTTATAATGGGTGACTTTAATATGCGCATAGATTGGGCTAGCCAAACTGGAAGCAATACGGTGGAGGAGGATTTCCTGGAGGGCATAAGGGATGGTATTCTAGACCAAGATGTCGAGGAAGAAACTAGGGGGAGGCCATCTTCGACTGGGTGTTGTGTAATGAGAGAGGATTAATTAACGATCTGATTGAGCGAGGCCCCTTGGGGAAGAGTGACCATAATATTGTGGAATTATGCATTAGGATGGAGAATGAAACAGTTAATTCAGAGAACATGGTCGAGAACTTAAAGAAGGGTAACTTTGAAGGTATGAGGAGTGAATTGGCCACGATAGATTGGCGAATGCTACTTAAGGGGTTGACTGTGGATGGGCAATGGCAGACATTTAAAGACCGCATGGATGAATTACAACAATTGTACATTCCTGTCTGGCGTAAAAATAAAAAAGGGAAGGTGGCTCAACCGTGGCTATCTCGGGAAATCAGGGATAGTATTAAAGCCAAGTAAGTGGCATACAAATTGGCCAGAAATAGCAGCGAACCTGGGGACTGGGAGAAATTTAGAACTCAGCAGAGGAGGACAAAGGGTTTGATTCGGGCAGGGAAAATGGAGTACGAGAAGAAGCTTGCAGGGAACATTAAGTCGGATTGCAAAAGTTTCTATAGGTATGTAAAGAGAAAAAGGTTAGTAAAGACAAACGTAGGTCCCCTGCAGTGAGAATCAGCGTATGTCAAAACGGGGAACAAAGAAATGGCACACTAATTGAACACGTACTTTGGTTCAGTATTCACTAAGGAGGACACAAACAACCTTCCGGATATAAAAGGGGTCAGAGGGTCTAGTAAGGAGGAGGAACTGAGGGAAATCTTTATTAGTCGGGAAATTGTGTTGTGGAAATTGATGGGATTGAAGGCCGATAAATCCCCAGGGCCTGATGGACTGCATCCCAGAGTACTTAAGGAGGTGGCCTTGGAAATAGCGGATGCATTGACAGTCATTTTCCAACAATCCATTGACTCTGGATCAGTTCCTATCGAGTAGAGGGTAGCCAATGTAACCCCACTTTTTAAAAAAGTAGGGAGAGAGAAAGCAGGGAATTATTGACAGGTCAGCCTGACCACAGTAGTGGGTAAAATAATGGAATCAATTACTAAGGTTGTCATAGCAGCGCATTTGGAAAATGGTGACATGATATGTCCAAGTCAGCATGGATTTGTGAAAGGGAGATCATGCTTGACAAATCTTCTGGAATTTTTTGAGGATGTTTCCAATAAAGTGGACAAAGGAGAACCAGTTGATGTGGTATATTTGGACTTTCAGAAGGCTTTCGACAAGGTCCCACACAGGAGATTAATCTGCAAAGTTAAAGCACATGGGATTGGGGGTAGTGTGCTGACGTGGATTGAGAACTAGTTGTCAGACAGGAAGCAAAGAGTAGGAGTAAATGGGTATTTTCAGAATGGCTTGAAGTGACTAGTGGGGTACCGCAAGGTTCTGTGCTGGGGCCCCAGTTGTATACATTGTACATTAATGATTTAGACGAGGGGATTAAATGTAGTATCTCCAAATTTGCGGATGACACTAAGTTGGGTGGCAGTGTGAGCTGCGAAGAGGATACTATGAGGCTGCAGAGTGACTTGGATAGGTTCGGTGAGTGCGCAAATGCGTGGCAGATGAAGTGTTATGTGGATAAATGTGAGGTTATCCACTTTGGTGGTAAAAACAGAGAGTCAGACTATTATCTGAATGGTGACAGATTAGAAAAAGGGAAGGTGCAACGAGACCTGGGTATCATGGTACATCATTCATTGAAAGTTGACATACATGTACAGCAGGCGGTTAAGAAAGCAAATGGCATGTTGGCCTTCAAAGCGAGGGGATTTGAGTACAGGGGCTGGGAGGTGTCGCTGCAGTTGTACAGGGCCTTGGTGAGTCCACACCTGGAGTATTGTGTGCAGTTTTGGTCTCCTAACTTGAGGAAGGACATTCTTGCTATTGAGGGAGTGCAGCGAAGATTCTCCAGACTGATTCCCGGGATGGTGTGACTGACCTATCGAGCAAGACTGGATCAACTGGGCTTGTATTCACTGGAGTTCAGAAGAGTGAGAGGGGACCTTATAGAAAAGTTTAAAATTCTGACGGATTTGGACAGGTTGGATGCAGGAAGAATGTTCCCAATGTTGGGGAAGTCCAGAACCAGGGGTCAGAGTCTAAGGATAAGGGTTAAGCCATTTAGAACCGAGATGAGGAGAAACCTCTTCACCCAGAGAGTGGTGAACCTGTGGAATTCTCTACCACAGAAAGTAGTTGTGGCCAATTAACTAAATATATTCAAAAGGGAGTTCGATGAAGTCCTTACTACTCGGGGGATCAAGGGGTATGGCGTGAAAGCAGTAAGAGGGTACTGAAGTTTAATGTTCAGCCATGAACTCATTGAATGGCGGTGCAGGCTAGGAGGGCTGAATGGCCTGCTCCTGCACCTATTTTCTATGTTTCTATGTTTCTATCTGCCAAATAGTTGCCCACTCACTTTGCCTGTTTATGTCCTTTGCAGATTTTTTGTGTCCTCCTCACACATTGCTTTTCCTCCCATCATTGTATCGTCAGCAAACTTAGCTACGTTACACTCAGTTCCTTCGTCCAAGTCGTTAATATAGAACATTCCCCACCCCCCTCCCCCGTTATACGAGCAACTGGTATTCAGAATAGTTGACTCATAACAGTGACTACACTCCAAACTTAATTAATTGGCTGTAAAGTGCTGGTGGATGTGAAAGGCACTACATTGATCCACGTCGTTCTTTATTTATAACCACTCCTTATAACAAGCAGCGTTCGTTGCCAAAACAACCAAATAACCTGCGATCACCAATATTGTTAACATTCATGGAAGTTTGGTGTGAATATTGTATGTGCGGGTCTCTCTATCGGACACCATTCCTTGGGCTCGTGAAATATGCTGTGTGTTAGAATGGAATAAACAGTCCGCAATTGGCTCACCGATGTGAATCTTCGCCTCTTCTCTCCCAGTTACTTCCTTACAATATTGTACACTGACTGGTGTTTCTAACTCAGCAAAACGATGGATTCTATCTTTTTTGTGCGTTCAGTAAAATAATCTTGAATAATATTATTGCTCTCCTATATTAAACAGTTTGCCAAACGAAATAATAAAGGGACCTTAGAATTAACGTTTTGTCATAGATTTAATAAACTCTTAAAATTGTTGCAAGTTATCTGCAAAAAACAAAATCAGAAATCCAGAAAAAATCAATCTGACATTAAGAATTCTGTGTTAAATAATTGGAAACGGTGAAATGTGAGAGACTTTCAATAAATATTGTTATCGGTCTTCACACTAGAAGACACTAAAAGCATCCTAATAATAAATAATCAAGAGGCTGTAGGGAGGGAGAATTAAAACAATCTATATCACTGGAGAAAATGGACTCGGTGTCAAAATGGGACTCATGGTGTACAATTCCCTGAACCTGATGGCCTGCATTCTGAGATCTTAAAATAAGTAGCAGCAGAGATATTGGATGCATTGCTTGCAATCTACCAAAACCCATGGATTCTGGAGAGGTCCGACGGGATTAAAAAACAACAAATAAAGCGGCACTATTTAAGAAAGGAGGGTGAAAGAAAGAAGAAAACTGCAGACCAGTTAGGCTAACATCTGTCATTGGGCAAATACTGGAGAGCAATATTAAGGAAATAGAAGCAGGTCATTTAGACAATCACAATATAGTCAAGCAGAGACAGCATGATTCTATGAAAGAGAAATCATGTTTGACAATTTGCTGGAGTTCCTTGAGGATATAAAGATTAGGGTGGATAAATGCGGTAATATTAGATTTTGTGTATTTGGATTTCAGGAAGGCAGTAGACAACATGCCATGCAAAATGTTACTTCACAAGTCAAGTGCTCACGGGTTTGGCATAATATATTAGCAAGGATAGAGGTTTGGCTAACTAACAGAAAACAGAGAATCAGGCTAAATGGTTCGTTTTCACGTAATCAAACTGAAACGAGTGGGGTGCCACAAGGATCAGTGTTGTGGCATCAACTATTTTCATGCTATATTAATGACTTGGATGAAGAGACCGAGTGTAATGTAGACAAATTTTGTTATGATACTAAAGTATGTTGTGAGGAGGACGCGACAGGCTGAGAGGGCAAAAATTTAGCAGATGGATTATAACGTGGGAAAATCTGAGGTTATCCACATTGATATGACTTACGAAGGTCAGTGTAATGTTGGAATTTATTGCAAAGCGGGATAATAAGAACATAAGAACATAAGAGCAGGGGTAGGCCATTCGGCCGCTGAGCCTGCCCACCATTCAATAAGACCATGGCTCATCACTCCCTCATTACCTCTTTCCTGCTTTCTCTCCACACAGCATGATCCCCTTAGCCGTAAGGGCCATATCTAACTCCCACTTGAATATATCCAATGAATTGGCATCAACAACTCTCTGCGGCAGGAAATTCCACAGGTTAACAACTCTCTGAGTGAAGCAGTTTCTCCTCCTCTCGGTCTTAAATTGACTATACCTTATCCAAAGACTTTGTTCCCCTGTCCTGGCCTTCCCCAACATCGGGAACATTGTACCCACATCGAAGCTGTCCCGTCCCATCAGAATGTTATACATTACTGTGAGATCCCCTCTCATCCTTCTAAACTCCAATTTATAAAGGCCCAGTTGATCGATCCTCTCCTCATAAGTCAGTCCAGCCATCCCTGGAATCATTCTGGTGAAACTTCGCTGCTCTCCCTCAATAGCAAGAACGTCCTTCCTCAGATTAGGAAACCAAAATTGAACACAATATCGCAGGTGAGGCCTCACCAAGGCCCTGTACAACTGCAGCAAGACCTACCTGCTCCTTTACGCAAATCCCCTAGCTATGAAGGCCAACATACCATTTGCCTTCTTCACCGTCTGCTGCACCTGTATGCCAACTTTCAATGACTGATGGACCATGACACCCAGGTCTCGTTGCACCTCCCCTTTTCCTAATCTGCTGCCATTCAGATAATATTCTGTCTTCGCGTTTTTGCCACCAAAGTAGCTAACCTCACATTTTTCCACATTATACTGTATCTGCCATGCATTTGCCCACTCATCTAACCTGTCCAAATCAACCTGCAACCTCCTAACGGCACCGTCACAATTCACACCGCCACCCAGTTTAGTGTCATCTGCAAACTTGGGGATATTACACTCAATTCCTTCATCCAAATCATTGAAATATATTGTCAAGAGCTGGTTTCCCAGCATTGAGCCCTGCGGCACTCCACTAGTCACTGCCTGCCATTCTGAAAAATACCCGTTTATCCCGACTCTCTGCTTCCTGAATGCCAACCAGTTCTCGATCACGTCAGTATATTACACTCAATACCATGTGCATTGATTTTGCACACCTATCTCTTGTGTGGGACCTTGTCAAAAGCCTTTTGAAAGTCAAAATACATCACCTTCTCTGGTTCTCCCTTGTCCACTCTACAAGTTACATCCTCAAAAAATTCAAAATGTTTGTCAAGCCTGATTTCCCCATCATAAATCCATGCTCACTTGGACCGATCATGGCACTGCTTTCCAAATGCACTGCTATTTCATCCTTAATAATTGATTCCAACATTTTCCCCACTGCTGCTGTCAGGTTAACTGGACGATAATTACCCACTTTCTCTATCCTTCCCTTTTTAAAAAGTGTTGTTACATTAGCTACCCTCCAGTCCATAGGGACTGATCCGGAGTCGATAGACTGTTGGAAAATGATCACCAATGCATCCACTATTTCTAGGGAAACTTCATTAAGTACGCTAGGATGCAGACCATAAGGCCCCGGAGATTTATCAGCCTTTAATCCCAACAATTTCCCTCAATCACCAAACCATAGAACAGTTAGTGCAACCGCTGTCGTTGGGAAAATGCTGGAGTCCATTATTCAGAAATAATGTTCATCATCATCATATGCAGTCCCTCTAATATGAGGAACACTTGCTTCCACTCTAAAAGTGAGTTCTCAGGTGTCTGTACAGTTCAATATGGGAATGACAGTCTCTGTCACAGGTGGGACAGACAGGCATTGAAGGACAGCATGGGTGGGGAGTCTGATTTATCACACGCTCCTTCCGCTGCCAGCGTTTGCTTCCTACTTACTCTCAGCAATTAGACTCGAGGTGCTCACCGCCCTCCTGCATGTTCTTCCTCCAGCTACGGCGGTCTTCCGCCAGGGTTCCCAGGTGTCGGAGAGAATGTTGCTTTTTATCAAGGAGACTTTGCGCGTGTCCTTGAAACATTTCCTCTGCCCACTTGGGGATCGTTTGCCATGAAGGTGTTCCAAATAGAGCGCTTGCTTTTGGAGTCTTGTGTCGGGCATGTGGCCGATGTTACCCGCCCAACGGAGCTGGTCGAGTATGATCAGTGCTTCGCTGCTGCGGATTTTGGCCTGATCGAGAACACTGACGTTGGTGCATCTATCCTCCGAGGGGATATGTAGGATCTTCTGGAAACAGCGTTGGTAATATATCTCCAGCGATTTGATGTGTCTGCTGTTATATGGTCCCCTTCTGTGAGCCATATAGGAGAGCATTCCTTTTCCATGCTCTGTCATCGAACTACAGTACGCTGATGATGAATGTGTCTGCACACATTCAGAGGCTGAACTTTCAAATGTTGTCAACATCTTCACCGAAATGTACGAAAGCATGGGCATTGGACGAACCATCCGTAAGGCAAAGGACATCCACAAAACTATTCCCACCACACAGCACTTCCCCCCATTCATCAAAATACATGGCTCGGACTTGCACAATGTAGACACTTTTCCAGACGTCGTGAGCCTACTCTCAGCAAGTGCAGACTTCTATGGCAAGGGCCAACACCACCTCCATTGCACCTGTGCAGCCTTCGGTCGCCTCGTGAAGAGAGTGTTATTAAGGAAGTAGCAGGAAGACATTTAGCAAATCATCATACAGACAAGCAGAGTCACCATGGTTGTATGGAAGGGAAATCATGTTTGACACATTTGCGGGAGTTAATTGAATATTTACCGACCAGGATGGATAAAGCGGAAGGGGTAGATGTCTCGCATTTGCTTTTCCAGAAGGAGTTCAATAAGGTTCAACAGAAAATGTACTGTACAATATAAAAGCTCACGAAGTTGGCTGTAATATATATTAGCATGGAGAGAGACTGGCTAATTTACATAGTGTCGGTTTAAATGGGTCATTTGCAGGTTGGCAAACTAACTAGTGTGGTGCCACAGTGATCAGTGCTGGGGCCACAACTATTTACAATTTATATCAATGATTTGCATGAAGGGACCAATTGTAATGTAACAAATTTGCTGAGGATAAAAACATAGGTGGGAAAGAAAGTTGTGAGGCGGACATAAAGAATCTGCAAAGCGATGTCGATGGGCTAAGTGATTGCGAGGGGATGGTGTAAAAAAGTAGGGAAGTCCTGCTACAACTGTTTGGTGAGACCAAACCTGGAGTACTGGATAGAGTTTGGTCTCCTTATTTTAGGAAACATAGAAACATAGAAACATAGAAAATAGGTGCAGGATTATGCAATTCGGCACATCTAGCCTGCACCACCATTCAATGTGTTCATGGCTGAAAATGCAACTGCAGAACGCCATTCCAGCATTCTCGCCACACCCCTTGATCCCCTTAGTCGTAAGGACTTCATCTAACTCCATTTTGATAATATTTAGTGAATTGGCCTCAACAACTTTCTGTGGTAGAGAATTCCACAGGTCCACCACTCTCTGGATGAAGATGTTTCTCCTCATCTCGGTCCTAAATGGATTACCCCTTATCCTTAGACTCTGTCCCATGGTTCTGGACTTTCCCAAAATTGGGAACATTCTTCCTGCATCTAACCTGTCTGAAGGCATCAGAATTTTAAACGTTTCTATGAAGACCCCTCTCATTGTTCTGAACGCCAGTGAAGACAAGCCCAGTTGATCCAGTCTTTCTTGATAGGTCAGTCTCGCCATCCCATGAATCAGTCTGGTGAACCTTCGCTGCACTCCCTCAATAGCAAGAATGTCATTCCTCAAGTTAGGAGAAAAGAACTGTCCACAATACTCCAGGTGTGGCCTCACCAAGGCCCTGTACAACTGCAGCAACACCTCCCTGCCTCTCTAATCAAATCCTCTCGCTATGAAGGCCAACATGCCATTTGTTTTCTTAACCGCCTCCTGCACCTGCATGCCAACCTTCAATGACTGATATACCATGACACCCAGGTCTCGTTGCACCATTTTCCTAATCTGTCACCATTCAGATAATAGTCTGTCTCTCTGTTTTTACCACCAAAGTGGAAAACCTCACATTTATCCATATTATACATCATCTGCCATGCATTTGCCCACTCATCTAACCTATCCAAGTCACTCTGCAGCCTCATAGAATCCTCTTCGCAGATCACTCTGCCACCCAACTTAGTGTCATCCGCAAATTTGGAGATACTACATTTAATGCCCTCGTCTAAATCATTAATGTACAGAGTAAACTGCTGGGGCCCCAGCACAGAACCTTGTGGTAGTCCACTAGTCACTGCCTGCCATTCTGAAAAGTACACATTTACTCCGACTCTTTGCTTCCTGTCTGACAACCAGTTCTCAATCCACATCAGCACACTACCCCCAATCCCATGTGCTTTAACTTTGCACATTAATCCCTTGTGTGGGACCTTGTCGAAAGCCATCTGAAAGTCCAAATATACCACATCAACTGTTTCTCCCTTGTCCACTCTACTAGAAACATCCTCAAAAAATTCCAGAACATTTGTCAAGGAGGGATATATTTACATTGGAGGCAGTTTAGCGAAGGTTCACTAGGTTGATTGCTGAGATGAAGGGACTGGCTTATGAAGAAAGTTTAAGCAGGTTGGGCCGGTATTCATTGGAGTTTGGAAAAAATGAGAGTTAATTATATTGAAACTTATTAAATTCTGAGGGGGCTTTCCATGGAAGTTGCAGATAGGATGTTTCTACAACTAGGCAGAATAGTTTCAGAATAAGAAGTCGCCCATATGAACTGGAAAGGAGGATGAATGTTTTCTCTCAGTTGGTCGTGAATGTTTGGAATTCACTACCGCAGCGAACTGCGGACGCTGCGTCATTGAATATATTAAAGGTGGAGTTAAATTTTTGAATAGTAAGGCTGTCAGGGTTATGGGGAGCAGGCAGGGAAATGCAGTTGAGGGCAAGATCAGAATAGCCGTTATCATATTGAATGGCGGAGGCGCCAAATGTCCTACTCCTGCTACTATTTCTTGCGTTCTTATGTAGTTGTGTAAGTACTGGAGGAGCACCGTCACCTGTAGTGTAAGTGTAGATATTACTAGCAATGGAGGGCTGCGGTACCTGCTGGGGTGGTTGTAGGTACCACTTGCACTGGAGGAACACGGTCATCTCTAGTGTAAGTGTAGGTGGCCATCAGTAATAGCAGAGCATGGGAAATTGCAGTGTATGTTCAGGGTACCAATAACATCGGAGTCGTATGGCCATCTCTTTTAACTGCAGGAGTTACATTACTATTGAACATACACTGCCTTCTCTGGTATAAAGGCAGGAGTAATTCCATTACCTCTAAAAGAACCGAGGTAGCACTGTTGCCTCTAATGTAACTGTAGGTACCACTAGTGACGGAGGGGCAAGGTCATCTCCGGGTATGTGTAGTTAAAACTAGTAACTGAGGAGCATAGTCACTTGTAGTATAAGTGTATGTATGTCTAAAACTGGAGAGATACGATCACATCTAGTGTACATATCGGTAACACTAGTCTAGGAGGGATACGGTCACCTCTAGTCTAAGTGTAGATACCACAAATGCAGCAGGAATACGGTCACCTCTCGTGTATGTGCAGGTACCATAGTACAGGAGGGATATGGTTACCTCCAGTGTCAGTGTAGTTACCACTAGTACTGCAGGATCTCAGTCACCTCTAGTGTAAGTGTAGGTACCACTAATCCAGGAGGGATACGTTACCTTAATTTATGTGTAGGTACCACTAGTGCAGGAGTGATATGGTCACCTCCAGTGTATGTGCAGGTACCACTAATACTGGAGAGATACGGTCACTTTTAATGCTGCTGTACAGCTGTCATCACATGTATTATAGGATTTATTTCCCCACCTGATGTGAAGGAGTTCTTGCACCATAGTGAGGCAAGTGCAGGGTCTCGGCGATTTTTGCAAGGCAGGCTATCCTCAGAATGGTTGGAATCGGATCAACACCAGTGCTGGGACAGTTCACTTTTCACTTGTAAACAATATTTTCATTGTGTTTTTTTTAATTGTCCTGGAGCAATGTTAACATTTTTTTTTAAACAGACGTATCAGAAAAAAAAGCTAATTACATGAGTGTATTTATTATGTGACTGAACCTAATGTTAATTATGATTTAACTTAATTGACTCCCTGATGCATTGATGTGTCGATAAATACCGGTTCACTTTCCATTGCTTCAGCAGTGCACCAGTCAGAGGCTTTACATTGCAGCAGAATATATATATTCTCACAGAAAATGGAGCGACCGAATTTTTTCTGATCAAAGAGATTTACTACCTGATTCTCGCAGCCTACGGTGTCCTCAGTGAGCCATTGTAACGTGTTTGTTGTTAATCTGTTTAATTGTCTCCTTGATCTTACAGCCCGTTGGATAGGTTAATATGTTTCCAGGAAGTCAGCGTCACACAATCGGTAGGCACCGGAACAAGGTCGTGAACTGCATGTCTGCACTTACTGCATTGCTTAAAATCTGAAAATCTTAGCGGTCACAATGAATTTTGAAGGTCGACACGTGGATTTTTAGCGGATTTCCAGCCCTTCTTTTTATCCGGTGCATCATGAGCGCTGCAGTGGCTTATTAAATGTTTGGGGATGTTACCCAGGAAATGGCTGCATTAATAATCCTGTTCTCACAATATTTCATGTTGCTAATCACACTGAATGGAGTGGAATGCTCTCAACATATATCTCCATGTCTATTTCAATCAAACACTGCAACATTATTTCTCTCCTCTCTCTTTCTTACAGAGGACTTGGTGACAATTGTGATTCTCTGACGAGGAAAGTGCGGCCTTTCCAAGTGTATCTCGGTCTGCATGGTGTCAATTGCAGCAGTGGATATACTGGTCATGATCATCAATGTAACAGTGTATCATATTTTCAGTTCTTACTTTCCATTTTCATTGCTGTCCCACACTTCCATGTGTAGGCTAATTATATACATGACAACTCTCACCTTTGAACTATCTGTTTGGTTCATCATCCCCTTCATATTTGATCGATATGTAGCCCTCTGTTACCAGAAATTTAAATCAATATATTGGACTGTGCAATCTGCGGTTGTGGTTATAACAACATTTTTTGTTTTGAGTTGTTTCAAGGATATTTCTTTTTTGTTTGCATATGAACCTTAGCAATTAATCAACAATGTGCTTTGTGGCTGCCAGTCAAGAGCGGCTTTTTTTCACTCATCTTTAGGTGCAGCGTACGTCTGTTTTTTACACGCCCAGGTTGTTTGGCTTCCTTTTACTTTAATTGTCCTGTTTAATTCATTAACTATCAATCGTGTATTAGTGGCCAATAGAGCCCTCAGGGCACTGCGGAGTAATTGGAGTGAGAATCATAGCGAAACAGAGATGCAGAACCGAAGGGACACCATCATTTTGCTGTTCACTATATCAGGCAGTTTTGTACAGTTGTGGCTGACACCCGCTATGAGATTTGTAACTACCAGACTGACAAACACCACTTATTACTGAGGCGACCGTAGAGCCCCTGGATATATCAACATGGAAACCAGAACTTTACTGAAGTTTTTGATTTGCATTCAAAACCCGTGCATTTAAGCAGCGATATAGGGGAAATTCAGTACAGAGCTGAAGATTTCTGTGAAATCTCCCTGGACAACCAGTCTCAGATTCGAAAGAAAATGCGGTTAACAAGAATCAAGTCAAATGAAAAGAGTTTTGTGAATAAATCTCAATTTGAACTCCGTTGCATTGTAGAATGTTCTTTGTTCTTGTAATGTTAAAACTGGGTGTGTTCATTTGTGAAGATTTCATTAATTTCGTAGCAAACGCAATGCTGGAAATTCGTCTCGGATGGTTTCATAAGAACATAAGAACATAAGAAATAGGAACAGGAGAAGGCTATATAGACCATAGAGCCTGCTCCGTCATTCAGTAAGATCATGGCTGATCTCATCATGGATTCAGCTCCACTTCCCCGCCCGTTCCCCACAACCACTCATCCCCTTCTCGTTTAAAAAATGTCTATTTATGTCTTAAATTTATTCAAGGTCCCAGCTTCCACAGTTCTCTGAGGCAGCGAAATCGACAGATTTACTACCCTCTGAGAGAAGAAATTTATCCTCATCTCTGTTTTAAATGGGCGGCCCCTCAACATCAGCCCTCTAGTTCTAGTCTCCTACATCAGTGGAAACATCCTCTCTGCATCCACATTGTCAAGCCCCATCTTAAGCTTACACATTTCGATAAGATCACTTCACATTCTTCTGAACTCCAATGAGTAGAGGCCGAACCTTCTGAACCTATCCTCATAAGTCAACCCCCTCATCCCCGGAAATAACCTCGTGTGATTTTTCCAAACTGCCTCCAAAGCAAGTATATCCTTTTCTAAATATGGAAACCAAAGCTGCATGCAATATTCCGTGTGTGGCCTCACCAATAACATATAGCAGTCGTAAGACATTCTTGCGTTTTACTCCATCCACTTTGCATAAAAGGCCAAGATACCATTGGCCTTCCTGATCACTTGCTGTACCTGCATACTATCCTTTTGTATTTCATGCACAAGTGACCCCTGGTCCCACTGTACTGCAGCACTTTGCAACCTTTCTCCATTTAAAGAGTAACTTGCTCTGTGATTATTTTCTGCCAACGTGCATGACCTGACACATTCCAACATTATAGTACATCTGCCAAATTTTTGCCCACTAACTTAGCCTGTCTATGTCCTTTTGCAGATTTGCTGTGTCCTCCTCACACATTCTAAAAGGACAAAGGGTGTTAAAAAAACAAGCCTGAATGCTTTGTGTCTTAATGGAAGGAGTATCCGCAATAAGGTGGATGAATTAATTGTGCAAATAGATGTTAACAAATATGATGTGATTGGGATTACGGAGACGTGGCTCCAGGATGATCAGGGCTGGGAACTCAACATTCAGGGGTATTCAACATTCAGGAAGGATCGAATAAAAGGAAAAGTAGGTGGGGTAGCATTGCTGGTTAAAGAGGAGATTAATGCAATAGTTAGGAAAGTCATTAGCTTGGATGGTGTGGAATCTATATGGGTAGAGCTGCAGAAAACCAAAGGACAAAAAACGTTAGTAGGAGTTGTGTACAGACCTCCAAACAGTAATAGGGATGTTGGGGAGGGCATCAAACAGGAAATTAGGGGTGCATGCAATAAAGGTGTAGCAGTTATAATGGGTGACTTTAATATGCACATAGTTTGGGCTAGCCAAATTGGAAGCAATACGGTGGAGGAGGATTTCCTGGAGTGCATAAGGGATGGTTTTCTGGACCAATATGTTGAGGAACCAACTAGGGGGGAGGCCATCTTAGACTGGGTGTTGTGTAATGAGAGAGGATTAATTAGCAATCTCATTGTGCGAGGCCCCATGGGAAAGAGTGACCATAATATGGTGGAATTCTGCATTAGGATGGAGAAAGAAACAGTAAATTCAGAGACCATGGTCCAGAACTTAAAGAAGGGTAACTTTGAAGATATGAGGCGTGAATTGGCTAGGATAGATTGGCGAATGATACTTAAGGGGTTGACTGTGGATGGGCAATGGCAGACATTTGGAGACCGCATGGATGAATTACAACAATTGTACATTCCTGTCTGGCGTAAAAATAAAAAAGCGAAGGTGGCTCAACCGTGGCTATCTCGGGAAATCAGGGATAGGATTAAAGCCAAGGAAGTGGCATACAAATTGGCAGAAATAGCAGCGAACCTGGGGACTGGGAGAAATTTAGAACTCAGAAGAGGAGGACAAAGGTTTTGATTAGGGCAGGGAAAATGGAGTACGAGAGGAAACTTTCAGGGAACAGTAAGGCGGATTGCAAAAGTTGCTATAGGTATGTAAAGAGAAAAAGGTTAGTAAAGACAAACGTAGGTCCCCTATAGACCAGTTAGCCGAACATCTGTTATTGGGCAAATACTGGGGTCCACTATTAAGTAAACAGAAGCAGGTCATTTAGACAATCACAATATAGTCAAGCAGAGTCAGCATGATTCTTTGAAAGAGAAATCATGTTTAAGAATTTGCTGGAGTTCTTTGAGGATATAAAGAGTAGGGTAGATAAATGCGGTACCATTAGATGTACTGCATTTGGATTTCAAGAAAGCATTCAACATGATACCATGCAAAACGTTACTGCACAGGATAAGTGCTCACGGGTTTGGATGATATATTAGCAAGGATCGATGTTTGGCTAACGAACAGAAAGCAGAGAATCTGGATAAATGGTTCATTTTCAGGTTGTCAAACTGAAATGAGTGAGGTGCCACAAGGATCAGTGTTGTGGCCTTCTCTATTTACAAGCTATATTAGTGACTTGGATGAAGCCAACGAGTGTAACGTAGCCAAATTTGTTGGTGATGCAAAGATATGTTGTGAGGAGTACGCGACAGGCTGAGTGGGCGAAAATTTAGCAGATGGATTATAATGTGGGGAACTGATAGGAATTGGGAAGGCAAGTGTAATGTTGGAATTTATAGCAATGGAGGATCATATGAACATAAGAACATAAGAAATAGGAGCAGGAGTAGGCCATAAGGCTCCTCGAGCCTGCTCTGCCATTTCATGCGATCACGGACTCAGATCTAATTTCCTGCCCGTTCTCCATTACACGTCAGTCACATAACGTTTAAGAAACTGTATTTCTGTCCTCAATGTATTCAAAGTCCCAGCTTCCACAGCTCTTGAGACAGCGAATTCCACAGATCCACATCACTCTGAGAGAAGAAATTTCTCCTCATCTCAGTTTTTATTGGGAGGGCCCCTATTATAATATTATGCCCTCTAATTCTAGTTTCCCCTATGAGTGGAAGCAGCCTTTTTGCATTCATCTTGCCATGCCCCCTCATAATCTTAAAAGTGTTGATAAAATCACCACCCATTCTTCTGAATTACAATGAGTAGAGGCCCAACATACTCAACCTTTCCTCATAAGTCAACCCCCTCATCTTTGGAATTAACCTTGTGAACCTTCTCTGAACTGCCTCAAAAGCAAGTATATCCTTTCGTAAATATGGAAACCAACACTGCACGCAGTATTCTAGGTGGGGCCTCACTAAAACCCTGTATAACAGCAGCAAAAATTCCCTGTTATACACTCCGCCCCCTTTGCAATAAAGCCAAAACTCCATTGGCCATCCTGATTACTTGCTAAACTTTTGTGTTTCATGCACAAGTACACCCAGGACCCGCTGTACAGTAGCACTTTGCAATTTTTCCCATTTTAATAATAACTCTCCCTTTGATTTATAAATGATGGAGCATTAAAGAAGGGAAGTCCTACTACAACTGTACAGTGCATTGATGAGCCCACTCCTAAAGTACTGTGTACACTTTTGGTTTAGTTAATTAAGGAGGAATATATCTGGAATGGAGGGAGTTCAGAGAAGGTTCACTGGGTTGATTACTGAGATGAACGCGTTGTCGTATGAAGAAAGGTTGAGCAGGTTAGAGCTATACTAATTGGTGATTCTATGAGTGAGAGGTGTTCTTGTTGAATGATATACGATTATGAGGGGGCTTCAATGTGTAGATGCAGAGAGGATGTTTCCCTTCGTTGGAGGTATCGCGAACTAGTGGGCATAGCTTCCGAATATGGGGTTGTACATTTGAAACGGAGGTGGAGATAAATAACTTTTCAGAGGGTCGTGATTCAGTGGAATTCTCTCCCACAGAGAGCGGTGGAAGCTGGAACATAGAAACATCGAAACATAGAAAATAGGTGTAGCAGTGGCCATTCGGCCCTTCTAGCCTGCACCGCCATTCAATGAGTTCATGGCAGAACATGCAACTTCAGTACACCAATCCTGCTTTCTCGCCATACCCCTTGATCACCATCGTAGTAAGGACTTCATCTAACTCCTTTTTGAATATATTCAGTGAATTGGCCTCAACAACTTTCTGTGGTAGAGAATTCCACAGGTTCACCACTCTCTGGGTGAAGAAGTTTCTCCTCATCCCGGTCCTAAATAGCTTACACCTTATGCCCCCTGGTTCTGGACTTCCCCAACATTGAAAACATTCTTCCTGCATCTAATCTGTCTGAACCCATCAGAATTTTAAAGGTTTCTATGAGGTCCCCTCTCATTCTTCTGAACTCTAGTGAATACGAGCCCAATTGATCCAATCTTTCTTGATAGGTCAGTCCCGCCATCCCGGGAATCAGTCTGGTGAACCTTCGCTGCACTCCCTCAAAAGCAAGAATGTCCTTCCTCAAGTTAGGAGCCCAAATGTGTGTACAATACTCCAGGTGTGGCCTCACCAAGGCCCTGTACAACTGTAGCAACACCTCCCTTCCCTGTACTCAAATCCCGTCGCTATGAAGGCCTACATAACATTTGCTTTCTTTACCGCCTGCTGTACCTGCATGCCAACCTTCAATGACTGATGTACCATGACACCCAGGTCTTGTTGCACCTTCCCTTTTCCTAATCTATCACCATTCAGATAATAATCTGTCTCTCTGTTTTTACCACCAAACTGGATAATCTCACATTTATTCACATTATACTTCATCTGCCATGCATTTGCCACTCACCTGACCTATCCAAGTCACTCTGCAGCCTCATAGCATCCTCCTCGCAGCTCACACTGCCAGCCAACTTAGTGTTAGCCGCAAATTTGGAGATACTACATTTAATCCACTCGTCTAAATCATTAATGTACAGTGTAAACAGATGGGGCCCCAGCACAGAACCTTGCGGTACCCCACTAGTCACTGCCTGCCATTCTGAAAAGTAGCCATTTACTCCTACTCTTTGCTTCCTGTCTGACAACCAGTTTCAATGCATGTCAGCACACTACCCCCAATCTCATGTGCTTTAACTTTGCACATTAATCTCTTGTGTCGGACCATGTCGAAAGCCTTCTCAATGTACAAATATAACACATTAACTGGATTTATTTAATGTGGAGATAGACAGATAGGTGAACGATAAGGCAGGCAAGGGTTATGGAGAACGGGCAAGAAAGTGGAGTTGAGGCCGAGATCAGATTAGCAAATACCTTAATGAATTGCAGAGCAGGCTCAAGGTGCCAAATGACCTAATCCTGCTATTTCATATGTTTTCATGTTTTAAATGTTTGGCGAACAACTTCAGACTTTCAGAAATTATACATTGTAATTACTGAAGTATTATGCGGTTGCACATAGTTCCAAATAATAATTTAAAAATATCAGCAACATTGAATCAGCTGCAAGTTGTTCAGCGGTGATCTCGCTTCATTCTGCTAGGAACTCCAAGGAATGGGATCCGATTATCAATTTAAAGCAACTGAATGGTATGGATGCGCAGCGAGCTTTGGGGACGAAATACTGAATTCGTACAACGTGCGTTTACATCTGGTTAATTCCGTAGTAAAACCGAAATAATGTTGATAGACATGGGCATAGATCACAAGAAGCAATATGTGATGATAATTCATTACAATACGCTGATAAGGCCACCTATAGAACATTAGATGCAGCTTCGGTCTGCTCATTGTGGAAAGGATATTAAATCCAAAGACAACGGACAGCGCAGATGCACCACAATGGTGCCATGGATCTGAACTATATTGATGATGAGGGACAGGATATTGGGACCATTGGCACTGCAGCAGCGAGTTTTATTTTAAATTCTGAACAATTTCTACTGAGTGAAGAGGTCGAGATTATTGCTTCTAGTTGGTGAGACAACGAGAACAGGTCACCTTCTTTTAAAAAGTCACAAAGGTAATGAGCGGAGGGGTTAGTATAAAATTATGTGAGCAAAGGACTGATGGATCATGGAATGTTTTTACCTCAGAGAATAGTTTAGGGGAAATTAGGTGAATATTTGAATCACGGTAAATGGATATCTGTGGAGAGAGAGAGAACAGTGTGGATTGTTTTTATTGTTGTATCGAGGAATCCATTATATATTTGAAGCTTCAAATGACCTACTCTCGCCCAGTAAATGTCTACGGGTTTACGTTTTAACCAGGTTGCTAACATTTTCATTTTTTGTTTCCAAGCTACCCGCATTACCGTTGATATTCTATTAAAAATACATTAAAATAAGCTATTAACCAGTCAGATCCCTGCTATCCAATAGCTACCCATTCCTTTCCGTCGCAAAGGTCCCACGTGTCAATAGCCTGCTCTCATTTGTTGAGTATGTGTCCGTGCAGTGCCAGGTTTCCCACGCCATCCTACAATTCTCACCGTTTGCTCATATGGAAACTTCTCCGCTGCTTTGGTAAAATCTGCCTGTAACATTCCAACTGCATTTCCTCTGCCCCAAAGCTCAATGAGGTGTGTCAGAAATTCCAGCAGTTTAGATAAAGATGACACATCGTCCCGTAAACCAAAATAATTCACTTTTACATTGCTACTTTCCAAGGAGCTCACTATCTAGATCTCTCTAGACCTTATGTTAAAGACTGGGATTATTACAGACGTTGTCGGGTCCTCATGGACACTTTTCAAAAGAGGACATTTACAACCGTGTCAGTATTTTCATCACTCATGTCACTCCCCATTCCTTTCTCTCGCGACTCGGGTGACGAGAATCAGGGGTCACAGACTCAGAATAAGGGGTCGGTCACTTAGGACCGAGATGAGGACAAAGTTATTCACTCAGAGCGTGGTGAATCTTTGGAATTCTCTACCACGAAGGTCTGTGGATGCTCAGTCGTTGAGTATACTCGAGACAGAGATCTATCGATTTCAAATATTGCGGTTACCAAGAGATATGGGGATAGTGCAGGCAAGTGGAGTTGACGTGTTAAGTCATCCATGATCATTTTCAATGATGGAGCAGGCTCAGGGGCCGATGGACTACTCCTGCTCCTCGTTCTTATATTCGTAAGTTCTTATCGATCTCTTCCACTGCACTCCAGATTCCCATTTTATGTGGTTGAACATGGTTAGCACATTTAACAACTCCTTTATCGCTGCTGCTCATACAATCACTCCTCAGCAATTCACTTTTGTTCTGCCCCGAATATTTACCAATGGCCTTGGCTGTCCTGCTCGATTTGCTGGATAATTAAAACACTATTTCGTAATCATTAACGATGCTCTCTACATAATAATTTGGACCTACGGTGCCCCCTATGCTATTTTAAATAGTACTATACATTTTAATTCCACACTCGCTAATAATTTCGTAACTATTTTCTACTTTTCTACTCGAGCGCAGGAATCACCCAGACAGGCAGCACTGCCAGAGTGTCGCACACACAGCGGGTGCTTTATCAGAAAATATTGGGAGGGCTTCCTCAGCTTTTATTACATTCACATTAGTGGTCGGTATAGAATATGAAGATTAGAAAGCACACAGGGATGCCATTGGGCCTATCGTGCAACTCCCGGCTCTGAGAGGTAGGTATCCAATTAGTTCACGTCTCCTGCTCTTTCCCCACAACCCAGCTAACAGTTCCTTTTCCAGTATATCTCCAATTCCCTTTTGAAAGTTATTATTTTTATAAGATTGTCAGCAGTGGCTCTGTGGTAGCATTCTAGCCTCGGCATCAAATAGCTGAGGGTTAAACACCAATTAAATATCTCATTGCTTGGAGGAGCAAGATCGAGTGCTCTACTCCTGCTCCTCGTTCTTATGTTCTTATGTTCTTATTGCCTCCCTGCTTGAATATTAATTTCCTCCAACCAAGTTTTAATGTAATTTAAAGATTTCCTCCCTGCTTGTGTATTACATTCCTCTAGAAATGAATGCCAGGACTTGTTTTACATTTTTTGTCCATTTCAGTGCTGTTGCTTCAGTGATTTATTCATCATTATTCCCATATCGCTATCCTGCACAGCCACTTATAGTTTCTTGCCTTCCATGTAGCAAGTGGTTTTCTTATTTATCCTAACAAAACGAACCATCTGATGTCTTGATCTATTTTGGTCCAGTGCTCAACTTGATTAAACATATCTCCCAATGTGCTGTTATCTGCAGATGTCGAGTATGCCTCGATTGATCGAGTACAAATCATTGATGTATGATGTAAACAACGGTGGTCTCAGCAAGGGTCCCTGCGGAACACCACACACAACTTTCTCTCAGTCTGAGAAACGTAACTTAACTCTTGCTTTTTTCTGTTTTTTCCCCTGTGTTTAGACATCTTTCAGCCCTTTCTGCCACTTGGTTCCTCACTCCACGCGGCCTGACTTTTGTCATGAATCTTTGATGCGGCATCTCATCGAAATCCTTTTGAAAGTCCACGTATAACATATCCACTGTATTCACCTCGTATATTCTTTCTGTTACTTCATCAAGGAATTCAATGAGGTTTATTGAACAAGACATTCCTTTAAGCAATCCATACTGATTATGGTTATGATATTCTCTGATTCTACATATGGTGTTACTGATCTTTTAGCAACGATTCCTATATCTTTCCTACCATTGACGTTAACCTAACTGGTCTATAATTCCATTTGCTTGAATGACTCTGTTTTTGAAAATAGTAATCATATTTGCGGTTCGCCATTACCCTGCCACTGTTCCCTTCCATATTGTTTATATATATATATATATATATATATATATATATATATGGGCACGGTTGCTTCTGCCATCCATATGCTAGTCTTTTCGGGCATCCACAGTTGTAATTCATGACTTGGTTGTTTTTAAATTTTTATAGATGATTTAGTATTTCCTATTCTTCTGTCTCAGCTATTGTAGTATCACTCGTGAACTGCTGTACTGGTGCCATTTCCTCTTTGTTGACCACTTCAGTGGAACCTTCAGTGGTACCTGTTCAATACCGCTACCATTTCAGTATCATCTTCTGTGAGTTTATTGTGTTCATTAGCTGGAGGCCTTAACCCTATCGTAGTTCTCAGTGTAGGTACAGCACTGGCTAGAAATAGAGTAACAGTCCCTCTACACTGAACCATAAAACACTCCCAGGGCAGGTAAGCACGGGTTTGATACAGTCTAAAGCTCCCTCTACACTGTCCCAACAAACACTCCCAGGGCAGGTACAGCACGAGCTAGATAAAGACTAAAGCTCACTCTACAGTGCCCCATCAAACACTCCCATCACAGGTACAACACGGGTTAGATAATGACTAAAGCTCACTCAACACTGTCCCATAAAACACTCCCAGGGCAGGTACAGAACGGGGTTAGATACAAAGTAAAACTCCATTATCTCGAAACGAACTCCCTCTCTGGCCATTATGTGAGGTTGTACCAGCAAGTTCGCAACCTCGGTGTTCAATCTGACCCTGAACTGAGAATTCGGTTACCATGATAACCCAGGGTTGTCACCAGAGAGAAAGACCCGGAGCTGCCGTCCTGCTGAAGGAGCCTTGGTCCCGTGGGCTGCTATTGGGGACTATGGCCGCATCCCGTGTTTATACAATCTGCCTGGTATTTCTATTACCCTACAGCTCCCCGTCCTCTCCTATCTGTCCCGGTCTCGCCTCCTCTCTTTCTCCTCCAAAGAGCAGCCAACGGCCAGCTCTTCATCACCTCTGGAGAGACACTCTCCAGGAATGAACGTCTGTTGTGCGGCACTATTTTTGGGAAGACTTATTCTGTAACGTGGAGCATCCACGGCAAGTATAAGTGCCATTGAGTTTCTGATGAATGGATTAATATATTGTTTTCATTCATCGCAAGCCAGTAATAGTAATTATTCTAGGAGGCCAAGCACCCAATACGTTCCAGAGTGTTACTTCAAAGCTTGGTATCTATAACCAAATCCCTTAAACCTAACACGTTTGCATCATACGCTAAATATTAAACCTAACCCTAACGCCATTATCCTACTCCTAACACTAACATCCTAACCATAACACCCGAACACCAACCGCAAACCCCCAAAAGGTAATACAAACTCCTTAACCGTAACCCTAACCCCAGCACACTAACCATAACACCCGAACCCCAGCCGCAAACTTCCAAGCAGTAATATTAACTCTATACCACCCGAAACACTAAGTTCTAACCTAAACCCTGACTGCAAAATATAAATTAATCCCTAATCTGCAACTGTGATATCATTGTGGGCACGCGAAAGCGACGGTGTCCACAGTCTCTCCATGTCAAATATTATCTCGTTCCCTCACTTACTGGTCCTCCAAAATGGCATCAATCATCAACAGGTGCAGGGAAGTTGGAGAGCCAATCAGAAACAAAATGGCCACTTTGGCAATACTAATAGATGCAACGATGTTGATCACCTTGTCCAGAAAAGTAGTGTCTGCGCTTGAAGTGGGTACATTCAAAAATATTCTGGGAACATATTATTTAACTGGGAGAGTGGTCAATCTCCCTAGACATACCCTGGGAACAGTCAGTATTTATTCAGTTAAATGCAAATTTATAGATTTATTTCTGAAAATAATTTTTGGGGCATAGTATTTAAGTAATTTGAGACACGATATTTTGTATGCATAGCATGTTGTGAGGAACAGGTCACTTTGGTCCTTTGAGTCCTAAAGCTCTCCCCCACTGGGATTATTTCAGCTCATGTGTCGGTCTATTGTAAACTAGTTGCGAGCGATGAATTGCTTTGATTGGACAACAACTGGAGTTCTTTGAGAATGTAATGCGCAGGGTGGATAAGGGGGAACCAGTGGATGTGGTGCATTTGGATTTCCAGAAGGCATTCGATAATGAGCCAAATAATAGGTTCTGCACAAGATAAACGTTCACAGTGATAGCATGCATAGAGTATTGGCTAACCAACAGAAAGCTGAGAGTCGCGATAAATGCGTAATTTTCCAGTTGGGAACAGTAACTAGTTGGGTGTCACATGGATCGTTGCTGCGGACATAACAATTACCATCTATATTAATGATTTGGATGAAAGGATTGAGTGTAATGTCGGAAAATTTGCTGATGATTCAAAGATAGGTGGGTAAGCAAGTTGAGAGGAGGACACAATACATCTGCAAAGGGAAATAGATAGACAAAGTGAGTGGGCAAATATTTGCTAGATGGAATATACGGTGGGAAAGTGTGAGGTTATCCACTTTGGCAGAAAATATGAAGAGCAAATTATTATTTCAATGGTGAATACTTACAAAATGATGCAGTTCAGATGGCTCAGGCGTCCTTGTGCCTGATACTTAAAAGGTTATTATACAGGTCCTCAGTAATCAAGAAGGCAAATGGATTCTTGGCCTTTATTGTAAGTAGGATGGAGTATAAAAGCAGAGAAGTCCAGCTCCATTGTACAGGTATTGTTGAGGCACACCTAGATTATTGCATAGTTTTGGTCTCCTTATATAAGGAGGAATATAATTGCATTCGAGGCAGTTAAGTGAAGGTTTCTTTCGGTTGAGTCCTGAGTAGAATGGATTGACATTACCAAATTTTGAGTAGGATGGGCCTATACTCTTCGGAGTTCAGAAGAATGAGACGTGCTCTTATTGCAACGTATAAGATACCGAGGTGACTCGACAAGTTAAATGCCGTGAGGTTATTTCCACTCAAGGGGGATTGAAGAACTAGGGGGCATCGTTTTCATATTAAGGCTTCGCTCATTTCATGCTGAGATGATGAGGAATTTTTTCTCTCAGAGAGTGGCAAATCTGTAGAATTCTCTTCCCCCGAGAGCTGCGAAGGCTGAGTCAATAAATATATTTAAGGCGGAGATAGACAGATGTTTGAGCGATATGTAAGTGAAGGTTTATTGGGAACGGGAAGCGAAGTGAATGTGTGGGGACAGTAGAGTCATTGCCCACTGAGTGGGGAACAATGTGTGGAGACAGTGCGAACTACCATTGCCCTGTGAGTGGGGAACAATGTGAGGGGACAGTGCGGACTCCCATTGCCCAGTGAGTTTGAACATTGTCAGCAGACAGTGCAGGCTCCTACTGCCCAGTGAGTGGGGAACAATGTGTGGGGACTGTGCAGGTTCACATTGCCCAGTGAATGGGAACAATGTGTAGGGGCAGTACGGGCTCCCATTGCCCAGTGAAAGAAAAAATTGTGTGGGGATTGTGCTTTCTGCCTTCGCACAGTGAGTGGGGAGCAATCTGTGGGGAAATTATGGGTCCCCATTGTCCAGTGAGTGGGAAATAATGTGTGGGGACAGTCAAGCTTCTTTTGCACAAGGAATGGTGAACAATGTGTGGGCTCAGTGCGGTCATTACCCAGTGATTACGAACAATGTTTGGGGATAGTGCATACTACCATTGCCCAGTAACTGGGAACAATGTGTAGGGATAGTGCGTGCTCCCATTGTCCAGTGATTGTGAACAATGTGTGCAAGTAGTGCGGGCTCCCATTGCCCAGTGACTGTGAAACATGTTTGGGGATAATGCGTGCTCCCATTGCCCAGTGATTGGGAACAAGGTGTGAGGGCAGTGCGGGCTCCCATTGCCCAGTGACTGGGAACAAAGTATGGGGATAGTGCGTGCTCCCATTGACCAGTGATTGGGAACAATGTGTGGGAATAGTTCGTGCTCCCATTGCCCAGTGATTCGGAACAATGTGTGGGGAAGTGCGGTTTCCTATTGCCCAGTGATTGGGAACAACGTGTGGGGACAGTGCGGGCTCACAATGACCAGTGAGTGTGAACAGTGGTAGGTATAGTGCGGAATCCCATTGCCCAGTGATTGGGAACAAAGTGTGGGGAGACTATGATAATTGTCCAGTGAGTGGCAACAAAGTGTGGGGAAAAAAATCACATGGATGAATTACAACTATTGTCCATCCCTGTCTGGCGTAAAAACAAATCAGGAAATGGAGCTCAACCGTGGCTAACAAGGGAATTAGGGATAGTTTGAAATCCAAGAAAGAGGCAGATACATTGGCCAGAAAAAGCAGCAAACCTGAGACTGGGAAAAATTTAGAATTCAGCAGAGGAGGACAAAGGGTTTATAGCAAGGGGAAAATAGAATATTAGAGTAAGCATGCAGCGATCATAAAAACAGACTGCATAAGCTTCTATAGATATGTGATGAGAAAATGGTTAATGAAGACTAATGTAGGTCCCTTGCAGTCACTAAGTAAGTCAAGAATAAACTCTCGAAAGTACTATGGACCGAGGGTCATGAAGGAAGGAGGAAGTGAGGGAAATCCTTATTTGTCAGGAAATGGTTTAAGGGAAGCTGATGGGACTGAAGGCCGATGAATCCCCAGGGACTGATAGTCTGCATCTCAGAGTACTTGAGGAAGTGGTGCTCGAAATAGTAGATGCATTGTTGGTTATTTTCCAAAATTCCACTGACTCTGGATCAGTACCAATGGATTTGAGGGTAGCTCGTGTAACCGCACTTTAATAAAAAAAGAGGGAGAGAGGAAACAGGGAATTATAGAACAATTAGCCTGACATTGATAGCGGGGAAATGCTGGAATCAATTATTCAAAGATGTAATAGCAGCACATTTGGAAAGCAGTGACAGGATCGGGCCAAGTCAGCATGGATATATGAAAGGGAAATCATGCTTGACAAATCTTCCAGCGTTTTTCGAGGATGTAACTAGTAGAGTGGATAAGGGAGAACCAGTGAATGTGGTGTATTTGGACTATCAAAAGGCTTTTGACAAGGTGCCACACAAGAGGTTGGTGTACAAAAGTAAGGCACATGGTATTGTGAGTAATGTATTGACGTGGATAGAGAACTGGTTGGCAGACAGGAAGCAAAGAGTGTGAATAAACGGTTTATTTTCAGAATGGCAGGCAGTGACTAGTGGGGTGTCGCAATCTTCAGTGGTGGGACCCCAGCTATTTACAATATACATTAATGATTTAGACGAAGGAATTGAATATAATCTCTCCAAGTTTGCTGATGACACTAAACTGGGTGGCAGTGTGAGCTGTGAGAATGATGCTAAGAGGCTACAGAGTGACTTGAAAAGGTTAGGTGTATGGGAAAATGCATGGCAGATGCAAAATAATGTGGAAAATTGTGAGGTTACCCACTTTGGTGGCAAAAATAGGTGACGGATTAATAAAAGGACAGGTGCAAAGAGACCGAGGTGTCATGGTAGAACAATCACTGGAGGTAGGCATGCAGTTACACCATGCTGTAAAGGAAGCAAATGGCATATTGACCTTCATAACGAGAGGATTTCAGTATAGGACCAGGTAGGTCTTACTGCAAATGTACGGGACCTTAGTTAGACCACACGTTGAATATTGTGTGCAGTTTTTGTCTCTTAATCTGAGGAAGGACGTGCTTGCTAATGAGGGAGTGCAGCGAAGGTTCACCAGACTAATTCCCGGGTTGGCAGCACTGACATATGAAGAAAGACTGGATCGGCTAGGCTTATACGCACAGGAATTTAGAAGAATAAGAGGGGATCTCATAGAAACATAAAATTATGAAGGGGCTAGAGAGGTTAGATGCAGGAAGAATGTTCCGATGTTGGGGATGTCCAGAACCAGGGGTCAAAGGCTAAGGATAAGGGGTAAGCCATATGTGACCGAGATGAGGAGACACTTTTTCATCCAGAGAGTGGAGAACCTCTGGAATTCTCTACCACAGAAAGTTGCAGCGTCCAGTTCGTTGGATATATTCAAGAGGGAGTTAGATGTCGCCCTCACTTCTAAGGGGATCAGGGGGTCAGGAGAGAAGATGGGAGTTGGTGTACTGAAGTTGCATGATCAGCCATGACCATATTGAAAGGCGGCGTAGGCTCGAAGGGCGGAATGGCCTGCTCTAGCAACTATTTTCTGTTTCTATGACAGTGCGCGCTCCTATTGCGCAGCGAATGGGGAACAATGTTTGGGGACAGAGCGGGCTCCCATTGCCCAGTGAGTGGGAACAATGTGTGGAGACAGTGTGGTCATTGCCCAATGAGTGGGAACAATGTGTGGGGGTAGTGCGGGCTCCTATTGCCCAGTGAGGAGGAACAATGTGTGTGGACAGTGCGGGCTCCCATTGCCTAGTGAGTGGGAACAATGTGTGGGGATAGTTCGTACTCCCATTGCCCAGTAAGTGGGAATAATATGTGGGGACAGTTCGTGCTCCCATTGCCCAGAGAGTGGGGAACAATGTGGAGGGAAACTGCGGGTTCCCACTGCCCAGTGAGTGGGGAACAATGTGTAGGGAAACTGTGGGTTCCCATTGCCCAGTGAATGTGAGCAATGTATAGGGAAACTGCGGATTCCCATTGCCCAGTGAGTGGGAACAATGTTTGGGGAGAGTGCGGGCTCCTATTGCCCAGTGAATGTGAACAATGTTTGGGGATAGTGTGGGCCCCTATTGCCAAGTGAGTGGGAACAATGTTTGGGGACAGTGCGGGCTCAAATTGCCCAGTGAATGTGAACAATGTGTAGGGAAACTGCGGGTTCCCATTGCCCAGTGAGTGGGAACAATGTTTGGGGACAGTGTTTGCTCCCATTGCCCAGTGAGTGGGAGCAATGTTTGGGGACAGTGCGGGCTCCCATTGACCAGTGAGAGTGAACAATGTTTGGGGAGAGTGCGGGCTCCCATTGCCCAGTGAATGTGAACAATGTTTGGGGACCGTGCGGGCTCCCATTGCCCAGTGAGTGGGAACAATGTTTGGGGAGAGTGCGGGCTCCCATTGCCCAGTGAGTGGGAGCAATGTTTGGGGACCGTGCGGGCTCCCATTGCCCAGTGAGTGGGAACAATGTTTGGGGAGAGTGCGGGCTCCCATTGCCCAGTGAGTGGGAGCAATGTTTGGGGACAGTGCGGGCTCCCATTGCCTAATGAAAGTGAACAATGTTTGGGGAGAGTGCGGGTTCCCATTGCCCAGTGAAAGTGAACAATGTTTGGGGACCGTGCGGGCTCCCATTACCTAGTGAATGTAAACAATATTTGGGGACAGTGCACGCTCCCATTGCCCGTTGAGTGTGAACAATGTGTGGGAGCAGCAGGCTCCCATTGCCCAGAGAAAGAGGAACATTGTGTGCAGAAAAAGCCACCTCCCTGTTAAGAGCATGCCCAAGCCTGAAGAAATAAACCATTCCCAGCGGGGATGTTGGGTCATTTGATTAAAATGTTAAACTTGATCTCACATCGCAGGTCCGAGGTCGCACTCTCGATCTCCGGCTTAAATATAGAAATAATCCACGGCCTTAGTCCGCACCGAAAACATAAATGGAAATCTTACTGAGAACGGGTTACAGCACTGAATTGTGCACTGATGCACTGTTGCTCATATATACTTAAAAACACGTTGGGTATGGATCTTACAGCGAGTGACCGTGTACCTGCGAGCGGAGGCCCGTCTGACACGGGAAAGGAGAGCACAGCAAGGTACAATTCATTATATACTTTACTCTGTTTAGAATTAAAATAATTTAACAATGAGACTCAGTGGATATTTCATCCCATTCTGTAATTCCTCTCTGAATTTACTCTGGGTCCTGCATAAATAACGGGTCGATGCAGGAACTCAAAAGATGAAGCATATATCCACATTCCTCCAGGATAATACTTGATGCATTGACAGTGGAACCTGAGAAATAACGAACGCTCCCAATCTGGACATAGATGAAATTTCTAACTAAGAAAACATTTAACATGATGAAAGTGCCCGAGATACAGAAGAGTAAAACGATGGAATTGCTCCACTTCTACCTCTCTGGATCGTGTGGATTCTCTCCATTGCTGTTTGCCCGGAGTCTCCTACGGGCTCGATTGGCCGCTAGAATGTGCCTGACGGTCAGTGCATTGAGCAGTAAAATCAGAATGAATGGGAGACATGGGGTGAAATGTGGAAAATCCAGTCATATACGACCCAAGCTGTTGATGTATAAAATGTTTTTTTATATACTGCAGAACCAGGGTATGTTGTTAACTGTGTACAAAGGTTCATATATAAAATACAAGAGGTTTTCTTTAAGCAGCTCATTGAACAGACCGTGCTAATCACCACTACCACGTTTTTCTCGGTGCAATATTTTGCTTTCAGCTTCTGGCAACAAATGGCCACAAATCGATCAAAGGTGAAAGCGGCCGTTAGCCAGACAGAACAGTCTATGGTTGCATAGATTAGGGCAACATGGAAACGACAGACCGGAGTGATGGACAGGAAGCTAAATGGGAAATAAATACCTACAATCCGGTTTAATTACACAGCGGCGAAAATGACCAGCAGATCTATCACGGCCATGCCACCAGGTACCGAGTGACACGTCTGGAGAGACCGCACCTTCCTCGAGGCAGGATCACAATGACTGCCAAGTTAGCTGTAACAGAGAGAGAATGTGTGAGACAGAGAGGAAGCGAGTGAATATGTGTGAGAAAGGGACAGAGCGAGTGAATGTGTGTGATTGAACGAGAACAGTAATATTACTGGTCCGACTCCAGGCAAAATCATCCATTTGGCAGGATTCTGTGTGAAATTTAGAACTTTGACCACGTGATTAATTAATCATCCGGATAAAACATTTGACAGACCAATGACATCGGAATGTAAAATAATGCATACAATGATAATGGAGAAAAGTAACTCATCGGGAAACCTGGAAACCAACATGGAGTCATCAGATTGACAACAAAAATAACATCTCAATAGCGCTTATAGAAGATATTTGAGAGGTTATTAAGATGAAGTAACAAGAAAGTAGGAACAATGCATTAAAACGGATTGTGTCTTGTGGCTGACCGTAAACACCCTAATCTGATTAATTACTGTAAAATGATTCACTCTTGGAAAATTCAGCAGTAAACTTGCGCAAACATATTCCCAAACAGCGAGGTGCAAACTCGTAACTCTTCTGCTGATGATCACCTTGGATCGTCGGTGCCGACCTGACCCATTGGAACTGGCAGGTGATGAGGAGGTGATCAGTAAAAGGCCCCTCCAACAATGCAATACTTGTTCAGTACTGCGCTGTCAGGATAAATGATTGGCTTAGTCCGAGAGTGAATATTGAACGATAAACTTTGTGACTCAGATACCAGAGATGTAACCAGTTGTGCGGCGTCAGTCCATGTCTAGAAAAGTTTGAAGACGAGGACAATCCGGGACAAGGCCAGGTGTTATGACCAGAAGGCACTCCCAGTCACAGCAGCGGTCGCTGTAGAAGTCGCAGAAGCAGCAAATGTGGAAGAGAAGAGTCTGGCTGAACCAGGGACGTTAGAATTGGAGAGCAGTAATGCTTGCTGTGTGTATTTTTGGCAAATATAGATTCATGCATAAAACGGCCACATATTGCACTGCTTATATTTATGTCAAGAATTCACCACCTAATAATGTATTTTGAATAAGTTAATTAATTAAATTTCATTGGCGAATAATCGGAAT
This sequence comes from Pristiophorus japonicus, assembly GCF_044704955.1. Lineage (NCBI taxonomy): Eukaryota > Metazoa > Chordata > Chondrichthyes > Pristiophoridae > Pristiophorus > Pristiophorus japonicus. Next base: position 66,936,452 of record NC_091999.1, read on the forward strand.
TAATGAACAATTTGTAGAACTGAGCCAGGAACTGCCAACATTAACAACACAATGGAACGACATCCTCATCATCATAGGGGGTCCCTCGTAGACGAGGATAACTTGCTTCTAAAAGTGAGTTCTCGGGTAACTGCAGAACATACAGTCTCTGTCACAGGTGGGGCAGACAGTGCTTGAAGAGAAGGATGGTTGTGAAGCCTGGATTGACGCATGCTCAACCGGTAAATACACTTGGTTTCTGTTTGTTCTCGGCGATGGGATTCGAGGTGCTCAGCGCTCTGCTGGATGCTCTTTCTCCACATAGGGCGGTCGTGATCCAGGAGATCCCAGCAGTCTGTGGGGATGTTTCATTCTATCAAGGAAGTTTTGAGGGTATCCTTGAAGCGTTTCCGCTGCCCACCTGTGTCTCGCTTGCCTTGTTGAAGCTCCGCTTAGAGTGCATGCTTTGCGAGTCTCGTGTCGGACATGCGGACCAGGTGGCCTGTCCATCGGAGTTGATCGAGCATGGTCAATGCTTCGATGCTCGGTATGTTGGTCTGAACGTGAATACTGACGTTGGTGCGTCTGTCCTGCCAATCGATTTTCAGGATCTTACGGAGAAAGAGCTGGTCGTACTTCGCCAACCTGTTAAGGTGCCTGCTGTATATGTACACAGTGTGATCATTCAACCACAGAGGCAGTGTCATTAACCCAATAGAACAACGTGTACACAATGATAACAGCGTGAAAATTCAAGCACAGTGACAGTGACGTTAACCCAATATAATTAAATGTACACAATGATAATAGTGCGTTAATTCACCCAGAGTGATAATGTCAGGAACACAATAGAATTCCAAGTCCACCGTCATAACAGTGTAATAAATTACCCACAGTAAAATACCAATTATACAAATGGAAATTACACAATGACAACAGTGTGTTAATTCACCCACATTGACAGTGTCAATAGCAAACTAGATCTAAAATGGAAGAGACGCGGGCCCAGGGGCAGCAAAGTCCAGTTCACACTGCGACATGTGTGCCCACTAGGTCCGTGCAGCAGAGTTTGATCCACAGTCTTCTTGGTTAACCGTTGCCTCTGGACCAACAACTAGCTCTGACAAGCCTATATGGTGGCTGCCATCCAACGGCCACCACATGTTAACAAAATCTATGAATAGGCATCTTCCAGCCTTCAATATGCTGTTCAGGACCTGCAATATTAGGGCCTTCATTGAAACACCTGTGAACTCATCACTTTTTTGCGGGGAAGCAAATTATTCTCGATTCGAGACACTGCCTGTGAAAGAGAACAACACAATGATAACAGTGTGATAATTCACCGACAGTGAGACTGTCAGTAATCCATCAGAGCTACATGTACACCATAATAACAGTGTGATAATTCACCCACATTGGCATTATCAGTAACACAATAGAACCCCATGTACACAATGATAACAGCGTACGAATTTACCCACTGTGACAGTGTCAGTAACACAATAGAACTCCATGTACATTTCATAACAGTGTAATCATTTACCCACAGCAAAATACCAAAAAAAAATGGGAAAAATGTGCACACCGTTATGATAGCGCTGAAACAGCTCTTAGAAGAATCGCCAGTTAAATTCCATGTATCTGTAACCATGGTAAACTCTCCTTCCTCATCCTTCTCGAATGTATGCAGTCTTTTCATGACTGTCCACACAAGCCACCAACAACGCCTCTTCTCCGTTGCCCAGCAGGGTTGAATTGCCCTTGCAGCCAGAGAATCACCTGCAATTGCTTCTCTTCCCGCTCGCAATCCATTCTCTCTGGATTCCCTGATGGATCTATAATTGGTCCCCTCTAATTTCTCAGCTACAAGATAACCCTCCACGATATCTTAAGAAAGCACAGCATTAGGTTCCATATCTATTCTGATGACAGTCAGGACTACCTCGAATCTCTCTTTTTTGTCAACCTGATTGTCCGACATCTAGTTCTAGATGAGCATATATTTTCTCCAACTAAATATTGGGAAGACCAAAACCATTGTTTGTCTTCCTTCCACCAACCCCGTTCCTTAGCCACCGACTCCATCCCAATGCCTGAGAACCGTCTGAGACTGGCCATATTGTAGGCAAATTTTGGATCCTATTTGGTCCTGCATCGAATTTCTAACCACATATTCGCTCTATCACCAAGATCTTCTATTTCCACTTCCGTAACATCACACGTCTCTGCCCCTCTCTCAGCTCATCAGCTGTTGAAACGCTCATCCACGATCTTGTTACCTCTAGGCTGACTATTCGAATACGTTCCTTTCTGGCTTCCCACCTGCCAACCTCCAAAAACTTGAGCAGATTTAAAAATCTGCTGCCCTGATCCTAAAACGAAAAGAATCCCGTTCACCCATCACATCTGTGCTCGCTGACCGACATTAAGTCCTGATCCAGCATCACCTCTAATTTAACATTCTCAACCTTGTTTGAAAATCCCTTCATAGCTTCACCCCTTGCTATCTATGTTATTTCCTCCAACCTTGCATCACTCCAAGAGCTTTGCCACTACCTCTTCCTTCAAGAGGCTTCTCAATACTTCTGCTGAGCTGATAACACTGTAAGCGGCTAGGTGTTTAAATGTGAACAATTTAACTACTCTGAAGGAGCTATATAAATGCAGGTTGTTACTGTTGACAATATGACTCCCAGTACAGCAACATTAACACAATAGGAAAGATATGTACAAAAGCAAAACACTACGGATGCTGGAAATCTGAATTAAAAACAAAAAATGCTGGAAATACTCAGCAGGTCAGTCAGCATTTGTGAAGAGAGAAACAGAGTTAACATTTCAGTTCGATGGCATTTCGGCGCAATTGGATACATATAAGAGATACAAGTGCAGAGGCAGCGAAAGGGGGCGAGGGAAGGAAAGAACAAAAGCGAAGTCAGTGAATGGGTAGACGGGAGCAGTGGTTAAATGACAAAAGGTTAATGGTGTAAGTCAAAAAGGGATGCGAATGCAACAATTAAAGAAACAAAAGGTGTCTAGCGGCCGCCTTAGGAAAACCAAACTCATGCCCTGCAGGGCTGTAGTATTACCCGTCCTCCTGTATGTATCAGAGGCATGGACGATGTACAGAAGGCACCTCAAGTCTTTGGAGATATGTCAACAAAGATGTCTAGGCTAGATCCTGCAAATCCCCTGGGAGAATAGGCGCACCAACATCAGTGTCCTCGCCCAGGCTAACATCACCAGCATTTAAGCACTGACCACACTCGATCAGCTTCGCCCGGCATGCCACAAAGTTCGCATGACAGACACGAGACTCCCTAAGTAATTGCTCTATATTTAGCTCCTTAACGGCAAACGAGCCAAAGGTGGAGAGTGGAAACATAACAAGGACAACCTCAAATCCTCCCTGTTAAAGTGCGGCATCACCACTGACACCTAAGTCTCCCTGACCGAAGACTGCCCTAGTTGGAGAAAGTGCATCCGGAAGGGCGTTGAGCTCTTCGAATCTCAATACCACAAACGTGAAGCGGTCATGCACATACAGGAGCGTGCGGCAAATCAATCCCACCATCCCCTGCTTCCCGCAACAAATGTCGCTCCCACCTGTGACAGAGTCTGTGGCTCTCGTATTGGATTGCTCGGTCATCAAAGAACTCACTTTAGGAGTGGAGACAAGTCTTCCTCGATTCTGAGAGACTGCCTATGATGTTGAAATGGAAAGAGCAGAATCATTACCAACAGGTGGTGTCTGACAAAATCTTGGTTATGATCTGAAGTTATTGAACTCAATTTTGAGTACGGAAGATTGTAAATCAGCTAAAAGAAAGAAGATGTGCTGTTCCTCGACATTCCTTTGAACTTCATTACAACAGTGCAGGAGGCCGAGGACAGAGAGCTCAGAGTGGGATTGGGGTGGGGAATTAAAATAACAGATGACCAGGGACTCAGGGTCACATTTGCGACTGAATGAAGGTAAAAGCGATCACCTAACCAGCGATTGGTCTTCCGAATATAAACAAAATCACATCGTGAACATCGAATGAAGTATACTGAATTACAAGAAGTACCAGCAAATAAATGGGCGTAGTTATAAATGCGCGATAATACCACTCACAGTGAAATACCAATAACACAATAGAAAATATACGTACACAGTTATAATAGTATAATAATACCAGTCATAGTGAAATACGAATAACATAATAAGTAATATATGTACATTTATACTAGTGTGATAATAACACTCACAATGAAATAACAATCAAGTCATCCTCGACTCGAGGGACTGGATAGGAAGAAGAATAAATACCAATAACACAATTGCAAATATCTGCACAGGGTTATATTGGTGTGATACCACACACAAGAGAAATATATTTGACACAATAGGAAATATCTGCGCACGGGTATAAGAATGTGATACCACTCACAGTGCAGTGACATATACTGTGCAATTTCCATAAAATATCACTCTGAGCAAATAAACTGATACCGCCGAAGATGCGACTATCTGGAAAACACATTAAAACAAATATTGGAGAATCAGACACTCAAATTAGGCAGTGATTCCGTTGAGAAGGAAAAATAATTCGTTTAAATGGGATAAATGGTTTAAATCGTCAGAAGTGAGCCAGTTAAAGAGGAGAAGCATTTCCGGAAAATAGGAGCAGTGATACAGTTAACTAATGTTTCCTCTAACTAATAATAATCTGAAATACTTTACTGGAACCCCGACGATTCCAATGGCGGGATAATAAAGGGCAAACGCCAGGCCTTTTGGTGATCCATGCATTTCTTTCAGAAGCTCTGCACGTGCTTGCACTACAATCACAGATTGTCATATTTAGACCTGATGTTAGGCTCCAGGGACATCCTCACATGGCCTGCCTTTTATATTAATGAAAGTAATTGAAACAAACAGGTTAGTGCAGCCGCTGCCAAGATCGTGTTTATGGTTTGATGGTATGGAACGTCTTTAAATAGCTCTGATACGGGATAAAGTGAAATACCCACAGATTACGGTATGACATTTATTCGAAAATACAACAATAAGCTAAATACGTGATTGCCATAGTGAGAGTGAACGTTGTACACGATGCATTCTTTGGATTTAAATCCATTAATGCTGAGTTAATTGGTTTGAGCGAAACGTATAATTGACCAGAGAAAGTCTGGTCCTGCACTCGAAAAACGCTGCCACGTTCCCGCTCCTGTCATTCTCCAGCCCGAGTCCAGGTAAGCACATGTCCATATCCCCCCGTGTCTGTACATCCACTTTCATCCAAGAGTCGATAAATTCAATGTGGACAGGTCCAGTTCAAAACGGTTACACTCAGTGTGATAGGTCCAGTTCAGCGTGGTTACACTCAGTGTGATAGGTCCAGTTCAGCACGGTTACACTCAATGTGGACGGGTCCAGTTCAGCACGGTTACACTCAGTGTTGACCGGTTCCATTCAGCACGGTTATATTCAGTGTGGACCGGTTCCATTCAGCACGCTTACACTCAGCTTGGGCAGGTCCTTTCAGCACGGTTCATTCAGTGTGGAACGGTCCAATTCAGCACGGTTACACTCAGTGTGGACAGGTTCAGTTCAGCACGGTTACACTCAGTGTGGACTGGTCTGGATCAGCATGGTTTCCCTCAGTGTGGACAGATTCAGTTCAGTACGGTTACACGCAGTGTGGGCCGGTTTCATTCAGCTCGGTTAAACTAATCGTGGGCAGGTCCGGTCTACACAGTTGCATTCAGTGTGGACAGGTCCAGTTGAGGACGGTAATACAAAGTATGGACAATTCCAGTTGAGCATGGTCATCTTCAGTCTGTTGAGGTCCAGTTGAGCACGGATATATTTATTGTCGGATGGTCCAGTTCTGCACAATTAGTTTCCATGTGGAGAAGCCCAGTTCAGCGCAGTTACATACAATTTCGCATGATGAGACTCAGTGTGGAACTTGCCCACTTCAGCCATACCCCCTCTGATTTTCCTCCAACTGCACTGCCTGTGTGATCAGTCTTTGATGAGCCACAAATTAATCCAGTGAAACGTTGGGAAGAATTGAACTATCGTTTTCATTCCCCGCCATAATCGCTGTATCATCACCTCCACCTCCATTCCCCTCTCCGGCTCTTGTGTCATTTTGGATAGACCTTTGTACATGGTGAACTGAGTTCAGATTTGGGCATCTCACCTTAGGAAGGATATATTGGCCATCACAGGGGCTGCACCAAAGATTCACCAGATTCTTATTGGGCGATCGTGTGTTAAATTATGTGGAAAGGTTACATTGGTTATCCCTAAAATTGCGTTTTATTGAATGAGTATGGGAATTTTAGAGGTGATTTGAACGAGGTGCTTGAAATGTTAAAAGGCAGATCGAGATAAACCACTTCCTCTAATAAGAACATAAGGAAAAAGAGCAGTAATGGCCATTCGCTCCATCGAGCCTGCTCCGGTATTCAATAAGATCAGCATTGATCTTGGTCATTTGGACCGTCGAGCCGACTCTGATATTCAATCAGATCAGGGATGATCTGCCATATCAGCTCCAGTATGCCGTTGTACCCAATATTGTTTCATTGCCCTAGTGCCCAAAATGATATCGCACTCTTTCTTAAATGTACTAATCGACTGAGCATCCAATTCATCTAGTGTACAGAATTGTACAGATTCGCAATCGTCTGAGTGAAGACATTTCTTACCTTAGCGCTAAATGGCCACCTTCTTATCCTGCGATTGTGATCCTTAGTTCTAGACAGTCCTGCCAAGGGAAACACACTCTGAACATCTAGCCTGGCCAGCCAAAAAAGAATTGTATGCGTTTCAATGAAATCACGTCTGATTCTTCTAAGCTCCAGAAAGGTTAAGCCCATTCTACCCAATCACTCACCAGAGGTCAACTCTCTCATGCCAGGAATCAATGTTGTGAAACTACATTGCATCTGCGCTATAGTCTTCTTTAGATAAGGAGAACAAAATGGTATACCGTATGCCAGGCATTATCTCACAAAAGCATTTTATAATTGCATCTCGACCTCCTTACTCAATCCCCATGCAATCAAAGCTAATATTTGCCTTCGTAATTGCTTGCTGGACCTGCATGATAACTTTCCGTGATTCGTGTATACGGACACCCAGACCCCTCTGAATATCAACATTTACTAATCTCTCACCGTTTGCAAAAATATTCTACTTTTCCATTTCTGCAAAACAAAGTGGAACAATATATAAATTATACTTCATGAACCACCTTGTTGCCCATTCACTTAGCGTGCCTATATCAATTAACTGCCCGTTTGCATCGTCCTTACAGCTTACTCCCCTACTTTACTTTGTATCATCAGCAAATTTGGAAATATTACACTCGGTACCCTCATTAATGTTGCTGATATTGATTTTAAATTGCTGAGGCAAATGCGCTGCTCCAAAAACCCATCATAATCATAGGCAGTCCCTCGAAACGAGGATAACTTGTTTCCATGCTAAAAAGAGATGAATTCACAGGTGTTTCAATGAACGACCAATATTCCATGTCATGAACTACATATTGAAGTGTGGAAGACGCCTGTGCATGGATTTTTGTTAACATGTGGTTGTCGTTGCACACACACGGGCTTGACAGAGCTAGGTCGTAGTCCAGTGGCAATGATTAATCAAGACGACTGGAGACCAGTTCTGCTGCATGGACCTTGTGTGCACACATATGGCAGTGTGGGCTGGCCCGTGCTGCCACTGGGCCCTCAGCTCCACTGGGCCCTGAACTCTCGCCTCTCCTGGTCCACGATCAAAACCCTCTATGAACTCTTGCCGCTCCTTCGACCCAAACTCGTTGCTCCTGCTGTACCTGCCCGCATTACCATTTGAGACCTAGATTATGGTGACAGCAAATCCAGTCCGCCCTCTTCACAGCCGTCGCCCTCCTGCAGCAGCACGCGCTATGCACTGCAGCGGTATGCCATCACAAATTGCTCCTAACAAGGGCCCCCGCTCGCTGATGTCCAGCCGGGACCACCCCGACCCCAGGGCCAGGCGCCGCACGTTTCTCCCTCCAGTGTCCCCGGTAGATAAGCACTCCAGTAGTAGCTCCCTGCCATCTCGAAGAATACTTGCTTTTTGTTACTTTATGTTGTCTGTCCATGGACCAATCCTCAATCTATAGTAATATATTACATCCGATCGCAAGAACCATAACACTTTATCACAACCTATGAAGAACACATGAATTCGGAGCAGGAGTAAGCCTTAAGACATCATGAGACGACTCCGCCATTCAATAAGATCATAGCTGATCTTCCACCTCAAAACTTTCACATTCGGTCAGGAAATCATTTGATTCCACTCTAGTCCAAACATCAATCGAACTGGTCCAGTACTTGTTAAATTCAACAAAGTGTATATGTACCGGTATGTTAATTATTCAAGAGCTGAGCGTTTGTGATGGGGTTTAAGCGCTATGGTTTGCGGGATATTTTATTATCCTTGCTCCAAATGCTTTTTACCTGCTTAAAATTGCTTTCTTGTCAGATCACAGATTAAGATCGTCAATGGCGGTTGAAGCTGCCGCAATGCAGTATGATACAGGACGTGCCCCGTCTGATGTAGGAGACCAGCGCACAGCAGCAAGAGAGGCCTCTAGCGGTCAACGGAACTGACTATCAACTGCTGCATATACTGGGCTGTCAATCCGATACAGCCCGATTTGCGTCACCGCCCGATATGAATTTCTGGGTCATGGGCGGAGAAGTCGATATCGCCGTTTTTGAGGCGGAACAGCGCCTGGTCATTAAATTGAGCATTTGGCGTTAATAAGTGTCGGCCACAGCGATATTCAATTTTATTGCTCCGTGGCAAGTGGAGCGTTAATCAACCATTGCACACTGCTCTAGGGTGCTAAAGCCAACATGCGTGATGCTAATGTTGCAGTGTTAATGAGGTCAGGTAACCTCATCAGACATACTGCGCAAAGCGCTTCTTAATGGCACTGCCCCATTCCCAGGAATGCAGCATGTGGAGTGAGTGACAGAAGAACGTGGCAGCCGCAAAATGAAGGCAGCATGTCAATCGTTTTTCCGAGCCCGCCCTGGAGCAACTGCTGGAGGCAGAGGAGAGGTGAGAGACATCATCCACCCCAACACTGGTAGGAGGCCATCACCCAATTTTTTCAGGCGAAACTGGAGGGATGTGGCCGCCCACGTGTCCATAAGGTGCATGGTGCCCCGAACTGCGATGCAATGACGCAAAAAATTCAATGACCTCACTCAGGTCGTGAGGATGACCACCTTCCTCATTAATCTTACCATGACACCATTTGAACTTCCCTGTATCACACATTTTATTTTCTGTTCTACTTCTTCCAATATGTCTACGAGAGCATCCCTCTTCCTTGGTGAAGACCTATGCAAAGTAATCGTTTACTATGTCAGCCACACCCTCTGTCTTCATGCAAATTAGCCCCACCTCTCCTTTTAGTAGGATTTGACTGTTTATATGCATACACACACTTGTAGTCCATGTTCTGTAAGTTATTGGCCCCCAATCCCAGCACTAACACAGCAACTATTCGCGGCTATTCACAGTTTCATGCACATCTGCCTTTCCACAGCGTACCAGATATTGAACTATGTGAGGCATATCTCACAAATGGATTGATCAACACTCACTCGTGCGGTCTGATTCTTCTTTCAGCCGAAGCTGGCGCATAATCGCGGGGATCAGCTGTGCACTTGTGGAAGGGACACAAAGCTGCAGCCACGAACGGACCTGGAGGAGCGAGTGTCCACCATCATGGGCGCTCAATTGCGAGTGGTTGTCGTGGGTGAGCCGAGCGCCCTGGGGAGAGTGACGGTATGGTCATTACCTTTTCAGCATCCATCACACCACTTACCCCTGACAGCACAATACTTTACCAATTTAGGTGTAACTTTCGTCTCTCAACTTCTGTCTCCTCCCCTGTACTGAACCACACTTTTTTGACTTTGTGCTTTCAAATGATGAGCGCGGAAGGTCCGGTGCCTGTCCTTGAGCTCTCCAGTTAAGCCAAGGATTTAGACGGGGACGAGATGGATGATACTTCAGTGCCTGTCTCAGATGAGCCTGCGGCCTCTGGCAGTGGGGACAGTACGTCGGTGGAAGAGGCCATGTATGAGGATACTGACTTATGTGATGCTCCGGCCACATCGCGATGCAGAAACACCACGTGCAAAGGGAATCTCCGGCTGTCAGTGCGTGCCTGGGTGCTGCTCAGCTTGTCATGGATGAGAACCCAGATGTGGAGGTTGTGGCCAGACAATCATTGCAGATACACAGCCATCGTCTGCGTGCATTGGTAAGGGTGGCCAAGAGCTTGGATGCACTTGCTCTGAGGTTGGTGGAAACCACATCAAGCATTGACCATGGCTCTCACAGCCCATCGACCCCATGCTTGCCATTTTCCAACGGATGTTGGACTCGACGAGCTGCAGCCACTGCAGCACAGACCAAAACAACGCAAAACCTACGTGCTGTCATGGAGTCAGTGCGTGGTGTCATCAATACTCAGTGTATTCTCATGCAGACTCAGTTTGATACCATGCAAGTGCTGCCTCTGTCTCTGGGTCCACAGCAGTACAATGCTGTAGCAGGCCAGCAATGTGTGCGCGAGCAGATTGCTCCGGATGTTGAGCCACTGTCCCAGTGAGTGGCAGACGACAACATTCGGGCTCACACATATGCCACTCGCCAATGCTCCTGCCACTTTCCGCACCTCAGCCAAGCAAAACGATGCCGCCCATGCTGAGGAGGTGCAGTTTGCAGCCAAGCCTTATAGGGCCTGTGTTTGTCGAGGGCGTCCTTCTAAGACATCTGAAGTCTCTGTGTCACAGTTGGTGTAATCCATTCTCTTGCGGTGTAGAGCAGGTGAGACGTCCTGGATGCAGCAACAAACACCAAATTGGTAGAAGTTTGAGATATCCTCTGCTGGTGCCGAGAAGGAACTGGTGTCATCTAAGCTGAGGTTTACTGATCTGAGCTTGTCCGAAATCCTGGTCCTGAAGTGCGGCTGGTGGTCTGCAAGCAGAAGGTGGCACAGGTCTGTGACCACCTCCTTACTGAAACTAAATCTTATTTGGCACTGCTCCTCCGAAATAATAATGCAGGAGAATTGATTCTGATAATCGTTGGTGTAGTGGACAGGGGATAAGGCCTCGTGTTTCGACCTCTACGCCTATTCCTCAGTCCTCGGCCCACGTTGGCCATATTCTGCATCTGCAGATGGTGCAGGAGCGTACGGAGTCTTTTCCATAGACAAAGGCGAAAGATCAGCATTGACCCATCTACGTACCAAAGGAAGAGATGAAAGTGTCGGCAATTCCTAAGCTAAAGAAACAAAGAGCAACAGGTAGGCACGAGCAACACATTGTGCTGCCATCACACATGGCACTCACTCTGACCTCTCAGTGACCCGGTTGTTCATCCCTTTAAATAGCACAAAGCAAAGGATGGAGCGCCTCCTTTCACTGTCTATTTTAGCACCAGGTGGTATCGAGGCAAAAAAAAATGAAGGTCGTGTCTGGGGCGCTAGTGTGGAATTGAAGTCGGACTGATGTCATGATCTTCCTTGCGCTAAAAGGCACAACTATAACTGCCACAGCTAAAATTCAACTGAAGTTTGCAAGCGGTGCAAAAATTGCGTGCGCTGCCGAAACCCATTAGCACCCCACCAACGCGCTAATGGGTGGTGCTAACAAACTGAATTGCTAACCATCATGGTCTGAGAATTTAATGGCGCAATTTCTCCATTAAACATGCATTTATGGAGTTGTGTTGCAGTTTGTAATGTATATCTTCTTGAATAATGCGTGACAAGCTTAGAAAGTTGATGGCCATTAGTATCTCCTTGGCTTTCATAGGATCAACTGCAATAACGTCGCATGAGGTCTATGAATTCACAATTTCCCGCTTTCAAGCGAGACGATTCTAATTATCAATATTGACATCGATTTATAGTTCAGTGCAAGAGTTATCTTCATGTTTGTTATTTACAGTTACTTTTAAAGTTTTCTCATTACTATACAATTCTACAGAGCACGGAAGGAGTTCATTCGGCCCAACGAGCACGTGCCGACTCTCAGCTGGTCCTACTACCCTTTCCTTTCGCCGAAGTCCTGCATTTCTTTCCTTCAGATACTGATTCAACTCCTTTCTTAAAGATAAGATTGAGTCTGACTCCACCACCCTTTCAGGCTGTGCATTCCAGATCTTAATCACTCGCTCTGTAAAAAGGTGTTTTCTTACATCGCCTTTGGCCAATCACCTTACATTTGTATCCTCTGGTTCTCGACATTTCTGCAAATCGGAATAGTTTATTTCTATCTACTTGTCCAGATCCCTCCTCTATCAATTCTCCTCTCAATCTTCTCTGCTCGAAGGAAAATAACCCCTGCTTCTCCAGTCTATCAATGTAACTGAACTCCCTCATTCCTGATATAATTTCCATTATTTTTTCTGCACCCTCTCTAATGCCTTCACTTACTTCCTAATATGCGGTGCCCAGAATTGGAAAGCATACTCCCGTTTGAGCCGAACTTCCTTATGGTTCTCGATGTTTGACCCTTTTCTGAGCATGATAAATCTTACCTCCCGAATATTCTATGAATAGACCACAGTCCAATTCTCCAACCGCCGTCTCTCAAACAGCGTCAGATCTTTCAAGAAGAACCGACATCTGTTGAAGCCAATCGCTGCGATGCATTAATTTGTTTGCCGATATTTGATTTCTGGTGGCAGGAACAATACGGTCCAGATCTGACATGAGGAGCTGAGTTCAAGAGGGTTCGAAGCTGCTAATTGCTTTTTATTTGTTACCATGGGTTCATTAGGTGCTGGAATGTTTTGGATGAATTTAGGATTCATATTTTACAGCGATTAGATTTATGATGTGACACAGACACATAGAAGTGATCAATATTCGAACTTGTATTTACAGCTAAACATTCTGGTGCACATTGTTTCATAACCCTACAACACAGAGCTGTGTCGATTACATTCATTTAATACAATGATTACATTTGCTAATATCAATATATTGCTTAAGCACAAAACAAATTATATCGGCTGATAACTCAACTTGATAACGGCGCTGCTTTATAACGACAATAACAGCACAAATCTGGGATTTTCCTGATGGTACGGGTAAATTGCACACGATACATTCGTTTTTTCAGAGGAGATGTGATACCAGTAGGGAACTCGCTAATGCAGCGTACATAAATACCCCTACTCTGCAGTTAGCCCGTTGGCCGCACATTACGCATAGGCATGATGTTGACACAGGCATTAAAGTGTCAGCACATTAGTGTGTCACTTCTCGATGCTGCGGAAAATAAGAAGCCGAATCCACATTTATATCTAAAATCTAAGGAAATTAATCCAAGCCGCAACACCGACAATTACACTATAAAAATAATACTTGAAATACTACCTTTTGAAGTGTGTCGACGGCCACCAATTACTTAATGCAACTGAATATAAGCAGTCAGATATTGGGCAACATGGAGTTTTGGATGGATAATCAGATTTGTGTGTTTCATTGCAAAGTTATAACTGAGTCGGTGCTCACGGTTTTTTGGTAGTAAATGATAACCAAAACGTGTGGAGCTTCGCACGTTTACAGGTTGTAAATAATGGAAGTGCGGCCTGCAGTAAACGAATCCGGAGTCTGGAGACGATCTGGGATCAATAATATCAGCGACTGATAAAGGCCAAATATTGATTCGCAGCAACTTTCAAAGGATGCAAAAAATGCAGTTATGGATGTGACTTCTCTTGGTGAATGTGACTGAGTTTCTGACCCACATGAGAGTAAGAAGTCCTATTTGAATTGTGTGTGTATGTTTGTGTGAGGGAGAGAGTGTGTGTGTGTGCTTATGATTGAGAGTCAGTGTGTGTGAGTCAGTTTGTGTGAGAGTGTGTGTGTATGTGTGATAGAGAGTGTGTGAGTCTGTAAGTGAGAATCAGTGTTTTTGAGTCAGAGTGTGTGAGAATGCATGAATCTCTGTGTGTAGAGAGAGAGAGATTATGTGCGTGTGTGAGGGAAAGTGTGCACGTGAATTTGCGTGTGTAAGAGCGTGACTGTATGTGTGTGTTTGAGAGAGAGAGAGAGACAATGTGTGTGTGAGAGAGAAACTGTGTGTGCGTGTTTGTGTTTGTGTATGTGTGAGTGTTTGTGAGAGAGTATGGGCGTGTGAGTAAGTGTGTATGAGAGCGTGAGTATGCACGTGTATGAAAGCCAGTGTGGATGTGAGAGAGAGCGTGTGAGAGGGAGTGGGTCAGTCAATGTGAATGTGTGAGTGTTTGTAAGAGAGTGTGGGTGTGTGAGTAAGTGTGTATGAGAGCGTGAGTGTGTGCATGTATGAAAGCGAGTGTGGATGTGAGAGAGCGTGTTACAGGGAGTGGGTGTGTTTGAGAGTGCCACGGTGTGCGTTTTTGTGAGAGAGAGATAGATAGAATGAATGTGTGTGAGTCAGCCTGAGTAAGAATCTATGTGTGTGTGTGAGAGAGAGAGCGAGAGAGAGTGAGTCTGCCAGTTCGCGTCTGTGTGTATGTAAATCTATCTTACATGTGCTGCATGGAGTTTATGTCGTTCATATGGCCATTGAACAGTTAGCAAGAAACAACTCCGTGATTCATACCAACTGACATTAGGTAATGACAGAAATTCTGGTTGTGTTTTCAACTCGAGTTTTCTGCGTGTCCTTGAAGCATGCCCCGACCCACCAACCGACCTGCTTTGTTCTCCAACAGTAAGTGACGCGATCTGAGAGCGGAGCAGTTAATGCCGCCACAGCCATCATCACAATGTGGGTATTGGCGGCATGAATTTAATTCAGTAAGATAGAATAATGAGACAAATAGTCACAACATATATACAGAAAACAGACAGGTCAGAGGCACAACTCTGGATCGCCTTCTGCCGCACCGCCTGTGAATTAATCTTGAAAGTAGCAAAGCCGATCTTACAATAACGTAAGGTAATGAAACAGATAACAGACAAGTAGACAGTGACCATCTCACACGTCCAGAACATGCTATTCCTTGAGATGTCTCCGAAGGAAAACTTGGCCATGGACATGTAGGTGCAGACTATAATCTAAATGACATCGGAGCCACAAAAAAGCAGCCGCAAGCTGAGGCCAAGGTAGACTAAGACGACGGAGTAATTTATCGCTCAGAGATCGATGTGGGTCTTTATCAGACTTGATGTTGCGATCATGGTTGAATATCGCAGTGGGTTGCAAAGAAAAACATATCGATCATAACCGATGTTAGATAATATTATAAAGTCACCTTCCAGAAGATTGTGGACAAAGAATATTTGATTCATGCAACTTCCATACGAAACGGTTTTTGCTGGTAACACTATGTTAGCTTATATATTCCGAACACTGACTGTGATGTAACACTATGTTCGCTAATGTATTCCGTACACTGACTGTGATGTAACAAATAGCAACCGTTGCAAATACAGATTAACAGGTACAATGGAGTGTGGAGGGTCCGCTCCGCCTGAATATCCAATATAATGGCGCCGCTATCGAAAATCACAATGATGTAAGCAGATAAAAACAATCCAAACAGAAGTTGTAATTATTGACCACAACCGATAAAACCGGACAGAACGAACACAATGGGGCAAGAGACTTTGCGATTGGGTGGGGAGCGGGGTCAGGGTGTGGGGCTAGCGGGCGGGAGACTGTGAGATTTGGTGAGGGGCTGGTCATGCTGTGGGGACAGCGGGGTTGAAGACTGTGTGATTGGGTGGCGGGGGGGCCTGCTCATGGCGTGGGGACAGCGGACGGGAGAATGTGAGATTGGTGGTTGTGGTTTGGTCATGGTGTGGAGACAGCGGGGCGGGAGACTGTGAGATTGGGAGCGTCATGCATATAAAGGGGAATGGTCAGATCAGATAGATGTATTGGACGTAGAGGGGAGTGGAATGCATAAATCATATAGAACTGCTGCCCACAGATGAAATGGAGGGATCAGATATAATTACTGCAAACAGGGAGGGGATGGAAAGATCAGGTACAAACGACGATACACAGAGGTGAATAGAGAGATCAGATGGAACTACTGTATACAGAGGGGAGGGGCATGAACAGATGAGATAGAAATATTGTGCACGTAGGGTCATGGACAGATCAGATATAACTACTGTAACACAGGGGAATGGAAAGATCAGATTGAAGTAATGTACAGAGAGGGGAATTGACAGATCTGATAGAACTACTGCACACAGAAGTGAATGGACAGATCGGATAGAATTACTCTACAAAGAGGAGACTGGACTGATCAGATAAACTACTGTACAGAAAATGGAAAGGACAGATAAGATAGATCTACTACACACAGGCGAATGGACAGGTCAGATAGAACTATTGTGCACAGTGCGGAAGTCTCAGATCAGATATAACTACAGCACACAGAGGGGAGGGGAACGGCCAAATTAGATAGAACTATTGCACACAGTAGGGATTAGAGAGATCAGATAGAATTACTGCACACAAAGGGGAATAGGCAGATTAGATACAAGTACTGCACACGGAGGGGATGCTAAGAATAGATAGAACTACTGCACACAGAGGGGAGGGGAATGGAAATGTCAAAAATAACTACTGTACACGAAGGTGGATGGGCAGATCAGTTAGGAAGACTTCACACATACGGAAGGGGAATGGAGAGATCGGATAGAACGACAGAAAACATAGTTCAATGGACACATCAGATAGAATCACTGCAAACACAGTGGACGTGAACAGAGAGATAAAATGGAACGAATGCACATGGAGGAGAATTGACAGATCATAAAGAGCGGCTGTGCACAGAATGTACCAATCTGATAGAACTACTGTACACAGACGGGATAAGAGAGATCAGTTAGGACTTCTACACGCAGAGAGGAATGGACAGATCAAATAATACAGATGAGTTAGTACTACTGTACGTAGAAGGGAGGGGACCGGTCAGTTTGAACTACTGAACCCAGAAGGGAACGGGCAGATTAGATACAGATACTGTACATAGAGGGGAATAGGTTGATCTTATACAATTACTGTACAGAGAGTGGAATGGACAGATCAGATACACCTACTGCAAACAGAAGGCAATGGTCATATCAGATAGAACTATACATAGATGGAAATATATAGATCAGATAGAACAACTGTACATACACGAAAATGTTGAGATCACATTTGACTTTTCATCATCATCATAGGCGGTACCTCGAACAAGGCTGACTTGCTCCCACGAGTTCACAGGTGTTGCGATGAAGGACCCGATGTTCCAGTACTGAAATCCAATTGAGGTAGTCAAAGGTGCCGAGGCGCCTTTTTTTTCACGTGTGGTGACCGTTGCGCATCAGCCACCACGCGGGCTTGACAGAGCTAGGTCTTGGTCCAGTGGCAAGGATTAACCAAGATGAGTGGAGACCTGCTCTGCTGCTTGGACCTATTGCGCACACATATCACAGTGTGGGCTTGTCCGTGCTGCTCCTCGACCATCGGCTCTTCTAGGATCCGTACCCTCCTCTGTCGCACCTCTGCTACGATCTCTCGCCGCTCATCCGCCACGACCTTCCCACTCCTTGTAAGTGGGCACTGCCGATATTCATGCCCACGCTCTAAAACGGAGTCGCCCATCTCAAAATCAGCGCATACTTAGAGCAGCTCGTGCTGTAGGTTGAAGTGGTATGCTCCAGCTCTTTTATAGCTCGACCTGCGCAGCTGTTTTCCCGCAGGTCGGGGGGCCACGATGTCCCAGGCCCACCAAGCAAGCTATTTTATAGCGTGACCTGCGCAGCTGTTCTCTCGCAGTTCGGAGGCCACGATGTTCCAGGCCCGCCACTCCAGCTCTGTTATAGCCCAACCTGCGGAGCTGTTCTCTCGTAGGTCAGGGGGCCACGACTAGATAACTACTGCACATAGAGGGAAATGGTCAGATCAGATAAAACTAAATACAGGGGAACGAACAGGTCAGATAAAACTACTGTACGCAAAGGGGAATGAAGCGATCAATAGAATTACTGTACACAGAGAGGGATGCACATATCAAATAGAACTACTGTACACAAAGGGGAATGCTCAGATTAAATATAACTAGTGCACTTTTTGAGTAATGGATAGATACGCTAGGACTACTGTCCACGGAGGTGAATGGGAAGATCAGGTAGAACGACTGCACGCAGACGGGAGGGAAATGGACAGATCAGATAGAACTACTGCATACAGATTTGAATAGAGAGTTCAGGTAGAATTCATGTACAGAGAGGGGGGGAGGAGGGAATCGATAGATCAGAGAGGACCACGGCACAGATAGGGGACGTGAACAGACAGATCTGACAGAGCTACTGTACAAGTAAGGGATTCGAATTTTCAGATAGAACTAATGAACACAGAGGTAAATGCTCAGATAAGATAGAACTACAACACACAGAGGGAAATGGAGTGATCAGATAGAAATACTATACACAGAGGGGAATAGCAGCTCAGGTAGAAGTACTGAACACAGAGAGGAATGGACAGGTCAGATAGAACTACTGTGCACAGAGATGAATGGACAGATAAGATAGCACTACTGTACACAGAGGGGAATGGACAGATCAGATAGAATTACTGTAAACAGAGGGGAATGGACATGTCAGATATAACTACTATACACAGAGTTGAATGGACAGATCAGATAGAACTACTGTACGCATTGCTCAGATCAGATAAATTTAATGTACACAGAGCGGAATGGACATGTCAGGGAGAAATGCTATACTCGGAGGGGAATTGGCAGCACAGATAGAAGTACTACACACAGCGGGGAATGGACAGGTCAGGTCGAAATGCTATACACAGAGTTGAATGGACAGATCAGATAGAACTACTGTAAACAGAGTGGAATGGACAGGTCAGATATAACTATTGTACACAGAGCTGAATGGACAGATCAGATAGAACTACTGTACGCATTGCACAGATCAGATAGAATTACTGCACACAGAGGGAAATGGACAGATCAGAAAGAACTACTGTTGATAGAGGAGAATGGACTGAACAAGTAGAACTGCTGCACGCAGAGGGGAGCGGAATGGACAGATCAAAAAGAACTACTGTACCCAGAGGGGAATGGAAAGATCAGATAGAGCTACTGCACATAGACAGGAGGGCCTTGGACAGATCAGATCGAAACACTGTACACAGAGGATAATGGACAGATCAGATAGAACTACTGTACATAGAGGGGAATGTACAGATCAGTTAGAACTAATGTACAATGGGGGGGCGGGGAGTGGGGTAATCTACATATCGTATAGACTACGAAACACAGGGCAATGAGCAGGTCAGATAGAACTATTGTACACAGAGTTGAATGGACAGATCAGATACAACTACTGTACACAGAGAGGAATCGACAGATCCAATAGAACTGGTGTACATAGAGGGGAATGTTCAGATTAGATAGAATTACTGCACGCAGAGGGGAATGGAGGGCTCAGATAGAAACGTTGTATACAGAGTGGAATAGTCAGATCAGATTGAAATATTGTACGCAGACGGGAATGGGCAGGTCTAAGAGAACTACTGTAGACAGAGGTGAATGGAAAGATCAGACAGATCTACTCTACCCAGAGGGGAATGGAAAGACCGTGTAGAACTACTGAAAACAAAGGGTAATGAAGTGGTCAGATTGACCTAGTGTACGCAGAAGGGACTGGACAGGTCAGATAGAATTACTGAACGCAGAGGAATTAACAGATCATATAGAACTACTGGACTCAAATGGAATCTACAGATCAGACAGAACTACTGTGCAAAGAAGTGAATGCACAGATGAGATAGAACTACGGTGCTCAGAGAGAAATGGACAAGTTAGATAGACCCACTGCAAACGGAGTGGAATTGTCAGATCAGAAAGAACTATTGTACATAGAAGGGATTGTACTGATCAGAAAGATCTGCTGTACATCGAGGAGAATGAACAGATCAGCTAGAACTACGATACACAAGTGACGGAGGCTCAGACATCTGTCTGTCAGTCATTAGCCTGGTTACCTTTATAAAGGCAATATGCGCATCCAGCTGCAATTGTATCTAAATATTGTACATATATTAATAATAATGGTACATATGCATTAGAATGAACAGAACAACGGCTAAGCTACAAGTACTCGGTGTCAGCCATGCCTCAGGTGGTAGAACTCTCGCCTTTGAGTCTATATATTGTGGGTTCAATTCTTCACATACAGAAGAATACACTTGAGCACAAAATCTAGGCGCACCCTCCCAATGTTAGTAGTGAGGGAGTAGTGTAACGTCGGAAGTGTCGCCTTTCGCATGCGCTGTTAAACCGAGGAATTGTTTGACAACTATGGAGGATGTAATGGATCCCGATATCTCGAAAAAGAACAGGGTAATTCTCCTGCTAATCTGGTCAATATTTGACCCTCAAACAAACTTACTAAAGCAGACTATCTGGTCATTATCACGTTGCTGTTTGAGAGATTTTGCTGTTCAAAAATTCGCTGCTGCGTTCCCTACTTTACAATGTGACTACACTCCAAGAGTACATAATTGTCTGTTAACCACTTTAGGATGTCGTGAAAGCCGCAGTATCAATACTTTTTTTTTCTAATTTAACTGCTTTTGTGCTTTTGATTATATGGTTATTATTCATGAAAGTGAATATATATTAGAATTAACAGTACAAGGTCTGATCATACATAAAGGAACCAGCTCAGCCTCGCCTCTGATCACAATGTTCCCCGAATGTGCTGGAATGTTGAGCGATGCTATGACCGTTCTTGTACCATTCCAGCCCAGCTCCGTACCTCTGTGGGATTCAGTGCGTGGTAATACATCGCGGAGCCTCGCAGTTGTGTTTCAGACGCATTCAGCGGGATGGTTCCACTCGAATCATTGAACTTCGCTGAAAAATGGTCCGCTTTTAATCTCACTCCGTTCTCTCTGTATCTGTTTCTATGCAGCAGATATTCCATAGAACAATTGCAATACTGGCGTTACCAGAATAGGTAAACCGTTACCAAGCTTGTAGCTGTATAATTACTGTGCAAATGAACATCGTTTCCTTTACGTAATGTGGTTACAGCCATTATCTGTGAGTTTCCTCGACCATGCCCTGGAAGAGCCCAGAGCGATATTAATTTAAACAATGTCACTTCACTGTGTCGATCGCCCAGAATCAGCCCGTCACCCCTAACACTTGCCTGTGATGTAACTCTGGGCGGTTAATCAGGAATTAAACAGGATTTCCTCACAGCTGCAAAGGGAATGTGTTGGACCGACTGATTAAAAGTTCATTTAATTAACTATGAGCACTTCCAACGGGATTAATTCCTGACCGTCACGTCTTGTGACGAGGCTTTAAGACACCTGTGTCTGTCCCAGTCCGCCATTGCCTATGCGGATCGGTGCGGGTCTTTCTGCATTTCGCTTGAATCGCATCTCAGATCATCCGCTTTCATTCACCGGGGGAGTTTGTCGAGTTTCCCCAAACTGCGCTCAGTGTTGAGTCAAGGTGGATACAGAAGGGTTTATTTATTTCAGGTTAATCTGTTGGTCTTCCTGTGCTCAGCGAATTGACAGATTAAATTTATGGTATTGATGTGCAACACGGTGTTATGTAACTTGCGAACCTACGCGTTAGTAGAGCTGCAGCTGTGACGAACAAATACAAAGTAGCAGCGAACATGTTTGCAAAGAGTTGTCGGCAAGTTTTAACAGAACGGTTTGAACCTGAATTGTTTTTGGTCAAGAGTGGGAAAAATGCCTCTCTGCCGATGGGTTCTTTCTAGTAGGAGTCAGCAAATGACATCCAATTAGTTTACGGGTTTTTTGTTCTCCAATTCATCCAATCAGTTCACAATTCCATTGTTCGCCAATTCAATCAGTTCACTTCCTTTTTTTCTGCAATTCTTCCCATCAGCTCACGGATCCTTTATTCTCCAATTCATGACATCAGAGCGGGGAGCAGGGAAAGGAGTGAAATTATTTTCACGACAGCAAAATGCATAGAGATTAATATAGATGTTGGCCCAATAATAGGATCAGAATGTGCGGGTGGGACAGTGAAGGGAAG
This sequence comes from Pristiophorus japonicus, assembly GCF_044704955.1. Lineage (NCBI taxonomy): Eukaryota > Metazoa > Chordata > Chondrichthyes > Pristiophoridae > Pristiophorus > Pristiophorus japonicus. The sequence continues at coordinate 66,958,557 of NC_091999.1, forward strand.
TAGTTAATGTTGTTTTGGTATCAGTGCCAGAGGCTTCCACTAAAAGAGCAGCTCACTGACCATTAGAGCCAGCTGATATCAAGGGGATATTGCATAGAATTTCACAGAAGTTACAACAAAAAAATTTGTCTTTTGGCCAAACTAGATTTCACACAATGTTTTTTATTCCATTATTAGTTCACAATCCAGTTCACAGATATGATTCAATGAGAGTGAGTGAGAGCTTTTTGCTGATTTTTGTACGGATTGACTGGTCCCATGTAATAATGTGGAGCGCAGCGCACACTGATGCACGGCAGAGTCAGAGATAGGAGAACCGGACACATTTAAAGCAACCGTTTTCATCCTTTGCGCCAAATCATCAGAGAACCGGTCTGGGAAATCAGGTGACGGATCTCCAAGTTCCTTGCTGTATCTCCTCAGTAAATATCTCAGAGCTTCCTAGGGCTACTGGATGTACAAAAAAAGGTCGAGAAATCTATCGGATGTGGAGGAACTGCAGTTCAGTATTATGGTCTGTTCTTCCTTAACCTTTAGTGCAGACGGATCCAGGATCACTGAATCTTTGCCACTCGTTCCTGTAACAAGATAAAAGTGTTTAAAAATATCTGGGAATAAATCTAGCCCATGAACACACACTGAACATTTAAGCATAGACTCACCGGGCAGCACGCCAATTAATAAGAGTAAGGAACGCGGGATGCACATGGTGCCTGGTTTAGACTTCGATTGAACGTAACAGAATGTTTAAACATTTTGTGATATTAAAAGTTAAATCCAGATCAGGGGCAGTCTTCACTTATTAAGCATCTGAGGGCATTTCCCAGTGACAGGATTGTATTCAGTTTTGCACCAATGATTGTTAGTCGTGTCCAATTACTGCAGGATCTCTCCAAACTCCTTGTTTGCCTGTCTGTGTGTCATTGTGTCTATTTAACTTGAGCTGCTTATCTGTGTCACGGTCTCTCTCTGTCTCTGCCTCTGTCTCTTTCTCTATCTCTCTCTCGCTCTCTCTCGGTCTCCCAAGCTCTGTCTTTTCCTCCCATTCTTTCTCTGTCACTTTCTCATTAATGATAGAAGTAAAGACATTCTTATAGTCAATGTATCGCATTATTATTTGCATTGTTACGAATATGAGCTTCATGACACCCTCACAACAAAAGCAGAAAAAATGCACAGAATTTTTGACATCTTTGGAAGTTATTTACCTATATTTAGTTGAATTTTGCTTGAGATGCAAGCTTTTTAACAAGTGTCCCGTATAAGCCTCAAACCGAGAATTGGAAACAAGCACATGACCACAGACAAACGCGCAAGACGCACACATTCAAACACACACGCACACATACACACTGAAACACAAACACATTCAGAACACACTCAGACAGACACACTCATACACACGTTCACACTTGGACATGCACACACACATGTGGACACACATGTGGAAATGCACAAGCATAGATATACACACTCAAACATACAAAGACAGAAAAAACAGATTAAACACAGGGGAACAAACAGAAATTAATGTTAACTTGTGTAGGTTATTGATGTATGTTTAATTTTAAATTGTTTGCGATGGATGAGGAACAGACCCGATGCAAACAATTCTAGAATTCGGTTAATATCGCCCATCAGCAATGTGCCTTAAGGTTTACCAACCAATCAGTCAATTCTGGAGGATCTTGCGACACACTGCATCCTTACGGATTTGAACACAACAATAAGATAAAATATACAAACGCCACCTGTTATATGAATGAAATGCAGAATGACTGACATGTTTGAGCAGAATGGGAGGATGCAAACAGCGGATAGGCTTAATGATACTATGGTGAGCCGGTCATTAAAATATTCACAGAATGTTATTAATAATATTCAATCATTCACAATAACATTAAAAATAAAGCAATGCTTCCATTTGAACATAATGCCTTTATTTCCGAATGTGTTTCCTTAATGCCTTTATGAAATAAATTAACGAAACAATGTTGTCCATCTCGAACTCGCCGTCACGCTGAAACCAAAACTGAATACATCCGCCTAGTGGTGGCTACCAATAACTACAAGATACAATTCCCACCGTGTTGCATTTCACCAGATCACTGGGAATGACAGAGGCCACGCAGCTTCTCTGGTCTCATGCATCCAGAGACATCTTAACTCCCGCCCTTCATTGCAGCCTCAAACTTTTCCTTAAACGATTCCAGCTTATGTCCCACTGTCATTTTATCCGGACGTATATTCCACACATGAATCACTCTGTGTGTGTGTGTGGCGAATTTTCTGATTACAGTCATAAAATTATCTTTTGTACATGGAACCGGGGTCCTCAGCTCCGACTTCCACAGTTCAGTTTAAATAATAGTGCGAGTTAGGTTTTAATGCTGACACTGCTCTTAGGGTCATTGCTGTTGGGCACTGGGATACAGCTTAAATCATCTCCTGTGTCTTACTGGGGAGATTGCTGATGCTGTTCCCTATTTGCGTTGGTTGGAACAACAGTGCAGTGGGGTGGGGACCTGTGCTCTGACAGAGAATGTCACGGACTGCAGAGTAACAGATCTCAGGGAGTATCATGTGCAATTGCCACGCAGTGTTCCTCATGAGTTGAACACTTCACTGTAAAATGTTCCTTCCCAGTAAAAATCTATGCACTTCCTGACTCAGAACAATAACCCAGATGTAATTATTGATGAAATGGTGATGACGATAATGGATCAACCATATTTCATCTTTTCTCTAATTTCCTACGTGGTTTCAATCTGAATTTTAAATACTCAGTGTTCTGCCCTCTCCCTGTTTCAACATGTGTTTACAGATCTACTCATGGAAATTCTGTACTCAGACGCTGTCTTCAAAAGCGAACAAAGAAGGAGAAGCAATGGATTGTGGATATTCTCTTTTTTCGCCCTGTTTAGAAAGTTGCTGTGACTCTCACTGTGAAGGCTGAATTGCTGCTTCTGTTTATCGGTGTGAGACCGCCCTCTGGTGAGCACTAAATGGAAGTCTCAGAGAGGGTTTTTGTTCAGAACCCGCTATATCTCCGCAGCAGTGTGGGGCTCATGGCACAGAAATATATGGCGGTGTCTGCCATCAGTCCAATGCAATCCTTATCTCGGTCATCAAAAGTAGTAGAGAATCAATCTGTGAAGTCGGAGTTAACGTTTCCATTCACTGCCGATATGCCCTTAAAGAAAACGGGTGGAAATAATACTTCTAGAGCCCCGAGGATGTCGAGGTACTGAAAGGGGAGGATAAAGAAAAAGCGGGACGCTTATGTCATATACCAACAGCTAAAAACTGTTGAATTTTTAGAGGAAGATAGGAAGCTAAGCGGCAACATTAAAAAGGATATTAGGAATGCTAAGAGAGAGCACGGGAAATTCTTGGCTCGTAAAATTAAGGAAGACACTAAGATACTACATAAATATATTAAGATTGAGAGGGTAATTAAAGAAAGGGTAGGGACTACTATAGACCATGAAAGTAATCTTGTGTGGAGCCGGAAGATCTTGGTAAGGTTCTCAGAACATAAGAACATAAAAATTAGGAACAGGAGTAGGCCATCTAGCCCCTCGAGCCTGCTCCGCCATTCAATAAGATCATGGCTGATCTGGTCGTGGATTCAGCTCCATTTACTCGCCCTCTCCCCGTAACCCTTAATTTCCTTATTGGTTAAAAATCTAACTATCTGTGACTTGAATACATTCAATGAGCTAGCCTCAACTGCTTCCTTGGGCAGAGAATTCCACAGATTCACAACCCTCTGGGAGAGGAAATTCCTTCTCAACTCGGCTTTAAATTGGCTCGCCCGCATTTAGAGGCTGTGTCCCTAGTTCTAGTCTCCCATACCAGTGGAAACGGCCTCTCTGCCTCTAGCTTGTCTATCCCTTTCATTATTTTAAATGTTAATATAAGATCACCCCACATCCTTCTGAACTCCAACGAGAAAAAACCCAGTCTACTCAATCTATCATCATAAGGTAAACCCCTCATCTCCGGAATCAGCCGAGTGAATCGTCTCTGTACCCGCTCCAAAGCCAGTATATCCTTCCTTAAGTAAGGTGACCAAAACTGCACGCAGTTCTCCAGGTGCAGCCTTACCAATACCCTATATAGTTGCCGCAGGATCTCCCTGCTTTTGTACTCCATCCCTCTCGCAATGAAGGCCAACATTCCATTTGACTTCCTGATTACCTGCTGCACCTGCAAACTAACTTTTTGGGATCCATGCACATGGACCCCCAGGTCCCTCTGCATCTCAGCATGTTGTAATTTCTCCCCATTCAAATAATATTCCCTTTTCGTGTTTTTTTCCCCAAGGTGGATGACCTCACACTTTCCGACATTCTATTCCATCTGCCAAACCTTCGCCCATTCGCTTAACCTATCCAAATATCTTTGCAGCCTCTCTGTGTCCTCGACACAACCCGCTTTCCCACTAATCTTAGTTTCATCTACAAATTTTGTTACACTACACTCTGTCCCCTCTTCCAGGTCATCAATGTATATTGTAAACAGTTGTGGTCCCAGCACCGATCCCTGTGGCACACCACTAACCACCGATTTCCAATTCGAAAAGCACCCATTTATCCCGACTCTCTGCTTTCTGTTCGCCAGCCAATTCTCCATCCATGCTAATACATTTCCACTAAATCCGCCTACCTCTATCTTCTCAAGTCACCTTTTTTGTGGCACCTTATCGAATGCCTTTTGGAAATCTAAACACACCACATCCATCGGTACACTTCTATCCACCATGCTCGTTATATCCTTAAAGAGTTCTAGTAAATTAGTTAAACATGATTTCCCCTTCATGAATCCATGCTGCGTCTGCTTGATTGCACTATTCCTATCGAGATGTCCCGCTATTTGTTCCTTAATGATAGTTTCAAGCATTTTCCCCAATACAGATGTTAAACTAACCGGCCTATAGTTACCTGCCTTATGTCTGTCCCGTTTTTTAAACAGAGGCGTTACAAATGCTGCTTTCCAATCCGCTGGTATTTCCCCAGGGTCCAGAGAATTTGGTAGATTATAACGAATGCATCTGCAATAACTTCCGCCATCTCTTTTAATACCCTGGATTGCATTTGTTCAGGACCAGGGGACTTGTCTACCTTGACTCCCATTAGCCTGTCCAGCACTAACCCCCTAGTGATAGTGATTGTATCAACGTTCTCCCTTGCCACATTGCCGTGACCAGCAATTTTTGGCATGGTTTTGGTGTCTTCCACTGTGAAGACCGAAGCAAAATAATTGTTTAAGGTCTCAGCCATTTCCTCATTTTCCACATTTTCCGCCTTCTCATCTTCAAAGGGACCAACATTTACTTTCGTCACTCTTTTCGGTTTTATATATCTGTTAAAGCTTTTACTATCTCTTTTTATGTTTTGCGCAAGTTTACCTTCGAAATCTATCTTTCCTTTCTTTATTGCTTTTTTAGTCATTCTTTTCTTTTGTTTAAAATGTTCCCAATCCTCTAGTTTCCCACTAACTTGGCCACCTTATATGCATTGGTCTTTAATTTGATACTCTCGTTTATTTCCTTGATTATCCCTTCTCTTACCGTCCTTCTTTTTCACTGGAATATATTTTTGTTGCGCACGATGAAAGAGCTCCTTTGAAAGTCCGCCACTGTCCCTCAATTGTGCCACCGTTTAGTCTATGTTTCCAGTCTACTTTAGCCAGCTCTACCCTCATCGCACTGTAGTGCACTTTCTTTAAGCATTGTACGCTCGTTTCTGACACATCTTCCTCACGCTCAATCTTTATTAAAAATTCAACCATACTGTGATCAGTCATTCCGAGAGGAGCTTTTACTCGGCGATCGTTTATTTTTCGTGTCTCATTACACAGGACCAGATCTAAGATAACGAATACTTTGTACCTGTTTTCACAAAGGAAAAGGGCAATGCAGATACTGCTATCGAGGAGGAGTGTGATATTCTGGGTGAAATAAATATCGTGAGAGAGGAAGTATTAAGGGGTTAGCAGATTGGAAATTAGATAAGTGCCCAGGCCCGAATCGAATGCATTCCAGACTGTTGAGCGAAGTAAAAGAGGAAATAGCAGAAGTTTTGATCAGCATTTTCCAGTACTTTTTGGATTTGGTGATGGCGACGGTGGACTTCTAATGTCCCTTTAAGAAGGGAGAAAGGGATAGGCCGAGTAATGACAGTCCTTTCAGCCTAGCCTCAGTGTTGGGAAAATTATTGGTAAAAATCTTGAAAGAGTGGATCAATCTACATTTGGAAAGGCAATGATTCACTGTGGACAGTCATCACGGATTTATTAAGGAAAGATCGTGTTTGACGAAACGAATTGAATGTTTTGAGTAGGTAACCAAGTGGGTCGATGAGGGTAGTGTCGACGGTGTTGTATAGATGGACATTAGCAAATCATTTGATAAGGTCCCACATGTTAGACTGGTCACGAAGGTTAAAGCCCATGGGATCCAGGGCAAAGTGGCAAGTTGGATACAAAATTGTCTTGGAGGTAGAAAGCAAAATGTGATTGTTGATAGATGTTTTTTGACTGGAAGGATTTTTTCAGTGGGGTTCCGGAGGGTTCAGTCTTGGGTCCCTTGCTTTTTGTGATATTTCGATTTCGATTTGAATGTAGGCAGTATGATTACGAAGTTTGCAGACGAAACTAAAATTAGCTGTGAGGTTGATAATGAAGAGTAAGGTCAAGAACTACAAGAGGATATCAATCTACTGGTCAGTTGGGCAGAGCAGTGGCAAGTGGAGGGCTAATAATGAAAGGGTATACACATTAAGTGGTAGGCCATGTAATAGTGTAGATGTACAAAGGCACCTTCGAGTACTTGTTCACATAACTCTTTTGGGCGAAAACGAAAACATTAATTCTTGGCCCCCCGATCTGGGGGACGCACCAGACGTGTATAAGGCCCTTTTTTTTGGTTTTTTGAATTTTTGCTTGTTTGTTTGTTTTTTTTAAAGTTTTTTTTTGGCCACTAAAATCAAATTATATATATATTTTTCTCCAAGATTCCCCCACAAAAGGGGAGAGGGACACTAAAAACACCAGCAATTAAAACAAATTAAACTTTAAAACGTAAAATCAAATTAAAATTTGGTTGCCACGCATGATGATGCACTCCAGTCCCTCCGGTGCCCACCTCTCGCGGAAGGCCGCGAGCGTACCGGTGGACACCACGTGCTCCATCTCCAAGGACACCATGGCGCGGATGTAAACGCGGAAGAGAGGCAGGCAGTCAGGTTGAACGACCCCCTCGACCGCCCGCTGCCTGGACCGGCTGATGGCACCATCGGCCGTGCCCAAGAGCAATCCTCTGAGGAGGCCCTCGGACCTACCCGCTCCCCTCCGCACAGGGTGCCCAATGATCAGGAGTGTGGGAATGAAATGCAGCCAGAATTTCAGAAGCAGCCCTTTTAAATAATAAAACAGGGTCTGCAACCTCGTGCATTCAATAAAAACATGGAACACGGACTCTTCCAGACCGCCGAAATTGCAGGCGGCCTGGGAGTCCGTGAACCGGCTTAAACATTTATTGCACGGCACTGCTCCGTGCATCACCCTCCAGGCCAAGTCCCAGATAAATACTGGGAGGACTCCCACATAGAGTGCCCTCCATCGGGGACCCCCGCCTCCTCCAGACAGCAAGATGGTACGCCATGGCGTGTCGGACGGCAGGCGAGGATGGCAAAGTTGAGAGTCTGCAGGAGCAGCCCGTACAGGGAACCCCTCCGTGTGTAACTGAAAGGCACGGAGGGGATTTCCTCGAGGCGGCTCAAGTTGTGAGGCGCCGGCTCCCGAGGGAGGTTCCGGGGTTTGGCGCCGATGAGGAATTCCGTCCGGACGGTGGTCAGTTCGGATGGGATTTCCCCAACGTGCTTGAGCCTCCTCGATGCACCTAACGAAGTCGGGGCCCTGAGCTGTTTTTAGCACCTCGACGGCATCAGCCGCGCGGCGGACGTTGGCAGAATTTAGGCGCCGCTCCATCGTGTCTGGCGCCATCCAGCCCGCTCCTCCGCCATTGAGCAGGTCTCTGACCTTGGTCACATCACCAGCCACAGCCCTCTCGTCCGACCGCCGCCTAAAAGCTCGGTCGTGGAGGTACGGATTCCCGAGCAGCGGCTCCTGCAGGACAGCCGCAATCTAGCCGGTGGAGAGCTGCGCTTGGTGGAGACTTTGTTCCAGGCACTGGTGAGTTTCTTGTAAAAGACAGGCAGCTCCGCGAAGGCGGTCCTGACGCCCCCCAAGCTCACAAACAGGAGCTGCGTGTCGTGCTGCTGGCGGAGGAAATACGTCGCCAGAGCACGCCACCTGGGAGGGGGCTCGACGTAAAGGTATCTCTGCAGGGTCTGAAGAAGGAAAGTAGCGAGCTGGGTGTTGACGCACACCAACGACTGACCGCCCTCCTCAAGCGGGAGACTCAAGACATCGGCAGAGACCCAGTGCTTCCTGTTGCTCCAGAAGAAGTCCACCAGTTTCTTCTGTATCTTGGTGACAAAGGCAGGGGTAGGGGTCAAAGTAATCAGCCGGTACCACAACATGGCGGCCACCAGCTGATTTATGACTGGCGCTCGACCCCTGTAGGACAGTACTCGGAGCTGTCCTGTCCAGCGCCCTAGGAGAGCGGCGACCTTGGCCTCCAGCTCTTGCCAGTTCGCCGGCCAGGCTCCCTCGTCTGGGCGAAGGTAGACTCCCAGATAGAGGAGATGGGTCGTGTCACAGGCAAAAGGTCTGAGCTCCTCCGGCACGGAGTCCACCCGCCACTGACCCACCAGGAATCCAGAAAATTTCTCCCAGTTGATCCTGGCGGAGGATGCGGACGACTAAATCTCCTGTTACTCATGCATCCTCCGCAGGTGAGTGGGATCCTCTACCGTGAGGAGCACGTCATCGGCGTAAGCAGAGAGGACGACCTCCACGCCCGACCCTTGCAGAGCCAGTCCCATCAACCTCATGTGCAGAATGCGCAGGAAATCTCCACGCAGATGGCATACAACTGGCCGGACATGGGGCAAACCTGGCGCACCCCTATCCCATTGCGATGGGGCGCCGTCAAGGACCCGTTAACCTTAATCAGACACTCCGTGGCGGTGTACAAAAGTCAGATCCGGGCGACGAAATGCGTCCCGAACCCGAAAGCACGCAGAGTCCCGAAAAAATAGTCGTGATCCACCCTGTCGAACGCCTTCTCTTGGTCGAGAGATAGGAATGCGACCGAAAGACAAGCCTCCTGGGAATGATGGATGAGGTCCCGGACCAGATGAATGTTTTCGTGGATTGTCCGGCCCGGGACCGTGTAGGTAGGGGTGGATCATGTGGTCCAGCGCGGCGACAAGGCCAGCAGACATCGCCCTGGCGATGATTTTGTAGTACGTGCTGAAGAGGGAGACCAGGCGCCAGTTCTTAAGGAGGCGGAGATCGCCTTTTTAGGCAGCAGGACGATGACTGCCCTGCGCCAAGAGAGGGGCATCTCCCCGGTCGCCAGACTTTACCCCAGGACCCGCGTGTATTCGCCCCCCAGGACATCCCAGAACGCCCTGTGGAATTCCACGGTCAGCCCATCCAGCCCCGGGGCTTTTCCGCTCGAGAGCCGGTCGAGGGCGCCAGTCAGCTCGGCCAGGCTTAGCGGAGCTTCCAAATTTGCGGCGCCCTCCGGGCTGACCTTCGGCAGGTCCTCTGACAAAACTCAACGCCCTTCCTCGCTGGACGGCTCCGGAGAGAACAGAGCCCCGTAATATTCACGGGCCCTGTTGTTGACGCCCTCCGAATTCGAGATGAGAGAGCCGTCGTCGGCCAGCAGCGTCAAGAACTGCTTACGGACACTCTGTCTTTTTTCCAGCGAGTCGAAGAAGGGGCATCCGCGGTCCAGATCCCGCAGGAACCGGATCCGCGACCTCATGAACGCGCATCGGGACCTGATGAGCTGCAGGCACTTCAGCGCGGCCTTCTTCGCTTCGTACACCGTCCGCAGGGCCGGGTCCTCGATGACTAAACCGAGACGGGACTCCAGGTCGAGCACCTCTTTTTCTAGGCGCCCGACTCTGGCCGCCCGCCTCTTGGTCGCCCCCCTCGCGTACTCTTGACAGAAGACGCGGACGTGAGCCTTGCCCACGTCCCAGCATAGCCTCAAGGAGGGGAAGCCCCCCTGCTTCCTTCTCCAGACGGCCCAGAAACGATAGAACGAGACCTGGAACCGCACGTCCTCCAGCAGCTGGTTATTAAAATGCCAGTACGCGGACCCCGTCCTCGCGCGGAGCGAAGCGAGCTCCGTCCACACCAGGTGGTGGTCCGAACACGGCACCGGCCGCATGGAGGCCGCCGGGACGCAGAAAACGTACGCCTGAGACACGTAAAGACAGTCAATTCTGGACCATCCTACTCCAGACCTCACCCAAGTAAAGGCGCTGGAGTCGGGTTGGAGATTTCGCCAGACGTCCACCAAGTCGAAGGACCCGAAAAGGTCCCTCAACTTCTCGATCGCCGTCATGCTCTGCAGGGCACCGGAGCGGTCCCTCACCTCGAGGGTGCAGTTAAAATCCCCCCCGAGGACAATGCAGTCGCCGACGTCGACGGAGCCAAGAAGAGCGGACACTTCTTCAAAGAAGCGCGTTTGCTGCGAGGCGGGCTGAGGGGCGTACACGTTCACGAGATGGAGCTGCACGTCCCCCCAGGCGAACTGTGACGTGCAGCAAGCGGCCTGGCACGGGCTCCTCGACCCCCAAGATCTCCGGCACAAAATGCGGGGCCAGCAAGATGGCAACCCCACATAAAGTCGTGGTGATGTGGCTCATGCGGACCTCTCCTTGCCATTCCAGGAGTCACGTAGCTTCGTCTCCCGGAACGGTGTGGCTTTCTTGCAGGAAGCACACCGCATATTTCCCCTCCCGCAGGAGCGAAAAATTGTTAAATCTACGGCGTGCCTCTCTGCCGCCGTTGATGTTGTGACTGGCTATGGTTATCTTCATGACAAAAGCATAGTGCAACCTCTATCTAACTCATTGTCGGGGTGGTGGAGTCGTTTGTTGACCTCCACTCCTTCAGCAGCCCAGCGAGTAAACTTTTGAGCCGGCGCAGCTCAAGGCCTTGCGCCTTTGATAAGGGCCCACCCGCGGCCATGTTTTTAGCGGCGGCGCGGCCGGACGCGACGAGCAACCCCGGCTCGGACCATCTTTCCCTGGCCAGATGGGCTCGGTTGCGGCGACTCTGGCTCTGGACCAAAAAGACCCGGAGTTCCTTTGCAGGAATGAGTGGGGACTTAGTGGCGGGCACAAGGAGATCCACCGCCCCACTTGCGATGGACTCGAGATCTTCTCCCTCGTCCCCCACCGAGTCCCCGTCCCACTCCGGGAGGTCGCCGCCAGCAGCCGGCCCGTCGACCGTACGAGGTATGGCAAACTGCCCGGCCGCTCCATCCGAGACTGGCTCTGCCCCGATCCCACCCCCAGGATCGTCGGCTGAGGAGTCCCCACTGGGCTCTTTTAAAAGCGGTGCTAGTTCTGGAAGCGACAGCGGAAGGGTTTCCTCCTCCGCCCCAGGAACCGGGGAATACGGAGAGACCTGGTTTAGGAAATTCTCCAGGTCTACCCAGTCCCCCAGCTCCAAAGTAGGGGGTGAGGGTTGGTGTTCTTCCCCCTCCCCGCCACCACCCTCCGGCCCAACGTATGGATGTACGCAAAAAAATTTTTTAATTTTAATTTTCTGCCGAGTCGAACAAGTCCTGGGGGAAGTTGGATAATGGCTGGGCGGGCTCAGGTTCGGTTTTTCGGCCCTGCCCGCCTCAGTCCCCGGGACGCTCGACCCGGCGGCAACGCATTACTCCACTGGCCCAGCGCCCCCCACAACAGGCAGATCTTCCACGCCATCCCCGGGTGGCAGAGGCTGGGCAGCGTCAACTGCCCCACCCTCCCCATGGACAGCTTACTCTCGCCAATGGCGCAGTTTGGGGGCACTGGTGTTGGACGCGGGACACGCGGCGGGCACCAACTCCTCCGCGGAGGGATGTTGTTCCCCCTCCGTCTCATAGAAGCGGCGCCTCCTTTTGTTCCTGGGGGTGCGCGGAGGCTTGGAGACCTCCATGTCTGCCGAGGCCTCCCGCTCCACTCCCCCCTTTTTCTTATCATGCCCGCGCCCGAGCCCCTCTGCAGTATTGGTCATGAGCTAGGGCACGGCCTCAGGTTATCCCGCGCTCGCCGGTGACAGGGTTGGGCTGAGCATGGTGATCAAACTATCTAGCGCACTGAGGGGACCCGCCTCGAGATGTTTCGCCTTCCTCCGGGCCTTTTTCCGATCAGACGCTCTCCCTCCCCCCGCCGGAGGCCGTGAAAACAAAGGCCCCTGACGATGCCCGCGCACCCACAGCTCCTGGCACGCGGACGCTACTAGGGGAAGGGATGGCGGCGGCGCCAGGCTTGGCCGCCCTCGGCGGTTTGGCGGCCATGGAGGCGGGGCAGTTCTTACGAACATGCCCCACCTCCCGACAGGCATGGCACCGCACGCCGTCCGACGTCCAGAAGACGCGGTAGGCAGTCTCCTCGTGCACCACATTAAAACTACCCTCTGTCGTCTCCTCCCGCGCCAGCCAGACAAATAGCTGGCGGCGGAAGGAGAACATGTGGCGCAGGCTGCTCTCCCTGAGGCCGAGCGGTATGGGGTTGATCCCTGACTTACCTCCGCCAGTTGGTGTAGGTGAGGGAGGAGGAGCCCATCGGGAATAAAGGGCGAGACGTTAGAAAAAATGACCCTCTTGCGCGGTGACCTCGAGAGGGTCCACCGGCAGGAACATCCCGCCCACTGTGAGCACCTTTTCAAGGGCCAGGGACACCGCCTGCTCCGACCCCAGGACGAATACAGCCTTCCCAGACATCTTGGAGGCTGCGACATTGGCCGAGGGGTTGACTACCCCAGCCATCGCCCGCACGCACTCCTCGATGCTCATGGTGGGGTGAGTGTAGCTCTTGCTCACTTGTTTTTTTGTTATAAGTCTGAACGGTGGCAGGGCAGCTGGAGGCGCAGGAGGCGCCGTGGATGTGGACGCCGCCTGCGCGTACGTCTTAGCTGGCCCTGCCACCGGCGTGGATGGGGTCGCCATCACGTCGTCCCATTAAGGGCTACACCCACCCCAAAGTCACAGGCCTTAATGTTCTTAAGTTGGCCTCGTTTAAGTGTATGAGCAGAGGAGCTCTCAATAAGGCATACCTCTCCTCTAGTTGACAAATGGGAGGGGCTTTGCTCCCTCTGCTCAGTTGTGTGAATTGGTTTTTCAATTCGGAGGAAAGGGGCTCTCAGAGAGAGAGGGGAGAGACAGAGATTGAGAGAAAGAGACGGTGGGAAAGAGGGAAGCTGTGAGGACTGGTCTCCCCTCACAGCGATGGGTGGGTGTTTTCTTTGGGGTGCACTCCCAAAATGATGGGAAAAAAAGCAAGACACAGTCTTTTGGATGGACTTCGGGTCGGGGGAGAAGATGTCTTCACTTGGGGCAGCTGGGGCCACCCAGGCACACACTCCCAACGATGTTAAATAGGGTGATTAATCAGTCTTCAGCCAGGTAGCTCCAGCTATCCCAGGCTAGGCAATAGTGGAGGTGTGCTTCAGTGCTGTGTTGGACCTAGCTTTAAGCATGACCTCCACACACACTTCCACACACACACACACACATCCTGCGATGTTCCGGGTCTCGAAGAAATCTTCTTTTCTCCCCCCCACCAATAAAACAAATTCTATCGGGGAATGCACCAATACACCCACATTTTGATGATGAAGTCTTTCCCTCCTTCCACACTGGATAGTTGTTGTTGTTTTCCCCCTCTTTCCAACTCTTTGTAGAAGTAATGAAGTTGTTGAATTTTCTGCTCTCCTCCTCTCCCTCTGGATGAATTGGAATTGTAGTAAGCCCCTTCCTCCTCTTCCTGGGCTGTTTCACAGGTCTCACAAAGGCCTTCCAGGCAGGAGCAACAGCAGCAAGCTCCTTCTCTCACTGCAGCACAGCTCCAAATGATCAGGCCACGCCTCCAAAGCTCCACCATTGGTCCACAGATGACTTGAAATTAGCAGGCCAGTTGGATAAGGTGGAAAATAAGGCAATCGGAATGCTTGCCTTTATTAGCCGAGGCATAGAATACATGAGCAGTGGGTTATGCTTGAACTATATAAAGCATCGGTTAGGCCACAGCTGGAGTACTGCGTACAGTTCTGCTCACCACATTACAGAAAGGATATGATTGCACTGGAGAGGATACAGAGAAGATTTACGAGGATGTTGCCAGGAGTTTAGTATCCAAGCTATGAGGAATGATGATTAGGCTGGATCTGTTTTCTTTGGAACAGAGCAGGCCATGAGGCGAAATAATTGAGGTGTATAAAATTATTACAGACCCAGATCTAGTTGATAGAAAGGGCCTGTTTCTCTTAGCAAAGGGATCAATATCGAGGGGCATCAATTTAATGTATTTGGCAGAAGAGTAAGAGGGGATTTGAAGGTAAAGTTCTTCATATAGAGGTTTGAGGTGGTTTGGAAATCACTGCCTGAAAGTGTGGTAGAGAGAGAAAGCCTCACCACATTTAAAAATTAAATGCATGTGCACCTGAAATGTCGTAACCTACAGAGCTACGGACCGAGAGCTGGAAAGTGGGTTGGCTGGATCGCTTCTTGTTGGCCAGCACGGACACGATGGGCCGAAATGTCCTCATCCCGTGCTGTTAACTTCTATAATTCTATGATTCTATTATGAGATGAAGCTAAATGTGGGGAACAGTAAGAGCATACATATAGGACGAAAGAGAAATAGATCAATATTTACTGAATGGCGAGTAGCTAATCACTGTCGAGGAGCAGAACGATTTGCATAATTTATTAAAGATAGTCGCCATGCACAAAAATAATTATACAGACTGAATGAGTGTTGGCTTGCATCACAAGCGGGCTGCAATGCAAAGGTGGAAGTTATATTACAGCCGCCCAGCGTTCTGCCTTGACCACATCTTTAGTACTGTTATCCTTTCTTATCTGCGAACGACAGGAAGGAGATATTGGCCGGGGAGTGGCTGCAGCGCAGCTTCAACAGAATGATATAAGCTCAGTTTCCTAGCTTCCATATGGATCCCTCTTCCTAGCACCTGTCTCAGGCTGAACCAGACATTTCGCAAATTTGGTGTCACATTTGACCCCGAGCACATATCCACGCCATCACTAAGACTGTCTATTTCCAGCTCCATAGCAACACCTCCTCGCTCTGTATCCGCTCATCTGCTGCAGAAACCTTCATCCTTGTCTTTATATCTACAGATTTGACTATTATAACAAACTACTGGCCGGCCTCAAACGTTCCACTCATTCTAAACTTGTGGTCATCCAAAACACTGCTGCCCATCTCCTACCTATCATCAAGTCGCGTTCATGCCTGCGCTCCAGGAAGAAGGCCATTATCTCTGTGCTCACTGACCTCCATTGGCTCCCGATGAAGCAACACCTCCATTTAAATTTTCATAATGTTGTTTTGAAAACCGTCCATGGCCTCTCTCTCCCGATCACTGTAATCGCCTCCAGCCCTAAAACACCCCGAGATACTTGCTCCTCTAATTCTGTCCTATTGAGAATCCCTGGTTATAATCGTTCCAACTTTGGTGGTTGTGCTTCCAGTGGCCATGATCCGAAGCTGTGCTATTCAGTCCAAAACCTTTCCATCTCTAAACCTCGCTTTCTTCAGTTAAGACACTGTATAAGACGTACCTCTTTTAACATACTTCTGGCCATTTGCCCTAATATATGGCTCAGTATAAAATTTGATTTGACTACGCTCCTTTGCAGTGACATAGGACGTTTTACTAAGTTAAAGGCGGTATATAAATGAAAGTTATTGTTGGCACCGCAGATATTTAATTATGAGGACAGTGGTTTCTACTCCCTTTAATATATCAGATTAGGGGATAATCAAATTTAACTGCCTAAGATGATCAAATGAATTTATCGGGTAGATAGAGAGAAACTATATTCTTTGCCAGGCAGTGTTTTCAAAAAGCGGGTAAGAATCGTAAAATTAGATCTCGACAGTTCTGGGGTGATGTCAGGAAGCACGTCTTCACACAAATTGTAGAGGTAATCTAGAACGCTCTCTCCAAAAGGGCTGTTAAAGTTTCCAAATTGTAGCTAGGCAGGTGTATTAAGGGTTAAACACAAAATCGGATAGACGTAACTAAAATAAGGATCATCCATTACAGAAACATAGAAAGATCGAGAAATAGAAAAAAGGTGCAGGAGTTGGCCATTCGGCCCTTCGAACCTGCGCCACCATTCAATAAGGTCATTGCTCATTCAATAAGTTTCACCTCCGTATCCCTTTCCTGCTTTCTCTCCATATCCCTTGATCCCTTTAGCCATAAGAGCCATATCTAACTTCCTCTTTAATATATCCAATGAACTGGCGTCAACAAATCTCTGCGGTGTTGAATTCCATAGGTGAACAACTCTCTGAGAGAAGAAGTTTCCCCTCATCACAGTCCTAAAAGACTAAACCCTTATCCTTAGACTATGTCCCCTGGTTTTGGACTAACCCAACATCGGCAACATTCTTCCTACATCTACCCTGTCCAATCGCGTCAGAATGTAATATGTTTCTATGAGATCCCCTCTCATCCTTCTAAACTCTAGTGAATACAGGCCCCGTCGATGCAGTATCTCCACATGTGTCAGTCCTGCGATCCCGGGAATCAGTCTGTTGAACCTTTGCTGCACTCTCTCAATAGCAAGAACGTCCTTCTTCAGATTAGGAGATCAAAACTGAACACAATATTCCAGGTGAGGCCTCAGTAAGACCCTGTACAGCTGCAGTAAGAGCTCCCTGCTCCGATACTCAAATCCCCTCGCTATGAAGGCCAAATACCATTTGCCTTCTTCAGCGCTTGAATGTTGGAAGAGTCTCAAATGGATCAATAGCGCAATTCAATCCTTATGTTGCTGTGAACCTCAGCGAAGAATTAAATAAGACAGCAATGTTGTGAGCAGTTGGTCCAAGCTGAGCCAGTGACCAGGCAGTGGGGTCGAATCGATGACTAAGGAAAGGAATTTGTGGCGGGGACAAAAGAGTAGAGGTAAAGTTAACGAGGTTGATAGTTCAAAACGTGTAATAGCGATTAACCGCTCTCCAATCCCTCCCCCCCGCCCCCCCCCCGCCAAACACAGCCAACCCCTGACCCAGCACTCCAGTTAAACACATTCAGTGCAAATGTAATCGGGCGAAATGTATTGCGGACGGCTGAATGTCTATCGCACGTTTACACCTTCGCCAAAGTAGTGATTGTCTTCGGCCTTCCCGATGTTTAAACTGACCTAACATTTCAGTTCGATACCCTTTCTTTAAAATTGGAAAACGTGAGCGATGTAACAGATTTTAAGCAAGTTTAGGGGCACTGAAAGGTGGGGAGGAAACAACAAATGGCAAGGTCTGTGATAGGGTGGAAGGCAGGTGAGTTTAAAAGATTAAATGATTGATGGTGTAATGCAAAAGGAGATGTAAATAGGGCAAGTTCAGAAAAGAAAGCTGAGGCTAGAAGACGTTTAATGGAAATGGCACAAACATCAACAGCTGTCAAGTGTGTGTGTGTGGAGTGGGGGGGCAGGGGGAGAGGCGGCGGGGTGTGGGGAGGGATGGGGACAGTAGATATGGGGTGAAATTGTTGAGCTCGATGTTGAGACTATGAGACTGTAAAATGCCTAAACGAAAGATGAGGTTCTGTTAGTCCAGCTTATGTTGAGCATGTTTGGAACAGTGTAAGTGCCGAGTACCGAGAGATCAAAGTGCGAGTGGAGCGGAGAATTAATGTGGCAGGCGACAGAAAGTCTCTTTCTGTCTCCACAGATGATGCCTGACCTGCTGAATATTTCTACCACTCTCTGTTCGCATTTATAATTCGAGCAAATGTGTGCTCACCCACGAAAGGATGCTCATAAAGCAGGTGGATAATACAGCGGCAGTGGCGGTATCAAGTGGGGTGATATTGAAATAGAGATGATGGTCATCAGCGTGAACTTGTGGGAGTTGTGTACAGACCACGAAACATTAGTAGTGAGGATGGGGATGGCATCAAACAGAAAATTAGGGGCGCGTACAATAAAGGTACAGCAGTTATCATGGGTGGCTTTAATCTGCATATGGATTGGGCTAACCAAATTGGTAGCAATTGGGTGGAGGAGGATTTCGTGGAGAATAAGAGATGGTTTTCGAGACCAATATGTTGAGGAATCAACTAGAGAGCTGACCATCCTGGACGGGATGTTGTTTACTGATAGAGGGTTAATTGGCAATCTTATTGTGCGAGGACCCATGGGGAATAGTAGCCATAATATGGTAGAATTCTTCATTAAGATTGAGAGTGACACAGTTGATTCAGAGATTAGGGACCTAACGTAAATAAAGGTAACTTTGATTGTATGAGACGTGAATTGGCTCGGAAAAACTGTCAAATGATATATAAAGGTTTGACCGTGGATAGGCAATGGCTGACATTTAATGATCACATGGATGAACTTTAACAATTGTACATTCCTGTCTGACATAAAATAAAACGGGGAAGGTGGTTCAACCGTGGCTAACAAGGTAAATTAAGGATAGTGTTAAATCCAAGGAAGAGGCATAGAAATTAGCCAGAAAAAGCAGCAAACCTGAGAATTGGGAGAAATGTAGAATTCAGCAGAGGAGGACAAAGGGTTTAATTAGGAGGGGGAAATATAGTATGAGAGTAAGCTTGCAGGGAACATAAAAATTAACTGCAAAATCTTCTATAGATTTGTGAAGAGAAAATGATTAGCGAAGACAAATGCAGGTCCCTTGCAGTGAGAATCAAGTGCATTTATAATGGGGAACAAAGAAATGGCAGACCAATTGAACAAATACTTTGCTTCTGTCTTCACTAAGGAAGGCACAAATAACATTCCGGAAATACTTGGGTCCGAGGTTCTAGCGAGAAGGAGTAACTGAAGGAAATCCTTTTTAGGCAGGAAGTTGTGTTCAGAACATTGATGGGAATGAAGGTCAATAAATTCCCAAGGCCTGATAGTCTGCATCGCAGAGTATTTAAGGAAGTGGCCCGAGAAATAGTGGATGCATTGTTGGTCATCTTCCAACATTCTATTGATTCTTGATCAGTTCCTATGGTTTGGAGGGTAGCTAATGAAACCCCACTTTTTTTTTTAAAAAGGAGGAGGAGAAAAAACAGGACATTATAGACCGGTTAGTCTGACATCAGAAGTGGGGAAAATGTTGGAACCAATTACTAAAGTTTAATAGCAGCGAATTTGTCCAAGTCAGCATGGATTTATGAAAGGGAAATAATGTTTGACAAATCTTCTAGAATGTTTGTGGCTGTAACTTGCATAGTGGACAAAGGACAATCAGTGGATGTGGTCTATTTGTATTATCAAAAGGCTTTTGACAAGGTGCCACACAAGAGATTAGAGTGCAAAATTAAAGCACGTGGTATTGGGTTAATGTATTCACATGGGTAGAGAACTGGTTGGCAGACAGGAAGCAATGAGTAGGAATAAACAGGTCCTATTCAGAATGGAAAGCAGTGACTAGTGGGGTACCGCATGATTCACTGCTTGGTCTCCAGCTATTTACAATATACATTAATGATTTAGACGAAGGAATTGGATGTAATATAACCAAGTTTTCATATGACACTCTGCTGGGTGGCAGTGTGAGCTATGAGGAGGATGCTAAGAGGTTGACTTGGACAGGTTAGGTGAGTGGTATAAATGCATGGCAGATGCAGTATAACGTAGATAAATGTGAGGTTATCCACTTTGGTGGCAAAAACAGGAAGGCAGAATATTATCAGACTTGTGACAGATTAGGAAAAGGTTAGGTGCAACGAGACGTGGGTGTCCCGGTACATCACTCTTTGAAAGTTGGCATGCAGGTACAGCCGGCGGTGAAGAAGGCACAAGGTATGTTGGCCTTCACAGCGATAGGAATTGATTATAGGAGCAGGCAGGCCTTACTGCAGTTGTACAGGACCTTGGTGAGGCCACACCTTGAATATTGTGTACAATGTTGGTCTCCTAATTTGAGGAAGGCCATTCTTGCTATTGGGCGTGTGCGGCGAAGGTTCACCAGACTGATTACCGGGATGGGAGGACTGACATATGAAGAAAGAGTGGATCAACGAAGGTTATATTCACAGGGATTTAGAATAATTAGATGGGATCTCATAGAAACATATAAAATTCTGACGGGATTGGACAGGTTAGATTCAGGAAGAATGGTCCCCATTTTGCGAAGTCCAGAACAAGGGGTCACAGGCTAAGGATATGGGGTAAGCCATTTAGCACCGAGATGAGGAGAAACTTATTCACTCAGAGAATTGTAAACATGTGGAATTCTCTTCCACAGACAGTTGTTGAGGCCACTTCGTTAGATTTATTCAAAGGTGTGTTAGATGTGGCCCTTACAGCTAAAGGGATCAAGTGGAGTGGAGAGAAAGCTGGAACAGGTTACTGAAGTTGCATGATTAGCCATGATCTTATTGAATGATTGTGCAGGCTCGAAGGGCCGCTTGGCCGACTCCTACACTTATTTTCTATGTTTCTTTGTTTCTATATACATGTGAAAGCATACGTCGTGCTTTCGGTTATGTCGCTGAAGGGAGATATATGAGAAATAGGAAGGGTCAAATAACATAGAAACATAGACATTGCGAGCGAAAACTGACCAGTGGTCATCTAATTCACATTCCTGGTAATCGCATGACAAAATAATAGTGTTTTTGACGGCTCATCGCAATCATTTTCTGTCCTAGTCTCACAGAGCCAGACATGAGAGGAGGAAAACCCCAGTTGTGTTGAGTTGTGTGAAGCATAGCTTCAAACTCACCTCTTCATCCCAAGCTTGCCACACATAAGTCACAATGCTGCACAGGAGGGCAAGATAAAGAGTGGGAGCGCGAGAGTGATAGGGGATTCAATGGTGAGGGGAATAGATAGGCGTTTCTGCGGCCGCAGCCGAGACTCCAGGATGGTATGTTGCCTCCTAGGTGCAAGGGGCAAGGATGTCTCGGAGCGGGTGCAGGACATTCTGAAATGGGAGGGAGAACAGCCACTTGTCGTGGTGCACATTGGTACCAACGACATAGGTAAAAAAAGAGATGAGGTCCTACGAAACGAATTTAAGGAGCTAGGAGCTAAATTATAAAGTAGGCCCTCAAAAGTAGTAATCTCGGGATTGCTACCGGTGCCACGTGCTAGTCAGAGAAGGAATCGCAGGATAGCGCAGATGAATACGTGGCTTGCGCAGTGGTGCAGCAGGGAGGGATTCAAATTCCTGGGGCATTGGAACCGGTTCTGGGGGAGGTGGGACCAGTACAAACCGGACGGTCTGCACCTGGGCAGGACCGGAACCAATGTCCTAGGGGGAGTGTTTGCTAGTGCTGTTGGGGAGGATTTAAACTAATATGGCAGGGGGATGGGAACCAATGCAGGGAGACAGAGGGAGACAATAGGGAGGCAGAGGCAGGAGACAGAGGGGAGATGGGGGGTGGGTGGCGGGCGGAGAGGCCCGGGGCGGGGAACAGGAAGGGCCACTATGCGGCAGAATTCTAAAAGGACATAGGGTGTTAAAATTACATGCCAGAAGGCTTTGTGTCTTAATGCAAGGAGTATCCACAATAATGTGGATGAATTAACTGTGCAAATAGATGTTAACAAATATGATGTGATTGGGATTACGGAGACGTGGCTCCAGGATTATCAGGGTTGGGAACTCAACATTCAGGGTTATTCAACATTCAGAAAGGATAGAATAAAAGGAAAAGTATGTGGGGTAGCATTGCACTTTAAAGAGGAGATTAATGCAATAGTTAGGAAAGAAATTAGCTTGGATGATGTGGAATCTATATGAGTAGAGCTGCAGAACACCAAAAGGGCAAGAAACGTTAGTGGGAGTTGTGTACAGACTTCCAAACAGTAGTAGTGATGTTGGGGAGGGCATCAGACAGGAAATTAGCGGTGCATGCAATAAAGGTGCAGTAGATATAATGGGTGACTTTAATATGCACATAGATTGGGCTAGCCAAACTGGTAGCAATACGGTGGAGGAGGATTTCCTGGAGTGCATAAGGGATGGTTTTATAGACCAATATGTCGAGGAACCAACTCGGGGGGAGGCCATCTTAGATTGGGCGTTGTGTAATGAGAGAGAACTAATTAGCAATCTCATTGTGCGAGGCCCCTTGGGGAAGAGTGGCCATAATATGGTGGAATTCTGCAATTGTACATTCCTGTCTGGCGTAAAAATAAAAAAGGGAAGGTGGCTCAACCGTGGCTATCTAGGGAAATTAGGGATAGTATTAAAGCCAAGGAAGTGGCATACAAATTGGCCAGAAATAGCAGCGAACCCGGCGACTTGGAGAAATTTAGAACTCAGCAGAGGAGGACAAAGGTTTTGATTAGGGCAGGGAAAATGGAGTACGAGAAGAAGCTTGCAGGGAACATTAAGGCGGATTGCAAAAGTTTCTATAGGTATATAAAGAGAAAAAGGTTAGTAAAGACAAACGTAGGTCCCCTGCAGTCAGAATCAGGGGACGTCATAACGGGAAACAAAGAAATGGCAGACCAATTGAACAAGTACTTTGGTTCAGTATTCACTAAGGAGGACACAAACAACCATCCGGCTATAAAACCTGTCAGAGGGTCGTGTAGGGAGGAGGAACTGAGGGAAATTTTTATTAGTTGGGAAATTGTATTAGGGAAATTGATGGTATTGAAGGCCGATAAATCACCAGGGCCTGCATGACTGCATCCAAGAGTACTTAAGGAGGTGGCCTTGGAAATAGTGAATGCATTGACAGTAATTTTCTAAATTTCCATTGAATTTGGATCAGTTCCTATCGAGAGGAGGGTAGCCAATGTAACCCCACTTTTTAAAAAAAGGAGGGAGAGAGAAAACTGGGAATTATAGACTGGTCAGCCTGACCTCAGTAGTGGGTAAAATGATGGAATCAATTATTAAGGATGTCATAGCAGCGCATTTGGAAAATGGTGACATGATAGGTCCAAGTCAGCATGGATTTGTGAAGGGGAAATCATGCTTGACAAATCTTCTGGAATTTTTTGAGAATGTATCCAGTAAAGTGAAGAACGGAGAACCAGTTGATGTGGTATATGTGGACTTTCAGAAGAATTTCGACAAGGTCCCACACAAGAGATTAATGTGCAAAGTTAAAGCACATGGGATTGGGGGTAGTGTGCTGACGTGGATTGAGAACTGGTTGTCAGACAGGAAGCAAAGAGTAGGAGTAAATGGGTACTTTTCAGAATGGCAGGCAGTGACTAGTGGGGTACCGCAAGGATCTGTGCTGGCGCCCCAGCTGTTTAAATTGTACATTAATGATTTAGACGAGGGGATTAAATGTAGTATCTCCAAATTTGCGGATGACACTAAGTTGGGTGGCAGTGTGAGCTGCGAGGAGGATGCTATGAGCCTGCAGAGTGACTTGGATAGGGTAGGTGAGTGGGCAAATGCATGGCAGATGAAGTATAATGTGGATAAATGTGAGGTTATCTACTTTGGTGGTAAAAACAGAAAGACAGACTATTATCTGAATGGTGACAGATTAGGAAAAGGGAAGGTGCAACGAGACCTGGGTGTCATGGTACATCAGTATTAGAAGATTGGCATGCAGGTACAGCAGTCGGTTAAGAAAGCAAATGGCATGTTGGCCTGCATAGCGAGGGAATTTGAGTACAGCGGCAGGGAGGTGCTGCTACAGTTGTACAGGGCCTTGGTGAGGCCACAGCTGGAGTATTGTGTATAATTTTGGTTTCCTAACTTGAGGAAGGACATTCTTGCTATTGAGGGAGTGCAGCGAAGATTCACCAGACTGATTCCCGGGATGGTGGGACTGACCTATCAAGAAACACTGGATCAACTGTGCTTGTATTCAATGGAGTTCAGAAGAATGAGAGGGGACATTATAGAAACGTTTAAAATTCTGACAGGTTTAGACAGATTAGATGCAGGAAGAATGTTGCCAATGTTGGGGAAGTCCAGAACCAGGGGTCACAGTCTGAGGATAACGGGTAAGCCATTTAGGACCGAGATGAGGAGAAAACTCTTCACCCAGAGAGTGGTGAACCTGTGGAATTCTCTACCACAGAAAGTGGTTGGGGCCAATTCACTAAATAAATTCAAAAGGGAGTTAGATGAAGTCCTTACTACTCGGGGGATCAAGGGGTATGGCGAGAAAGCAGGAAGGGGGTACTGAAGTTTCATGTTCAGCCAGGAACTCATTGACTGGCGGTGCAGCTAGAAGGGCTGAATGGCCTGCTCCTGCACCTATTTTCTATGATTCTATGTTTCTATAACTCAAGTTATTCGTATAGGTTATCCCTAAATGTTTCTTACTTACTAAATAGACGTATTCTTTGTATTGAATGCATTATTGCTCATTGCTTGCATGGTCAACCCAGGGAGCTTGTTCAAAAGATTCACCACTCGCTCAATTAAATAATGTTTACATAGAATAGGGATATAAATAGTAAATGGGTAGTAAGAGGAGGGGTGGATCACAGATTCAAAGAATGGTTACAGCGCATAAGGTAGCCATTTGTCCCGTCAAGCCTGTTCTGGCTCTCTGTCAGTGCAATTCAACTAGTCCCACTCCCCCACCCTTTTCCCATACCTCTGCATTTTAGTTCAGGTACAATTCTCTTTTGAATCTGCCTCCTCCTCCCTTTAAGGCAGTGAATCCAGATCCTAACCAGTCGGTGCGCTAAAAAGTTTTTCCTCATGGATTCTTTGGTTCTTCTGCTAATCACCTTCCATCTGTTTCCTCTGGTTCCCGAAACTTCTGCCAACGGAAACTGTTTATCTCAATATACTCTGTCCAGAACCCTCAAGATGTTGAGCACAGCTATAAAATCTCCTTTTGACCTCCTGTGCCCTAAGGGGAGCAACCGAGGATTACGTCGGATATACTACACAGAAACAGGACATTAGGTCCAACCTATCCATGCCAGTGTTTATGCTCCACTCGAGCCTCTTCATGCTTTTCCTCATCTATATCTATCAGCATAACTCTCTATTCCCTTCTACCTCATATGCTTGTGTCGGGTCGCATTAAATATATCTACACTATTCACTTTGACCACTCCCTGTTCTAGTGCGATCCACATTCTCAGCACTCTTTGAGTGAAGAAGTTTCTGCTGAATTCCCTATTGGATTTCTTGGTGAATGAATTGTTTTAAAGGCCTCTAGTTATTCTCTTCCCTACAAGAGAAAACATTCTCTCTGTATCCACTCCATCAAAGCCTTCCATAATCTTAAAGACCTCGATTAGATCACACCTGAGCCTTAATTTTGCAATAAAATCGTGACCCAGCCTGCTTATTCTTACCTCATATGTACAGCCTTGCATTTCTAGTATAAGATCATAAGAACATAAGGATTAGGAACAGGACTATGCCATCTAGCACCTTGAGCCTGCTCCGACATTCAAAAAGGTTATGGCTGATCAGGCCGTGGACGCAGCTCCACTTACCCGCCTGCTCCCGGTAACCCTTAATTCCCTTATTGGTATAAAATCTATCTATCTGTGATTTGAATACATTCAATGAGCTAGCCTCAACTGTTTCTTGGGCAGAGAATTCCAGAGGTTCACAACCCTCTGGGAGAAGAAATTCCTTCTCAACTCGGTTTTAAATTGGCTCCCCCGTATTTGGAGGCTCTGCCCCCTAATTCTAGTCTCCCGGAGCCGTGGAAACAGCCTCTCTGCGTCAATCTTGTCTATACCTTTCATTACTTTAAATGTTTCGATAAGATCACCCCTCATCCTTCTGAATTCCAACGAGTAAAGACCCACTCTACTCCATCTATCATCATAAGCTAAACCCCTCATCTCCGGAATCAGCCTAGTGAATCGTCTCTGTACCCCCTCCAAAGCTAGTATTTCATTCCTTAAGAAAGGTGACCAAAACTGCACGCAGTACTCCAGGTGCAGCCTCAACAATACCCGATACACTTGCAACTGGAACTCCCTGCTTTTGTACTCTATCCCTCTCGAAATGAAGGCCTACATTCCATTCGCCTTCCTGATTACCTGCCGCACCTGCAAACTAACTTTTTGGGATTCAAGCACAAGGATCCCCAGGTCCCACTGCACCGCAGCATGTTGTAATTTCTCCCCATTCAAATAATATTCCCTTTTCGTGTTTTTTTTTCCAAGGTGGATGACCTCACATTTTCCGACATTATATTCCATCTGCCAAAAATTAACCCATTCGCTTAACCTATCTAAATTTCTTTGCAGCCTCTCTGTGTCCTCTACACAACCCTCTTTTCCACTAATCTTGTGTCATCTACAAATTTTGTTGCACTACAAT
Source organism: Pristiophorus japonicus (assembly GCF_044704955.1). Taxonomy (NCBI): domain Eukaryota; kingdom Metazoa; phylum Chordata; class Chondrichthyes; family Pristiophoridae; genus Pristiophorus; species Pristiophorus japonicus. Next base: position 66,984,935 of record NC_091999.1, read on the forward strand.
CTGTCCCCTCTTCCAGATCATCTATGTATATTGTAAACAGTTGTGTTCCCAGCAGCGATCCCTGTGGCACACCACTAACCACGGAATTCCAACCCGAAAAGGACACATTTATTCCGACACTCTTCTTTCTGTTAGCTAACCAATTCTCTATCCATGCTGATATATTTCCTCTGACTCCGCATACCTTTATCGATTGCAGTAACCTTTTGTGTGGCACCTTTTTGAATGCATTTTGGAAATCTAAAAACACCATATCAGTCGGTACACCTCTATCCACCATGCTCGTTGTATCCTCAAAGAATTCCAGTAAATTAGTTAAACATGATTTCCGCTTCATGAATCCATGTTGCGTCTGCTTGATTGCACTATTCCTATCTAGATGTCTCGCTATTTCTGCATTAATGATAGCTTCAAGCATTTTCTCCACTATAGATGTTAAACTAACCGGCCTATAGTTAACTGCATTTTGACTGCCCACTTTTAAAGCAGAGGCGTTACATTCGCTGCTTTCCAATCCGCTGGTACCTCCCCAGAATCCAGAGTATTTCGGTAGATTATAAGGAATGCATCTGCTACAACTTCTGCCATCGCTTTTAATACCCTAGGATGCATTTCAGCAGGACCAGGGGACTTTTCTACCTTGAGTCCCATTAGCCTGTCCAGCACTACACCCCTAGTGATAACGATTATCTCAATGTCCTCCCTTCCCACATTCCCGTTACCAGCAATTTTTGGCATGGTTCTTGTGTCTTCCACTGTGAAGACCGAAGCAAAATAATTGTTTAATGTCTCAGCCATTTCCACATTTCCCATGATTAAATCCTCCTCCTCATCTTCTACGGGACCAACATTTATTTTAGTCACTCTTTTCCCTTTTATATATCGGTAAAAGCTTTTACAATCTGTTTTTATGTTTTGTGCAAATCTACTTTCGTAATCTATCTTTCCTTTCTGTATTGCTTTCTTAGTCATTCTTTGCTGTCGTTTAAAATTTTCATAATCTTCTAGTTTCCCACTAACGTTGGCCAGCTTGTACGCATTGGTTTTAATTTGATACTCTCCTTTATTTCCTTGGTTAACCACGGCTGGTTATCCCATTTCTTACCGCCCTACTTTTTCACAGGAATATATTTTTGTTGAGCTCTATGAAAGAGCTCCTTAAAAGTCCTCCACTGTTCCTCAATTGTGCCACCGTTCAGTCTTATTTTAGCCAACTCTGCCCTCATCCCACTGTAGTCCCCTTTGTTTAAGCATAGTACGCGCGTTTGCGACACTACTTCCTCACCCTCAATCTGTATTACAAATTCAACCATACTGTGATCACTCATTCCTGGAGGATCTTTTACCAGGAGATCGTTTATTATTCCTGTCTCATTACACAGGACCAGATCGAAAATAGCTTGTTCCCTTTTAGGGTCTGTAACATACTGCTCGAAGAAACAATTCCGTGTGCATTCTGTGAATTCCTCCTCAAGGCTACCCCGTGATATTTGGTTTGACCAATCGATATGTAGGTTAAAATCCATCATGATTACTGCCGTTCCTTTTTCACAAACCTCCATTCTTCCCTTGATTATTGCCCGCCCCACCGTGAAGTTATTATTTGGGGGCCTATAAACTATGCCCACCAGTGACTTTTTCTCCCAAATATCTCGAATCTCCACCCACAATGATTCAACATTTTATTCATTCGAGCCAATATCGCCTCTCACAACTGCCCTGATATCATCCATTATTAACAGATCTACCCCACCTCCTTTCCTTCTTGTCTATCTTTCCGAATTGTCAGATAACCCTGTATGTTTAATTCCCAGTCATCTTACAAGTCATTCTTCTTACCTATCTTTCTTACCAATCTTCATTGTAGCCTCTCCAATGACTCTTTATCCTTTTTATAACTTGGCGACCAGAACTGCATGCAGTACTCTAAGTCTGGTATAACTAAAGTTATATATATGTTTAGCATAACTTCCCTATCTTTCAATTCTATGGGGCTAACATTCTTCACCTTAACTCCCGCTGCCGCCGACTGCCGCAAACATTGCTCTTGTTGATCCACCCAGGGCCACTTTCGTGGTGGCCTGGAGTGGGCTGGAACGGGCCGGAGTAGAGAGCCACCGGGAACCGCGCGGAGGCGTCAGCGGACAGTCAAGTGGCTCAATTGTTCTCCCGCCCGCCGACGTACCGCACGTACTTTGGCCGGGATGTTCCTGACCGAGCTCCCTCGAAGTCAGCGCGACTCAGCGGCAGAACTGGTGTGGACCGCTGTCTGCAGGCTGTTCTGTACCCGAGGGTAAGTCTGAAGAACTTACAAAATAGTTAAGTGAACATTTTAAACATTTTCAACAGCGATTTACTTGTATGGGGTACCCTGTAAGTCTTGTGCCATTTACAAAAAATGTTATTTGATTTTCTTTTCCAGCTCTTCGATACTCCATTGTCCCAACCCCATCCTGGATGGCAATGGATGCAAGTGCCTGTGTCGTCGAGAAGTAGACCTCCCGCCCTCTGCCGCCCAGATTGGCCAGGTATGTCTTATATTTGCAACCCGCCAAACTTCGAGGTATCTCGGCCAGCAATATCCCACCCAATGTATCGTCCGGTATGTCAGCGGTAATCGGCAGCACATTGGGCGGCATTTGGGTGGGCAGAGACCTTGAATAAAATTGCCCCTATATCTGTAGAAATAAATCCCAGTGCTTGCTTTGCTTATTTGTGGCCTTGCTAATCTGTGTCTCACCCTTTAGTGATTTGTGTCTTTGTACTCCGAGACCTTTTGCTCTTATACCCCAACTAGCGTTACACCCGCGAACTAATAAGTGACTTCACTAATCTTCATACCATTTTTCTGTGTTGAGCTTAATTTTCCAAAGATATGCTCATTCCGCGAGTTCATTTCTGTCCCCCTGTAATGTGTTTCCGTCATCCTCAGGCGTGACTACCCATCGCTCGCTGCGCACATCCCCCTCTTCATCACCAGTAACAATTTGTTTCATCTGCAAAGTTAGAAAATTGTTTTTTTGATTCCAAATTCTAATTGATTAATATCAATTGTGAACAAGAGTGGTCGCCACACTGATGATTGTGGAATCCACTAGCAACTTCGGTCACTGTGAAGACCTACATTTTAATCTTAGTCCCTAGCTGTTGCAGACCATCCAAATAACTAAAGTCCCTCAACCCTGGAACTATTCTTGCAAATCTTTCCAGCACCCTCTCGAAGGCTTTCACATTCTTCCTAATATAAGGGGCCCAGAACTGGAAACAATATTGCAGTTGAGGCCGAACCAGTGATTCATGAAGGTTCATCATAACTTACTCGCTTTAGTATCCGATACTTCTATTTATGAAGGTCACGTACCCGTCTGTTGTTTAACTGCCTTTTGAACCAGTCCTGCCATCTTTAGCCATTCGTGCACATGGACCCCCACGTGTCTCTGTTATTACACCCACATTAGAATTGTGCACCTTAGTTAATATTGTCTCTCCTCGTTCTTCCAAACAAAATATATAATTTCGCACTTTTCTGCTTCGAATGCTTCTGCCACGTGTGCGCCTATTCCTGCTGTTCTTCAATTCCATCAATATGATCCATAGTGCAGAATTTACTGCTAAGTTTTGTGTTATCTGCAAATTATGAAATTGCACGCTGTACACCGAAGTAAAATTCCTTAATATGTATCATGAAAATTATTGGTCTCAATCCAACCCCTTGGTTACGCCACTGCAGAAAGGCTAGGCGAGTACTTTAAGGGATGCATTCAAAAAAGGTATCAGGAAGGCAAACAAAGCTTATTAAAGAATGTTGGAAAATAAAATCAAGAAAAGCCAGAAGATGTTTTATAAATACATTAAGAGCAAGAGGAGAACTGGAGAAAGAATGGGGCCGATTAGAGACCAAAAAGGAAATATGTGCGTGGAGACTGACGCAATTAAGTGTAGTAAAGATGGAAATATCAGAGGCTGTAACTTTCAATTTACAGTCGTCGCTGGCTACATGCGTGGTTCCGGAGGACTGGAGGACTGCAAATGTGTACGTGTGTTTCAAGTGGAGAAAGGAATACACTGATTAAGTACAGGCCAGTCAGCCTGATTTTAGTGGTGGGAAAATTATTGGAAAAAATCCCTAGGGACAGGATAAATCTTCATGTCGAAAGACATCGATTAATCAAGGACATGTGCATGGAATTGTTAAGGAAAGCCGTGTCTGACTAACTGGATTGAATTTTACGAAGAGGTAACCAGGAGGGTCCATGAGGACAGTACATATGGTGCAGTGTATATGCATTTTAGTAAAGCTTTTGATAAGGTCCAACATGGCAGAATGGTCAGCAAAGTAATCGCCCATGGAATACAGGGCAAATTGGCGCTGGATCCAAAATTGGCTAAGAGGCAGGAAGAAATGGCTAATGGGTGATGTGTTTTTGCGACTGGAAGGATGTTTCTAGTGGGGGTTCCGAGTGGCTCAGTACTCGGTCCCAAGGTTTTTGTAAAATATATCAGTGACTTGGACTTGAATGTTGCGTCTATTAAGAATTTTGCAGGCAATACTATAACATCCCCACCGACACAAAGACACATAGAAACATAGAAAATATGTGCAGGAACAGGCCATTCGGCCCTTCGAGCCTGTACCACTATTCAGTTATATAATGGCCGAACCTTCAACTCAGTACTCCTTTCCTCGTTTCTCCCCATACCCCTTGTTCCCTTTCACCATCAGGGCCATATCTAACTCCGTCTTGTATATATTTAACGAAGTGGCAGAAAATTCCACAGGATCACAGCTCTCGGGTGAAAAATTTCCTGCTCATCTACGTCCTATAAAGCTTACCCCTTATCTTTAGACTGTGACCCCTGGTTCTGGACTTCCCCAACATCGGGAACATTCTTCCTCCGTCTAACCTGTCCAGTACTGTCAGAATCGTATATGTTTCTATGAGATTTCCCTCTCATTCTTCTAAATTCCAGTGAGTATCAGCCTAGCCGATCCAGTCATTCCACATATGTCAATCCTGCCATCCCGGGAATCAGTCTGGTTAATCTTCGTTGCACTCTCTCAATAGCAAGCATATCCTTCCTAAGATTAGATGAACAAAATTGAACACAATACTCTGGATGTGATCTGATCAAGGCCCTGTGCTACTCCAGTAATACGTCTCTGCTCCTATACTCAAATCCCCTCCTTAATAAGACCAGCATGCCTTTTGCCTTCTCCACCACCTTCTGTATCTGGTTGCCAACTTTCAATGACTGATGTAACATGACACCCAGTTCTCGTTGCACCTCCCCTTTTCCTAATCTGCTACCATTCAGATAATATTCTGCCTTCGTGTTTTTGCCACCAAAGTGGATAACTTCACATTTATCCACATTATGCTGCATCTGCCACGAGTTTTCCCACTCACCTAACCTGTCCAAATCACCTTGCATCCTCTTAGCGTCCTCCTCACAGCTCATACCTTCACCCAGCTTAGTGTCATCTGAAAACGTGGAGATATTGTAATCAATTCCCTCATCCAAACCATTGATGTATATTGTAAATAGCTGGGGTCCCAGCACTGAGACCGGCAGTACCCCACTCGTCAATGCCTACCATTCTGAAAAGGAGCCGTTTATCCAGAATCTCTGCTTCCTGTTTGCCAACCAGTTCTCTATCCACGTCAGCACATTACCACCAATACCATGAGCGTTAATTTTGCCCAACAATGTCTTGTGTGAGACCTTGTCAAAAGCCTTTTGAAAGTCCAAATACATCACATCCACAGGTTCTCCCTTGTCCACTCTACCAGTTACATCCTCAAAAAATTCGAGAAGGTTTGTCAAGCAGGATTTCCCTTTCATAAATCCATGCTGAATTGGACCGACCCTCTCACTGCTTTCCAAATGTGCTGCAATTTCATATTTAATAATTGATTGCAACATATTCTCCACTACTGATGTCAGGCTAACCGGTCTATAATTACCCCTTTTCTCTCTCCCTCATTTCTTAAAATGTAGTATTACATTTGCTACCCTCAAGTCCATTGGAACCGATCCAGAGTCGATGGACGGATGGAAAATGATCACCAATGCATCCACAATTTCTAGGGCCGCTTCCTTAAGTACTCTGGGATGCAGAATGGCAGCCCCCGGGGATTTATCGGCCTTCAATCCCAACAGTTTCCCGAACCCAACTCACCGCCTAATAAGGATTTCCTTCAGTTCCTTTTCCCACTAGAACCTCGGTCCCCAAATATTTCTCGAAGGTTATACAGTAAAGTTCCTTCTGCACTGTCCTATCAAACACCAGCAGGTTATGTAACGCAAGGGTTAGATGCAGAGTAAAGCTTCTTCTACACTGTCCTACCAAACACTCGCAGGTCAGGTGTACCACGGAATAGATACACGGCAAAGCTTACTGTACCCTAACCCTAACCCTAACCCTAACACTAACCCTAACCCTAACCCTAACCCTAACCCTAACCCTAACCCTAACCCTAACCCTAACCCTAACCCTAACCCTAACCCTGACCCGGGCAAGATACAGAGTAAAGCTCCCACTACACTGTCCCATCAAACACTCTCAAGTCAGGTATGGCACGGATTTAGATAAAGATTACATTTCTCGACACTGTCCTATCAACACTCCCATGCCAGGTGTAACATGGGTTCAATACAGTGCTAATTGTACTCAATTCTGTCCATTAAAAAGAAACTGGGCAGGTTTGGCACAGGTAAGATACAGACTAAAGCTCCCGCTACATTGTCTCTTCAAACACTCTCAGGTCAGCTATTGCACGGTTTAGATTAAGAGTAAATTTCTCTACACTATCCAGTCAAATACTCTGATGTCAGTTATAACGTGAGTTCAGTACAGTGTTAATTGCTCTCTATTCTGCCCATTAAACAGAACGTGGGCAGTTACTGTGCAGGTAAGATAAACAATAACGCTCCCGCTGCATTGTCCCATCAAACAGTACCAGGGCAGGTACAGCACGGCCTAGATATTCAGTAATGCTTTAACTACAGCATCAGATAAAACACTCGCACTAAAGGTATAACATACGGATTAGGTACAGAGTAAAGTTGCCACTACAATCTCCCATCAAACATAATTAAGTCAGGTGCAGCATGGGATAGCAACAGAGTAAAGCTCCCACAACATTGCAATGAAACACTCACAGGGCAGGTACATTTGTGGTTTCTTTTACTTATATTTTATATTGATATATTTGTGATTATATATTTGAAGAGGGACGTTATCGCGGACAGGAGAGGCGTTAGTTCGGAGCCAGGGGCCCAGGGGCAGCACAGATCGGTCCACACTGCGGTATATGTGCGCACTAGGTCTGTGCAACAGAGCTGGTCTACAATCGTCTTGGTTAATCCTGGCCACTGGACCAACACCTAGCTCTGTCAAGCCCGTGTGGTTGCTGGTGTAAAACTCTCACCACACGTTAAAAAAATCCACGGGCAGGCATTTTCCACCCTTCAAGATTTAGTATTGGACCTGGAATATTAGGCCCTTCATTGAAACACCTGTGAAATTTTTGACTTGGAAGCAAGTCATCCTCGATTCAAGGGTCTGCCTATGATGATGACAGCTGGGGTTAAATACAGTGTAAAGCTCCATCAACACAGTCCCATCAAACAGTCACAGAGCAAGTACATCAGTCATTAGAAACAGAGTAAAGCACCTTCTACATGGTTCCATCAAATACTCCCAAGTCAGGTAGAGCACAGGTTAGATGTGGAGTAAATCTCACTCTACACAGTCTCATCAACCTGATGGTATCTACCTATAATGTACAATCAAGCAAACTCAGGTGAGGTATGGCACAGGTTAGATATAAAGTACACTGTCCCATCAAATACTTACAGGGAAGTTACAGCCCAGTTTAGATAAAGAGTAACACTCCCTTTATACTGTCTCATCAGCAGTCTCAGATAAGGTGTAGCCCAGGTTGGATAATGAATAATGAATAAAGCTCACTCTACACTGTGGAAAATGTACACACATGAGGTACATAGCATGGGTTAGTACAGAGTAAAATTCTTTGTGCACCGTCCCATCAAACACTCGCAAGTCAGATATAGTACTGTTTAGATACAGAGTAAAGCACCCATTAAACACTCGCCGGGTAGGTATAGGATGTGTTAAATCTCATCAAACAGTCCCAGTGCAGGTTCAGCAGTGACTAGATATAGAGAAAAACTCCTTCTAAAGTTTCCCATCAAACATTGCAAGGGAAGGTACAGCACAGATATAGAGCAAACTCCCACTACACTGTACGATCAAATACTCCAAGGGAGGTACAGAATGTGTCTGATATACAGTTATGCTCACTCTATACCGTCCGTTCAAAAATAGCCAGGGCTGGTACAGCACTGGGACGATATAGAGAAAAGCTCCTTCTACAGTTGTCCATCAAATATTGCAAGTGAAAGCACAGCAAAGATATAGAGCAAAGCTCCCACTACACTGTCAGATCAAACACTCAAAGAGAGGCACAGGATGGGTCATATACATGAAAATTAACCTCAACATTGTTCTGTCGAACAGTTTCTTGATAGGTATAGCACGAGTTCGATGTAGAATAAAGTTCCCTCTCCACTGTTCCATCAAACAGTACAATGACAGGCACAGCACGATTTAGGTACAGTATAAAGTTCCCTCTACATTGTTCCATCAAACAAATAAAAATCAGTTATAGCACAGATTAGATACAGTGTAAAGCTCCATGTACACTTTACCATCAAATATTCACAGGACAGGTATAGCACGCATTAGTACTGAGTAAGGCGAGATCGACACTGTCCCATCAAACCATCCCAGGTCAGGTTATGCACGGATTAGATTTGTGTAAATATCGCTCTATAATGTACCATCAAGCAAGCTCAGGTGAGGTATAGCAAGGGTTGGATAAGGAATAAATCGCCCTCTAGAAACATTCTCACGTCAGGTATAGCAGTGGTTAGATAAAGGGAAAAGTTCCCTCGAAATTGTCCTCTCCAACTATCCCACGGGAGGTACAGTACAGGTTAGATAAAAAGTAAATTTCCCTCTGCATTGCACCATCAAACACTTAAAGGTCAGATGTAGCACTTGATAGATACAACGTAAAGTTCCCTCTACACCTTCACATCAAAAATTGCAGGTCAGGTATACCACAGGTTAGATACAGAGTAACGCTCTCTCTGCACTGTCCTCTGCAATGTCCGATCAAATCCTCGCAGGTCAGGTATAGCACGGATTTTATTCAGAGTGGAGGACTTTTAAGGAGCTCTTTCATAGAGCTCAACAAAAATATATTCCAGTGAAAAAGAAAGGCGATAAGAGAAGGGATAACCAGCCGTGGATAACCAAGGAAAAAAAAGGAGAGTATCAAATTAAAAGCCAATGCGTATAAGGAGGCCAAGGTTACTGAGAATCTAGAAGAATGGGAAATTTTAAAAGACAGCAAATAATGATAAGAAAACAGTAAAGAAAGGAAAGATAGATTACAAAAGTAAACTTGCGCAATACATAAAAACAGATAGCAAAAGCTTTTACCGATAGAAAAACGAAAAGAGTGAATAAAGTAAATGATGCGAAGGGGTATATAATAATGGGAAATGTGGAAATGGCTGAGACCTTAAACAATTATTTTGCTTCGGTCTTCACAGTGGAAGGCACAAAAACCACGCCAAAGATTGCTGGTCACAGGAATGTGGAAAGGGAGGACCTTGAGACAATCACTATCACTAGGGAGGTAGTGCTGGACAGGCTAATGGGACTCAAGGTAGACAAGTCCCCTGGTCCTGATGAAATGCATCCCAGGGTGTTAAAAGAGATGGCAGAAGTTATAGCAGATGCACAGGTTCTAATCAACCAAAATTCTCTGGACTCTGGGGAGGTACCAGCGGATTGGAAAGCAGCTAATGTAGCGCCTCTGTTTAAAAAAGGGGCAGCCAAAAGGCAGGTAACTATAGGCCGGTTAGTTTAACATCTGTAATCGGGAAAATGCTTGAAGCTATCATTAAGGAAGAAACAGCCGGACATCTAGATAGGAATAATGCAATCAAGCAGTCACAACATGGATTCAAGAAGTTGAAATCATGTTTAACTAATTTCCTGGAATTCTTTGAGGATATAACGAGCATGGTGGATAGAGGTGTACAGATGGATGTGGTGTTTTTAGATTTCCAAAATGCATTCGATAAGGTGCCACACAAATGGATACTGTAGAAGATAAAGGTACGCAGAGACAGAGGAAATTTATTAGCATGGATAGAGAATTGTCTAACAGAAAGCAGAGAGTCGGGATAAATGGCCTTTTTCCGCTTGGAAATCAGTAGTTAGTGGTGTGCCACAGGGATCAGTGCTGGGACCACAACTGTTTTCAATATACATAGATCACCTGGAAGACGGGACAGTGTGTCGTGTAACAACATTTGCAGATGACACAAAGGTTAGTGGGAAAGCGGGTTGTGTAGAGGACACAGAGAGGCTGCAAAAAGATTTAGATACGTTAAGCGAATGGGCTAAGGTTTGGCAGATGGAATACAATATCGTAAAAAGTTGAGGTCATCCACCTTGGAAAAAAAACAGTAAATGCGAATATTATTTGAATGGGGAGAAATTGCAGCATGGAGAGGACCTGGGTGTCCTTGTGCATAAATCCCAAAAAGTTTGTTTGCAGGTGCAGCAGGTAATCAGGAAGCAGAATGGAATGTTGGCCTTCATTCCGAGAGGGATGTAGTACAAAAGCAGGGATGACCTGCTGCAACTGTACAGCGTATTGCTGAGGCCGCACCTGGAGTACTGCGTGCAGTTTTGGTCACCTTACTTAAGGAAGTAAATACTGTCTTTGGAGGGGGTAAAGTGACGATTCACTAGACTGATTCCGGAGATGAGGGGGTTACCTTATGTTGATAGATTGAGTAGACTGGGTCTTTACTCGTTGGCGTTCAGAAGGATAAGAGGTGATCTTATAGAAACATTTAAAATAATGAAAGGGATAGACAAGATAGCGGCAGAGTGGTTGTTTCCGCTGGTCGGGGAGACTAGAACTAGGGAGCACGGCCTCAAAATAGGGGGGAGCCAATGCAAAACCGCGTTGAGAAGGAATTTATTCTCGCAGAGGGTTGTGAATCTGTGGAATTCTCTGCCCAAGGAATCAATTGAGGCTAGCTGATTGAATGTATTCAAATCACAGATAGATAGATTTATAACCAAGAAGAGTTATGGGGAGCGGGCGGGTAAGTGGAGCTGAGTCTTCGGCCATATCAGCCATGATCTTGTTGAATGGCCTACTCCTTTTCGTAATTCTTATATTCTTATGTATTAAGTAAAGCTCCCTCCGCATTGTTCCATATTTTACTCTCCTGTTAGGTATAGCATCTGTTGGATATAACGTAAAGTTCTCTTCACATTGTCCCATCAAAAAATCTCAGGTTCAAGAAAAAAGAATAATACTGCTGATGCTGGAACCTGAAATAAAAACAGAAATTTCTGGAAATCTCAGCGGGCCAGTTAGCATTTATGCTGAGAAAAACAGAGTTAACGTTACTTGTCGATGAAACTTCATCAGAACCTGACCTGAAACGTTAACTCTGAGGTACAGCACGGGTTAGATACAGAGTAAAGTGCCCTCTCTACTGTCCCATCAAACACTTCAAGGATAGCTGTAGCTAAGGTTGGACACAGAATGAGGCTTGTTCTACACTGTTGCATCAACATTCTCAGGGCAGATGACGCACAGGTTCGACACAGAATAAGTCATGCTCAACACTGTCGCAAAAAGCGCTCGCATGACAGGTAAAGCTCAGGTTAGATAAGAGCCTAGCTCCCTCTGCACTGCTCCATCAAACACTTGGTCAGGTATTATACGAGGCAGATACAGAATGAAGTACACTCTATACTGTTCCATCAAACAGACAAAGGGGAGATACAATACAGGCTAGATAGAGATTAATGTTTCCTCCAAAGAGGCCCATTTTACAGTCCCTGGGTAGGTACAGCACAGGATAGATACAACGTAAAGTTCCCTATAAACTGTCCCATCTTACAGTCCAAGAGACAATATATCACGGGTTAGATGTAGAATAAAGCTCCCTTTCAACTTTCCATTCTTTATTGACTTCAAAGTAACAATGATCACTCATTAAATTTACAACTTGATTATACAAATATTACCTTGTGGAACCAACCCGAGATAAAACTATGTTGGTTCTGCTACTGTTTAATGAGACACGATTAATAATCGATCTCCCAGTAAAGGATCCTTTAGGAATGAGGTAACATAACATGGTTGACTTTCAAATTCAGTTGGAGGGTGAGAAAGTCGGAACTCAAACAAGTGTTCTAAGCTGACATAAAGGAGACTACAAAGTTATGAAGGCAGAGTTGGCTAAAATGGACTGGGAAAATGGATTAAAGTTTGGTATTGTGGAGGAGCAATGGCAGACATTTAAGGAGATATATCATAACTCTCAACAAAAAAAAAATCCTAATCAGAAGGAAAGCCTTCAGGATAAGGGATAACCATCCGTGGCAAACTGAGGAAGTAAGGAATGGTATCATATTGAAAACAAGGGCAGACAATGTGGCCAAGACGAGTGGGAGGCCAGAGGGGACAGGAAGCGGAGGCTAGGGAGTGCGGGATAGGGAGCGGGGGGGGGGCGGTGGCGGGTAAAAGATAGGGGAAATGAAGAGGAATGAGCGAGAGGCGGTCGGGAGTGGGAGGACGGGAGAGGGTGGAAGAGACACTGGTGGAAAGGCAGAGGTGGTAGAGAGAGGGTGTTAGAGAGGCGGTAGAGAGAGAGGATAGAGAGAGAGCGGGTGGAGAGATGGGGGTTAGAGAGAGCGGTTAGAGCTAAGGGGCTAGGGAGAGGGGGAAGGGAGAGGGGGTAGAGAGAGCAGTCTAGAGAGAGAGGGGCTAGAGAGTGGTGAGTAGAGAGAGGGGTAGAGATAGGTATAGAGAGAGAGAGGGGTTAGAGCTAAGGGGCTAGGGAGAGGCGTGAGTGAGAGTGGGTAGAGATAGGGGGTAGAGAGGGGATAGAGAGAGGGGGTAGAGAGAGGGGGGGTAGAGAGAGGGGGAAGAGAGAGATGGGGTAGAGCGAGGGGGTAGAGAGAGGGGGTAGAGAGAGGGGGTAGAGAGAGGGGGGTAGAGAGAAGTGGTTAGAGAGAGGGGGTAGAGAGAGGGTGTAGACAGAGGGGTAGAGATGGGGGGGAGAGAGAAGGGGTTAGACAGAGGGGGGTAGAGAGAGGGTGTAGAGAGAGGAGTAGAGAGAGGGTGTAGAGAGAGGGGATATAAAGAAGGGGCTAGAGAGCGGAGATTAGAGAGAGGGGTTAGAGAGATTGTGGTTAGAGAGAGGGTTTAGAGAGAGGGGTTAGAGAGAGAAGGGTAGAGAGAGGGTGTAAAAAGAGGGGGTAGAGAGAGGGGGGCTGGAGAGTGGGGAGTAGAGATAAGGGCCAGGGAGAGGGGGGAATGGAGAGGAGGGAGGGAGAGGGGCGAAGGGAGAGTGGGGAAGGCAGTTGGGAAAGGGAGTGAGGAGAAAGCAAAGAGGGGAAGTGAGAGGGTGCAAGGTAGAGGGGGGAAGGGAGCGGGGGAAGGGAGAGGGGGATGTGAGAGGGGGATGAGAGAGGGGGTGAAGTGAGACGGGCGAAGAGAGAGCGGGCAGAGATAAGTGGCTGGGAAACGGGGGAAGGGACAGGGGAACAGAGAGAAGGAAGGTAGAGGCGGAAGAGAGAGGGGGTGAAATAAGAGGGGGGAAGAGAGAGGGGGGAAGAGAGAGGCTGTGTACGGAGAGGGGGAAGCTGGAGGGGGAAGGGAGACAGGACAGGGAGAGGGGGAAATGGTGAGGGGAAGGGAGGGGGTGGAAGGGAGAGGGGGCAGGGGAGGGGGAGGGGGAGCGGGCATGGAGAGGGCGTAAGGGAGGGGAAGAGTTAGGGAGGGCGAGTTAGGGAGGGCAAGATAGGGAGACAGGGGTTGGGAGAGTTTACAATAATGAGAGGCATTATTGAAACGTATAAGATTATGAGGGGGCTAGGTATTGCAGAAGCAGAGAGGATGATTCCCCTCATGAGGGTATCTAGAACTTGGGGGCATAGTTTCCAAATGAGGGGTTTGCCATTTAATACAGAAATGAGAAGAATGTCTTAACTCAGAGAGTCGTGAATATTTGGAAATTGCTTCCCCAGGGACCTGTGAAGACTGGGTCACAGATTATAATTAAGATGGAGGTAGACAGATCTTTGAATGATTAGGGAGTCAAGGGCCATGGGGAGCGAACGGGGAGGTGAAGTTGAGGCCAGGATCAAATCAACCATGATCTTATTGAAAGGTGGAACAGGCTCATGGGGTCAAATGTTCTACTCCTGCTCCTATTTCTTATGTTCTTGTGTTCCTGCGTTCTTATGCACACTGTTACATCAAACACTCAGGTCATATATAGTGTAGGTTAGATAAAGAGTCATGTTACATCGGCACTGTCCCATCAATCAGTCGCAGGTCAGATGCAGCACATGTTAGATGTCGTGCAAAGCTCCTTCTACATTCTCCCATCAATCATTCCCAAGTCAGGTATAGCACAGCGTCGATACAGACAACGATTTTTGGATGGAGCAGCCAGGGAGAGCGGGGCAGGCTAGCGAGAACAGGGCAGGGAGAGGGAGCGGGGCAGGGAGAGAGAGCGCGGATGGGAGATGGAGCGGGGCAGGGAGAGGGACTGGGGCGGGAGAGGGAGCAGGGCTGGGAGAGAGAACGGGGCAGGGAGAGAGAGCGGAGCAGGGAGAGGGAGTGGTGCAGGGAGAGGGAGCGGGGCTGTGAGAGAGAGCAGAGCAGGTAAAGAGAGCGGGGCAGGGAGAGAGAGCAGAGAAGGGAGAGGAAGCTGGGCAGGGAGAGGGAGCGGGGCTGGGAGAGAGTGCAGAGCAGGGAAAGAGAGCGGGGCAGGGAGAGAAAGCAGAACAGGGAGAGGAAGCGGGGCAGGGAGAGGGAGCATAGCAGGGAGAGGGAGCGAGGCAGGGAACGGGAGCGGGGCAGGGATAGGGAGCGGGCATGGAAAGGGATTTGGGCAGGGAGAGGGATTTGGGCAGGGATAGAGAGCGGGGCAGGGAGAGGGAGCGGAGCATGGAGAGGGACCGTGGCAGGGAGCGGGAGCGGGCAGTGAGTCGGAGCGGGGCAGGGAGAGGGAGCGGTACAGGAAGAGGAAGCGGGGCAGGGAACGGGAGTGGGGCAGGGAGAAGGAGCAGTGCAGGAAGAGATAATGGGCAGAGAGCGGGAGCGGGGCAGTGAATGGGAGCGGGGCAGGGAGTGGGAGCTTTGCAGGGAACGGGAGCGGGGCTGGGAAGGGGAGTGGGGCAGGGACAGAGAGCGAGGCAGGGAGTGATAGTGGGGCAGGGAGAGAGAGTGGGGCAGGGAGAGGGAACGGGGCTGGGAGAGGGAGCGGGGCAGGGAGAGTGAGCGGGGCTGGGAGAGGAAGGGGGGCAGGGAAAGGGAGCGGGGCTGGGAGAGAGAGCGGAGCAGGGAGAGAGCAGGGCATGGAGAGAGAGAGCGGAGCAGTGAGAGAGAGCGGGAATGGGAGAGGGAGCGGGACAGGGAGCGGAAGCAGGGTGGGGAGAAGGAGCGGGGCAGGAAGCGAGAGCAGGGTAGTGATAGAGAGCGGGACAGGGAGATCGAGCAGGGCAGGGAGAGGGAGAGGGAGCAGGGCAGGGAACGGGAGCGGCGCAGGGAGAGGGAGCAGGGCAGGAAGAGACATCAGGGCATTGAGAGAGCAAAGCAATCAGTGGGAGTGGGGCAGGGAGCGGGAGCAGGGCAGTGAGTGGGAGCGTGGCAGCGAGAGACAGCGGGGCAGGGAACGGGAGAGGGGCAAGAAACGGGAGGCAGGCAGGGAGAGGGAGTGGGGCAGGGAACGGGAGCGTGGCAGGAAGAGAGAGCAGCGCAGCGATAGAGAGCGGTGCAGGGAGATGGAGCGGGGCAGGGAAAGGGAGAGGAAAGGGAGAGGAAGCGGGGCAGGGACAGGTGCGGGGAAGGGAGAGCGAGCGGGGAAGGAGAGGGTGCGAGGCAGGGAACAGGAGAGGGGCAGTTAGAGGGAGCGATGCAGGGAACGGGAGCAGGGCAGGGAGAGGGAGCGAGGCAGGAAGAGAGAGCGGAGAAGTGAATGGGAGCGGGGCAGGGAGAGGGAGCGAGGCAGGGACAGGGAGCGGGGCGGGTAGAGAGAGAGGGGCAGGGAGAGAGCGCGGGGCACGGTTGGGTCGTGGGGCAGGGAAAGATAGCAGAGCAGTGACTGGGAGCGTGGCAGGGAGACGGAGCGGGTCAGGGAGTGGGAGCGGAGCAGGGAACGAGAGTGGGGCAGGGAGAGAGAGCGAGGCAGGGAATGAGAGCAGGGCAGGGAATGTGAGCGGGTCTGGGAGAGAGAGCGGAGCATTGAGTGGGAACGGGGCAGGGAACGCGAGTGAGGCAGTGAGTGGGAGCGGGGCAGGGAGAGGGAGCGGGGCAGGGAAAGAGCGGGGCAGGGAAAGGGTTTGGGTCAGGGAGAGAGAGCGGGGCAGGGAGAGAGAATGGAGCAGGGAGAAAGAATGGGGCAGAGAGAGAGAACGGGGCAGGGAGAGAGAACGGCGCAAAAACTGGGAGCAGGGCAGCGAGAGGGAACATGGCAGTGAGTGGGAGCGTGCCAGGGAGCGGGAGCGGGGTAGGGAGCCGGAGAGGGGAACTGAGTGGGAGCGTGGCAGGGAACGGGAGTGGGGCAGGGAGAGGAAGCGGGGCAGGGAGAAGGAGTGGGGCAGAGAGAGAGCGGGGCTGGGAGAGGGAGTTGCGCAGGGATAGAGAGCTGGGCAGGGAGATGGAGCAGGGCAAGGAACGGTGGCGGGGCAGGGAGAGGGAGTGGGGCAAGGAGAGGGAGTGTGGCAGGGAACAGGAGCGGGGCAGGGAGAGCGAGCGTGGCAGGAAGAGAGAGCAGCGCAGGGATAGAGAGCGGTGCAGGGAGATGGAGCGTGGCAGGGAGAGGTGCAGGGAAAGGAGAGGCAGAGGGGCATGGAACAGGAGCGTGGCAGGGAGAGCGAGCGGGGAAGGAGAGGGAGCGAGGCAGGGAACAGGAGAGGGGCAGTGAGAGGGAGCGATGCAGGGAACGGGAGCGAGGCAGGAAGAGAGAGCGGAGCAGTGAGTGGGAGCGGGGCAGGGAGAGGGAGCGGGGCAGGGAAAGAGCGGGGCAGGGAGAGGGTGTGGTCAGGGAGAGGGAGCGGGGCAGGGAGAGAGAATTGAGCAGGGAGAGAGAGTGGGGCAGGCAGGGAGGATGGGGCATGGAGAGAGAACGGAGCAGTAAGTGGGAGCGGGGCAGTGAGCGGCAACATGGCAGTGAGTGGGAGCGTGCCAGTGAGCGGGAGCGGGGCAGGGAGCCGGAGAGGGGAAGTGAATGGCAGCGTGGCAGGGAACGGGAGTGGGGCAGGGAGAGGAAGCAAGCAGGGAGAAGGAGTGGGGCAGGGAGAGAGTGGGGCAGGGAGAGGTAGTTGCGCAGGGATCGAGTGCGGGGCAGGGAGATGGAGCGGAGCAGGGAGAGGGAGTAGGGCAGGGAGCGGGAGCGGGAGCGAGGCAGTGAGTGGGAGCAGGGCAGGGAGAGGGAGCGTGGCAGGAAACGGTAGCCCGGCAGGGAGAGGGAGCGGGGCAAGGAGAGGGAGTGGGGCACGGAACAGGAGCGGGGCAGGGAGAGCGACCGGGGCAGGGAACGGGAGCCGGGCAGGGAGAGGGAGTGTGGCAGGGAGGGAGCGCGGGGCAGGGAGAGAGAGCGGGGCAGGAAGAGAGCGCGGGGTAGGGAAACAGATCGGGGCAGAGAGAGGGAGAGAGGGAGCGGGGCAGGGAACGGGAGCCGGGCATGAAGAGGGAGTGTGTCAGGGAGGGAGCGCGGGGCAGGGAGAGAGGGCGGGGAAGGAAGAGAGAGCGGCGCAGGGATACAGAGTGGGGCAGGGAGAGGGAGCGATGCAGGGAGATGGAGCGGGGCAGGGAGATCGAGCGCGGCAGGGAGAGGGAGCGGGACAGGGAGCGGGAGCGGGGCATGGAGCGGGAGTGGGGCAGGGAAAGGGGGCGAGGAGAGGGAGCGTAGCAGGCAGCGGGAGAGGGGCAGGGTGCGGGAGAGGTTAAGTGAGTGGGAGCTTGGCAGGGAACGGGAGCTGGGCAGGGAGAGGGAGCGGGGCAGGGAACGGGTGCCTGGCAGGGAGTGGGAGTGTGGCAGGGAGGGAGCGCGGGTCAGGGAGAGAGAGCGTGGCAGAAAGAGAGAGCGGGGCAGGGATAGAGAGCGGGACAGGGTGAGTGAGCGAGGCAGGGAGAGGGAGTGTGGCAGGGAAAGAGCGCGGGGCAGGGAGAGAGAGCGGGGAAGGAAGAGAGAGCGGGGCAGGGATAGATTGCGGGGCAGGGAGCGGGATCGGGGCAGGGAGAGGGATCGGGGCAGGGAGTGGGAGCGGGGCAGGGAACGGGAGTGGGGCAGGGAGAGGGAGCGGGGCTGGGAGAGAGAGCGGAGCAGTGAGTGAGAGCGGGGCAGGGAACGGGAGCAGGGCAGTGAGTGGGAGCGGGGCACGGAGAGGTATCGTGACAGGGAGAGGGAGCAGGGCAGGGAGCGGGAGTGGGGCAGGGAAAGGGTGCGGGGAGAGGGAGCGGAGCAGGGATAGGGAGCGGGGCAGGGAACGGGAGCCGGGCAGGGAGAGGGAGTGTGGCAGGGAGGGAGCGCAGGGCAGGGAGAGAGAGCAGGGTAGGAAGAGAGAGCGGGGGCAGGGATAGAGAGCGTGGCAGGGAGAGGGAGCGAGGCAGGGAGAGTGAGCGGGGTAGGGAGAGAGAGCGGGACAGGAAGAGGGAGCGGGGTAGGGAGAGGGAGAGGAACAGTGAGAGGGAGCGTGGCAGGGAGCGGGAGTGGGGCAGGGAAAGAGAGCGGGACAGTGAGCGAAGCTGGGAGAGGGAGCGGGGAAGGGAGCCGGAGAGGGGAAGTGAGTGGGAGCGTGGAAGGGAACGGGAGTGGGGCAGGGAGAGGAAGCGGAGCAGGGAGAGGGAGCAGGGCAGGGAGCGGGAGTTGAAGCGAGGCAGTGAGTGGGAGCGGGGCAAGGAGAGGGAGCGTGGCAGGGAACAGTAGCGGGGCAGGGCGAGGGAGCCCGGCAAGGAGAGGGAGTGTGTCAGTGTACAGCAGCGGGGCAGGGAGAGTGAGCGGGGCAGGGAGAGAGAGCGGGGCAGGAAGAGGGAGCGAGGCAGGGAGAGTGAGCGGGGCAGGGAGAGAGAGCGGGGCAGGAAGCGGGAGCGGGGCAGGAAGAGGGAGCGGGGCAGGGAGAGGGAGCGGAACAGGGAGCGGGAGTGGGGCAGGGAAAGGGAGGGGAAGAGGGAGCAAAGCTGGGAGAGGGAGCGGGGCGGGGAGCCGGAGAGGGGAAGTGAGTGGTAGCGTGCAGGGAACGGGAGTGGGGCAGGGAGAGGAAGCGGGGCAGGGAGAAGGAGTGTGGCAGGGAGAGAGCGGGGCAGAGAGTCGGACTTGCGCAGGGATAGTCAGCGGGGCAGGGAGATGGAGCGAAGCAGGGAGAGGGAGCAGGTCAGGTAGCGGGAGCGGGAGCAAGGCAGTGAGTGGGAGCGGCGCAGGGAGAGGGAGCGTGGCAGGGAACGGTAGCGGGGCAGGGAGAGGGAGCGGGACAATGAGAGGGAGTGGGGCAGGGAACAGGAGCGGGGCAGGGAGAGCGTGCGGGGAAGGAGAGGGAGCGAGGCAGGGAACAGGAGAGGGGCATTGAGAGGAAGCGATGCAGGAAGAGAGAGCAGAGCAGTGAACGGGAGCGGGGCAGGGAGAGGAGCGGGGCAGGTAGAGGGAGCGTGGCAGGGAGAGAGAGCGGGGCAGGGTGAGAGCTGGGGGCAGGGTAAGAGTGAGCAGGGCAGGGAGAGAGAGCTGGGCACGGTTGGGGAGTGGGGCAGGGAGAGATAGCAGAGCAGTGACTGGGAGCGTGGCAAGGAGATGGAGCGGGCCAGGGAGTGGGAGCGGAGCAGGGAACGGGAGTGGGGCAGGGAGAGAGAGCGAGGAAGGGAGTGAGAGCAGGGCAGTGAGAGTGAGCGGGTCTGGGAGAGAGAGCGGAGCAATGAGTGGGAGCGGGACAGGGAACGCGAGCAAGGCAGTGAGTGGGAGCGGGGCAGGGAGAAGGAGCGGGGCAGGGAAAGAGCGGGGCAGTGAGAGGGAGTGTGTCAGGGAGAGAGAGCGGGGCAGGGAGAGGGAGCGAGGAAGGGAGAGTGAGCGGGGTAGGGAGAGAGAGCGGGACAGGAAGAGGGAGCGGGGTAGGGAGAGGGAGCGGAACAGGGAGAGGGAGCGGGGCAGAGAGCGGGAGTGGGGCAGGGAAAGAGAGCGGGACAGGGAGCGAAGCTGGGAGAGGGAGCGGGGCAGGGAGCCGGAGAGGGGAAGTGAGTGGGAGCGTGGAAGGGAACGGGAGTGGGGCAGGGAGAGGAAGCGGAGCAGGGAGAGGGAGCAGGGCAGTGAGCGGGAGCGGGAGCGAGGCAGTGAGTGGGAGCGGGGCATGGAGAGTGAGCGTGGCAGGGAACAGTAGCGGGCAGGGAGAGGGAGCGGGGCAAGGAGAGGCAGTGTGTCAGTGTACAGTAGCGGGGCAGGTAGAGTGAGCGGGACAGGGAGAGAGAGCGGGGCAGGGAGAGAGAGCTGGGAAGGAAGAGGGAGCGGGGCAGGAAGAGGGAGCGGGGTAGGGAAGGGAGCGGAACAGGGAGAGGGAGCGAGGCAGGGAGCGGTAGTGGGGCAGGGAGAGAGAGCGAGGAAGGGAGTGAGAGCAGGGCAGTGAGAGTCAGCGGGTCTGGGAGAGAGAGCGGAGCAATGAGTGGGAGCGGGACAGGGAACGCGAGCGAGGCAGTGAGTGGGAGCGGGGCAGGGAGAGGGAGCGTGGCAGGGAAAGAGCGGGGCAGGGAGAGGGAGTGTGTCAGGGAGAGAGAGCGGGGCAGGGAGAGAGAATGGAGCTGGGAGAGAGCGTGGGACAGGGAGAGAGAACGGGGCATGGAGAGAGAACGGAGCAGTAAGTGGGAGCGGGGCAGCGAGAGGGAACATGGCAGTGAGTGGGAGCGTGCTAGGGAGCAGGAGAGGGGCAGGGAGCCGGAAAGGGTAGGTGAGTGGGAGCATGGCAGGGAACGGGAGTGGGGCAGGGAGAGGAAGCGGGGCAGGGAGAGAGCGGGGCAGAGACTCGGAGTTGCGCAGGGATAGACAGCGGGGCAGGGAGATTGAGCGGAGCAGGGAGAGGGAGCAGGGCAGGGAGCTGGAGCGGGAGCAAGGCAGTGACTGGGAGCGGGGCAGGGAGAGGGAGCGTGGCAGGGAACGGTAGCGGGGCAGTGAGAGGGAGCGCGGCAAGGAGAGGGAATGGGGCAGGGAACAGGAGCGGGGCAGGGAGAGGGAGCGATGCAGGAAGAGAGAGCGGAGCACTGAATGGGAGCGGGGCAGGGAGAGATGCGGGACAGGTAGAGGGAGCGTGGCAGGGAGAGAGAGCGGGGCAGGGTGAGAGCGGGGGGCAGGGTAAGAGAGAGCAGGGCAGGGAGAGAGAGCGGGGCACGGTTGTGGAGTGGGGCAGGGAGAGATAGCAGAGCAGTGACTGGGAGCGTGGCAAGGAGACGGAGCGGGCCAGGGAGTGGGAGCGGAGCAGGGAACGGAGGTGGGGCAGGGAGAGAGAGCGAGGCAGGGAGAGGGAGTGTGTCAGGGAGATAGAGCGGGTCAGGGAGAGAGAATGGAGCTGGGAGAGAGAGTGGGACAGGGAGAGAGAACGGGGCATGGAGAGAGAACGGCGCAGTAAGTGGGAGCGGGGCAGCGAGAGGGAACATGGCAGTGAGTGGGAGCATGCTAGGGAGCGGGAGCGGGGCAGGGAGCCGTAAAGGGTAGGTGAGTGAGAGCATGGCAGGGAAAGGGAGAGGGGCAGGGAGAGGGAGTGTGGCAGGGAGGGAGCGCGAGGCAGGGAGAGAGAGCGGGGCAGGAAGAGAGAGCGGGGTAGGAATACAGAGCGGGACAGAGAGAGGGAGAGAGGGAGCGGGGCAGGGAACGGGAGCCGGGCATGGAGATGGAGTGTGTCAGGGAGGGAGCACGGGGCAGGGAGAGAGAGCGGGGAAGGAAGAGAGAGCGGGGCAGGGATACAGAGTGGGGCAGGGAGAGGGAGCGATGCAGGGAGATGGAGCGGGGCAGGGAGAGAGAGCGCGGCAGGGAGAGGGAGCGGGGCAGGGAGCGGGAGCGGGGCATGGAGCGGGAGTGGGGCAGGGAAAGTCGACGGGGAGAGGGAGTGTAGCAGGCAGAGGGAGAGGGGCAGGGTGCGGGAGAGGTTAAGTGAGTGGGAGCGTGGCAGGTAACAGGAGCGGGGCAGGGAAGGAGCGCGGGGCAGGGAGAGAGAGCGGGGAAGGAAGAGAGAGAAGGGCAGGGACGGAGAGCGGTGCAGGGAGCGGGAGCGGGGCAGGGAGAGGGAGCGGGGCAGGGATTGGTAGCGGGGCAGGGAACGGGAGTGGGGCAGGGAGAGAGAGCGAGGCAGGGAGTGAGAGCGAGGCAGGAAGAGGCAGCGGGGCTGGTAGAGAGAGCGGAGCAGTGAGTGAGAGCGGAGCAGCGAACGGGAGTGAGGCAGTGAGTGGGAGCGGGGCACGAAGAGGGAGCGGGACAGGGAGAGGGAGCGGGGCAGGGAGCGGGAGTGGGGCAGGGAAAGGGTGCGGGAAGAGGGAGCGGAGCAGGGAGAGGGAGCGGGGCAGGGAGTGGGAGAGGGGAAGTGAGTGGGACCGTGGCAGGGAACGGGAGCGGGGCAGGGAGAGGGAGCGGGGCAGGGAGCGGGAGTGGGGCAGGGAAAGAGAGCGGGACAGGGAGCGAAGCTGGGAGAGGGAGCGGGGCAGGGAGCCGGAGAGGGGAAGTGAGTGGGAGCGTGGAAGGGAACGGGAGTGGGTCAGGGAGAGGAAGCGGAGCAGGTAGAGTGAGCAGGGCAGTGAGCGGGAGCGGGAGCGAGGCAGTGAGTGGGAGCAGGGCATGGAGAGTGAGGATGGCAGGGAACAGTAGCGGGCAGGGAGAGGGAGCGGTGCAAGGAGAGGGAGTGTGTCAGTGTAAAGCAGCGGGGCAGGGAGAGTGAGCGGGGCAGGGAGAGAGAGCGGGGCAGGAAGATGGAGCGAGGCAGGGAGAGTGAGCGGGGCAGGGAGAGAGAGCGGGGCAGGAAGATGGAGCGGGGCAGGAAGAGGGAGCGGGGTAGGGAGAGGGAGCGGAACAGGGAGAGGGAGCGGGGCAGGGAGCGGGAGTGGGGCAGGGAAAGGGAGCGGGAGTCGGAGCAAAGCTGGGAGAGGGAGCGGGGCGGGGAGCCGGAGGTGGAAGTGAGTTGGAGCGTGGCAGGGAACAGGAGTGGCGCAGGGAGAGGAAGCGGGGCAGGGAGAAGGAGTGGGGCAGTGAGAGAGCAGGGCAGAGAGAGGGAGTTGCGCAGGGATAGAGAGCGGGGCAGGGTGATGGAGCGGAGCAGGGAGAGGGAGCAGGGCAGGGAGCGGGAGTGAAAGCGAGGCAGTGAGTGGGAGCGGGGCAGGGAGAGGGTGCGTCGCAGGTAACGGTAGCGGGGCAAGGAGAGGGAGTGGGGCAAGGAGAGCGTGTGGGCAGGGAACAGGAGCGGGGCATGGAGAGCGAGCGGTGCACGGAACGGGAGCCGGACAGGGAGAGGGAGTGTGGCAGGGCGGGAGCGCGGGGCAGGGAGAGAGAGCGGGGCAGGAAGAGAGAGCGGGGTAGGGATACAGAGTGGGGCTGAGAGAGGGAGCGGGGCAGGGAACGGGAGCAGGGCATGAAGAGGGAGTGTGTCAGGGAGGGAGTGCGGGGAAGGGAGAGAGGGCGAGGAAGGAAGAGAGAGCGGGGCAGGGATACAGAGTGGGGCAGGTAGAGGGAGCGATGCAGGGAGATGGAGCGGGGCAGGGAGAGAGAGCACGGCAGGGAGAGGGAGCGGGGCAGGGAGCGGGAGCGGGGCATGGAGCGGGAGTGGAGCAGGGAAAGGTGGCGGGGAGAGGGAGCGTAGCAGGGAGAGGGAGAGGGGCAGGGTGCGGGAGAGGTTAAGTGAGTGGGAGCTTGGCAGGGAATGGGAGCGGGGCAGGGAGAGGGAGCGGGGCAGGGAACGGGAGCCGGGCAGGGAGAGGGAGTGTGGCAGGGAGGGAGCGCGGGTCAGGGAGAGAGAGTGGGGCAGGAAGAGAGAGTGGGGCAGGGATAGAGAGCGGGACAGGGAGAGTGAGCGAGGCAGGGAGAGGGAGTGTGGCAGGGATGGAGCGCGGGGCAGGGAGAGAGAGCGTGGAAGGAAGAGAGAGCGGGGCAGGGACAGAGAGCGGGGCAGGGAGAGGGAGCGGGGCAGGGAGTGGGAGCGGTGCAGGGAACGGGAGTGGGGCAGGGAGAGAGAGCGAGGCAGGGAGTGAGAGCGGGGCAGGGAGAGGGAGCGGGGCTGGGTGAGAGATCGGAGCAGTGAGTGAGAGCGGGGCAGGGAACGGGAGCGAGGCAGTGAGTGGGAGCGGGGCACGGACAGGGAGCGTGACAGGGAGAGGGAGCGGGGCAGGGAGCGGGAGTGGGGCAGGGAAAGGGTGCGGGGAGAGGGAGCGGAGCAGGGAGAGATGGCGGAGCAGGGAACGGGAGCCGGGCAGGGAGAGGGAGTGTGGCAGGGAGGGAGCGCAGGGCAGGGAGAGAGAGCAGGGCAGGAAGAGAGAGCGGGGGCAGGGATAGAGAGCGGGGCAGGGAGAGGGAGCGAGGCAGAGAGAGTGAGCGGGGTAGGGAGAGAGAGCGGGACAGGAAGAGGGAGCGGGGTAGGGAGAGGGAGCGGAACAGGGAGAGGGAGCATGGCAGGGAGCGGGAGTGGGGCAGGGAAAGAGAGCGGGACAGGGAGCGAAGCTGGGAGAGGGAGCGGGGCAGGGAGCCGGAGAGGGGAAGTGAGTGGGAGCGTGGAAGGGAACGGGAGTGGGGCAGGGAGAGGAAGCGGAGTAGGGAGAGGGAGCAGGGCAGGGAGCTGGAGCGGGAGCGAGGCAGTGAGTGGGAGCGGGGCATGGAGAGGGAGCGAGGCAGGGAACAGTAGCGGTGCAGGGCGAGGGAGCGGGGCAAGGAGAGGGAGTGTGTCAGTGTACAGCAGCGGGGCAGGGAGAGTGAGCGGGGCAGGGAGAGAGAGCGGGGCAGGAAGAGGGAGCGAGGCAGGGAGAGAGAGCGGGGCAGGGAGAGAGAGCGGGGCAGGAAGAGGGAGCGGGGCAGGAAGAGGGAGCGGGGTAGTGAGAGGGATCGGAAGAGGGAGAGGGAGCGGAGCAGGGAGCGGGAGTTGGGCAGGGAAAGGGAGCGGGAGAGGGAGCAAAGCTGGGAGAGGGAGCGGGGCGGGGAGCCGGAGAGGGGAAGTGAGTGGGAGCGTGCAGGGAACGGGAGTGGGGCAGGGAGAGGAAGCGGGGCAGGGAGAAGGAGTGGGGCAGGGAGAGAGCGGGGCAGAAAGTGGGAGTTGCGCAGGGATAGACAGCGGGGCAGGGTGAAGGAGCGGAGCAGGGAGAGGGAGCAGGGCAGGGAGCGGGAGCGGGTGCGAGGCAGTGAGTGGGAGCGCTGCAGGGAGAGGGAGCGTGGCAGGGAACGGTAGCGGGGCAGGGAGAGGGAGCGTGGCAAGGAGAGGGAGTGGGGCTGGGAACTGGAGCGGGGCAGGGAGAGCGAGCGGGGAAGGAGAGGGAGCGGGGCAGGGAACAGGAGAGGGGCAGTGAGAGGGAGCGATGCAGGGAATGGGAGCGGGGCAGGGAGAGGGAGCGAGGCAGGAAGAGAGAGCGGAGCTTTGAATGGGAGCGGGGCAGGGAGAGGAGCGGGGCAGGTAGAGGGAGCGTGGCAGGGAGAGAGAGCGGGGCAGGGAGAGAACGGGGTGCAGGGTAAGAGAGAGCAGGGCAGGGAGAGAGAGCGGGGCACGGTTGGGGAGTGGGCCAGGGAGAGATAGCAGAGCAGTGACTGGGAGCGTGGCAAGGAGACGGAGCGGGCCAGAGAGTGGGAGCGGAGCTGGGAACGGGAGTGGGGCAGGGAGAGAGAGCGAGGCAGGGAGTGAGAGCAGGGCAGTGAGATTGAGCGGGTCTGGGAGAGAGAGCGGAGCAATGAGTGGGAGCGGGACAGGGAACGCGAGCGAGGCAGTGAGTGGGAGCGGGGGAGGGAGAGGGAGCGGGGCAGGGAAAGAGCGGGGCAGGGAGAGGGAGTGTGTCAGGGAGAGAGAGCGGGGTGCAGGGAGAGAGAATGGTGCTGGTAGAGAGAGTGGGACAGGGAGAGAGAACGGGGCATGGAGAGAGAACGGAGCAGTAAGTGGGAGCGGGGCAGCGAGAGGGAACATGGCAGTGAGTGGGAGCGTGCTAGGGAGCAGGAGCGAGGCAGGGAGCCGGAAAGGGGAAGTGAGTGGGAGCATGGCAGGGAACGGGAGAGGGGCAGGGAGAGGAAGCGTGGCAGGGAACGGGAGTGGGGCAGGGAGTGGAAGCGGGGCAGGGAGAAGGAGTGGGGCAGGGAGAGAGTGGGGCAGGGAGAGGGAGTTGCGCAGGGATAGAGAGCGGGGCAGGGAGATGGAGCGGAGCAGGGAGAGGGAGCAGGGCAGGGAGCGGGAGCGGGAGCGAGGCAGTGAGTGGGAGCGGGGCAGGGAGAGGGAGCGTGGCAGGGAACGGTAGCGGGGCTGGGAGAGGGAGCGGGGCAAGGAGAGGGAGTGGGGCACAGAACAGGAGCGGGACAGGGAGAGCGACCGGGGCACGGAACGGGAGCCGGGCAGAGAGAGGGAGTGTGGCAGGGAGGGAGCGCGGGGCAGGGAGAGAGAGCGGGGCAGGAAGAGAGAGCGGGGTCGGGATACAGAGCGGGGCAGCGAGAGGGAGAGAGGGAGCAGGGCAGGGAACGGGAGCCGGGCATGGAGAGGGAGTGTGTCAGGGAGGGAGCGCGGGGCAGGGAGAGAGAGCGGGGACTGAAGAGAGAGCGGGGCAGGGATACAGAGTGGGGCAGGGAGAGGGAGCGATGCAGGGAGATGGAGCGGGGCAGGGAGAGAGAGCGCGGCAGGGAGAGGGATCGGGGCAGGGAGCGGGAGCGGGGCATGGAGCGGGAGTGGGGCAGGGAATGTGGGCGGGGAGAGGGAGAGTAGCAGGCAGAGGGAAAGGGGCAAGGTGCGGGAGAGGTTAAGTGAGTGGGAGCGTGGCAGGGAACAGGAGCGGGGCAGGGATAGGGAGCGGGGCAGGGAACGTGAGCGAGGCAGTGAATGGGAGCGGGGCACGGAGAGGGAGCGGGGCAGGGAGACAGAGCGGGGCAGGGAGATGGAGTGTGGCAGGGAAGGTTCGCAGGGCAGGGAGAGAGAGCAGGGCAGGAAGAGAGAGCGGGGGCAGGGATAGAGAGCGGGGCAGGGAGAGGGAGCGAGGCAGGGAGAGTGAGCGGGGCAGGGAGAGGGAGCGGGGCAGGGAGTGGGAGCGGGGCAGTGAACGGGAGTGGGGCAGAGAGAGAGAGCGAGGCAGGGAGTGAGAGCGGGGCAGGAAGAGGGAGCGGGGCAGGGAGCGGGAGTGGGGCAGGGAAAGGGTGCGGGGAGAGGGAGCGGCGCAGTGAGAGGGAGCGGGGCAGGGAGTGGGAGAGGGGAAGTGAGTGGGACCGTGGCAGGGAACGGGAGCGGGACAGGGAGAGTGAGCGGGGCAGTGAACGGGAGCCGGGCAGGGAGAGGGAGTGTGGCAGGGAAGGTTCGCAGGGCAGGAAGAGAGAGAAGGGCAGGAAGAGAGAGCGGGGGCAGGGATAGAGAGCGGGGCAGTGAGAGGGAGCGAGGCAGGGAGAGTGAGCGGGGTAGGGAGAGAGAGCGGGACAGGAAGAGGGAGCGGGGTAGGGAGAGGGAGCGGAAAAGGGAGAGGGAGCGGGGCAGGGAGCGGGAGTGGGGCAGGGAAAGAGAGCGGGACAGGGAGCGAAGCTGGGAGAGGGAGCGGGGCAGGGAGCCGGAGAGGGGAAGTGAGTGGGAGCGTGGAAGGGAATGGGAGTGGGGCAGGGAGAGGAAGCGGAGCAGGGCGAGAGAGCAGGTCAGTTAGTGGGAGCGGGAGCGCGGCAGTGAGTGGGAGCGGGGCATGGAGAGGGAGCGTGGCAGGAAGAGGGAGCGAGGCAGGGAGAGTGAGCGGGGCAGGGAGAGAGAGCGGGGCAGGAAGAGGGTGCGGGGCAGGAAAAGGGAGCGGGGCAGGGAGAAGAAGCGGAGCAGGGAGAGGGAGCAGGTCAGTGAGCGGGAGCGGTAGCGAGGCAGTGAGTGGGAGCGGGGCATGGAGAGGGATCGTGGCAGGGAACAGTAGCGGGCAGGGAGAGGGAGCGGGGCAAGAGAGGGAGTGTGTCAGTGTACAGCAGCGGGGCAGGGAGAGCGAGCGGGGCAGGGAGAGAGAGAGGAGCTGGAAGAGGGAGCGAGGCAGGGAGAGTGAGCGGGGCAGGGAGAGAGAGCGGGGCAGGAAGAGGGAGCGGGGCAGGAAGAGGGAGCGGGGTAGGGAGAGGGAGCGGAACAGGGAGAGGGAGCGGGGCAGGGAGCGGAAGTGGGGCAGGGAAAGGGAGCGGGAGAGGAAGCAAAGCTGGGAGAGGGAGCGGGGCGGGGAGCCGGAGAGGGGAAGTGAGTGGGAGCGTGGCAGGGAACAGGAGTGGCGCAGGGAGAGGAAGCGGGGCAGGGAGAAGGAGTGGGGCAGTGAGAGAGCAGGGGAGAGAGAGGGAGTTGCGCAGTGATAGAGAGCGGGGCAGGGTGATGGAACGGAGCAGGGAGAGGGAGCAGGGCAGGGAGAGGGAGTGGGGCAAGGAGAGCGAGTGGGGCAGGGAACAGGAACGGGGCAGGGAGAGCGAGCGGGGCAGGGGGAGGCTGCGTCGCAGGTAACGGTTGCGAGGCAGGGAGAGGGAGTGGGGCAAGGAGAGCGAGTGGGGCAGGGAACAGGAACGGGGCAAGGAGAGCGAGCGGTGCACGGAACGGGAGCCGGACAGGGAGAGGGAGTGTGGCAGGGCGGGACTACGGGGCAGGGAGAGAGAGCGGGGCAGGAAGAGAGAGCGGGGTAGGGATACAGAGCGTGGCAGAGAGAGGGAGCGGGGCAGGGAACTGGAGCCGAGCATGGAGAGGGAGTGTGTCAGGGAGGGAGCGCGGGGCAAGGAGAGAGAGCGGGGAAGGAAGAGCGAGTGGGGCAGGGATACAGAGTGGGGCAGGGAGAGGGTGCGATGCAGGGAGATGGAGCGCGTCAGGGAGAGAGAGCAGAGCAGTGACTGGGAGCGAGCTAGGGAGAGGGAGCAGCGCAGGGAGTGGGAGCGGGGCAGGGAACAGGAGTGGGGCAGGGAGAGAGAGCGAGGTAGGTAGTGAGAGTGTGGCAGCGAGAGGGAGCGGGGCTGGGAGAGAGAGCGGAGCAATGAGTGGGAGCGGGGCACGGAGAGGGAGCGGGGCAGGGAGAGGGAGCGGGGCAGAAAGCGGGAGTGGGGTAGTGAAAGGGGCGGGGAGAGGAAGCGTAGCAGGGAGTGTGAGAGGTGCAGGGTGCGGGAGAGGTTAAGTGAGTGGGAGCGTGGCGGGGAACGGGTGCGAGGCAGTGAGTGGGAGCGGGGCACGGAGAGGGAGCGGGGCAGGGAGGGGGAGCGGGGCAGGGAGCGGGAGTGGGGCAGGGAAAGGGGGCGGGGAGAGGGAGCGGAGCAGGGAGAGTGAGCGGGGCAGGGAGTGGGAGAGGGGAAGTGAGTGGGACCGTGGCAGGGAACGGGAGCGATGCAGGGAGAGGGAGAGGGGCAGGGAACGGGAGCCGGGCAGGGAGAGGGAGTGTGGCAGGGAGGGACTGCGGGGCAGGGAGAGAGAGCGGGGCAGGAAGAGAGAGCGGGGTAGGGATACAGAGCCTGGCAGAGAGAGGGAGCGGGGCAGGGAACGGGAGCCGAGCATGGAGAGGGAGTGTGTCAGGGAGGGAGCGTGGGCAAGGAGAGAGAGCGGGGAAGGAAGAGCGAGTGGGGCAGGGATACAGAGTTGGGCAGGGGGAGGGTGCGATGCAGGGAGATGGAGCGCGTCAGGGAGAGACAGCAGCGCAGTGAGTGGGAGCGGGGCAGGGAGAGGGAGCGGGGCAGGCAGTGGGAGCGGGGCAGTGAACGGGAGTGGGCAGGGAGAGAGAGCGAGGCTGGGAGTGAGAGCGGGGCAGAGAGAGGGAGCGGGGCTGGGAGAGAGAGCGGAGCAGTGAGTGAGAGCGGGGCAGGGAATGCGAGCGAGGCAGTGAGTGGGAGCGTTGCACGGAGAGGGAGCGGGGCAGGGAGAGTGAGCGGGGCAGCGAGCGGGAATCGGGCAGGGAAAGGGGGCGGGGAGAGGGAGCGGAGCAGGGAGAGGGAGCGGGGCAGGGAGTGGGAGAGGGGAAATGAGTGGGACCGTGGCAGGGAACGGGAGCGTGGCAGGGAGAGGGAGCGGGGCAGAGAACGGGAGCCGGGCAGGGAGAGGGAGTGTGGCAGGGAGGGAGCGCGGGGCAGGGAGAGAGAGCGGGGCAGTCAGAGAGAGCGCGGGCAGGGATAGAGAGCGGAGCATGGAGAGGGAGCGAGGCAGGGAGAGTGAGCGGGGCAGGCAGAGAGAGCGGGAAAGGAAGATGGAGCGGGGTAGCGAGAGGGAGCGGAACAGGGAGATGGAGCGGGGCAGGGAGCGTGAGTGGGCCAGGGAAAGAGTGCGGGAGAGGGAGCGAAGTTGGGAGAGGGAGCGGAGCAGGGAGCCGGAGAGGGGAAGTGAGTGGGAGCGTGGCAGGGAACGGGAGTGGGGCAGGGAGAGGAAGCGGGGCAGGGAGAAGGAGTGGGGGAGGGACAGAGCGCGGCAGAGAGAGGGAGTTGCGCAGGGATAGAGAGCGGGGCAGGGAGATGGCGCAGAGCAGGGATCGGGAGCGGGAGCGAGGCAGTAATTGGGAGCGGGGCAGGGAGAGGGAGCGTGGCAGGGAACAGTAGCGCGGCAGGGAGAGGGAGCGGGACAAGGAGAGGGAGTGTGTCAGTGTACAGGAGCTGGGCAGGGAGAGTGAGTGGGGCAGGGAAAGAGAGCGGTACAGGGAGAGATAGCGGGGCAGGAAGAGGGAGAAAGGCAGGCAGAATGAGCGGGGCAGGGAGAGAGCATGGCAGGAAGAGGGAGCGGGGAAGGGAGAGGGAGAGGAGCAGGGAGAGGCAGCAGTGCAGGGAGCGGAAGCGAGGCAGTGAGTGGGAGCGGGGCAGGTTGAGGGAGCGTGGCAGGGAATGGTAGAGGGGCAGGGAGAGGCAGCGGGGCAAGGAGAGGTTGTGGGGCATGGAACGGGAGTGGGGCAGGGAGAGGGAGCAGGGCAGGGAGAAGAATCTGGGCAGGGAGAGAGCGGGGCAGGGAGAGAGAGCGGGGCAGGGAGAGAGAGAGCGGGGCAGGGAGAGAGAGCGGAGCATGAAGAGAGAGCGTGGCAGGGAGAGAGAGCGGGGCACGGAGAGGGAGCTGGGCAGGCAGCGGGAGTTGGGCATGGATAGAGAGTCGGGCAGGGAGCTGGAACGGAGCAGGGAGAGGGAGCGGGCCAGTTAGCGGGAGCAGGGCACTGAGTGGGATTGGGGCAGGGAACAGTAGCGGGGCAGGGAATGGGAGCGGGCAGGGAATGGTAGAGGGGCAGGGAGAGACAGCGGGGCAAGGAGAGGGAGTGGGGCATGGAACGGGAGTGGGGCAGGGAGAGGGAGCAGGGCAGGGAGAAGAATCTGGGCAGGGAGAGAGCGGGTCAGGGAGAGAGAGCGGGGCAGGGAGAGAGAGAGCGGGGCAGGGAGAGAGAGCGGAGCATGAAGTGAGAGCGTGGCAGGGAGAGAGAGCGGGGCACGGCGAGGGAGCTGGGCAGGCAGCGGGAGTTGGGCATGGATAGAGAGTCTGGCAGGGAGATGGAGCGGAGCAGGGAGAGGGAGCGGGCCAGTTAGCGGGAGCAGGGCACTGAGTGGGATTGGGTCAGGGAACAGTAGCGGGGCAGGGAATGGGAGCGGGCAGGGAATGGGAGCCGGGCAAGGAGAGGGAGTGCATCAGGGAGAGAGCGCGGGGCAGGGAGATAGAGCGGGGCAGGAAGAGAGAGGAGGGCAGGGATAGAATGCGGGGCAGGGAGAGGGAGCGGAACAGAGAGAGGAAGCGAGCAGAGAGAGGGAGCGGGCAGGGAGAGGGTTTTGGGCAGGGAGATGGATCTGGGCAGTGATAGAGAGCGAGGCAGGGAGAGGGAGAGGAGCATGGAGAGTGACCGGGGCAGGGAGCGGGAGCGGGGCAGTGAGTGGCAGCGTGGCAGGGAGAGGGAGCGGGACAGGGAGAGGGAGCAGGGCAGGGAATTGGAGCGGGACAGGGAGAGGGAGCAGTGCAGGAAGAGATAATGGGCAGAGAGCGGGAGTGGGGCAGTGAGTGTGAGCGGGACAGGATGTGGGAGCTGGGCAGGGAACTGGAGCAGGGCAGGGAGAGGGAGCGGTACAGGGAGAGGGATCGTGGCAGGGAACGGGAGCGGGGCAGTGAGAGGGAGCGGGGCAGGGAACGCGAGCGGGGCAGGGAGAGGGAGCAGTGCAGGGAGAGGTAAGTGGCAGGGAACGGGAGCGGGGCAGGGAGAGGGATCGGGGCAGCGAGATAGAGCGGGGCATCGACAGCGAATGTGGCAGTGAGCGGGAGCTGGCCAGGGAGCGGGAGCAGGGCATTGAGTGGGAGCAGGGCAGGGAATGGGAACGGGGCAGAAAATGGGAGCGGGGCAGGGAAAGGCCCCGGGCAGGGACAGGGAGTGTGGCAGGGTGAGAGCGCGGGGAAGGTAGAGAGAGTGGGCAGGGATAGAGAGCGGGGCAGGGAGAGGGCAGGGCAGGGAGAGGGAGCGGGGCAGGAGAGGGAGCGGGGCAGGGAGCGGGAACGGGGCAGGGAAAGGGAGCCGGGCATGGAGAGGGAGTGTGTCAGGGAGGGAGCGCGGGGCAAGGAGAGAGAGCGGGGCAGGAAGAGAGAGTGGGGCAGGGATACAGAGTGGGGCAGGGAGAGTGAGCGATGCAGGGAGATGGAGCCGGGCAGAGAGAGAGAGCAGAGCAGTGACTGGGAGCGAGCTAGGGAGAGAGAGCAGCGCAGGGAGTGGGAGCGGGGCAGGGAACAGGAGTGGGGCAGGGAGAGTGAGCGAGGCAGGGAGAGGGAGTGGGGCAGGGAGGGAGCTCGGCGCAGGGAGAGTGAGCGGAGAAGGAAGAGAGAGCGGGGCAGGGATAGAGAGCTGTGCATGGAGAGGGAGCGAGTCACGGAGATGGAGAGTGTCAGGGAGAGAGAGCAGAGCAGTGAGTGGGAGCGGGGCAGGGAGAGGGAGCGGGGCAGGTAGTGGGAGCGGGGCAGTGAACGGGAGTGTGGTAGGGAGAGAGAGCGAGGCTGGTAGTGAGAGCCGGGAAGGGAGAGGGAGCGGGGCTGGGAGAGAGAGCGGAGCACTGAGTGAGAGCGGGGCAGATAACGGGAGCGAGGCAGTGAATGGGAGCGGGGCACGGTGAGGGAGCGGGGCAGGGAGAGGGAGCGGGGCAGGGAGCGGGAGTGGGGCAGAGAAAGGGGGCGGGGAGAGGGAGCGGAGCAGGGAGAGGGAGCAGGGCAGGGAGTGGGAGAGGGGAAGTGAATGGGACCGTGGCAGGGAACGGGAGCGGTGCAGGGAGAGAGACTGTGGCAGGGAGGGAGCGCGGGCCAGGGAGAGAAAGCGGGGCAGGAAGAGAGAGCGGGGCAGGGATACAGAGCGGGTCAGGGAGAGTGAGCGAGGCAGGGAGAGGGAGTGTGGCAGGGAGGGAGCGCGGGGCAGGGAGAGAGAGCGGGGAAGGAAGAAAGAGCGGGGCAGGGATAGTGAGCGGGGCAGGGAGAGGGAGCGAGGCAGGGAGATGGAGAGGGTCAGGGAGAGAGAGCAGAGCAGTGAGTGGGATCGGGGCAGGGAGAGGGAGCGGGGCAGGGAGTGGGAGCGCGGCAGTGAACGGGAGTGGGGCAGGGAGAGAGAGCGAGGCTGGGAGTGAGAACGGGGCAGGGAGAGGGAGCGGGGCACGGAGAGGGAGCAAGGCAGGGAGAGTGAGCGGGGCAGGGAGAGAGAGCGGGGCAGGAAGAGGGAGCGGGGAAGGGAGAGGGAGCGGAGCAGGGAGAGTGAACGGGGCAGGGAGTGGGAGAGGGGAAGTGAGTGGGACCGTGGGAAGGAACGGGAGCGGGGCAGAGAGAGGGAGCGGGGCAGGGAACGGGAGCCGGGCAGGGAGAGGGAGTGTGGCAGGGAGGGAGCGCGGGGCAGGGAGAGAGAGCGGGGCAGTCAGAGAGAGCGGGGCAGGGATAGAGTGCGGAGCAGGGAGAGGGAGCGGTGCTGGGAGAGGTAAGTGGCAGGGACGGGAGCGGGGCAGGGATAGAGAGTGGGACAGGGAGAGAGAGCGGGGCAGGGAGAGGGATCCGGGCAGCGAGAGAGAGCGGGGAAGCTACAGCGAATGTGGCAGTGAGTGGGAGCTGACCACGGAGCGGGAGCAGAGCAGTGAGTGGGAGCATGGCAGGGAACGGGAACGGTGCAGAGAATGGGAGCGGGGCAGGGAACAGGAGCCGGGCAGGGACAGGGAGTGTGGCAGGGAGAGAGCGTGGGGAAGGGAGAGTGAGCGGGGCAGGAAGAGAGAGCGGGCAGGGATAGCGAGCGGGGCAGGGAGAGGGCAGGGCAGGGAGAGGGAGCGTGGCAGGGAGCGGGAGCGGGGCAGGGAACGGGAGCCGGGCATGGAGAGGGAGAGTGTCAGGGAGGTAGCGCGGGGCAAGGAGAGAGAGCGGGGAAGGAAGAGAGAGCGGGGCAGGGATACAGAGTGGGGCAGGGAGAGGGAGATGGAGCGGGGCAGGGAGAGAGAGCGGAGCAGTGACTGGTAGCGAGCTAGGGAGAGGGAGCAGCGCAGGGAGTGGGAGCGGAGCTGGGAACAGGAGTGGGGTAGGGAGACTGAGCGAGGTAGGTCGTGAGAGTGGGGCTGTGAGAGGGAGCGGGGCTGGGAGAGAGAGCGGAGCAATGAGTGGGAGCAGGTCATGGAACGGGAGCGAGGCAGTGAATGGGAGCGGGGCATGGAGAGCGAGCGGGGCAGGGAGAGGGAGCGGGGCAGAAAGCGGGAGTGGGGCAGGGAAAGAGGGCGTGCAGGGAGAGGGAGTGTGGCAGGGAGAGAGCGCGGGGAAGGGAGAGAGAGCGGGGCAGGAAGAGAGAGCGGGCAGTGATAGAGAGCGGGGCAGGGATAGGGCAGGGCAGGGAGAGGGAGCGGGGCAGGGAACGGGAGCGGGGCAGGGCGGAGGGAGCGGGGCAGGGAGCGGGAGCGGGCAGTGAGTGGGAGAGGGGCAGGGATAGGGTGTGTAGCAGGGAACGGGAGCCGGGCAAGGAGTTGGAGCGGTACAGGGAGAGGGAGCGGGGCAGAGAACGGGAGCACGGCAGGGAGAGGGAACGGTGCAGGGAGAGGTAAAGGTCAGGGAACGGGAGCGGGGCAGGTATAATGAGCGGGGCATTGAGAGAGCGGGGCAGGGATCGAGAGCGGGGCAGTGAGAGCGAGCGGATTATAGAGAGAGAGCGTGGCAGGGAGAGAGAGCGCGGGAGGGAGAGACAGCGAAGCAGGGAGAGGGAGCGTGGGAGGGAGAGAGCGCGTGCTCGCGAGCGGGAGTGGGGCAGGGAGAGAGAGCGGGGCAGGGAGAGATAGCGTGTAGCGAGAGGGAGTGGGGCAGGGAGATAGAGCGGGGCAGCGAGACGGAGTGGGGCAGGTAAAGAGAGCGGCCAGGGACTGGGAGCGGGGCAGGGAGCGGGAGCGGTACAGTGATAGAGAGCGGGGCAGGGAGTGGGAGCGGGGCAGGGAGAGAGAGCAGGGCTGGGAGAGAGCACGGGCAGGGAGATCGAGCGGGCCAGGGAGTCGAAGTGCGCCAGGGAGCGGGATCGGAGCAGGGAGAGAGCGCGGGCAGGGAGAGAGTGCGGGTTAGGGAGAGAGAGCGGGGCAGGGAGAGAAAGCGGAGCAGTGCGAGAGAGTGCAGCTGTGAGAGCGGGCGTTAGGGAACGCAGGAGGAGCTAGAACGAGGGGGATCGGACTGTAGAAATTATAAATGAGGTCCAGGTGTGAGAAAAGATGCACAATTATTTCACACAGCAAAAGGGAGAATTAGACTAACAGTGAATAAAACATCAATGAATAATGAACAGTTCATTAAAGCAGATAGGAAGAATTTCACAGGATTACACAGGATGCACGCCACAGGAACAGACCATTCGGCCCAACCAGCCAATGGCGGCGTTTTTGCTCCACTCGAGCTCCTCCCGTCTTTCCTCGTCTAAATCTGTCAGCATAACCTTCCATTCCCTTCTCACTCATATGCTTGTCCAGCCTCCCCTTAAAAGCATGTTATATATGCTTCAAGCAGCGCGTTCCACATTCTCACCGCTCTTTGTGTTCAGAAGTTTCCTCTGAATTCCAATTAGAGTTCTTGGTGTCTATCTAATATTAATAGCCACTAGTTATGCTCTTCCACACAAGTGGAAACATTCTCTCCGTATCCTATATATCTAAACGTTTCATAATATTTAAAACCTCTATTAGGTCCCCTCTCAGCCCTTTTTTAAAAAAACTGACTCACCCTTTCCTGATCTGCACACCCTCGCATTTCTCGTATCATCCTTGTAAACCTTCGCTGCACCCTCTCCAGTGCTTCTATATACTTTTTATAATATGGCGATCAGCACTGTACGCAGTATTCAAAGTATGGTCTTACCAAAGTTTGATACAGGTTTAGCAAAACTTCCCTACTTTTCTCTTCTGTACGTCTGGAAATAAACACGAGTGCTTGTTTTTTTTATGGCTTTGCTAAGCTGTGTTGCAAATTTTAGTGATTTGTGTATTTGTACTCCGAGATCCCTTTGTTCATCTCCCTCACCGAGAGTCGCATCGTCTAAGTAAGAAGTGACCTCCCTATTCTTTCTTCCAAAATGTCATACCTCACATTTTTCTGTGATGAACTTCATTTGCCAATTATAAAGCCATTCTGCAAGTTTATTAATGTACTCCTGTAATTTATTGCAGTTCTTCTCAGTTTTAACTGTCCTTCGACCAACAGCACTCCCCTGAATTAGATCTCATCTAAAAAGTAGGAAAGATTATTTTTGATTCTAAAGACTAAATCGTTAATACAAATCGAGAACAGTGGACCGAGCACTGATCCTTGTGGAACACCACAAAGCGCCTTCAGCTATTGTGAATAGCTACGTTTTGTCTCTACTCTCAACTTTCTGCCTTGAAGCCAGCTAGTTTCCATTCTGCTACTTGTCCCCTGACTGCATTTTCTAATCTTGTGCACAAGTCTATTATGTGGTACCTTATCGAAGTCCTTTTGAAAATCTAGGTCAATTACATCGACTACATCAATATTCTCTACTCTTTCTGTTGCCTCTTCAAAAAATTCACTGAGATTGGTGAAGCAAGAATTTAATTCTTGAATCCCATGCTGACAATTCATTATTACATTATTGGTTTCTAGATGTTCTTCAATTATCTCCTTTAGTAGGGATTCCATTATTTTTGCTACCACAACTGTTGAGCTGACTGGTCTATAATTACCTGGACATATTCTATCCCCCTTCTTAAATAGGATATTACGTTAGCTATCCACTAGTTCTCTGGCATTACAAGTTCATCTAAAGAATTATTCAATGCGTGTAATACTGACTCTGCTATCTGCTCCCGAAATTCTTTTGAAATGCACCATGCAATCCATCCGGACCAGTGGTGTTATCCTCTTTGTGTACAATTAGTTTATTTAATATATCTCCTCTTTTTATTTTCAATGCACATATCATTACTACCCTCATCATCCGATGTCATTACCACCTGTTCTACCTCCGTGGTAAATATAGAAGCAAAATAATTATTTATTTTTCCTGTCGTCATCATCATCATCATAGGCAGTCCCTTGAAATCGAGGAAGACTTGCTTCCACTAGAACAGTCAGTTCTCAGGTGATTGTACAATCCAGTAAGGGAATTACAGCCTCTGTCGCAGGTGAGAGAGAAAGTGTTTGAAGGAAAAGATGGGTGGGTATTCCGGTTTGTCGCACACTGTTTCCACTGCCTGGGTTTGTTTTCTGCATGCTGTCAGCGACGAGACTCCAGGTGCTCAGCGCCCGCCCAGATGCACTTCCTCCACTTAGGCCATATCTCTATTGTTACCTGTGGCATTATCCTGTCTATTCCTTGATGGCCCAATTCTATCCCAATCTTCCTTTTTTATTGATGTGACCGTAAAATGTTTTAGTATTTTCCTTTATGCTATGTGATAATTTAATTTCATAGTTCCTCTTTGCCTTACTAATTGTTTGTTGACTTCACTCTTAATCTCTTCAACGTCTTCCCCATCATGCGCTCCTCTGCTGTCTATGTACTTCATGTATGCCTCTTTTGTTACCCTCAGTTGTGCCCTTGTGGCTCTATTCTTCAGCAGTGTCTCATTAGTGTCTAGTTTGTTATTTCCATTTAGCAGAATTTATTGCACCCGCACTCTCTTGAACACCATTTTTACATCATCGTTTGACAATATAGCTCCCCATTTAATTTTCCGAATAATTATTCTCAGCCCCTCATAATCAGCTTTTCTGAAATCTATAACCTGATTTTTGTCATACATATGTCCATCTCAATTATCATCTTAAAGTGTATTAATTATGCACTGACTCCTGCCAACAAACCGGAAACTAATGGAGATTCCTGTGTATGACTGTCAGGCCTCACATTTAAAAAATGACGTTCACAACAGACGGAGGTCTGTGTAAATGCCAACTCGGGCGGCTTTTTCTTTTGTTGGAAATAATTTTATTATAAAGAAATGCAAATAAAATTTAAAATGCGTAATATTCTCCCATTAGCAATTTGATTTATCAACACGCACCTAGCAGATAATATTCACAAACTTTTGTAATAGATCTAACCTAGAATCTAGGCAGGGTTATTGCTTAACATCGCCATTGCAACTGCAAAGTCTGCACATCCAAATATTTACATCAAACATTATCATTGTTCATTAACAGTGTAAATGCATTTGAATGTTATGAAGAGTCACTATCCTTTCCTAAACCTTTGGAGACTTTGGCCACATTTGATAAGCAGCACTGAGAGTTATTCTAGTGAGCGGTGCATTTGGATGTTCAAAATGCTTTTGACAAGGTCCCACACAATAGATTAGTGTGGAAAATTAAAGCACATGGGATTGAGAGTATAGTATTGTCGTGGATAGAGAACTGCTTGGCAGACAGGAAGCAAAGAGTAGGAATAAGCGGGTCCTTTTCAGAATGGCAGGCAGTGAATAGTGGGGTACCGCAATGTTCATTGCTGGGACCTCAGCCAATTACAATATACATTAATGATTTCGACGAAGGATTGAATGTAATATATCCATGCAGATGACACTAAGCTGGGAGGTAGCGTCAGTTGTGAGGAGGATACTAAGAGGCTGCTGGGTGAATTGGACAGGTAAGGCGATTGGGCAAATGCATGGCAGTTGCAATATAATGTAGATAAATGTGAGGTTATCCACTTTGGTGGCAAAAGCAGGAAGGCAGCTAATTATAGGAATGGTGACAGATTAGGAAAAGGGGAATTGCAACGAGACCTGGGTATCATGGTACATCAGTCATTGAAAGTTGGCATGCAGGTACAGCAGGCGGTGAAGACGGAAAGTGGCATGTTAGCGTTCATAGCGAGAGGATTTTGTATAATAGCAGGGAGATCTTAAAGCAGTTGTGCCGGGCTTGGTGAGTCCACTCCTTGAATATTGTGTACAGTTTTGGACTCCTAATCTGAGGAATAATATTATTGCTATTGAGGGTATGCTGCGAAGGTGCACCAGAATGATTCCCGGGATGGCAGGACTGACATATGAAGAAAGACTGGATCGACTAGGCTAATATTCACTGGAATTTAGAAGAATGAGAGGGGATCACATAGAAACATATAGAATTCTGACGGGACTGGACAGATTAGATGCAGCATGAATGTTCCCGTTGTTGGGGATGTTCAGCACCAGGGGTCACAGTCTAAGGATAACGGGTAAGATATTTAGGACCGAGATGAGTAGAAACTTCTTCACACAGAGTATTGTAAACCTGTGGAACTCTCTACCACAGAATGTTGGTCAGACTAGTTAGTTATATATATTCAAAACGGAGTTAGATATGACCCTTACTGCTAAAGGGATCAGGGTGTATGGAGAGAAAGCAAGAATGGGATACTGAAGTTGCATGATTAGCTATGATCTTATGGCATGGTGGTGCAGCTCGAAGGGCCTAATGGTCTACTCCCGTGTATATTTTCTATGTTTCTATCTTTCCAGCACAATTTCCATCCTATCAAAATGGCTGCTGACTGCGAACTCCGGCAAGAACAAACAAGAGACCATTGGAAATACGCATTGGGCAACAACTTTTCTTCATTGGCAGCAGTCTTGTCCATTATTTTATGTTAAGTATTGCCGAGATGTTCTCCAATCTAGATCCAATAGCGAATATTCCCTTGTTGGGCGTTTTACATAGTGGGTTAGAAAGGAGTCCCGTACACATTGTAGAAACTCCCCTTTACCGATCTCTTCTTTCTAATAAATAACGGGGAACTTGAATTCCCCCATGATTATTATTCTATGTTTTTACTGATTTCTCCAAATTTTCTGCATATTTCTTCCTCCACCTCCCTTCCACTATTAGGTGGCCTGTACCCGACAACTATTAGTGTGATTGTTCCTTTATTATATTTCAATCTCTATCCATATGGATTCTATTTTTCTCTTGTTGATCACTGCATCACTTTGTTCTCCTGACAATATTTTATCACTAATAAATACAGTTACACCATGATTACTTTTCCCTTTTTTATTGTTTAATTCCCAGTCCTGTGTTTCAATAGACATGTCTCAGTAATCCCTACTGTGTCTGGTTCCTGGCAATTCATGCTTGCCTCCAGCTCACCTGTTTTATTACAGTCACCGTGTGCATTGCTGTACAGACAGTTTAAATAATGTTAAAAGGATTTCCTCTCACTTTATATTTAACTATAATTTTAGACACATGTTCTATAACTCTATTCTCTTGCCATCAATGTCCTTCCTTACTGGTTGAATTGACCATGGCAACATGAGTAGGCCATTGAGCCCCTCAAGGCTATGCCACCTCATTTAATTTGACAATGGCTGATCTGCATCTTAACCTTGATTGGGTAACCCTTAATAACATTGCCTAAAACAAATCTGTTAATCTCAATTTTGAAATTTCCAATTTACCCCCAGCCTCAACAGCTTTTTGGGGGAAAGATTTCCAGATTTCCACTAACCTTTGTGTGAAGAAGTGCTCCCTGACTTCACCTCTTAACTGCATACTCTACATTTGAATTCATGCTCCCTTGTTCTAGACAGACTCACCAGAGTAAATAGTTTATCTCTATCCACACTATCAAGTCCTTAAATCATCTTAAACATACAAGATTATTCTTGTACACTCAAAGTAAAATTTAAGTAAATCAGATGTTCAAGGTTTTACATATCCCGATTGAATAGCTGCACAGCAGTTGTGTCACGGATAAGATAACATTTTGAACAAATTGACTATCTTTGGTGTTTCGGGTGTTTGTGTGCTGCTACAATGAGCTCCTTCTGCACCAAATGTACCATTATTATTTTGTACAGTTCTGGATTCTCAACTTCTGCATTCCTTTTGTCCTCATCAAAACATAATAATTTTGGATGCAACATGAAATAATGTGCAATATTTAGATATATTTATGCATTAAATACATTTTATGTGTATGTGCATGGTGCAGGTATAGAAAACACTACTTTCATTTTACTGAGAGGCACAAATAACATTTCAAATCAGGTGTGAGCCGTGGGTCAGCTGGCTGCACACTCGCCTTCAGTGTCAAAAGTGCCCTCTTGCAGATGAGACATTATATCGAGACCCCTTCTACTCTCTCAGGTGGATGTAACAAATCCCACGGCACTATTCAAAGAAGAGCAGGGGAGTTATCCCCAGTGTTCTGAGCAAAGTTTATCAACCAACATCACTTAAAAAAAACAGTTTATCCAGTCACTGTCAGACTTCTGTTTATGGCGCAAATTAGCTGCCGTGTTTCTGACATCACGACAGAGTTATTAAACTTTAAAATAACTTAATTGGCTCCAAAGTACTTGGTACATCCTGAGGTCCTGAAAGGTGCTACATAAATACAAGACTTTTCTTTTATTATATTTTATATTTTTCAAATCCTGCCCTAACAGAACTGTGGAGAAGTTTCATCACACGGACTGAAGCAGTTCAAGAAGGCAGCTCACCACTACCTTCTCAAGGGCATTTGCGCATTGGTAATAAATACTGGTCTTGTTAGCAATGCCCACATCCAATGAACATGCTTAAAAAAAGGATTGCTCTGAACAGTTTTACAAAAACATGAATGGTAATGATAATGATAATGGGAATCAACTAAAGTTAAAGGATACGACATATTTGTTCAGGTTTGCAGTTCTTGAGAATGCATTTCTTGAGGATGAGTTTTTTCTCTATACTCTTCCAATTTTGCAACTCTTTTATTTGTAGTTGCACATTGCACATGTGTTGTGATCGCTTAAGATAGTAATGCTACCAGTAAATATGTATTATACTCATCTCTGAAACTAGTGTTGGGCAATAAAAACAATGGCGCTGGAAATTCGGTCCGTTACCGCTTGTGTTTGCACTCCAGAGCGGCGGTGATTGCGTTGGAAATCATTTCTGGGTGGGCGGCCAGCTTTCAGTTCCCCGCCGAGGCATTCGCCGCCTGTTTTGCAGGATAGTGGAGCAGTACCGCCCTCGAGTGGCGAGCTGGTGCGCAAGGCCCCAGATTGCGAGACCGTTATTAAATCTGTTTTCTGGGGGGCTCGTTGTGTGCCCCAGTAAGACTGCCTGGGAAAGCGGGAGGTCCTTGCTTTAAGTGCGGCAGTGAGTGAAATAATGACTACCTGCGGGAATTGTCAATGTATTAGTTATTTTTCATTGTTGCGAGTTATGTTTTTGTGGGGTGAGCAAGATATTTGGAGTGTTTTTTGTGTTTTTCTGGCCGTTTCTGTATTCCCCAGGGAAGCCTCTTTTTCGATGCTCCGAGGCTGGCTCTTTAGCTCGGGATTTTCAGTTGCTTAGCCGGCCTAGCACGCTGAAAGAGGTGTGGAATGCCTACCTTAGCGCTCTGCTGAATACTCGGGGCCCAGCTGATGATTTTTTCGGCTGCAGACGCAAACCATTTCCTGGCACAAAATTTACTGTCCTGTCACCATTTGCACCCTAATTAGGTCCCACTGAATTTCCACACCCAAATGTCTGAACTGTTTAAAAACTTATACTTTATTTCAAACTAAACCTGAGTAACTCGATCAATTGAAGCGGAAAATTAGCAGAATGCGTATGCCTGTGATTGGGCTAATCATGTTATGTGTTAATGGTGTCCTGATCTTTCCTTCCAATAACTTGATTGCAGCAGTTTTCAGCAGTGCACAGGTAGCATTAAACCACCATAAAATCCACACGAAAAGTAGAGGCAGCATGGCTCAAATGCTTCTCCCAATCATTGAGAATTTAAGATCAGATCTTCAACTCTGCTTGAATAATTAACAAGTAAAAATCTTACCAGTTCCAATTCTCTTTGCAAAGAAATTATGCTTACAATTATTAATTACTTTCTCGTTTCAGGACAAAATTTATGACACTTCCCGCTGTTATTTGTTTTCTTCTTCTATCATTAGCGAGAAGCATTTTGTCTCAGAGTTACCAGTTTCCGTGTTTTCTTGCGTGGCCAGTCATTCAAATTATTGACAACATTTACAACATAAGAGACAGTCACAGCTAGAGACAAGAATTCTGCATTGTGCTTGTTGCTTCGACAGCGTGTTGACGTCACAGCAGAGCACACAAGGAATTCCCCACCACACTTCGTGATCTCAACTGAACTTCGCAGTAGACAAACGTCTCACCACAATGATCACGAGATATTTGTGGGCAGCTTTCTTTGGGGCCAGTGCTGAATGCCTTTGCCTCGTCATTGACTGCAAATTCTGGGCCCTTAGTTTCAAAATGTCCTAGAGCCTTGAAATCTGGCTTTTGCTGCGCAACGGAAAGAAATCTTCTGCAGCAGAACCAACTGCCAATCAGCTGAGGTAACCCAATCTCCCAGGAACATCGTAAACAGGCGTTGTGCCGTTATTAGCATATGCAAGGAATCAAGGTCGGTTTTAGCAGACAGGAGGCCTGAGAAACAGCGGGTCCAAGTTCAGGATCCTCGCGGTACAGGCCGTTAGTTCCCGAAATTGGCCCATATTGCGCTTGTTTTTGCACGCCACATGATCGAATTTATTCACCTCAACCTGTTTCGTGGGAGTAGCTACTGCCAGCTGGATATAAACATCACAAATC
Source organism: Pristiophorus japonicus (assembly GCF_044704955.1). Taxonomy (NCBI): domain Eukaryota; kingdom Metazoa; phylum Chordata; class Chondrichthyes; family Pristiophoridae; genus Pristiophorus; species Pristiophorus japonicus. The sequence continues at coordinate 67,029,207 of NC_091999.1, forward strand.
TCGTCGAAGAAGCCATGGAATGATTCGGAGGCATGAACAATAATTGCTATCATGACTGTAACTGCTGCAGGAACTTTGGGGAGAGTTCTGAAGGTCAGGCGGAGGTTCTCAGGGAACATGCAACCCACTTCGATTGTTTTATTAAGGAAGGGAATGTTGTAAACTCACTGTCCCGGGACAGAGACTGAACGGCTAAATTGCTGGGTACCTTCTGACTACAAATAGCTGGAGAATATTTTCTTCAGAGCATCCACACCCACATTAAGACCATAAGAACATAAGAAATAGGAGCAGGAGTGGGGCATAAGGCTCCTGGAGCCTGCTCCTCCATTCAATATCATGGCTGATCTGATGGACTCAGCTCCACTTCTCTGCCCACTCCCTATAAAGCCTTATCGTTTAAGAAACTGTCTATTTCTATTTTAAATTTATTTAATGTCCCAGCTTCCACAGCTCTCAGAGGCAGCGAATTCCACAGCATCACCACCCTCTGAGAGAAGAAATTTATCCTCATCTATGTTTTAAATGGGAGGCCCATTATTTAAGAACACACCCTCTAAATCTAGTCTCCGCCATCAGTGGAAATATCCTCCCTGTGCCAAGCGTATCAAGCTCCCTCATAATCTAAAACATTTCCATGAGATCACCTCTCATTCTTCTGAATTACAATGAGTAGAGGCCCAACCTCCTCAACCTTTTCACATAAGTCAAGCCCCTCATCCCCGTCATCAACCGAGTGAACCTTCTCTGAACTGCCTCCACAGCAACTCTATCCTTTTGTAAATATAGAAACCAAAACTGCACGCATCATTCCAGCTGTTGCCTTTCCAATGCGTGTACAGCTGTAAAAGACTTCACTGCTTTTATACTTCATCCCCTTTACAATAAAGTCCATGATTCCCTTGGCCTTCCTGATCATTTGTTGTACCTGCATACCATCCTCCTGTGTTTCTTGCACAAATACCACCAGATCATTCTGTACTGCAGCACCTTGCATTCTTTCTCCGTTTAAGTAATAACTTGCTCTGTGAATTTCCATGTCAAAGTGCATCACCTCACATTTTACAAAATTATACTCCATCTGCCAAATTATTGTCCACTCACTGAGCCTGTCTATGTCCTCGTGCAGCCTCTTTATGTCCTCCTCACACAATGCCCTTCCTCCCATCTTTGTCTCGTCAGCAAACTTGGCTATGGTACACTCAGTCCCCTCTTGCAAGTCGTTAACATAAATTCTGATCCCTATTGCTCCTGGTCTTCACTACACTGCCACCAAGTCCAGGGAGATGCTCGTGGAGAATGAAATATCTAGCCCAAAATTCCACTGGGAGCTGGGACGGCAGCAATTGTCCCCATTAAACGCATGGTCCAAACCAACCTTCCAAAGTAGCTCAGAAACAATTTAGTAACAGAGGTAGGGCGGCCAAAAGCAGGATGTTAACATCAATCGCTATATTTTGCCCACAATCAACTGTAGCGGTATTCCCAGGGAGCGGAAGCTGCATTACGGTGGAATACAATTTAACTGTGAATTCAGGCTGGGCTATTATTTGAATCTCACTGGTTGCTAAGGGTACGTTGGATTTGACTCCAAGGAATGTCGGCTAACTAGGATATTAATAGCTGCTGCAAGTAATTCCTGGGAAATTGATGAGAAGGCAAGGCCGAGTTTGACCATTGCAGACCGGCTGTATAATTCCTGTATCCTGATGAGCTCACTTTCTGCACAATGTGAAACGAAACTTTCAGGAACATAGGTAGAACTCGTGAAAAGTGAACGTCCAACCTTCGGTTTAGTTCTCTCCAAGAATGGCAATCGGCTCTGATGTCAAGTCTTAGATAAGGGGGATCCAGTGAGTGTGGTGTATTTGGATTTTCAGAAGGCACTCGAAATGTGCCACACAAGAGGGTATTAAACAATATTAGGGCTCATAGGATTTGGGGTAATATATTAACATCGATTGAGGAATGGATAATGGAGAGAAAACAGAAAGTGGAAATAAATGGGTCAATTTCCGGTTGGCAGGGTGTACCGATTGGGGTGCCGATATGATCGGTGTTTGGACCCCAGCTATTCACAATCTATGTCATTTATTTGGATCAGTTGACCAAAATGTAATACATCCAAATTTTCAGATCATAAAAAGGTAGGTGGGAATGTAATTTTTGAGGAGGATGCAAAGAGCCTTCAGGGGGATATAGACTGGCTAAGTGATTGAGCACGAACTTGGCAAATGGAATATAACGTGGAAAATATTAAGTTATCTACTTTGGTAGAATAAATATAAAAGGAGAGTATTTTGATACATTTTGAGAGATTGGGAAATGTTGTTGATCAGAGGGACCCGGTGTCGTACACGAATCACTGAAAGTTTTCATGCAGGTACAACAAGTAACGATGCAAACAAATTATATGCTGGCCTTTATAACAAGAGCATTTGAGTATAAGCTTAAATACATCTTATTGGAATTATATAGGGCCCTGTCAGACCGCACCTGGAGTATTGTGTACAGTTTTAACCTACTTACCTAAGGAAGGATATATTTGATATTGAGGGAGTGCAACGAAGGTTCACCAGAATGATTCCTGGGATTGGTGGGATTGGGGGGAGTGGAGCGATTAACCTGGGAGGAGAGTTGAGTAGACTTGGCCTGTATTCTCTAGAGTGTAGAAGAATGAGATGTGATCTCATTTAAGCATACACATTTCTTACAGGGCCTGGCATGGTAGATGTAGGGCCGATATTTCCTCTTGATGGGGTATGTCTCGAATCAGGGGCCACAGTCTCAGGATAAGGGTTCGACCATTTATTACTGAAATGAGGAAAGATTTCTCCACTCAGAGGTGGTCAATATTTGGAATTCTCCATCCAGAGGGCTGTAGAGGCTGAGTCTTTGAGTGTATTCAACACAGAGGTCGACAGATTATTGAATATTACTTTTATCAAGGGATATGAGGAAAATGCAGCAAAGTGCAGTTCTGTTCGAAGATCAGTCATGAACTTATTGAAAGGCAAAGCTGGGTCGACAGGCCGACTAGCCTACTCCTGCTCCTAATTCTTAGGTCCATCATCGGGCATTATTGTTCAATCTGAATGAGCTTCCCGCCTGAGTCACTGGACCACTCTGGCCGCCTAGTGTTTGTCCATGGCAACATTTCCGCAGCCACAGTGACCACAGGCTCTTCCCATTAGGCCATTCCCATCATTTTAGTGTTCTCACTGCCTTGTTTCCCCTGGAAGGGCGGCCTGAATATTCAGTCCTATGCAGTTTGGCATGTTTAAAGAAACAAATCTCTATCAATTGCATATTCCACCAATATTGCTCCAAGATTTTACGTGCCTCCAGAGATCCGAATAGCAATCCATCCTTTGGCAGTCTTCCCCATATTTTCACCTGACAATGTTAAATATATAAATATAAAATATCAGTGCTACTTTCCCCTTTAAAGCTGGTACTTTAGCGAACGGAATGGAAAATTGTGGAGATGTGAAATCGGAGGCTGTTCTGCTACCGCCCATTTTAAGCCATCACTGATATTGACAGGACGTGGGGTAGAAATTCATCTCAGGCTGAGAGCTAAATATGCGGGATAGTATCACCCGCCCCCTGTTATAGGCCCCGCTTTATATGCAGTTATATCAAAGGGAGTATTACATATATATTTCCAAACAGTCCGTATTCACGATAAAATAATGTTTAATTTGGCAAGAATATTAAGAACATCACAGCTGAATGGTGTGCAATTAAAATCAGCTTCCAGTGAAACACGATATACTGCTCCTTGATGTAACTGATGGAGTAAGTGCTGGCAGACCCAGTTCCACCTATGAGGCCTCTCAGCAGCTGGGCAAACCCCTATCAGTTACAGTTCACCTGTTGGTCTGTGGATCTCTTCCAGTCAGTTGGGTGCGAAACCCCATGATTTGAGCAGGGTCTTGTCAAATTTTTCAAATTATGTCACAGGCAGAAACATACTTTACGTCCATGTTTATGATTGAGAAAAGTGATAAAATGTAGCACAAGCAGGGTAGAGAATTGAAGAGAAACTAGAAGGCTCAACTGAATGACAGATTATTTAGTGCAGGAACAATATATACCACGGAAATGAAAGTACAAACTAAACACTAATGGATGAATAAAGCCATAAGGCAATAATTGAGGGTAAGGAAAAAAGCATACATTAAGTACTTAGACAGCCGGGGAGTGCATAATAATGGAAAAAGACAACGATTGGGTGAGAAGTCAAAAAAAATAAGCAAGGAAAAGTTGAAATCTGAAACTAAATTATCAAGAAAGATAAAACAAAGCAGTGAATTACTTCAAAGCCACATCAATAAAATAGAAAGGTTGGCATGGGAACAAAGCCATTCAGTAATAGACAGTATAATACCATAGGTAACGATGGAGAAATGGCAGAAATATCAACTAATTAATAAGCTTCAATATTTACTCGGGTGATAGAACAGGTAGACATTGGATGATGAAATTAGTAATGAGATAAATGCATTTAAAATTAAAAGAGGGGATATATTAAATAAACTGATCAAATCCAAAGAGTATAACACCACTGGTCCGGATGGAATGCCCCCACGCATTTAAAAAGAATCTAATGAAGAGATAGCAGAGGCCTTGCTACAAATATTTAATAATAAGTTAGAAATAGCTGTAGTGGCTGAGGACTTTTGGATAGCTAACATTATATGTATATTTAAGAAGGGGGATAGAACTTATCCAGGCAATTATAGGCCAGTCAGCTTAACACAAGTGGCAGAAAAAATAGCTGAATCCCTATTAATGATAAAATAGAATAACATCTGGAAACCAAAAATGTAATAACAAATAATCATCATGGTTTTCTAAAGGGACGAGCCTCATTGATGTTTCTAAGAGGTAACAGAGAGAAGTCAACGTTAATGCAGTCGATATAATTTATTCAGATTTCCAACACGTCTTCGCCAAGATACCGCATATTAGACTGATGGACATGGTCAGAGAATGCAGAGTCAGGGAACAAGTAGCAGAATGAATAGCTAGATGACATCACGACCGAAAACCGAGAGTATGGGTAGTTATTCAAAGTCGCTGAAGGTGGTTAGTGGTGCTCCACAAGGATCAGTGCTGGGACCATTGTTGTTCTCAATTTATCTCAATGAATTAGACTTTGGAATCAAAAACACAATTTATAAATTAGCAGATGACTCCAAAATTATGGGGTGGGGGTGGGGTAGGGGGGAGTAGTCATTACTGAGGAAGACTGCAACAAATTACAGGAGCACATTAATAAACTTGCAGAAAGGGCATATAATTGGGAAATGAAGTTCAACGCAGATAAATGTGAGGTGTTACATTTTGGTACGAAATATAGGCAGGTCACTTTTTATTTGGAGTGTGAGAGTCCGGGTAGGGTAGAAGAACAAAGGGATGTCAGAGTACAAGTATACATATTGATAAAATCTGTGACACAGGTTAGTAAGACGATAAGGAAAGCAAAGGAAGCACTAGGGCTTTTTTCTAGCGATATAGATTTGAAAACTACGAAAGTTATGCTAAACCAATATCAAAGCTTGGTTAGAGCACACTCTGACGATTGCGTACAGTTCTGACTGCCATATTATAAAAATAATGTTGAAGCACTGGAGGGGCTGCTGAGACGGTTTACAATGATGATATAAGCAATGCGAGGGTATACATATCAGGAATGGCTGTGTCTATTTTCTCTTGAAAAAATCACGCTGACAGGTGACTTAATTGAGGTTTTCAAATTATAAAAGGTTTTGATAAAGTGGATACAGAGAAAATGTTTCTACTTGTGTGGAAGAGAAAAACTATAATCCATCAATATAAGATAGTCACAAAGAACACCAATAGGGAATTCAGAGGAAACTCCTGCATCCATAGATTGGTGAGAAGGTGGAACTCGCTACCACAGGTGTGTGGTTGAGTCGAGTACTACAGATGCACTTAAGGGGAGGATGGACAAGTGTATGAGCGAGATGGGAATATAGGGTTATGTTGATAGATTTAGATGTGGACATACGGGAGGAGACTCGAGTGGAGCATAAATGTTGGCATGGACTGGTTAGAACTAATGGCTCATTTCTGTGGTGTAGCTCCTATGTAATCCTTTATAAGTTTGTTATGAGTACTGAAGTCCGTAATCTACTGAACTGAACTCAATGGTAAATTCATTATTAAATTAGTCAACAATTCACATTTTGTTCATCGTATTTCATGCTATCTGTTCACAAAAATAATCATTTCTGCATCGAAAAGCTGTGGCTGCAGTATTAATCATCAGAAAGATTATTATCGGTATTGGAGATAAAGATTATAACGGGAACAGGTGCAGTTACAGTGGGTTAGACTTTGTTTTGTCATATCTGGGACCTGGCTTTAAATCAGCCCATTCTAATGAGGTGAAATAAGAACACGAGAACATAAGATATAGGAGCAGGAACAGGCCTATTGAGTCTCGAACCTGCTCCACCATTCATTAAGATCATGGCTGATCTGGTCCTGGACTCAGCTCTCAGCTGCATTTGGCTGCCCGCTCCCCGTAAGTAAACCAATACTCTGTAAACGCTGAACAATCTGTCTATCTCCGTCTTAAATATATTCAATAACCCAGCCTCCACAGCTCTCTGCGGCAGAGAATTCCATAGATTTAAAACCCTTTGCGAGAAGACATTTCTCCTCACCTTAGTTTTAAATGGGCAACCCCTTATTCTGAGACTGTGTCCCACAGTTTTAGATTACCCTATGATTGGAAATATTCTCTTTGCATTCGCCTTGTCGAGCCGTCTCATTATTTTATGTTTCAATAAGATCACTTCTCATCTTCTGAACTCCAATCAGTATAGACCCAACTTACACAACCTATCTTCATAAGTCAATCCCCTCAACTTCGGAATCAACGTAATGAACCTTCTCTGTACAACCTCCAATGACAATATCTCCTTCTTTAAATACGGAGACCAAAACTCTACGTAGTACTCCAAGTGTGGCCTCACCAATACCCTGTACAGTTGTAACAGGACTTCTCTGCTTTTATATTCTATCCCGGTTGCAATAACTGCCAACATTCCATTTGCCTTCCTGATTACTTTGTGTACCTGCATATTAACTTTTCGTTTTTCATGCACAAGGACCCGCAGGTTTGTCTGTATTGCAGCACTTTGCAATCTGACTCAGTTAATTTATAATTTCCTTATCTATGTGCTCTCTGTACGCGTTCTATGTGAAATGAGTCAACCAAGTTTGTGATGGGGTCCAGAAGCAGCACAAATTGATGGCAAACCACGTGCAATTCCACTCAAAGTGGTGACATGAGGGCTGGACTGTGAAATCGGAAAATGTCATATTGGTGTTGTCTGGATACCCCTCTGTGTGGTGGGCTGTGTGTAACGTGCTTCTTTCCTCTGAAGTTTACCCTTCCACGCTGATCCTGGGCCGCACGCTGCATCTTTTATTGCGTTGATCTGCCGCTGGTGTTCTGACGCAGGTCGTGCTTGCAAGTATGTGTGGAGCCGTACTACTTCAGGGAGCAGTGTGAGCTGGTGCAGGAGGGTGACGGCAGCGCAGCATGACGTTATCAAGATCCAGGTCGGTGATTGAAGCATGGGCAGACAAAGCAGGAACGGCAATGTCGGGGTGAAGGAGCGGCGAGAGATTGTAGAGTAATGTGATCAGGGCGCTGGAGCGGCGTGAGTTCGTGGCCCAAAAGAGGCAAGGGTCCAGGGGCAGCACGGGCCAGCCCACACTGCAATATGTCTGCGCAGGAGGTCCATGCAGCAGAGCAGATCTCCAGTCGAATTGGTTCATCCTTGCCACTGGACTAAGATCTCGCTCTGTCAAGCCCGTGTGGTGGCTGGTGTGCAACGGCCACCACACAATACAAAAATCCACGCACAGGCATCTTCCACCCTTCAGGATGTAGTTCAAGATCCGGAATATTAGTTCATTCATTGAAACGCCTGTGATCTCATCCATTTTGTGCATGGAAACAAGTCATCCTCGTTTTGAGGTACTGACTTTGATGATGATGCTGCTTTCATCTGCACAAACTTGATCTGCGAGTGATTCGGGCTGATAATTTGTGTTTTAAATCAGAAGGAATCTAGTCCCGATCACTTGTAGCCAGAACCTGATGAACAAGGAGAAGAAAACATGAAAAATGTAACACACACTTGTCTCTTTTCAAAATGTGTTTAACGTTCACAATCCGTGGTATCAAGAAATGTACAGCTTACATTTATCAAAAACAAAACTTGATATACCATAAAAGAAATTGGGTGCTTTAGTGTGTAGCAAAGTGAAACCCAGTTCGGGATTAATCTGTTCATTGGTCTGATGTGACGTCGTTACTGCACCATTATTAACAATTGTGAGTGCTCAAGTCCCAGAAGGATCTGCAGAAGTTATTTTAGACCTTTCAAAGAAATTATATTACGTGATATTCGAGCTGTTTTTATTGTGATGTTTACCTTACCACTGGAATGAGAAGTAACCCTAATCACTATTGTACCATGGATAGGTACTTCATCGGCGTATTTAAATTGATGCAACTAATGTCAATTAGTATGTAATATAATTGTCTCATGGGCCCTCTCTCAGATATACATGATGACTGCATCTGAAGATATCTCATCTTTGTATCATTAACACCAACAACCTACATCGGTTCTCATAGAAAATGGCATGTCCAATGCTTGCACAGATAGAAGAATTTTTTTTACCCTATTCTCACTCTTCGTGGTGTTCCTTGTAAGTCACTATTCTCATTTACAGTTTATCTTTGAGACTATTTAACTGCTCTTTCCGCCTATATGGAAATGACATCTGATCATTCCGAGCTTTTGCCTGTATAACGATTTTAAATGGTATCAGTTCGATGATAAATGCATAAAGTTGCACAATAGTTCGAAGTAAATCCAATCATGGAATGTACAATTTGCTCTGACATTGAAAAATCAGATTTCTGATTTTTTTATTCTCTTGCAATTTTGTGATGAATAGTCCTCTTGTTGGAAGGTTCGATGGGAGCAAGGCTGACGCCCGCTCACTGCGCTGCCAACATTAACCCACTGAAGCTTCCTGCTGGAATCCTCATTAACGATGCAAAGCGGAGGAGGGCAAACGTAACTCCTTATTAGGTCGTCGCTATTGGCAGCGAGTGATATTTAGTGTTGATCCAGTTTTTAAAAGCTTGAAGATAATTACAGAGTGACGTCACTTTTGAAGTTGCAGGAAGTGCCTTGAAGCAGCAGGAGGCTCTGGGCTGGCGATCAACAGCAGGAAGGAGCTCAGATTCTCAGATGTATCGGCGGAGATGTTGCTACTTGGAGTCAGGGTGAGGAGAGATTTGAAGCGGGTTTGTGGTGTGAGGGTCCAATCGCTACAAGTTGGCCTGTAACTCTTGAAGAGAGTGTAAAATGAGTGATCGTGGATGTGCCACTCATTATAAATATTACCCGATTCCCCTTTGCTTCGAATTGGAATTTTTCTGCAGGAAGTTGTGGAAACATTCATTAGTGATGCCTCACTGTAAGAGACTCACAACCGTCCTGTTCTTTCTCCCCTCTTGATATGGGAACAGTGGGATTCCCACTGGGAAATGCACGTGCCCAGTCCAATATTGCACATTAAGCAGAGCTGACTAAAGGGAGCACCAACATTCCAGGCCGAAGCTAAAGAGCAATAAACACTTATAATCAACAGGCTGGCAAAGTAACCGAAAACATCAGCTGCAATAAGCATAACGGCCTGCTCAATGTGGGGTGGCCTCAGGAACCAGTCTGAAGATAATACCATCCTTATATCGTGTGGTGACAAATGGGATCGCGTTTGCGGAAAATATTGTCCGGCAAACGTAGTCCTTTTGACTTTAGGTGATAATGTAAAATGGGTGATATCGAATTGTCAGCTAAATATACGCTCCACTCCATTGTCTCTTCTATTCACTTCAGCGGAAAGGTAAATTGGCCTATCGGTGGCAAATCCCATGTTGCGAATTTTATACTGTGGCCGAAAGTTAAATTTCCCCAACAATGTAAGGAATTTCCAGCCGTCTTACACTTTTTAAAGACGACCAGATGCCTTACAAAAGGCAGTAGGGGTGGGAGCATCGCTGTTCCACTTTATTATATAAGCTCTGTTCCTCGCCATCTAGTCCAGTCCTTCCACAAGCCAACTTTCTGAGGCTGAAACAGATGGTTAGCAACTTTTGTGTCACATTGGACCCCAAGATGAGCCTCCATCCACCTATCCACTCTATTACCAAGATTACCGATTTCCACTTCCATCTGACTGCACCGCTGCCTCGGCTCAGCTGCTGCTGAAATCCTCAACCCTACCTTTATTAAAATATTTTAAAATTGATGTAAATGGTTCCAAATCCCCGCAGTGGCCTCGCCCCTCCCTATCCCTATAATCTCCTCCAGCCCCAAAACCCCACAAGATATCTGCGCTTGTCTAATATTGTCCTCTTAAGTATCCCGGAGTTTAATCACTCCACCATTGGTTTATTATGTGTTGCTGATATTCGCAGACAATATAAACAACATATGTTCAACACATGCCCGCTGAGAATACGATCCGGGAGCTCCTGCTTACCTGACAAGCACTTTAACCATTTACTACATTGAGCCAATTCAAAATCAAATCTCACAGCATCTCACAAATATCTATCAGCTACCCGCCACTCTCTGTTGGAGATTAAGACCGCCAGTTACACTTGTCTATTTGCCTGTGAATGCTAATGCTCAATCAATCGTCCAAACTGGGGCTATGCTCATTTTAATTAGTTCACGTGTCCGATTAGTCATGACGTGGACGCTGAAGGACCAACTTGCTCAATGAAGTAAGAAAATATATGTTATACAAATGGACACTGATAACAAAAGCCGACCAGTTCACCCTGACTCAGTAATTGGTCGTGGCCCAAAGGATGTAGATTCTGGGTTAGGTGTAAATCGTGTTGTTATCACATGATGGCAGGTTGGATTTCTAGTCCAGGGCATTTTACACACTGGTTGAGAATGTCTCCTGCGTGGGAGGGATCTCTTGTACACCCAACAGTTTCAAAAACTCTCTGACCTGATTTAATGGTAATACAAAAACTGGTTTCACCAACAGAAGCTTACAGTTAATTTGCAACATTGATGATCTGTGCACACGGGCTGCATTTTCAGCGCAATGTTGCATGGTTTAGAAGGAGCAGGTGTTGCAATACTGCGCAGCGGCCAGATGATGGTGCAGCAGTATCAGGTGTTGCACTACGGCATTGCGCCCAGAGGAGGGAGCAGCTGAATCAGGTGGTGCAATACTGTGATGCGGCCAAAGGATGGTGCAGCAGTATCAGGTGTCGCAGTACTCTATTGCGCACAGAGGAGGGAGCAGCTGTATCAGATGGTGTAATACTGTGCAGCAGCTAGAGGATGGTGCAGCAGTATCAGATGGTGCAGTATTGTATTGCGCCCAGATGAGTTAGCAGCAGTGCCAGATGGTGCAATACTGGACAGCGGCCAAAGGAGGGAGCATCTGTTGCAGATGGTGTAGTACTGTACAGAGTCATAGAATCATTAAAATTTACATCAAGAAGGAGGCTATTTCAGCACATAGTTTAATGCCACCTTCCAAATCTGTTCCCTAGGCCTGTACGCTATGGCACTTTTAGTGAACATCCAAGTGTTTTTAAAATGAGATGATGCCTTCTGCCTTTACCATTCTTCCTGACACTGCCACACACGGGCTGAAGAAATTTGCCCTCATTTCTCCTCTAAATCTCCCCCCAGTTACTTTAAATCTCTAACCCTTGCTGGATCATCGATCTGTCGAGGGAATTTGGTCCTTCCTATCCTCTATTACCAAGCCCTTCATCATTTTAAATTCCTCAATCAGGTCTCTCCTCAGTCTACTCAGTTACAAAGGAAACAGACCCAGCATCTCCAATCTTTGCTCATGACCAAAATTCTCCAGTACCGGCAATATTCTTGTCAGTCTCCTCTGCATCCTTTACAGTGCAATCACATCATTCCTGTAATCTGGTGACAAGAACTAGACACAGTACTACAGCAACGACCCGAACAGTGTTTTATATATTCGAGCATAACGTCATTGCTCTTGTGTTCTATGCCTCGACAAACGAAGGGAAGTATTCCATTGACTGTCTTCACTGGCTTGTCTTCCTAACCTTTGAACTTCAGGGAGACAGAGGATAGAGCAGCTGAACAAGGTGTTGTAATACTGCACAGCGGCTAGTGGAGGGCGCAATATTACCCAACGCTCGCCGATCCTGCAGAACATGCGTGGGGGGACGGGGAGGGGGCTGGATTTTAACTATACCCGCAGGGTTTGCAAATCGATATCCTGGACAGTTTAGAATGTAGGCATCTGTAACATGGCATTACAGAGATAGGCAAGATAGTAACTTTTGTGCAATACCATTTGAAATTACATTGTAGGGGAAAGACCAAGGTGGACATGCTCAAAATTAACAGTGAACTCTTCAGGACTGACATCAGGAGAATGATCAGCACTTAGAGTGGACTCCAGGCAGAGCGGTGATGGTGAAATCCCTGACATGATTTCGGAAATAACTGGATTAATCAATGGGGTGAAATCTGCGGTTGTTCAGGAGAACTCAATTCGATTGCGAATAATGGGCTTCCTCACGGGATCAGTACAGGAATGTGTGAGAAAGTTGTCTGCCGTCCCCAGCTGAATCATTATTTACATGAATGACTCTCTGCAAATTGATTAAAACTGTGACGCCATCACCCTGATCAATATTTATCCCTCAATCAACATAACAAAAGACAGATTACCTGGTGATTAGCATTAATGCTGTCTGTGGGAGCTTGCTGTGCGCAAATTGACTGCAGTGTTTCCTACAATAAAACAGTGACTACACTTCTAAAATGCTGCATTTGCTGTAAAGCACTTTGTGACGTCCAGAGGTCGTGAACTGCGCAACAATGCGCAAGTGCTGCATCTGCTGCAGTGTATGTAAGTGTAAATAGGGTTAAAGATCGAATTGAAATTCCAATCAAACTCGCTGACAGAAAGTGTATGTTATTGAGGAGGCATGACTGGGGATTATTTGCAATGACCGGCTTCCCATAACGTTTCAGATTCACGCAGTTTTATTTGGGAACTTCACCATCTTTCCACACCATTAACCCACCCGCAGGATTACGTACTTAGAGCTGGTAATTGGGATTAGACTGGATGACCTTTTGTTGGACGGCACAGATAAAATTGTAACTACTGCAGGGAATATAATACCGCCAGGGTGATCTCCTGGACAAGTTTCGATCGCCTGGATGGGTTGGAGAGGAATTATCCCAGATTTTTTCTCCACAAATTGATTTTGGTTTTTATCTGGTTTTTGCCTCTCATAGGAGCTCACATGGCTCCGGTTGGGGTGGAGTGTAGATCTTTTTTGTGTAAGGGGTGTTGTAGTGGTGTGGAGCGGACTGGTTGGGCTGGGTGCTCTTTGTCTTTCTATCCTCTTCAATTCCCCGAGTAACCTATGGCATTTGGGCTGATTCTCACTTGAAGAATTCTTCTGACATGCATCATACACCCTCTTTTTTGATCAATCATATTCTCTAATCCCTCATCATCCAAGGAGCCGTGATTTTGGTTCACTTTTCGTTAACTCGTGTTGGTATGTCACTAGCCTGTACATGATGCATCTACTCCTGAAAGATCACCCATTGTCCTATTACAGATGATCCTAAAAATGATTGGTTCCATTTGATCCTGGCTGGGACCGCTCTCCTCTCATTGAAACTTGCCGCTTCGAGTTTAAAATGTCTGCTCTAGATTGTTCCTTACTTTTCTCCAATATTAACTTAAGCCTTATCATAAATGATCACTCTTACCCAAGTTTTCACGCAAATCATTTCCTCCAATGTGTCACATAGAAACATAGAAAACATTGAAAATAGGTGCAGGAGTAGGCCATTTGGCCCTTCGAGCCTGGACCACCATTCAATAAGATCGTGGGTGAGCATTCCCTCAGAGCCCCCTTCCTGCTTTCTCTACATACCCCTTGATCCCCTTAGCCGTAAGGGCCATATCTAACTCCCTCTTGAATATATCCATTGAACTGGCATCAACAACTCTCTGCGGCAGGGCATTCCATGGGTTAACAACTCGCTGAGTGAAGAAGTTTCTACTCATCTCAGACCAAAATGGCCTACCCCTAATCCTAAGACTCTGTCCCCTGGTTCTGGACTTCCCCTACATCGGGACCATTCTAGCCGCATCTAAACTGTCCTGTCCGGTCAGAATCATATATTTTTCTATGAGATCCCCTCTCATCCTTCTAACCGCCAAGTTTTAAGGCCTAGTTGATGTAATATCTTCTCATATATCAGTCCTGCCATCCCTGGAAAAAATATGGTGAAATTTCACTGCACTCCATCAATAGCAAGAACGTCCTTCCTCAGATTAGGAGAGCAAAACTGAACACAATATTCCAGATGAGGCCTCGCCAAGGCTCTGTAAAACTGCAGTAAGACATCCCTGCTCCTATACTCAAATCACCTAGCTATGAAGGCCAACTAACCATTTGCCTACTTCACCGCCTTCTGTACCTGTATGCCAACTTTCAATGACTGATGATCCATGACGCCCAGGTATCATTGTAATTCACCTTTTCCTAATCTGCTGCTATACAGATAATATTCTAACTTCGCGTTTTTGCCCCCAAAGTGGATAACTTCACATGTATTGACATAATATTGCATCTGCCATGCATTTGCCCACTCAGCTAACCTGTCTAAGTCAGCCGGCAACCTCCGAGCGTCCGCCTCACAGCTCACACCGCCACCCAGCTGAATGTCATCTGCAAACTTGGAGATATTACACTCAATTCCTTCATCCAAATCATTGATGTATATTGTAAAGAGCTGGGGTCCCAGCACTGAGCCCCGCGGCACTCCACTAGTCACTGCCGGCCATTCTGAAAAGGGCACGTTTATCCCCACTCTGCTTCATGTCTGCCAACCAGTTCTTTATCCACATCAGTATATTATCCCCAATACCATGTATTTGATTTTGCACACCAATCTCTTGTGTGGGATCTTGTCAAAAGCCTTTTGAAAGTGCAAATGCACCACATCCACTAGTTCTCCCTTGTCCACTTTACAAGTTACATCCTCAAAATATTCCAGAAGATTTGTCAAGCATGATTTTCCCTTCATAAATCCGTGCTGACTTGGAACGCTCCTGTGACTGCTTTGCAAATGCGCTGCTATTTCATCCTTAATAATTGATTCAAACATTTTCCGCACCACTGATGTCAGGCTAACCGGTCTATAATTACCCGCTTTCTCTCTCCCTCCCTTTTGAAAAAGTGCTGTTACAGTAGCTATCCTCCAGTCCATAGGAACTGATCCAGAGTCGATAGACTGTTGGAAAATGATCACCAATGCATCCACTATTTCAGGGGCCACTTCCTTAATTACTCCGGGATGCAGACTATCAGTCCCCGGGGATTTATCGGCCTTCAATCCCATCAATTTCCCAAACACAATTCCCCACCGAATAAGGATATCCTTCAGTTCCTCCTTCTCACTGGACACTCGGTTCCCTAGAAGTTCCGGAAGGTTATTTGTGTCTTCCTTCGTGAAGAGAGAACCAAAGTATTTGTTCAATTGGACTGCCATTTCTTTGTTCCCCATTATACATTCGCCCGAATCCGACTGCAAGGGACCGAAGTTTGTCTTCACTAATCTTTTTCTCTTCACAAATCTTTTTCTCTTCACATATCTATAGAAGCTTTTGCAATTATTTTATCCCAGCAAGCTTCTTCTCGTATTCTATTATCCCCTTCTTAAATAAACCCTTTGTCCTCCTCTGCTGAATTCCAAATTTCTCCCAGTCCTCAGGTTTGTTGCTTTTCCTGGCCAATTTGTAGGCCTCTTCCTTGGATTTAACACTGTCCTTAATTTTCCTTGTTAGCCACAGTTGAACCACCTTCTCTGTTTTATTTTTACCCTAGACAGGAATTTATAGTTGCTGAAGTTCGTCCATGTGATCTTTAAATGTTTGCCATTGCCTATCGACTGTCAACGCGTTAAGTATCATTTGCCAGTCTATTCTAGCCAATTCACGCCTCAAACCGTCGAAGTTACCTTTCCTTGAGTTCAGGACCCTAGTATCTGAATTAACTGTCTCAATCTCCACCTTAATAAAGAATTCTACCATGTTATGGTCATTCTTCACCAAGGGGCCTCGCACAAAAAGATTACTAATTAGTCCTTTCTCATTACACATCACGCAGTCTAGGATTGCCAGCTCCCTAGTTGGTTCCACAAGATATTGGTCCAGAAATCCATCCCTAATACACTCCAGGAAATCCTCCCCCAACGCATTGCTACCAGTTTGGTTCGCCCAATCAATATGTAGATTAAAGTCACCCATGATAACTGCAGTACCTTTATTCCATGCATCCCTAATTTCTTGTTTGCTGCTGACCCCCACATTACTACTAATGCTTGGTGTTCTGTACCCAACTCCCACTAGCGTTTTCTTCACCTTGGCATTCCGTAGCTCCACCCAAACCGATTCTACATGATCCAAGCTAATGTCCTTTCGGACCATTGCATAAATTTCCTCTTTAACCAGCAATGCCACTCCACCTCCTTTTCCTTTCTGTCTATCCTTCGTAAATGTTGAATACCCCTGGATATTGAGTTACCAGCCTTGGTCATCCTGGAGCCATGTCTCCGAGATGCCAATTAATTCATACCCGTTAGCTGCTATCTGCGCAGTTAATTTGTCCACCTTATTCTGAATACTTCTCGCATGGAGGCACACAGCCTTCAGGCTTGTCTTTCTAACACACTTGGCTCCTTTAGAAGTTTGCTGTAATGTGGCCCTTTTTGCTTTTTGCCTTAGGTTTCTCTGCCCTCCACTTTTACTTTTCTTCTTTCTATCATTTGCTTCTGCCCCTATTCGACTTCCCTCTGTCTCCCTGCAAAGGTTCCCATCCCCCTGTCATATTAGTTTAACTCCTCCCAAAGAGCACTCGCTAACACTGCCCCTTGGACATTGGTTCTGGTCCTGCCCAGGTGCAGTCCATCTGCTTTTTAATTGTCCCACCTCCCCAAGAACTGGTTCCAATGTCGTAGGAATTTGAATCCATCACTTCTGCACCACTCCTCAAGCCATGTATTCATCTGAGCTATCCTGCGATTCGTCATCTGACTAGCAGGTGGCATTGGTAGCAATCCTGAGATTACTACTTTTCAGGTCCTATCTTTTAATTTAGCTTCTAGCTCCCTAAATTCGTCTTGTAGGATCTCATCCCATTTTTTATCTGCATCGTTGATACCGAGATGCATCACGACAACTGGCTGTTCATCCTCCATTTTCAGAATGCGCTGCACCCGCTCTGAGACATCCTTGATCCTTGCACCAGGGACGCAACATACCATCCTGGAATCTCTGTTGTGGCCGCAGAAACGTCTATGTATTCCCGTTACAATTGAATCCCCTATCACTATAGCTCTCCCACTCTTTTTCCTGCCCTCCTTTGCAGCAGAGTCACCCACGGTGCCATGAAATTGGCTGCTGCTGCCTTCCCCTGATGAGTCATCCCCCTCAAGAGTACCCAAAGTTGTGTATCTGTTTTGCAGGGGGATGACCGCAGAGGCACCTTGCACTGCCCTTCCTGTTGGTCAGCCATTCCCTATCTGGCCGTGTACGCTTTACCTGTGGCAAGACCAACTCACTAAACGTGCTATTCACGTCATTCTCAGCGTTATGGATGATCCAGAGTTCATCAACCCGCAGCTCCAGTGCCGCAATGCAGTCCAACAGGAGCTGCAGACGGATACACTTCGCGCACACGTAGTCATCAGGGACACCGGAAGCATCCCTGAATTCCCACAGACTACAGGAGGAGCATAACAGTTGTCCGAGCTGTCCCTTAGATAACTTAACCCTTATTTAAACTTAATTTGGGAACAACAATGTTGTAGCTTAATTACTAATAATGAAATGAACAAGAAAAGCTACTTACCAATCATCAGCCAATCACTTATCCCCTTGGCTGTGACGTCACCTTTCGATGACTTTCGCCTTCTTTTTTGCCTTTTGACTCTGCTGCAGCTGCAGCAGCTGGCCTTTATAGGCCTCCACGCGCTCGCCTCTCTGTCGCTGCTCTCCTTTAGTGATGCTGATTAGATTCGGATAGAATCTTAGGGTTGAAAATCTTCTCTTGTAACAGGAACCTTGGTTTTTCCGGTACCCAGGATCCAGTCTAACTCACTCATGGATATAATTCCCGTGAGATTACTAAGACTCATAGTTATCCCACCATGCTACGTGGAATGTGCATCTATATATTCGCCCAGATACTCCATATTCCAGAATCTGCTCTCTATGGGACTGTCTGACTCGAGATGGCAGTCAACATATTAGACATTGAAAGACTTGATTATTACCAGTATTGACACGGTAGCCAATTATGTTCGGTCTATGGGATAGTCAATCATACTTACGCTTAACCCAAATTTCAGGATTGAGGCGTCATATTAATACACTTTATTTGTCAAATAATTGATACAGTTCTTTAATTGCAGTGTCCTTGCGCATGGTACTGAAAATTCTTCACCTGCAAAGGATTCATCTGGTGTTGTAAACTTGTGGTCTTAACTGCTCATGCTAGTATAATTTGTCAAAGGCAAATCATGCTTGACTGAATTGATGAATTTTCGAAAGACACTTGATGAAATGCCGCATAGCAGGTTTGCTGGCAAAATTGAAGCCCATGGTATTAAAGGGACAGTAGCTGCATAGATTCGAAATCCGCCGAATGACAGAAAACAGAGAATCGTGGCGAACTTTTGTTATTTTGACAGCGGATAAGTACACAACGGTATCCGCCAGGTGGCGCTGTTGGGACCACTGCACCTTTAAGATCATTATTAATTTTCTGGAATTGAGTACTGAGGACGGAATATCAAAGTTTGCAAATGTCACAAAGTTGCAAGTAGTAAAATGAGAGGAACGTACCAGAAGTCAGGAAGACATCGTCAGGCCAGAGACTTTAACAGACCCATTGCAGTGGACAGTTAAAGCAGAAAATTGCAGAGTGATGCATATTGTAGGTACAAATGAGGAGAAGTAATATGAACTAAATGGTACAATTTAAAAGCGGCTGGAGGAATTCGGGAACCTGTTACTTCACAGAACCGAGAAGATTTGTGTAGATTTAATCATGAACGGCATAGTAGTTGTAGGAAAATTGTTTCCAGTGGCTGGGGTCTTGTTAACCAGCGGACACAGATTTAAATTCTTGACAAGAAATCTAGTGGGCAAATGAGGAATTTTTTGTACACCTCGAATTATTATCGTGAATGACGAGACTGAAATGTTGGATAATCCGACTTCATTACTAACAGTCACGAAGGAATTGGATAAATATTTGATAAATAAAATTATGAAAACTATGGGGCTGGACCAGCTGAGTGGGACTAATTGTACATCTCTTTCCATGACCTGGCAAATGCACGATGGCCCGAATCACCTGCTTATGTGCTAATTAATCCTACAAATTTTTCAGCGCATGTCCGAAAGTTATTGTCTTGAATATTCATGCTATCTGGATCGAAATTCCTGAAAGGTTCGGGTGTGTTGCGTATTTTATCAGGTTAATTATGTACTCGTGATGTGATGCTATTCTGTCAACCCGTGCTAACTACATCTGTGTAATATGTGATTGTGTTAAACCTCGACGTTCCCACATCAGGTAACGTTTCCTTTCTGCCGCAATGTCATCTATATTGAGCTAATTTTGTTTTCTACATGTGAAACCGTGGATATTCACCATGCCCTTCTCCTGATTCGCTCCTTTCCGTACATCATGTTGATTTCTGATGCTGCATCTTCTACATTCAGTCTCACCATTTAATGATTTTAACAATTCGGGAAATGGACATTTCACCACATTGTTCAACTGCTCTCTGAACTTATTCTGGGTCACGGCATAAATACAAGTGTTTTTGCAGCAACTCAGGAGCTGAAGCATGAATCCTATTTCTTTCATGTAAGAAGGTAGGTGTAGAGTATCATAAACTAAATACCGCAAGCGGTTCCAAATAGAAAAATACATAAACACAGCCCATAACAGAATGAAATTCCCTGAATTAATGAGCAGTAAAATGATTGATATCCTTCGTCACTCATCTCTATGTCACTGGGAATCCCAGCACTGCTGTGATCCCGGAGTCTCCTGCGGGCTCTGCTGCCCACTAAAATGTGTCTGATGGTTAAAGTATTGAGTAGCAGAATCAGAACAAATGGGATGCAAGGGGTAAGAATAGAACGAACAAGCTCGAGTGTTGCCCACAAATGTGAAACCATAACAAGAGCACTCACTTAACAGAACCAGGGGGTATTTGTAAACGAGTACCAAGGTAAATACATAAAGTACCAGAAAATATTATTTAAACAGCTTAACACATTCACTGTCCCAAAAATCACAGCCGCGGTTTTCTCAGTGCAATATTTCGTTTTTAGCTTCTGGCAACAAACTGCCACGAATCGATCAAAATGTAAAATGACGGTGAACCAGAGAGAACAGTCTGTGGCTGCATAAAGCAAGACGGCATGGATATTGCACACGGGGATTCCCCGCAAAAAATCCAGACGATGAGCAATTGGAATCTGCCTCAAGATCAGGTCAGTAATAAGGACCAATAGATCCGCCGCTGCCTTGGCCACCAAGTAGCAAGTGACACATTTGGAGAGAGCGCATTTTTCCCGAGATCGGATCACAATCGTCATTGAGTTAGCTGTGAGGAAGGGAAATCAACAGTAAATTAACACAACAGGTCGAAAGTGAATTCAGCGGGTTGATGGGGTTGTGATAAAATTTCTACACTTATTACAGCTTCCAGTGATAGAATTTAATAATGTTCCTGAGAAAGAGCTTTCTGCTGGAGACAGCATGACAATGTAAACTGTGCAACTCACTAATCACCAATGAATTGTAAACTGAACCCGGGAATGGGATTTAATATTGCAAGAGTATGTGCCATCTAATCAGGGGATCAATAATGAAGTGGCTTTCGCCCTCATCTCCAGGTGTGTTAACTCATTGCCTTCTGCTGCAGGAACCCTGGACCCATCGACCTTCTGGGATTCTGTTCCCAGTCTGCACCGAATCAGGAGTTACTTTCGGTAATTGGACTATGCCTGAAATGGCTGGGTGGGTCATTATGGGCTTTGAAACAGCGGATGATTCGGAGAATTCCCGGCAGCAATTACAGGAGTTCGTCCGGTGAGAGTGACTCAGTGACCGGAGGAGAATAAATCAGTGACCTGGGAGGGTGATTCAGTGACTGGGGGAGAGTGAGTCAGTAACCAGGGAGAGTGAGTCACTTACCGGGGAGGGTGAGTCAGTGACCAGGGGAGAGTGAATCAGTAACCAGGGAGAGTGAGTCAGTGACCGGGGGACAGTACGTCAGTAACCGGCGGAGAGTGAGTCATTGGCCCTTCAGATAGACCCGAAGAGCCTGAACAAAATATAAAGGAGCAAAGCGAGTTAGGATATTGTGTGTAAACTGGGCTGTGATTTCTTCTGAGCCGAATGCTGAAGGCATTCCTACGCGGTATCAGGGCATAAAAAGATATTGTTTGAGATTAGGAAGGGAAAAATATTTAACATATTAATCTGGTGTGAAAGCATGTAACAAAACAGAGCAATGCTTCCACATGCACGTAAATCTGACATTTTACATTCAGTAAAAATAACACGTTATTAAATAATATTTTAGACGACTTTCAAATCACCGATCCTCCAAATGGTTCCACATAATCTCGACTATAAATGTTCGAAAACTATGACCAGTCCTGTTTTGAGGATGGCCCGCACCTGACGTTTCCTTCTCTCCCCAAATGCTCTGTCTGTTTATATCTATATGTGCTGGTGTAAAATGGGCAATGAGAAATCAGTCCAGCCTTATACAACCCGCATTAATGTGAAGGCAATATACGATAGTGTATAACCGGCAGCAAATTCCAAGCGCTCGATTTAAAAGGTGGCGCAAAGTTCAAACTGTCTGCTGCTGTGTGATTAGATATTTTTCTGATCGTGTTTAATATAACATAGATTAAATTAACCACTTTGTGGTGTGTTGAAATCTCTGCATCCAATTAGATGATTTGTTTACCCGGAGTTCAATATCGGTGGTTGAGATTTAATTAAATATCCAACCCCAACTACATCAGCGCTAACCCAGAGTTCTGTATCTGTGGTTGAGATTTGATGGAACTCCAATTGACGTGGTAAATTTCATCAATAAAGTGATCTCACCATTCATTGTACTCCCTGACAATCAACAGGAATTAGTTGCACGGAAGCAGTGCAAGTGATGGGGCAGAGTAAGAAGAGGTCTCATTAAGAGATTCTCCTGAAGGGTGCTTGATGGACACGGAGTGGGGATTCCTTCTTCACAGATACGATCGGAAATCAATCCATTTATCTATAACTGGAGACACATTCAATCACGAATGAATATGTTATCCCATCCTAACCTCCCAGAACAATGACTTATTATGGAAAGAGATTGTACAAAGAGGGTCAGCAGACTGGATCTGGATCAAGATGGACATTATCAAACATTTGCGGTGTGTTTCTGAGCTTTCTGCGACGACTGCCTTCCCCCACTTGGAATAATTCACTCTTCCCAATGCACGGTGATCGATTCTGGAAACCCATGAGCACATCTGTCCAATGCACTCTGCAGACACAGACTCTAAGAGAATCATCCAGTTAGATTGCAAGTGTTGGAAATTAACAAAAGAGTCAGTTCTCTATCAGACCCTCTCACATGGAGAAAAGATCAAAAGGTGATATTTGCGATTCACTGCACTCAGATAAGTCAACGGGTGAATGTGACACAGCCGCATTGGGGAATCACAGAGCATTATCAGCCGCACATCCAGAGAGAAAATGTGGTGTCAATTAATTTCTGGATATTGTGACCTCAATGAGATAATGCAGTCACACAGTTAAACATGATCTACAACATGTGTAGCTGGACAGAGTGACTTACCAGGGACTCTGACCACAGCTAGATTGGTGTAGTATATCTTTTGTATCTCAGAAACGAACGCTAGTGTTGTAAACTCACTGATTGTTAAATGCATTCTTCTCCTCTCAGTAGAGCCGCTGATCCCTGTGAGTGCCGGAGTTGATGCTCTCTGCGAGACTGTGGTACAACACATTGAGATGTTTGCCGCATTAATAGAAGAGATAAACTCTCCAGTAATACAATTATGGTCCATGGAGAGGTACATTAATTACAGTCAACGAACAAACACATTTAATTAATCTGTGGGGTGTGATATCATACAGTCACTGAACAAACACATTCACTTAACCCCTTTCAAACCAACACTCCTTGCACCACTAAATACACTTATGGATGTACAGTAGAATGGCCCATTGTTGTGAAAGTACTTTATTAATGAGCAAGGACAAAAATGTTAAATCAACAGTCTGAGCACACTGATTGTCAACTTGATTTCTTCAAGCTTGTCAGTCGGCTCGCTTTTTGCGGTCACATACAAGGCCATCTCCGATAGCTTCGTGTACCGATCACCATCCACAGCCACTATTGCATTCCAACTCCACTTCAAGCTGTATCTACGCACGTGAACAATCTCTCCACAATTCACTTACGACTTTTGGGCCCTGCAGTCTGACTAACTTGTTCATCTTCCAAGGTAGTTCTGCAGCTCTCGAGCAGCTCCACCAGTCACTCACTGGCAGTTTTGATGTCTTTGTCCCTGGTAAAACTCATACCCTCTCCTACACTTATCCTTTTCTCAGGAATGGGTCCCATTGTATCTCTCCTAGGTCCAAGGCCATTATTTACTCGTATCTGGTCCACAACTGGTTTAATCATTTAATATCGAAGCTGGCTCTTCAAATACAGCCCTGTCAGATCAAGCATCTTTCACCCTAAGCAGATCCAATATCCAATATTGTCATGGAAAGCAAACATAGACCCCGTCTTCCTTTCAAAACTAACAACCATATTGTTAAACACCTCTGCCCTATCCCTTCTACACACACCTCCAAGATCAACTTCGAAGAACTGATGGAATTATTTGTCACTGATTCTGAAATTATCTATTCACCTGTTTTTGGCTCATCTCCTTCTCCATCCCCATCAAGGAAAACATCTCCTGCTCTAGCACCGAATTATGATCCTTCGCTAGATTTTCAAATATTTCCCCTCATGTACTATCCGAGCTCATCGTGTCAATGAGGCTAACCTTCTGCTATAGTGAATCCATTTAATGCAAACTCTGACATCCAAACTTTACTTCCTGGTGCACATGTTAACTGCACATTTAAAAACAGAGCCACCATCACATCAAAGCATTTCTGGTAAAGAAGGCCCACCATCACCTCATGAACTGCCTGATGAAAGAAAATTTCCATCATCACCTTAAGTCTCTCCCGTTTAATTAGAGAGCCCATCATCACCTCAAGGCTCATCCGGTTAAAGAGGATGCCGTTGATCACCACTCTGACTGCCCGCTTAATTAAGGACCACCATCACCTCAGTTATTGAACAGTAAACGAGAAGACCTTTCATCACCAATAGGACAGCCCGCTTAGATAAGGTCCAACATCCCGTCAGGATTTCACCACAAGGACCGCTTATTGTTGTCGTTTTTGGGTCTGTCCGTCTGTTCAATTGTTCAACATTGACAACATATTCGGTGTAATTATATGGTTTTATTTAGCATAGGCAAGAATGAATACCTTACAATTTTTAATCAGCAGTTTACAAAGTACGATTGAGAATAATATGATTCCTGTCCTTTCGGTAGAAGATGCGACCCATTCCGCAGACTTCCTACACACATACGCATGGCCACCTGTCTGTTAACTACGTGGATCTTCTACATTGAGAGAGAACCGACAACCCTGGGATATACCACAAAAACCGGAAATGTGGAGAAGTTCATCCAACCACAGACACTGGTCTTCGGCCACTGTCATTAAGCTTTTGTTGACGATGAAACCAGTGGATTTTAAGACAATGAGACTTTTAACTGTAAATAAAACCTAGGTACAAAATTATTACTTCCACTAATTGAAAGAGAGGACAAGTTATCCTAAAGTACTACAATTGTGGACTAGCAAACTTCATATTAATCTGCAATCCAGCATAACATAATACTCAAGAATAATAACAGAGGATTATCACTGATTATATTTCAAAAGCTATCAAGAGTACATAGTGGGTGTATCCACAGTCAAAGAATAGAGATAAGTGCTCAATTCGATAATTTTGAGATAAGGCCGACATCCAAACCATGGTCAACACATTCACAGAAGCATAGGAGACCATGTGACTTATAGTAAACATTCGTAAGACGAAGGTACTCTACCAAACTTTCAATCGCCACACAGTACCGGCTGCAGAGGATAAAAATCCACGATGAAGACTTGGACAACGGGGACCATTTGCCATACCTCGGGAGCCTACTGCCAACAAGGGTAGACTTCAATGACGGTCAAACACCGCCTTCAGTGCATCAGCGCAGGCATCGTTCACCTGAGGAAGAGAGTGTTTGAAGACCAGGACGTCAAACCCTGCACCACGCTCATGGAATACAGCAAATAGTAATACCAGCCGTGCTTTATGTTTCAGAGACATGGACTATGTATAGCAAGCATCTCACAGCAATGGAGAAGTTACACCAAATCTGGCTCCGCAAGATCCTGCCAATCCATTGACAGGATCTGCGCACCAACGTCAGTGTTCATGCTCGGGCAAACATCCCCAGCATCGAAGCATTGACCACGTTAGATCAGCTCTGATGGACGGGCCACATCAGCTGCATGACCGAGACGAGACTTCCAAAACAAGAGGTCTACGCTGTGCTGCGACACGGCAAGCAAGCCACAGATGGGCAGAGGAAAAGCTTCTTGGAAACCCTAAAATCCATGTTGAAAATATGTAACATCCTC
Organism: Pristiophorus japonicus; assembly: GCF_044704955.1. NCBI lineage: Eukaryota > Metazoa > Chordata > Chondrichthyes > Pristiophoridae > Pristiophorus > Pristiophorus japonicus. The sequence continues at coordinate 67,055,227 of NC_091999.1, forward strand.
ACCGACACCTGGCAATGCCGGCCCAAGAACGTTCAAAGTGAAGGAGAAGCATCTGGGAAGGTGCGGAGCACTCCGAGTCTCTTCGCCTGGAGCAAACGGAAACCAAGCTCAAGCAGTGGAAGGAGTACATGAGAACCCAAGCACCCCACCTACGCGTCCCTTCTTTCAGCGTCCCTTCAACTACCGTCTGCTCCACCTGTGACAGAGACTGGAGATCCCACATCGCAGTCATCAGTCACATAAGAACTCGTCTTTAATTTGTAAGCAAGTCATCCTCGACTCCGAGGGACTGACTAAGAAGAAGAAGGGGCATTATTTAATAAAGCTTTTATAACATCTGATATTATATATGTGAAATATGAGGTGATTCAAGGTTAGTTGCTAGAAGCGGTCGTGAGGAATATGGTTTGTGAGGAGAATAAGGAAGTAGAAGAAAACGGAATGGGGATAATGTATGGGATGATTGTGAGGGCAATGCCACAGGATTCGGTGGAAGAAATAACCGTGAAAATCTCCAGAGGACGTCAAGTGCATCCTGCATTTCCAAGCTTTCTGCTGGAGCGAGCAGAGGAGTCGGTCCAATTAGACACCTGTAACACTCATGGTTTCTTTGGGATATTTAGGCAATGAAGTTTCAAGGCCCCAGTAGATCAGGAGTTTTGGAAGAGGATTTCCCCACAGCTGGACGACAACACGATTTTGATCGGGGTGTGGGTGAATTTTAAATATCCAGAGTGGATTGAAATGTATTTTAAATTGGTTCATAACCGGATTTTTACCATGATTGCTGTGTGTTATTTGAGCAAGTGGAGGTGGCAACTTGCACTGTGTGTGGGACACGAGATTTGACTGTCCCATGTACTGGTGATATGTCCTCAGTTAAGTGAGTCTGATATTATGTTGGACAGTTGTGTGAGGTTTCCTTGCTGGGTGGGGTAAGAAGAATGGGAATGGGATTTCCATATGTATTAAATATTGAGATGGAGATAGCAGCAGGATCTGCTCGAGTCTGCAATGCGGCGATAAATTTAATGTCCAGTTTGGCTAGATTAGTGATTGTGCAAAGTAGGAATTTCCTTTTTGACAAGGGGAGGAGAATAAAATGAACGAGTATTTTAAATAAATGCTAAAACATCATTAGCAGACTCTGTGGGTGATCTGTTCGGAAAGGAATTTTCAGTAATAGATAATGATCAGTTTTTAATGTACTATACTTTGGTGAATGTCACAGGAGACACATTAAACTTCATGTTTTGTCGTTAATAAGTGGTGGAGGGGTGACTGTGTGGCCTGGCGTAATGGATTTGGATGATACAATGTAATGATGAAGATTTATTGACACGAATTTGAACAAAATAAGGTGATAGACTACTGATCCATTGTTCACCACGCGAGGTTTTGAGTCATATCCGTGTCGTTGCAGTGTTGAACGCTTTATGAGGCTCCCCAGGCTGAGAGTAGTGCATTAACTTTTTATTGCCTGTGGGCAACTTATAAAATATAAAGTTTGGAGGGAAATTCAAACGGCTCAGCACGTGAAAAAATAATTTTAATTAACGTATCTGCAATATTTAGCTCATCGATCTGAAAGGTTAACCTGTATTCCCCTCTCCACGGATGGTCACAGAAACACAGAGATTTTAGGTGCAGGAGTAGGACATTCGGCCCTTCGAGCCTGCATCACGATTCAATAATATCATGGCTGATCATTCAACCTCAGTACCCCTTTCCTGCTTTCTCTCCATACCCCTTGATCCCTTTAACCGTAAGGGCCACATCTAACTCCCTTTTGAATATATCTAACGAGCTGGCCTCAACAACTCTCTACGGTAGAGAATTCCACAGGTTAACCATTCTCTGAGTGAAGAAGTTTCTTTTCATCTCAGTCCTAAATGGCTTACCCCTTATCCTTAGATTATGAACCCTGGAGCTTCAGAGTGTTTCCAGAATGTTCAAATAATTCCATTCTCAGCTTCTGCGGTATTTTGCTTTGCGTTTTATGAAGTTGCTCCTTGTGCAACGAAAAGCGCAGAAAATAAAGTGAAAATTGAAGAGAAAGACGCCTTGACAGTGTGAGTCTTGGTATTCAGGAGTGGAATTGTCGGCTCCTGGTCCGGATACCCGGGTTGGATTCCCGGCCAATGCAATGTTGCAAGTCTCATTAAATTATTTCAGTAAACGTATTAATTTCAAGAAGTTACACAAACCGCTGAGCAAAGAAAGACAATTTTAAGACAATGTATCAAACGTTCCATCGATTTGATTTCCAGAGAAAAAAATGAGTGAAGGAAGGTAACACAATCCTCTCACACCCGTGGCACAAACCTCACGAAACTGCTCAGAGCTTCCACAAGGAGAGAAAGGTGGGCCCCGAGCGAGAAAGGAGAAGGATTGGGTGGCAGCATTCGGGTAAACTTTGGGAGCGCCCGTCGCTGCGGTATAATTTTGCGTTGTGATGTGCGTTTGAAGGGCGTTTGAGAGTCAGAGACTTCCAGAGGGCAGGAGCCGGCGAGGTTGAAGCGCAGGGAATGTCGCAGGAACCCGGGGCCTCACACATTTAAATCATTAAAAGCACAAATCGAAAATCAGACCCTGAGACCCAGTAGCAGCGGGTAACTGTACCTCGCATATAACAGAGCTGAAACAGATACAATCACAGTGTTTGAATATTTAAGGGTCAGTAGCTTGCCCACGAACACAGCAGCCCCCTGCACTAATGGATAATAATTTCATTGATGGTATTCTCAGCTTCGATTCCCTGCCACAGTTGTTCTCCACACTGGGAATAAAATATCAAAGAATGAAATGAATGGTCGGTTTATTTATCGTGAAATTCAATGAATACCAAACTTCGCTGTGTGTCATTACCCGCAAGTGACGCTCTCATTCCAAAATATGCTCTTTATTAAAATACATACTTTTAAAAAATTTCAAAATATACTTTATTCATGTAAAAATTTGCACGATACATTGGAAAGCAGTTCAGTACATTAGGATGCGGCCAGCAATTCCATGCAACACATTTGAATGCTGACGGCAGTTCTGTTCAATACATTTGCTTGCTTTACATTTCAAGGTACAATTCAGTACAATCCAGGATACATTGTAATACATTTATCAAATTACGTTACATACGGGACTGGAATGGGTGAGGGTACAGTTACATTTCTTTGCAACATACATTAATAAACAGAACTTGCATTATACATGGCACGACATAGGTGTTTTCAAATCAATGCGCTCTCTGTATACAAAAAGTTTACAAGTACAGGCCGAGGGGTGCTTTATACTGATTCCAGCCCCTGGGATTACCGTGGCGATAGGGCTTTAAACTACGGTTCTTCCCCACCGTGCCTTTGCGGCGACTGCACCAATTCTCAGTGCGTCCATCAGCACGTACCCCTGGACCCTGGATTGCAACAGTCTGGAACACGCTGACTTGGAGATCTCCTTGCTCTGGAAGACCAGCAAGTTTCGGCAAGACGACAGTGCATCTTTCACTGAGTTGTTGGCCCTCCAGCAGCAGATGATGTCTGTCTCGGTGTATGTCCCTGGGAACAGCCCGTACAGCACAGACCCTGTGTTATGGAGCTGCATTGGATGAACTTGACAGCAACCACTGCATCTGTTTGCAGACCTGCCTTGAAAATGTGCAATTCTGAAGGAGATGGGTGACAGTCTCGTCTGCCCCGCAGCTGACCCGGGGGCATCGTGCCGTGCTGCTGAGACGCTGGCTGTGCATGAAGTATCTGACGGGCAGGGCCATCCTCACCGCCAAACAAGCTACGTCTTGGTGCTTGTGTGAATGCTCTGGCGATGAGATATTCTGCCAAACGAGATAGACAGTCTGCTCGGGGAACCACCCGATAGGGTCCACCCTCTCCTACTTTCATAGGGGGTCCAGGACCTTACGTGCCAACCACTGCTTCATAGCCTTGCGGTCAAAAGGGTTTTTTCGGAAAAACTTTTCCACGAAGGACAGGTAGACAGGCATGGTCCTACTGATGGGGACGTTTCGCGGTAGCATGGCCAGACCGATCCTTCGCAACACCGGGGACAAGTAGAACCTGAGCACGGAGCGAAAGTTGGTGTTTGCGTACCGAGGGTCTGTTCACAGCTTGATGCAGCTGCACACAAAGGTGGCCGTCAGGATGAGGGCCACGTTCGAAACATCCTTTCCTCCACTGTCCAGAGATTTGTACATCGTGTCTCTGCAGACACGGTCCATCTTCCACTTTCCCAGTTTTTGTTTCACTTAGGCGATACGTTCTTCCCAGTTTTTGGCGCACGCCCCGTCTGCTGCGAACCATATTCCCAACACCTTCAGGTAATCTGGCTTAACGGTGAAGGGAATAAAGAATCGGTCGTTCCAGTTGTCAAAGAACATGGCCTCGCTTTTGCTGCGAATGACCTTCACTCCCGAGGCCAGTTCAAACTGGTCGCAGATTGTGAGCAATCTGTGGACCGCCTGCGGATCTGAGCAAAATATAGCGACTTCGTCCATGTACAGGGAGGTCTTGACCTGAGCACCTCCACTGCCTGGCATCGTCATGCCTCTAATGCCCGCATCCTTCCTGATGGACTTGGCAAAGGGCTCGATACAACACACAAACAAGACAGAGGATAGAGGACAGTTTTGCCTGACTCCAGAGCTGATTGGAAGTTCTTTCTGTTTCCCACCCGTTGATTAGAACTGTGCTACTGATAACTGTGTAGAGCAGTTGGATCCAAATGCGGATACCCTCCCCAAACCCCATTTTGGAGAGCACGTCCATCAGGTACGTGTGCGATATCCTGTCAATGGCCTTCTCCTGCTCTAAGCTGATTAAGCAGGTGTCCACCCTCCTGACCAACACATAGGCGATCGTATCCCTGAGTTGCGCGAGGGTATAAGAGATCTTCCTGCCAGGGACAGTGCAGGTCAGGTCCCGGTGAATCACCAGCTCAAGAGCAGACTGGATCCTGTTGCCGATGACATTTGACAGGATCTTGTATCCACATTGAGCAGCGAGATGGGCCGCCAGTTTTTGATGTATTCCCTCTCCCCCTTCTGCTTATAGATGAGGGTGATGATGACTTTCCTCATCGATTCTGACATGTTGCCGGCCAGAAGCATACCCCCGTACACCTCCAGCATGTCTGGGCCCATCCAGTCCCACAGAGCCGAATACCACTCGACCGGTAAGCCGCCGCTTCTGTGAGTTTTATTCGTCTCGAAGGACCGGACTGCCTTTGTCAGCTCATCCAGTGTTAGCGTGTGTTCCAGAATCTCCTACTCGCTGTCGTCTAAGACCTCCGAGAACGACGACAGGACAGACTGGGTGGCCGCGCGTTCTGTGGGTTTGACGTCATACAGCTTGGCATAAAAGGATTTGCTGATCCTCAGTATGTCAGGCTGCGAAGACGTTACGGAAGCGTCTTCTTCCTTTAGGCTGGTGATCACAGAGCTCCCCCTGTGTTCCTTTTGGTAGAAGAAACGCGAACACGTCTCATCCTGCTCGACGGAGCGGACACTGGAGCGGAAGATGATTTTGGAGGACTTTCAGGCAAAGAGCGAGGCATGCTGACCCTTCTCCATTTCGTCTTCCTCCGCGACATCGACCCCCATCGACTGCAGCAGGAGCAGGTTTTGCATACTCTTCTGGAGTTGGGACTATTCCCTCTCTCTCCCTCTCGCCTCCTGAACAGCTTTGAGAATGAAGGACCTCTTGATGTTCGTATTGATTGTTTCCCACCAGTGCATCGGGGAATCGCAGAAGGGTTTTACGGTTCTCCAACCTTTGTAATCCCTCTTGAGCACCTCAACGTTTTCCGCAGTCAATAGTTTCCATATGCCACTGCCAAATTTCAGTTTTTCCTGTGTGTGACAGTCGGCCAGTAGGAGGCAGTGGTCAGAGAAGAACACCAGCGTGACGTCGGTGGATCTGACCTTGAGCCTTTGCCACTTAAACAGGAAGTCTATTCTGGAATGGACGGACGTGTCTGGTCTCGATCAGGTGTATCTGCGCTGTGCTCCATCTGCAGAGTTGCTGAGGACGTCGCACAGCTTGCCATCTTTTATGGCATCCATCAGGAGTCTAGACGTGACGTCCAGTTTGTTGTCGGCACTGCTAGATTGTTCAGCCGCATCGATGCAGTTGAAGTCACCGCCCGGAATGACCGTCCTGGACGTTGCCAGTCGCAGTGGGAGCTGCTGGAAGAGGGACAGCCGCTCGTTCTTGAGAGCTGGGGCATAAACGTTAATTAACCTGAGAGGGGAGCTTTTGTACATTACATCCGCTACGAGGAGTCGGCCGCCCACCACCTCTTTAACTTCGGTGATGGTGAAGTGGCCTCTCCACAGCAGAATGCCCAGTCCGGAGCACCGGCAGTCATTGCGTTCTGACCATATGGATGGTCCCAGGGCCCACCATCGTGAACGCAGCCGATAACTGCTGAAGTGCGGCAGACCGCACTCCTATCCCAATCCACAAAAGGTAAACAATCCGACGCTCTCCTGATAAACTTATCTGCAGGAGTTGCCGTGTTGAGCATTTCATCCTCCTCCAACGCCTCTCCACCGTCGTCCAGCTGGATGTGACTGCAATCCCCTCGGTCGATTTTTATCTAACGTGTAGTTGCCACAGAATCACCTGCAATAGCTATTCATCCCGCTCTGACACCATTAATTCTGGTGTCCACCAAGGAGCAATCTTTGGCTCCTCCTATATCAGCCACTTGCTGCACCTTGGCGATATCATCCGGAAACACAGCGTCACATTCCACATGTACACAGGTGACACACAGATTTACATCACCACAAGCGCTCTCCACCATTCACAGTCTCCATATGATCAAGGTCCGACATGAAGTGCTGGATGAGTGAACATTTTTTCCAACTATATATTGTGAATATTGAAGCCTTTGTTTTCAGTCCATGCAAAAAGATCTGTTTCCTAGCCATCCAGTCACGTCATTTACCTGACAACTTTTTGACGCTGAAACAGACGGTTAGCAACTTTGGTGTCACATTTGAAACCAAGATGAGCCTCCATGCACCGATCCTCTCTATTCACACCAAGATCACCTATTTCCAGTTCCATCTGACTGCATCGCTGCCTCGGCTCATTTGCTGCTGAAACCCTATCACTGCCATTGTTCCCTCTAGATTTGACTATGCCAATGCGATGCTGGCCGGCTGCCCACGTTCCATCCTCCTTAAATGTGAGGTCATCCAAAACTCTACCACCCGTGTCCTAACCAGTACCAATTCACGATCACCCATCACCCCTGAGCTTGCTGTTCAACATTGACTCATGGTTAAGCAATGTCTCTATTTTAAAATGCAAATAAATGGTTCCAAGACCCCCACCGTGGCCTCGTTCCCTCCCTATCTCTATAATCTCCTTTGGGACACCCAAAAGGGGCCCTAATGTAGAGTAAAATCCAGCCTCCTGGATTCAGTTTAACGTTGGCCTCAATGAAACAAAGCTTCGGTTGGAGTGTACCACGGGCGGCCAATAGATATAATTCCTGTTACACGAGCTCCGAATTTTAATCCCAACACCTTGACTTGACCAAGTGTGAAAATCCCACCGTGAACAGATAATGCCCAGCTCGCAGCTTTTATTACTTTGAGGATAGGTAAGAAACAATAGTTTACCGCTGACTCCCCAGAGTTACCAGTGTGGGTAATCACACTGCAGCAAACTCGGAAACTGTGTGTTTGTGTAACATGCTTCCTGTGCATCGCCGATGCAGCGCCAGCAATCCGGGTCCCATCACTAGTTATTTTATCATTCGCTCCAGCTTGTATTTAGACATTTCAGCAGCATTGCAAGTGGTTAAAGTGCTCAAAAGTGTTAAAGTATTTATGTATGTCATATCTGAATAGCTACCTTTCTGTTGATTGCAACGCTCTGTATTTTACGGAGCATAAGTCTGGTATATCACAGGGTTCCTGCTGCTAAGCTGTGGAGCGGGATGACTCTCCGATTATGTGTGACTGTCCTACTAGCGCGTATGAAAAATTTATTATTACATTACACCATAAACCTGCGTCATTGTGAAACTGACCTCTTTTTAGTCACTGTGGGGTCAAACAGTAGGATAGCACCCTGCTCGCTGTTGGACTGCGCATAAAACACAGGATTGAAGTATAAGTGATGATTGAAATTATAACACGTGCAAAGTGAAATAATAAAGATTATTTGCAGAAAAGGCACAAAACCTATTTAGGGTTTATTTATATTATCATTGATGTAATCTGTTAACAAGGCATGGAATCTGTGCGGGCGGTGCTATAAATTAGGAGTGTTCTCGGATTCGAGTATAAAGTTTTCTGTGCAATTAAAGCCAAATGATTGATTAAACTCCAGAAGTTGTCCAGTTTCACCAGTAATTATTATTCTCCTTTGAGGTAACTCAGGCAATAAAGGAAGTGACGTGGATGGATACATAGTTTGTGCCCTCAGGATTTCGACCTTCACGTGTCACAGAAAATGAATGATTTGAGCGAATTATAAATAAGCATTAATTATCACTTGACTTTGTTGTTCGAATTTGTTTTGATGTCCATAATCCTGATTTATTTCACCTCTCCCCTCCCCAAGCAAACTTCGTGACCATTGTGATTCTCTCACGGCGAAAGTGCAGCCTCTCCCAGATGCATGCCTGTTTACCTGGTGGCGACTGATCTACTGGTCCTGATATTTGATGTGATCATGCAACAGAAGAATGAAATGAATGTCCTGGATGCATTCCTGGACTACACTCCGTTCTGCAGTCTGAATTTCTTCCTAATGTTTTCTTCTATTGATTGTTCTGTCTGGTAACTATCGCTTTCACCTTTGATCGATTGTTACCATTTTTTGCAAATAATTAAGAACCCAATATTACACCAACAAACTGCGGTGGTGGTTGGAGAAATAATATGGGGCCTGAGCTATTTGGAAAATGTCCCATTGTACTTTACTTTAGAACCTCAAGTAATACATAACAATATACCGTGGTTCTGTGATGTAAAAGCCAGCCTCTATACTGTACCTATATGGGTGTCATTCTTATGGCATGACGCAGCTTTAATGCCTTTTAATGCCGTTCGATTTGATCCTGATATTGATCCTGATCTGACCATCAGTCACATTCTGCTGAAAAGTAGACTGAGGAGTGGTCTTTGATGCAGCGACAGTGACCCAGAAATGCATAATCGCAGGAAATCCATCCTTTTACTGCTAGTCATATCTTGCAATATGGACGGTAACTTTTATTCATTATGTATGTGAACAAATACAATATCCACATAGGCTACAGTAATCCTTTCACTATCATGCAACGAACAGGACATATGTTGCACGATTTGATGTCCTGCACTAACACCATTATTTATGCTGTGCCGTAGACTAAATTCAGAAAGGAGTTAAAGTTTCTGTTTAAATATCCCTTTGCTCTAATTACTAAGTTAGAAAAATAATTGAAGGGACTGAGTCTTACCAAAACTGACGATGCAGAATTGAGACTCGCTACCATCTTAATTTTCCAAAGCAGGCCGCAGCAAATCGGCCACCTGTTATTTGCTCAACATGATGATATTTTCGGTAGAGTGATTAATGAGCATCCGACCTGCTCCCGCCTGTTTTGTCCCGCACTTGTCGGTGAATTTCACCACGGGCTAGTGGAGTTTTCACCTCTGACGGGGGCGAGGTGAATGAAAGAACAATCGGGTGGCGTTTATAATCGGCAGCAGGAGCAGTTTTATATCCCATCCTGCGTTCTCTAAAATATTTCCGAAGTGTATTTTTAGATCTGAGAAATGTTAACTTTCAACTTGACTCTCTGGCGACGATTTTCATCTTGCCGCTGGAGCCTGGAGCGGGCTGTGCAGATTGGCCTCGGGTGATAAGTCCGTCTTATTCTCATTCCCATTGTAATCCAGGGGTAGCAGCAGAGAGACAACACTGGCTTCGCTCCCTTTATTTACACAGGGAGAAGTTGGCTCGCGATTTGCTCTGCTCCGCTGTATTGGTGATGCTGCTGGTGAAATGTCAGAGTGTTGACACAAGTGGGCTCGGCTGTGTTTCCTGTCATTTAATAGTATTTCCAAAGTCACTGTTTCTGCTCACAAGAGGAGACTGTTTACCTGAGGCCAATGTCGGGGTCAAGCCTTAGCAAGATGAGAGTAGAACATTGAAAATGAAATCAAGTTTATGCTAATAATGTAACAATATTAACAACATTTACTTTAAAATCCTTGGCGTGCCTATATTCGGTGAGCGGTTCTCAATTAAATACATCGCCAGTTTGCGCAATTGTCGATGAGATTTGACCATGTCGATTTAATGTTTAGCAAGTCAGTAATATTTTAATAATGTGACTGAAACATAAGGCATGCATAAAATGTTGATGCAAATTGATTTTTTTAGTAACAAAGCAATTGATTCGCGATGAATAATTCAGCTTGTTCCTGGATCCAATGCAAGTCTGGCGTTGTCTCGCACAGGTTCGGCTCAATCAGATTTGTAATCTAGGAAGTGAAATACAAATGTTAGACAATCCCGAGATGATGGAGTGACTTGCTTATTCTCCTTTCATGGATCTTTTCCTTACAGGAAACTCTCCGTTATTCCACAGTGCAGCCCTTAAGATGGCCATTCCTCCGTTAATACTATCTGTGCCCAGTTACACTGCAAGAAGCCGCTCACTTCAATTTCCATTTCCGCTCAGTCCCATTGGGAAACACATGTTGGTGGCCTTCTCTGCTGGGATGATGAATTCAGGAATTCACAATTTCTGTTTAAAACTGATTCATTAGAAGGACCTGCCGTTCACAAATACCTGACTGCAACTAATCTCCTTCTACCGGTTAGATGCTCAGAGTCCAACAAGGACATCCAGTTTATTGGAAATATTACAGTGAAATGGATTTAGAGGCAAACCCACAGTGCGACAATGCACCGTCCTAACTGGTACTGGGCTCTCACAGCCAGGCTCCCCCCGAGTGCTGTCGGAGAGTTCACATTGGCTCCAGGATTCCTGGGCTTGGGTGGAAGGAAATGGCTGGGGTTCTGCTCCTGATGGCCACCCAATGGCGACTGCAGGATGCGAGGCTCTATGAACACAGGACTTCCGTATCAATGTCAAATATACATTAGAAAGAGAAAAACAGAAAACATCCATTTATGTAGCGCCTTTATAAATCTCAGGATGTCGCAAAGTGCTTCACAGCCAAAGATGCATCAAGTGTATACACGATTGCAATTTGCAAATGGAGCAACCAATTTGCGCACCACAAGCTGCCACCAACAGCCGTGTGGTAATGGACAGATAATCTTTTTTTAGTAATGCTGATTGAGGGATAAACATTTGCCAGTTTCTCCTCATCTCGGTCCAAAATGGCTTACCCCTTATCCTTAGACTGTGACTCCTCCTTCTGGACTTCCCATCATTGGGAACATTCTTCCTGCATCTAACCTGTCCAAACCCATAAGAATTTTAAATGTTTCTATGAGATCACCTCTCATTCTTCTGAACTCCAGTGAATACAAGCCCAGTTGATCCAGTCTTTCTTGATATGTCAGTCCCGCCATCCCAGGAATCAGTCTGGTGAACCTTCGCTGCACTCACTCAACATCAAGAATGTCCTTCCTCAAGTTAGGAGATCAAAATTGTACACACTACTCCAGATATGGCCTCACCAAGGCCCTGTACAATTGTAGCAACACCTCCCTGCCCCTGTACTCAAATCCCCTCGCTATGAAGGCCAACATGCCATTTGCTTTCTCATCAGCCTGCTGTACCTGCATGCCAACCTTCAATGATTGATGCACCATGACACCCAGGTCTCGTTGCACCTCCCCTTTTCCTGATCTGTCACCATTCAGATAATAGTCTGTCTCTCTGTTGTTACCACCAACGTAGATAACCCACGCACCTAACCTATCCAATTCACTCTGCAGCCTCATAGCATCCACCTCCCAGCTCACTCTGCCACCCAAATGAGTGTCATCCGCAAATTTGGAGATACTACATTTAATCTCCTCGTCTAAATGATTAAAGTACAATGTAAACAGCTGGGGCCCCAGCAAAGAACCTTGCGGTACCCCACTCGTCACTGCTTGCCATTCTGAAAATTACCGATTTACTCCGAATCTTTGCTTCCTGTCTGCCAACAAGTTCTCATTCCATGTCATCACACTAGCCCCAATCACATGTGTTTTAAATTTGCACGTTAATCTCTTGTGTGGGACCTTGTCGAAAGCCTTCTGAAAGTCCAAATACACAACATCAACTCAATCTCCCTTGTGCACTCTACTGGAAACATCCTCAAAAAATTCCAGAAGATTTGTCAAGCATGATTTCTCTTTCACAAATCCATGCTGACTTGGACCTATCATGTCACCTCTTTCCAAATGCGCTGCTATAACATCCTTAATCATTGATTCCATAATTTTACCCACTACCGATGTCAGGCTGACAGGTCTATAATTCCCTGTTTTCTCTCTCCCTCATTTCTTAAAAAGTGGGGTTACATTGGCTACCCTCCACTCCATAGGAACTGGTCCAGAGTATATGGAATGTTGGAAGATGACTGTCAATTCATCCACTATTTCCAAGGCCATCTCCTTGAATATTCTGGGATGCAGTCCATCAGGCCCTGGGGATTTGTCGGCCTTCAATAGTATCAATTACCCCAACACAATTTGCCGACTAATAAGGATTTCCCTCAGTTCCTCCTTGTTACTAGACACTCTGAACCATTTTATATCCGGAAGGTTGTTGTGTCCTCCTTCGTGAATACCGAACCAACGTACTTGTTCAATTGGTCTGCCATTTCTTTGTTCCCCGTTATGACTTCTCCTGATTCTGACTGCAGGGGACCTACGTTTGTCCTTACTAACCTTATTCTCTTTACATATCTATATACATTTTGGAGTCCGTCTTAATATTCTCTGCAAGCTTCCTCTCGTACTCCAATATCCCTGCCCTCATCAAACCCTTTGTCCTCCTCTTCTGAGTTCGAAATTTGCCCAGGCCAAGTTCACTGCTATTTCTTGCCAATTTGTATGCCACTTCCTTGGCTTTAATACCTTCCCTTTTTTATTTTTATTCCAGAAAGGGATGTACAATTGTTGTAGTTCATCCATGCGGTCTCTAAATGTCTGCCATTGCCCATCCACTGTCAACCCCTTAAGTATAATTCGGCAATCTATTAAAGCCAATTCACGCCTCATCCATCAAAGTTACCCTTCTTTAACTTCTGGACCATGGACTCTGAATTCACTGCTTAATGTTCTATCCTAATGCAGAATTACACCATATTATGTTCACTCTTCCCCAAGGGGCCTCGCACAATGAGATTGCTAATTCATCCTCTCTCATTACACAACACCATGTCTAAGATGGCCTCCACCCTAGTTCGTTCCTCGACATATTGGTCTGGAAAACCATCCCTTATGCACTACAGTCTACACTGGGCTCCCTGTGTGAAGCCTGTGATCAGGGTGAATATTAACACACTCACTCACGCATTATCTGCACTGGGCTTCCTGTGTGAGGCCTGTGATCAGGGCGAATATTAACACACTCAAACAATGTATACACTGATCTCACTATGTGAGGCCTGTGATCAGGGTGAATATTAACACACTCACTCTCACACTGTCTACACTGGTATCGTTATGTGAGGCCTGTGATCAGGGCGAATATTAACACACTCAGACACTGTATACACTGATCTACATGTGTGAATCCTTTGATCAGAGTGAATATTAACACACTCTCTCACACACTGTCTGCACTGGGCTCGCTGTGTGAGGCCTCTGATCTGGTTGAATATTAACATTCTCACTCACACACTGTCTGCACTGGGCTCCCTGTGTGAGGCCTGTCATCAGGGTGATTATTAACACATGCACTCACACGCTGTACTCAATGGGCTCTCTGTGTGAGGCCTGTGATCAGGGTGAATATTAACATCCTCACTCAGACACTGTCTACACTGGGCTTCAAGTGTGAGGCCTGTAATTAGGGTGAATATTAACAAGCTCGCTCACACACTGTCTGACTGTTTCCCTGTGTGAGGCCTGTGATTAGGGTGAATAATAACTCACTCACTCAAGCACTGTCTACACTGGGCTCCCTCTGTGAGGCCTCTGATCAGCGTGAATATTAACACACTCACTCACACAGTGTCTACACTGGGCTCCCTGTGTGAGGCATGTGACCAGAGTGAATATTAACACACTCACTCACACACTGTCTACACTGGGCTCTCTGTGTGAGTCCTGTGAACAGGGTGAATATTAACAAACTTACTCAAACTTTCTGCACTGAGCTCCCTGACTGAGGCCTGTGATCATGGTGAATATTAACACTCTCACTGACACACTGTCTACACTGTTCTCCCTTTTTGAGGCCTGTGAACGGGTTGAATATTAACACACTCACTCACACACTGTACTCACTGGGCTCTCTGTGTGAGATCTATGATCAGGGTGAATATTAACACACTCACACACTGTCGACACTGGGCTCCCTGAGTGAGACCTGTGATCAGGGAGAATATTAACTCACTCACTCACACATTTCTACACTGGGCTCCCTGTGTCAAGCCTGTGAACAGTGTGAATATTAACACACTCACTCACACACTGTCTACAGTGGGCTCACTGTGTAAGGCTTGTGATCAGTGTGAATATTAACACACACACTCGCAGAATCTCTACATTGGTTTCCCTGTGTGAGGCCTGTGATCTGTGTGAATATTGAGATACTCACTCACACACCTTCTACACAGGGCTCCCTTTGTGAGGCCTCTGATCAGGTTGAATATTAACACTCTCACTCACACACTGTACTCACTGGGCTCTCTGTGTGAGATCTGTGATCAGGGTGAATATTAACACACTCACACATTGTCTACACTGGGCTCCCTGTGTGAGGCCTCTGATCAGGGTGAAAATTAACACACTCACTCACACACGGTCTACACCGGGCTCCCTGTGTGAGGCCTGTGATCAGGGTGAATATTAACACATTCACTCAGTCACTATCTGCACTGGGCTCCCTCTGTGAGGCCTGTGATCAGGGTGAATATTAACACACTCACTCATACACTCTCTACACTGGGCTCCCTGTGTGAGGCCTGTAATCAGGGTGAATATTAACACTCTCACTCACACACTGTCTACACTGGGCTCCAAGTGTGAGGCCTGTAATCACGGTGAATATTAACAAACTCACACACACACTGTCTACACTGGGCTCTCTCTGTGATGCCTGTGATCAGGGTGAATATTAACACACTCACGCATACACTATCTAGACTGGGCTCCCTGTGTGAGGCCTGTAATCAGCGTGAATATTAACACACTCGCTCACACACTATCTGCACTGGGCTCCCTCTGTGAAGCCAGTGATCAGGGTGAATATTAACACACTCACTCATACACTCTCTACACTGGGCTCCCTGTGTCAGGCCTGTGAACAGGGTGAATATTACGAAACTCACTCACACTTTCTGCACTTGGCTCCCAGTCTGAGGCCTGTGATCAGAGTGAATATTAACACTCTCACTCACACACTGTCTACACTGTGCTCCCAGTTTGTGCCGTGTAATCAGGATGAATATTAACACTCTCACTCACACACTGTCTACAGTGTGCTCTATGTGTGTGGCCTGTGATTCGTGTGAATATTAACACACACTCTCATTCACTGTCTACACTGTGTTCCCTGTTTGGGGCCTGTGAACGGGTTGAATATTAACACACTCACTCACATACTGCCTACAGTAGGCTCCCTGTGTGAGGTCTGTGATCAGGGTGAATATTACACACTCAATCACAGACATTCTACACTGGGATACCAGTGTGAGGTCTTTGATCAGGATAAATATTAACACACACACTCACACACTATCTGCTCTGGGCTCCCTGTGTGAGGCCTGTGATCAGGGTGAATATTAACGCACTCACTCACAAACTGTCTACACTGGGCTACCTGTGTGAGGCCTGTGATCAGGGTGAATATTAACTCACTCACTCACACACTGTCTACACTGGGCTCCCTGTGTGACGCCTGTGATCAGGGTGAATATTAACACACTTGCTCACACACTGTCTACACTGGGCTCGCTGTGTGAGGCCTGTGAACAGGCTGAATATTAATACACTCACACACTCTCTACATTGGACTCCCTGTGTGAAGCCTGTGATCAGGTTTAATATTAACACACTCACTCACACAGTGGCTACACAGGGTTCCCTGTGTGAGGCCTGTGATCAGAGTGAATATTAACACACACACTCTCAGACTCTCTACAATGGGCTCCCTGTGTGAGGCCTGTGATCACGGTGAATATTAACACACTCACTCACACACTGTCTACACTGCGTTCCCTGTGTGAAGCCTGTGATCAGTGTGAATATTTATACACACATTCTCAGACTCTCTAAACTGGGCTCCCTGTGTGATGCCTGCGATCAGAGCAAATATTAACACACTCACTCACACTCCTCTACACTGGCTCTCTTTGACAGACTTGTGATCACAGTGAATATTGACAAACTCACTCACACACTGTCTACACTGGGTTCCCTGTGTGAGGTCTGTGAACAGGGTG
Source organism: Pristiophorus japonicus (assembly GCF_044704955.1). Classification (NCBI taxonomy): domain Eukaryota; kingdom Metazoa; phylum Chordata; class Chondrichthyes; family Pristiophoridae; genus Pristiophorus; species Pristiophorus japonicus. The sequence goes on from NC_091999.1 coordinate 67,071,827, forward strand.
AATATTAACAAACTCACTTAAACACTGTCTACACAGGGCTCCCTCTGTGAGGCCTGTGATCGAGGGTAAATATTAACACAGTCACTCACTCACTGGCTGCACTATGCTCCCTCAGTGACGTCTGTGATCAGGGTGAATATTCACACACTCACTCACACACTGTGTACACTGGGTTCCCTGTGTGAAACCTGTGTAGGATGAATATTAACACACTCACTCACATTGTCTACACTGGATTTCCTGTGAGAGGCCTGTGATCAGAGTGAATATGATCACACAAACAACGGTCTACACTGGGATCCCTGTGTAAGACCTGTGATCAGAGTGAATATTAACACACTCACTGACACACTGTCTACAATTGGCTCCCTGTGTGAGGCCTGTGATCAGGGTGAATATTAACACACTCACTCACACACTGTCTACACTGGGATACCTATGTGAGGCCTGTGATCAGGGTGAATATTAACACACTCACTCACAGACATTCTGCACTAGGCACCCAGTGTGAGGTCTTTGATCAGGGTGAATATTAACACACACACTCACTCACTGTGCACATTGGGCTCCCTGTGTGTAGCCTGTAATCAGGGTGAATATTAATACACTTACACACTGTCCACACTGGGCTGCCTGTGTGAGGACTATGATCAGGGTGAACATTAATACACTCACACACACACAATCTACACAGGGCTCCCTGTGCGAGGCCTGTGATCAGGGTGAATATTAACAACTCATTCACACACCATCTACACTGGGCTGCCTGTGTGAGGACTATGATCAGGGTGAATATTCACACACTCACTCACACTCTATCGAAACTGGGCTCCCTGTGTGAGGTCTGTGATCAGGGTGAATATTATCTCACTCACTCACACACTCTCTACACAGGGCTCCCTGTGTGAGGGCTGTGATCAGGGTAAATATTAACAGACTCACTCACTGTCTCCACTGGGCTCCCTGTGTGGGGCCTGTGATAAGGCTGAATATTAACGCACTCACTCGCACCCTGTCTACACTGGGCTCCCTGTGTGAGGCCTGTGATCAGAGTAAATATTAACTCACTCACTCAAACACTGTCTGCACTGGCTCTCTTTGACAGATTTGTGATCAGAGTGAATATTTACACAATCACTCACACACTGTCTACACTGGGCTCCCTGTGTGAGGCCTGTGATCAGAGTAAATATTTACACACTCACTCTCACACTTTGTACACTCGGTAAATGTGTGAGGCCTGTGAACAGCGTGAATATTTACACACTCACTCACACACTGTCTTCACTGGACTCCCTGTGTGAGGCCTGTGATCAGAGTGAATATTTACACAATCACTCACACACTGTCTGCATTGGGCTCTCTATGTGAGGTCTGTGATCAGGGTGAGTATTAACACAATCACTCACACAATGTCTGCATTGGGCTATCTATGTGAGGTCTGTGATCAGGGCGAATATTAACACAATCACACCCACTTTCTGCATTGGGCTCTCTATGTGAGGCCTGTGATCAGGTTGAATATTAACACACTCATTCACACACTGTCTGCATTGGGCTCTCTATGTGAGGCCTGTGATCAGGGTGAATTTTAACACAATCATTCACAAACTGTCTGTATTGGGCTCTCTATGTGAGGTATGTGATCAGGGCGAATATTAACAAACTCACTCACACACTGTATACACAGGGCTCCCTCTGTGAGGCCTTTGATCGAGGGTAAATGTTAACACATTCACTCACTCACTGGCTGCACTGTGCTCCCTCAGTGACGTCTCTGATCAGGGTGATTATTCACACACTCACACACACACTTTGTACACTGGGCTCCCTGTGTGAAACCTGTGATCAGGGTGAATATTAACACAGTAACAACGGTCTACACTGGGATGCCTGTGTAAGACCTGTGATCAGATTGAATATAAACACACTCACTCACACACTGTCAACACTGGTTCCCTGTGTGAGCCTGTTATCAGGGTGAATATTAACTCACTCACTCACACACTGTCTACAATTGGCTCCCTGTGTGAGGACTGTGATCAGGGTGAATATCAACACATTCACTCACACACTGTCTACACTGGGCTCTTTCTGTGAGGCCTGTGATCAGGGTGAATATTAACACACTCACACACATTGTCTGCACTGGATTTTCTGTGTGAGGCCTGTGATCAGGGTAAATATTAACACAGTAACAACGGTCTACACTGGGATGCCTGTGTAAGACCTGTGATCAGATTGAATATTAACACACTCACTCACACACTGTCTACACTGGTTCCCTGTGCGAGGACTGTTATCAGGGTGAATATTAACTCACTCACTCACACACTGTCTACAATTGGCTCCCTGTGTGTGGCCTGTGATCAGGTTGAATATCAACACATTCACTCACACACTGTCTACACTGGGATCTTTCTGTGAGGCCTGTGATCAGGCTGAATATTAACACACTTACTCACAGACTGTCTACACTGGGCTCCCTGTGTGAGGGCTGTGATCAGGGTGAATATTAACTCACTCACTCAAACACTCTCTACACTGGGCTCCCTGTGTGAGGGCTGTGATCAGGGTAAATATTAAGATACTCACTCACTGTCTCCACTGGGCTCCCTGTGTTGGGCCTGTGATCGAGGGTAAATATTAACGCATTCACTCACTCACTGGCTGCACTGTAATCCCTCAGTGACGTCTCTGATCAGGGTGATTATTCACACACGCACTCACACATTTGTACACTGGGCTCCCTGTGTGAAACCTGTGATCAGGGTGAATATTAACACACTCACTCACATTATCTGCACTGGATTTTCTGTTTGAAGCCTGTGATGAGGATGAATATTAACACAGAAACAATGGGCTGCACTGGGATCCCTGTGTAAGACCTGTGATCAGAGTGAATATTAACACACTCACTCACACACTGTCTACACTGGTTCCCTGTGCGAGGCCTGTTATCAGTGTGAATATTAACTCACTCACTCACACATTGTCTACAATTGGCTCCCTGTGTGAGGCCTGTGATCAGGGTGAATATTAACACATTCACTCACACACTGTCTACACTGTGCTCTTTCTGTGAGGCCTGTGATCAGGGTGAATATTAACACACTCACTCATACACTCTCTAAACTGGGCTCCCTGTATGAGGCCTGTAATCAGGGTGAATATTAACACACTCACTCACACACTGTCTGCATTGGGCTCTCTATGTGAGGTATGTGCTCAGGGTGAGTATTAACACAATCACTCACACACTGTCTACACAGGGCTCCCTCTGTGAGGCCTGTGATCGAGGGTAAATATTTACCCATTCATTCACTCACTTGCTGCACTGTGCTCCCTCAGTGACGTCTGTGATCAGGGTGATTATTCACACACTCACTCACACACTGTGTACACTGGGCTGCCTGTGTGAAACCTGTGATCAGGGTGAATATTAACACAGTAACATCGGTCTACACTGGGATCCCTGTGTAAGACCTGTGATCAGAATGAATATTAACACACTCATTCACACACTGTCTACAATTGGCTTCCTGTGTGTGGCCTGTGATCAGGGTAAATATTAACACATTGACTCACACACTGTCTACACTGTGCTTTCTCTGTGAGGCCTGTGATGAGGATGAATATTAACACACTCACTCACACTTTCTACACTGCCTCCCTGTGTGAGGCCTTTGATCAGGGTGAAGATTTACACACTCACTCATACACTATCTGCACTGGGCTCCAAGTATGAGGCCTGTGACCAGGGTGAATATTAACACATTCACTCACACACTGTCTACAATGGGCTCTCTCTGTGAGGCCTGTGATCAGGGTGAATATTAACACACTCACTCTCACACTGTCTACACTGGGCTCCCCGTGTGAGGCCTGTGATCAGAGTAAATATTAACACACTCACTCACACTCTGTCTGCACTGGCTCTCTTTGTCAGACTTGTGATCTGGGTGATTATTAACAAACTCACTCACACACTTTGTACACTGGACTCGCTGTATGAGGCCTGTGATCAGAGTAAATATTAACACTCTCACTCACTCACTGTCTACACTGGGATCCCTGTGTAAGGACTGTGATCAGAGTGAATATTAACACACTCACTCACACACTGTCTACACTGGTTCCCTGTGCGAGGCCTGTGATCAGGGTGAATATTACCTCACTCACTCACACACTGTCTACAATTAGCTCCCTGTGTGAGGCCTGTGATCAGGGTGAATATTCACACACTCACTCACACACTGTCTACACTGGGATCCCTGTGTGAGGCCTGTGAGCAGGGTGAATATTAACACACTCAATCACAGACATTCTGGACTGGGCTCCCAGTGTGAGTTATTTGATCAGAGTGAATATTAACACACACACTCACACACTGTGTACATTGGGCTCGCAGTGTGAAGCCTGTGATCAGGGTGAATATTAATACTCTCACACACTGTCTACATTGGCTCCCTGTGTGAGGACTATGATCAGGGTGAACATTAACAACTCATTCACACACTGTCTGCACTGGCCTCGCTGTGTGAGGCCTGTGATCAGGGTGAATATGAACACACTCACTCACACACTGTCTACACTAGGCTCCCTGTGTGAGTATTGTGATCAGGGTAAATATTAACTCACTCAATCACACACTCTCTACACTAGGCTCCCCGTGTGAGGCCTGTGATCAGGGTGAATATTAACACACTCACACACACACTGTCTACACTGGCTCTCTTTGTCAGACTTGTGATCAGGGTGAATATTAACACACTCATTCATACACTTTGTACACTGTGCTCCCGGTGTGTGGCCTGTGAACAGCGTGAATATTTACACACTCACTGACACACTTTCTACACTGGGCTCACTGTGTGAGGCCTGTGATCAGGGTGAATATTAACACACTCTCTCACATTGTCTACACTGGGATCCCTGTTTGAGAACTGTGATCAGAGTGAATATTAACACACTCACTCACACACTGTCTGCACTGGTTCCCTGTGCGAGGCCTGTGATCAGGGTGAATATTAACTCACTCACTCACACACTGTCTACAATTGGCTCCCAGTGTGAGGCCTGTGATCAGGGTGGATATTAACACACTCACTGACACACTGTCTACACTGGGATCCCTGTGTGATGCCTGTGATCAGGGTGAACATTAACACACACACTCACAGACAGTGTACATTGGGCTCGCTGTGTGAAGCCTGTGATCAGGGTGAATATTAATACACTCACACACTTTCTACACTGGGCTCCCTGTGTGAGGACTATGATCAGGGTGAATATTAACTCACTCAATCACACACTCTCTACACTGGCCTCCCTGTGTGAGGCCTGTGATCAAGGTGAATATTAACTCACTCAATCACACAATCTCCACACTGGGCTTCCTGTGTGAGGCCTGTGATCTTGGTGAATATTAATACAGTCACTCACGCACTGTCTACACTGGGCTCCCTGTGTGAGGCCTGTGATCAGGGTAAATATTAACACACTGACTCACTGTCGACACTTGGCTCCCTGTGTGATGCCTGTAATCAGAGTGAATATTAACTTACTCACTCACACACTGTCTACACTGGCTCTCTTTGATAGACTTGTGATCAGGGTGAATATTAACAAACTCACTCACACTGTGTACACTGGGCTCCATTTGTGTGAGGCCTGTGATCAGTGTGAATATTAACTCACTCACTCACACTGTCTACACAGCATTCTCTGTTTGAGGCCTGTGATCAGGGTGACTATTATCAAACTAACAACGGTCTTCACTGGGATCTCTATGTGAGACCTGTGATCAAAGTGAATAGTAACACACTCACTCACACACTGTCTACACTGGTTCCCTGTGCGAGGCATGTGATCAGGGTGAATATTCACTCACTCACTCACACACTGTCTACACTTGGCTGCCTCTGTGAGACCTGTGATCAGGGTGAATATTAACACACTCACTCACAGACATTCTGCAATGGGCTCCCAGTGTGAGATCTTTGATCAGGGTGAATATTAAAACACACTCTCACACACTGTGTAAACTGGGCTCGCTTTGTGAGGCCTGTGATCAGGGTGAATATTAATACAGTCACACACTGTCTACACTGGGCTCCCTGTGTGAGGCCTGTGATCAGGGTGAATATTAACACAGTCACTCACACACTGTCAGCATTGGGCTCCCTAAGTCAGGTCTGTGATCAGGGTAAATATTTACAAACTCACTCACACATTGTCTACACAGGGCTCCCTCTGTAATGCCTATGATCGAGTGTAAATATTAACACATTCACTCACACACTGGCTGCACTGTGCTCCCTGAGTGACGTCTGTGAACAGGGTGAATATTAACACACTCACTCACACACTGTGCACACTGGGCTCCATTCGTGTGAGGACTGTGATCAGGGCGAATATTAACACACTCACTCACACACTGTCTACACTGGGCTCGCTGTGTGAAGCCTGTGATCAGGGTGAATATTAATACAGTCACACACTGTCTACACTGGGCTCCTCTGTGAGGCCTGTGTTCAGGGTGAATATTAACACACTCACTCACACACTGTCTACACTAGGCTCCCTGTCTGAGTACTGTGATCAGGGTGAATATTAACTCACTCAATCACACACTCTATACACAGGGCTGCATGTGTGAACCCTGTGATGAGGGTGAATATTAACTCACTCACTCACACACTGTCTACACTGCGTTCCCTGTGTGAGGCCTGTGATCAGTGTGAATATTTATACACACACTCTCAGACTCTCTAAACTGGGCTCCCTGTGTGATGCCTGCGATCAGAGCAAATATTAACACACTCACTCACACCCCTCTACACTGGCTCTCTTTGACAGACTTGTGATCACAGTGAATATTGACAAACTCACTCACACACTGTCTACACTGTGTTCCCTGTGTGAGGTCTGTGAACTGGGTGAATATTAACAAACTCATTTAAACACAGTCTACACAGGGCTCCCTCTGTGAGGCCGGTGATCGAGGGTAAATATTAACACATTCACTCACTCACTGGCTGCACTGTGCTCCCTCAGTGACGTCTGTGATCAGGGTGAATATTCACACACTCACTCACACACTGTGTGCACTGGGTTCCCTGTGTGAAACCTGTGTAGGATGAATATTAACACACTCACTCACATTGTCTACACTGTATTTCCTGTGAGAGGCCTGTGATCAGGGTGAATATGATCACACAAACAACGGTCGGCACTGGGATCCCTGTGTAAGACCTGTGATCAGAGTGAATATTAGCACACTCACTGACACACTGTCTACAATTGGCTCCCTGTGTGAGGCCTGTGATCAGGGTGAATATTAACACACTCACTCACGCACTTTCTACACTGGGATCCCTATGTGAGGCCTGTGATCAGGGTGAATATTAACACACTCACTCACAGACATTCTGCACTAGGCTCCCAGTGTGAGGTCTTTGATCAGGGTGAATATTAACACACACACTCACTCACTGTGCACATTGGGCTCCATGTGTGTAGCCTGTGATCAGGGTGAATATTAATACACTCACACACTGTCCACACTGGACTGCCTGTGTGAAGACTATGATCAGTGTGAACATTAATACACTCACACACACACCATCTACACTGGGCTGCCTGTGTGAGGCCTGTGATCAGGGTGAATATTAACACACTTACTCACACACTCTCTACACTGGGCTCCCTGTGTGAGGGCTGTGATCAGGGTGATTATTAACTCACTCACTCATACACTATCTGCACTGGGCTCCCTGTGTGAGGCCTGTGACCAGGGTGAATATTAACACATTCAATCACAGACATTCGGGACTGGGCTCCCAGTGTGAGGTATTTGATCAGAGTGAATATTAACACACACACTCACACACTGTGTACACTGGGCTCCATTTGTGTGAGGCCTGTGATCAGGGTGAATATTAACTCACTCACTCACACTGTCTGCACTGCATTCTCTGTTTGAGGCTTGTGATCAGGGTGACTATTAACACGCTAACAACGGTCTTCACTGGGATCCCTGTGTGAGACCTGTGATTAGAGTGAATAGTAACACACTCACTCACACACTGTCTACACTGGTTCCCTGTGCGAGGCATGTGATCAGGGTGAATATTAACATACTCACTCTCACACTATCTTCACTGGGATCCCTGTGTGAGACCTGTGATCAGGGTGAATATTAACACACTCACTCACAGACATTCTGCAATGGGCTCCCAATGTGAGGTCTTTGATCAGGGTGAATATTAAAACACACTCTCACACACTGTGTACACTGGGCTCGCTGTGTGAGGCCTGTGATCAGGATGAATATTAATACAGTCACAGACTGTCTACACTGGGCTTTATGTGTGAGGCCTGTGATCAGGGTGAATATTAACACAATCACTCACACACTGTATGCATTGGGCTCCCTAAGTGAGGTCTGTGATCAGGGTAAATATTAACAAACTCACTCACACATTGTCTACACAGGGCTCCATCTGTAAGGCCTATGATCGAGGGTAAATATTAACACATTCACTCACACACTGGCTGCACTGTGCTCCCTGAGTGACGTCTGTGATCAGGGCGAATATTAACATACTCACTCACACACTGTCAACACTGGGCTGGCTGTGTGAAGCCTGTGATCAGGGTGAATATTAATACAGTCACACACTGTCTACACTGGGCTCCTGTGTGAGGCCTGTGAGCAGGGTGAATATTAACACACTCAATCACAGACATGGCTCCCAGTGTGAGGTATTTGATCAGAGTGAATATTAACACACACACTCACACACTGTGTACATTAGGCTCGCAGTGTGAAGCCTGTGATCAGGGTGAATATTAATACTCTCACACATTGTTTACATTGGCTCCCTGTGTGAGGACTATGATCAGGGTGAACATTAACAACTCATTAACACACTGTCTGCACTGGGCTCGCTGTGTGAGGGCTGTGATCAGGGTGAATATGAAAACACTCACTCACAAACTGTCTACACTAGGCTCTCTGTGTGAGTATTGTGATCAGGGTAAATATTAACTCACTCAATCACACACTCTCTACACTAGGCTCCCCGTGTGAGGCCTGTGATCAGGGTGAATATTAACACACTCACTCACACACTGTCTACACTGGCTCTCTTTGTCACAACTTGTGATCAGGGTGAATATTAATACACTCATTCACACACTTTGGACACTGTGCTCCCTGTGTGTGGCCTGTGAACAGCGTGAATATTTACACACTCACTGACACATTTTCTACACTGGGCTCACTGTGTGAGGCCTGTGATCAGGGTGAATATTAACACACTCTCTCACTTTGTCTACACTGGGATCCCTGTGTGAGAACTGTGATATGAGTGAATATTAACACACTCACTCACACACTCTCTGCACTGGGTCCCTGTGCGAGGCCTGTGATCAGGGTGAATATTAACTCACTCACTCACACACTGTCTACAATTGGCTCCCAGTGTGAGGCCTGTGATCAGGGTGAATATTAACACACTCACTGACACACTGTCTACACTGGGATCCCTGTGTGAGGCCTGTGATCAGAGTGAATATTAACGCACTCACTCACACACTGTCTACACTGGCTCTCTATGATAGACTTGTGATCAGGGTGAATATTAACACACTCACTCACATACTTTGTACACTGGGCAAAATGTGTGAGGCCTATGAACAGTGTAAATATTAACACATTCACTCACACACCGGCTGCACTGTGCTTCCTGAGTGACGTCTGTGATCAGGGTGAATATTAACAAGGGAGAGTGAGCGGGGCAGGGAGAGAGAGCGGGGCAGGAAGATGGAGCGAGGCAGGGAGAGTGAGCGGGGCAGGGAGAGAGAGCGGGGCAGGAAGATGGAGCGGGGCAGGAAGAGGGAGCGGGGTAGGGAGAGGGAGCGGAACAGGGAGAGGGAGCGGGGCAGGGAGCGGGAGTGGGGCAGGGAAAGGGAGCGGGAGTCGGAGCAAAGCTGGGAGAGGGAGCGGGGCGGGGAGCCGGAGGTGGAAGTGAGTTGGAGCGTGGCAGGGAACAGGAGTGGCGCAGGGAGAGGAAGCGGGGCAGGGAGAAGGAGTGGGGCAGTGAGAGAGCAGGGCAGAGAGAGGGAGTTGCGCAGGGATAGAGAGCGGGGCAGGGTGATGGAGCGGAGCAGGGAGAGGGAGCAGGGCAGGGAGCGGGAGTGAAAGCGAGGCAGTGAGCGGGAGCGGGGCAGGGAGAGGGTGCGTCGCAGGTAACGGTAGCGGGGCAAGGAGAGGGAGTGGGGCAAGGAGAGCGTGTGGGCAGGGAACAGGAGCGGGGCATGGAGAGCGAGCGGTGCACGGAACGGGAGCCGGACAGGGAGAGGGAGTGTGGCAGGGCGGGAGCGCGGGGCAGGGAGAGAGAGCGGGGCAGGAAGAGAGAGCGGGGTAGGGATACAGAGTGGGGCTGAGAGAGGGAGCGGGGCAGGGAACGGGAGCAGGGCATGAAGAGGGAGTGTGTCAGGGAGGGAGTGCGGGGAAGGGAGAGAGGGCGAGGAAGGAAGAGAGAGCGGGGCAGGGATACAGAGTGGGGCAGGTAGAGGGAGCGATGCAGGGAGATGGAGCGGGGCAGGGAGAGAGAGCACGGCAGGGAGAGGGAGCGGGGCAGGGAGCGGGAGCGGGGCATGGAGCGGGAGTGGAGCAGGGAAAGGTGGCGGGGAGAGGGAGCGTAGCAGGGAGAGGGAGAGGGGCAGGGTGCGGGAGAGGTTAAGTGAGTGGGAGCTTGGCAGGGAATGGGAGCGGGGCAGGGAGAGGGAGCGGGGCAGGGAACGGGAGCCGGGCAGGGAGAGGGAGTGTGGCAGGGAGGGAGCGCGGGTCAGGGAGAGAGAGCGGGGCAGGAAGAGAGAGTGGGGCAGGGATAGAGAGCGGGACAGGGAGAGTGAGCGAGGCAGGGAGAGGGAGTGTGGCAGGGATGGAGCGCGGGGCAGGGAGAGAGAGCGTGGAAGGAAGAGAGAGCGGGGCAGGGACAGAGAGCGGGGCAGGGAGAGGGAGCGGGGCAGGGAGTGGGAGCGGTGCAGGGAACGGGAGTGGGGCAGGGAGAGAGAGCGAGGCAGGGAGTGAGAGCGGGGCAGGGAGAGGGAGCGGGGCTGGGTGAGAGATCGGAGCAGTGAGTGAGAGCGGGGCAGGGAACGGGAGCGAGGCAGTGAGTGGGAGCGGGGCACGGAGAGGGAGCGTGACAGGGAGAGGGAGCGGGGCAGGGAGCGGGAGTGGGGCAGGGAAAGGGTGCGGGGAGAGGGAGCGGAGCAGGGAGAGATGGCGGAGCAGGGAACGGGAGCCGGGCAGGGAGAGGGAGTGTGGCAGGGAGGGAGCGCAGGGCAGGGAGAGAGAGCAGGGCAGGAAGAGAGAGCGGGGGCAGGGATAGAGAGCGGGGCAGGGAGAGGGAGCGAGGCAGAGAGAGTGAGCGGGGTAGGGAGAGAGAGCGGGACAGGAAGAGGGAGCGGGGTAGGGAGAGGGAGCGGAACAGGGAGAGGGAGCATGGCAGGGAGCGGGAGTGGGGCAGGGAAAGAGAGCGGGACAGGGAGCGAAGCTGGGAGAGGGAGCGGGGCAGGGAGCCGGAGAGGGGAAGTGAGTGGGAGCGTGGAAGGGAACGGGAGTGTGGCAGGGAGAGGAAGCGGAGTAGGGAGAGGGAGCAGGGCAGGGAGCTGGAGCGGGAGCGAGGCAGTGAGTGGGAGCGGGGCATGGAGAGGGAGCGAGGCAGGGAACAGTAGCGGTGCAGGGCGAGGGAGCGGGGCAAGGAGAGGGAGTGTGTCAGTGTACAGCAGCGGGGCAGGGGTAGTGAGCGGGGCAGGGAGAGAGAGCGGGGCAGGAAGAGGGAGCGAGGCAGGGAGAGAGAGCGGGGCAGGGAGAGAGAGCGGGGCAGGAAGAGGGAGCGGGGCAGGAAGAGGGAGCGGGGTAGGGAGAGGGATCGGAAGAGGGAGAGGGAGCGGTGCAGGGAGCGGGAGTTGGGCAGGGAAAGGGAGCGGGAGAGGGAGCAAAGCTGGGAGAGGGAGCGGGGCGGGGAGCCGGAGAGGGGAAGTGAGTGGGAGCGTGCAGGGAACGGGAGTGGGGCAGGGAGAGGAAGCGGGTCAGGGAGAAGGAGTGGGGCAGGGAGAGAGCGGGGCAGAGAGTGGGAGTTGCGCAGGGATAGACAGCGGGGCAGGGTGAAGGAGCGGAGCAGGGAGAGGGAGCAGGGCAGGGAGCGGGAGCGGGTGCGAGGCAGTGAGTGGGAGCGCTGCAGGGAGAGGGAGCGTGGCAGGGAACGGTAGCGGGGCAGGGAGAGGGAGCGTGGCAAGGAGAGGGAGTGGGGCTGGGAACTGGAGCGGGGCAGGGAGAGCGAGCGGGGAAGGAGAGGGAGCGAGGCAGGGAACAGGAGAGGGGCAGTGAGAGGGAGCGATGCAGGGAATGGGAGCGGGGCAGGGAGAGGGAGCGAGGCAGGAAGAGAGAGCGGAGCTTTGAATGGGAGCGGGGCAGGGAGAGGAGCGGGGCAGGTAGAGGGAGCGTGGCAGGGAGAGAGAGCGGGGCAGGGAGAGAACGGGGTGCAGGGTAAGAGAGAGCAGGGCAGGGAGAGAGAGCGGGGCACGGTTGGGGAGTGGGCCAGGGAGAGATAGCAGAGCAGTGACTGGGAGCGTGGCAAGGAGACGGAGCGGGCCAGAGAGTGGGAGCGGAGCTGGGAACGGGAGTGGGGCAGGGAGAGAGAGCGAGGCAGGGAGTGAGAGCAGGGGAGGGAGAGGGAGCGGGGCAGGGAAAGAGCGGGGCAGGTAGAGGGAGTGTGTCAGGGAGAGAGAGCGGGGTGCAGGGAGAGAGAATGGTGCTGGTAGAGAGAGTGGGACAGGGAGAGAGAACGGGGCATGGAGAGAGAACGGAGCAGTAAGTGGGAGCGGGGCAGCGAGAGGGAACATGGCAGTGAGTGGGAGCGTGCTAGGGAGCAGGAGCGAGGCAGGGAGCCGGAAAGGGGAAGTGAGTGGGAGCATGGCAGGGAACGGGAGAGGGGCAGGGAGAGGAAGCGGGGCAGGGAACGGGAGTGGGGCAGGGAGAGGAAGCGGGGCAGGGAGAAGGATTGGGGCAGGGAGAGAGTGGGGCAGGGAGAGGGAGTTGCGCAGGGATAGAGAGCGGGGCAGGGAGATGGAGCGGAGCAGGGAGAGGGAGCAGGGCAGGGAGCGGGAGCGGGAGCGAGGCAGTGAGTGGGAGCGGGGCAGGGAGAGGGAGCGTGGCAGGGAACGGTAGCGGGGCTGGGAGAGGGAGCGGGGCAAGGAGAGGGAGTGGGGCACAGAACAGGAGCGGGACAGGGAGAGCGACCGGGGCACGGAACGGGAGCCGGGCAGAGAGAGGGAGTGTGGCAGGGAGGGAGCGCGGGGCAGGGAGAGAGAGCGGGGCAGGAAGAGAGAGCGGGGTCGGGATACAGAGCGGGGCAGCGAGAGGGAGAGAGGGAGCAGGGCAGGGAACGGGAGCCGGGCATGGAGAGGGAGTGTGTCAGGGAGGGAGCGCGGGGCAGGGAGAGAGAGCGGGGACTGAAGAGAGAGCGGGGCAGGGATACAGAGTGGGGCAGGGAGAGGGAGCGATGCAGGGAGATGGAGCGGGGCAGGGAGAGAGAGCGCGGCAGGGAGAGCGATCGGGGCAGGGAGCGGGAGCGGGGCATGGAGCGGGAGTGGGGCAGGGAATGTGGGCGGGGAGAGGGAGAGTAGCAGGCAGAGGGAAAGGGGCAAGGTGCGGGAGAGGTTAAGTGAGTGGGAGCGTGGCAGGGAACAGGAGCGGGGCAGGGATAGGGAGCGGGGCAGGGAACGTGAGCGAGGCAGTGAATGGGAGCGGGGCACGGAGAGGGAGCGGGGCAGGGAGACAGAGCGGGGCAGGGAGATGGAGTGTGGCAGGGAAGGTTCGCAGGGCAGGGAGAGAGAGCAGGGCAGGAAGAGAGAGCGGGGGCAGGGATAGAGAGCGGGGCAGGGAGAGGGAGCGAGGCAGGGAGAGTGAGCGGGGCAGGGAGAGGGAGCGGGGCAGGGAGTGGGAGCGGGGCAGTGAACGGGAGTGGGGCAGAGAGAGAGAGCGAGGCAGGGAGTGAGAGCGGGGCAGGAAGAGGGAGCGGGGCAGGGAGCGGGAGTGGGGCAGGGAAAGGGTGCGGGGAGAGGGAGCGGCGCAGTGAGAGGGAGCGGGGCAGGGAGTGGGAGAGGGGAAGTGAGTGGGACCGTGGCAGGGAACGGGAGCGGGACAGGGAGATTGAGCGGGGCAGTGAACGGGAGCCGGGCAGGGAGAGGGAGTGTGGCAGGGAAGGTTCGCAGGGCAGGAAGAGAGAGAAGGGCAGGAAGAGAGAGCGGGGGCAGGGATAGAGAGCGGGGCAGTGAGAGGGAGCGAGGCAGGGAGAGTGAGCGGGGTAGGGAGAGAGAGCGGGACAGGAAGAGGGAGCGGGGTAGGGAGAGGGAGCGGAACACGGAGAGGGAGCGGGGCAGGGAGCGGGAGTGGGGCAGGGAAAGAGAGCGGGACAGGGAGCGAAGCTGGGAGAGGGAGCGGGGCAGGGAGCCGGAGAGGGGAAGTGAGTGGGAGCGTGGAAGGGAATGGGAGTGGGGCAGGGAGAGGAAGCGGAGCAGGGCGAGAGAGCAGGTCAGTTAGTGGGAGCGGGAGCGCGGCAGTGAGTGGGAGCGGGGCATGGAGAGGGAGCGTGGCAGGAAGAGGGAGCGAGGCAGGGAGAGTGAGCGGGGCAGGGAGAGAGAGCGGGGCAGGAAGAGGGTGCGGGGCAGGAAGAGGGAGCGGGGCAGCGAGAAGAAGCGGAGCAGGGAGAGGGAGCAGGTCAGTGAGCGGGAGCGGTAGCGAGGCAGTGAGTGGGAGCGGGGCATGGAGAGGGATCGTGGCAGGGAACAGTAGCGGGCAGGGAGAGGGAGCGGGGCAAGAGAGGGAGTGTGTCAGTGTACAGCAGCGGGGCAGGGAGAGCGAGCGGGGCAGGGAGAGAGAGAGGAGCTGGAAGAGGGAGCGAGGCAGGGAGAGTGAGCGGGGCAGGGAGAGAGAGCGGGAGTCGGAGCAAAGCTGGGAGAGGGAGCGGGGCGGGGAGCCGGAGAGGGGAAGTGAGTTGGAGCGTGGCAGGGAACAGGAGTGGCGCAGGGAGAGGAAGCGGGGCAGGGAGAAGGAGTGGGGCAGTGAGAGAGCAGGGCAGAGAGAGGGAGTTGCGCAGGGATAGAGAGCGGGGCAGGGTGATGGAGCGGAGCAGGGAGAGGGAGCAGGGCAGGGAGCAGGAGTGAAAGCGAGGCAGTGAGTGGGAGCGGGGCAGGGAGAGGGTGCGTCGCAGGTAACGGTAGCGGGGCAAGCAGAGGGAGTGGGGCAAGGAGAGCGTGTGGGCAGGGAACAGGAGCGGGGCATGGAGAGCGAGCGGTGCACGGAACGGGAGCCGGACAGGGAGAGGGAGTGTGGCAGGGCGGGAGTGCGGGGCAGGGAGAGAGAGCGGGGTAGGAAGAGAGAGCGGGGTAGGGATACAGAGTGGGGCTGAGAGAGGGAGCGGGGCAGGGAACGGGAGCAGGGCATGAAGAGGGAGTGTGTCAGGGAGGGAGTGCGGGGCAGGGAGAGAGGGCGAGGAAGGAAGAGAGAGCGGGGCAGGGATACAGAGTGGGGCAGGTAGAGGGAGCGATGCAGGGAGATGGAGCGGGGCTGGGAGAGAGAGCACGGCAGGGAGAGGGAGCGGGGCAGGGAGCGGGAGCGGGGAATGGAGCGGGAGTGGAGCAGGGAAAGGTGGCGGGGAGAGGCAGCGTAGCAGGGAGAGGGAGAGGGGCAGGGTGCGGGAGAGGTTAAGTGAGTGGGAGCTTGGCAGGGAATGGGAGCGGGGCAGGGAGAGGAAGCGGAGCAGGGAACGGGAGCCGGGCAGGGAGAGGGAGTGTGGCAGGGAGGGAGCGCGGGTCAGGGAGAGAGAGCGGGGCAGGAAGAGAGAGTGGGGCAGGGATAGAGAGCGGGACAGGGAGAGTGAGCGAGGCAGGGAGAGGGAGTGTGGCAGGGATGGAGCGCGGGGCAGGGAGAGAGAGCGGGGAAGGAAGAGAGAGCGGGGCAGGGACAGAGAGCGGGGCAGGGAGAGGGAGCGGGGCAGGGAGTGGGAGCGGTGCAGGGAACGGGAGTGGGGCAGGGAGAGAGAGCGAGGCAGGGAGTGAGAGCAGGGCAGGGAGAGGGAGCGGGGCTGGGAGAGAGATCGGAGAAGTGAGTGAGAGCGGGGTAGGGAACGGGAGCGAGGCAGTGAGTGGGAGCGGGGCACGGAGAGGGAGCGTGACAGGGAGAGGGAGCGGGGCAGGGAGCGGGAGTGGGGCAGGGAAAGGGTGCGGGGAGAGGGAGCGGAGCAGGGAGAGATGGCGGAGCAGGGAACGGGAGCCGGGCAGGGAGAGGGAGTGTGGCAGGGAGGGAGCGCAGGGCAGGGAGAGAGAGCAGGGCAGGAAGAGAGAGCGGGGGCAGGGATAGAGAGCGGGGCAGGGAGAGGGAGCGAGGCAGAGAGAGTGAGCGGGGTAGGGAGAGAGAGCGGGACAGGAAGAGGGAGCGGGGTAGGGAGAGGGAGCGGAACAGGGAGAGGGAACATGGCAGGGAGCGGGAGTGGGGCAGGGGAAGAGAGCGGGACAGGGAGCGAAGCTGGGAGAGGGAGCGGGGCAGGGAGCCGGAGAGGGGAAGTGAGTGGGAGCGTGGAAGGGAACGGGAGTGGGGCAGGGAGAGGAAGCGGAGTAGGGAGAGGGAGCAGGGCAGGGAGCTGGAGCGGGAGCGAGGCAGTGAGTGGGAGCGGGGCATGGAGAGGGAGCGAGGCAGGGAACAGTAGCGGTGCAGGGCGAGGGAGCGGGGCAAGGAGAGGGAGTGTGTCAGTGTACAGCAGCGGGGCAGGGAGAGTGAGCGGGGCAGGGAGAGAGAGCGGGGCAGGAAGAGGGAGCGAGGCAGGGAGAGAGAGCGGGGCAGGGAGAGAGAGCGGGGCAGGAAGAGGGAGCGGGGCAGGAAGAGGGAGCGGGGTAGTGAGAGGGATCGGAAGAGGGAGAGGGAGCGGAGCAGGGAGCGGGAGTTGGGCAGGGAAAGGGAGCGGGAGAGGGAGCAAAGCTGGGAGAGGGAGCGGGGCGGGGAGCCGGAGAGGGGAAGTGAGTGGGAGCGTGCAGGGAACGGGAGTGGGGCAGGGAGAGGAAGCGGGGCAGGGAGAAGGAGTGGGGCAGGGAGAGAGCGGGGCAGAAAGTGGGAGTTGCGCAGGGATAGACAGCGGGGCAGGGTGAAGGAGCGGAGCAGGGAGAGGGAGCAGGGCAGGGAGCGGGAGCGGGTGCGAGGCAGTGAGTGGGAGCGCTGCAGGGAGAGGGAGCGTGGCAGGGAACGGTAGCGGGGCAGGGAGAGGGAGCGTGGCAAGGAGAGGGAGTGGGGCTGGGAACTGGAGCGGGGCAGGGAGAGCGAGCGGGGAAGGAGAGGGAGCGGGGCAGGGAACAGGAGAGGGGCAGTGAGAGGGAGCGATGCAGGGAATGGGAGCGGGGCAGGGAGAGGGAGCGAGGCAGGAAGAGAGAGCGGAGCTTTGAATGGGAGCGGGGCAGGGAGAGGAGCGGGGCAGGTAGAGGGAGCGTGGCAGGGAGAGAGAGCGGGGCAGGGAGAGAACGGGGTGCAGGGTAAGAGAGAGCAGGGCAGGGAGAGAGAGCGGGGCACGGTTGGGGAGTGGGCCAGGGAGAGATAGCAGAGCAGTGACTGGGAGCGTGGCAAGGAGACGGAGCGGGCCAGAGAGTGGGAGCGGAGCTGGGAACGGGAGTGGGGCAGGGAGAGAGAGCGAGGCAGGGAGTGAGAGCAGGGCAGTGAGATTGAGCGGGTCTGGGAGAGAGAGCGGAGCAATGAGTGGGAGCGGGACAGGGAACGCGAGCGAGGCAGTGAGTGGGAGCGGGGGAGGGAGAGGGAGCGGGGCAGGGAAAGAGCGGGGCAGGGAGAGGGAGTGTGTCAGGGAGAGAGAGCGGGGTGCAGGGAGAGAGAATGGTGCTGGTAGAGAGAGTGGGACAGGGAGAGAGAACGGGGCATGGAGAGAGAACGGAGCAGTAAGTGGGAGCGGGGCAGCGAGAGGGAACATGGCAGTGAGTGGGAGCGTGCTAGGGAGCAGGAGCGAGGCAGGGAGCCGGAAAGGGGAAGTGAGTGGGAGCATGGCAGGGAACGGGAGAGGGGCAGGGAGAGGAAGCGTGGCAGGGAACGGGAGTGGGGCAGGGAGAGGAAGCGGGGCAGGGAGAAGGAGTGGGGCAGGGAGAGAGTGGGGCAGGGAGAGGGAGTTGCGCAGGGATAGAGAGCGGGGCAGGGAGATGGAGCGGAGCAGGGAGAGGGAGCAGGGCAGGGAGCGGGAGCGGGAGCGAGGCAGTGAGTGGGAGCGGGGCAGGGAGAGGGAGCGTGGCAGGGAACGGTAGCGGGGCTGGGAGAGGGAGCGGGGCAAGGAGAGGGAGTGGGGCACAGAACAGGAGCGGGACAGGGAGAGCGACCGGGGCACGGAACGGGAGCCGGGCAGAGAGAGGGAGTGTGGCAGGGAGGGAGCGCGGGGCAGGGAGAGAGAGCGGGGCAGGAAGAGAGAGCGG
Organism: Pristiophorus japonicus; assembly: GCF_044704955.1. Lineage (NCBI taxonomy): Eukaryota > Metazoa > Chordata > Chondrichthyes > Pristiophoridae > Pristiophorus > Pristiophorus japonicus. The sequence continues at coordinate 67,090,361 of NC_091999.1, forward strand.
GGTCGGGATACAGAGCGGGGCAGCGAGAGGGAGAGAGGGAGCAGGGCAGGGAACGGGAGCCGGGCATGGAGAGGGAGTGTGTCAGGGAGGGAGCGCGGGGCAGGGAGAGAGAGCGGGGACTGAAGAGAGAGCGGGGCAGGGATACAGAGTGGGGCAGGGAGAGGGAGCGATGCAGGGAGATGGAGCGGGGCAGGGAGAGAGAGCGCGGCAGGGAGAGGGATCGGGGCAGGGAGCGGGAGCGGGGCATGGAGCGGGAGTGGGGCAGGGAATGTGGGCGGGGAGAGGGAGAGTAGCAGGCAGAGGGAAAGGGGCAAGGTGCGGGAGAGGTTAAGTGAGTGGGAGCGTGGCAGGGAACAGGAGCGGGGCAGGGATAGGGAGCGGGGCAGGGAACGTGAGCGAGGCAGTGAATGGGAGCGGGGCACGGAGAGGGAGCGGGGCAGGGAGACAGAGCGGGGCAGGGAGATGGAGTGTGGCAGGGAAGGTTCGCAGGGCAGGGAGAGAGAGCAGGGCAGGAAGAGAGAGCGGGGGCAGGGATAGAGAGCGGGGCAGGGAGAGGGAGCGAGGCAGGGAGAGTGAGCGGGGCAGGGAGAGGGAGCGGGGCAGGGAGTGGGAGCGGGGCAGTGAACGGGAGTGGGGCAGAGAGAGAGAGCGAGGCAGGGAGTGAGAGCGGGGCAGGAAGAGGGAGCGGGGCAGGGAGCGGGAGTGGGGCAGGGAAAGGGTGCGGGGAGAGGGAGCGGCGCAGTGAGAGGGAGCGGGGCAGGGAGTGGGAGAGGGGAAGTGAGTGGGACCGTGGCAGGGAACGGGAGCGGGACAGGGAGAGTGAGCGGGGCAGTGAACGGGAGCCGGGCAGGGAGAGGGAGTGTGGCAGGGAAGGTTCGCAGGGCAGGAAGAGAGAGAAGGGCAGGAAGAGAGAGCGGGGGCAGGGATAGAGAGCGGGGCAGTGAGAGGGAGCGAGGCAGGGAGAGTGAGCGGGGTAGGGAGAGAGAGCGGGACAGGAAGAGGGAGCGGGGTAGGGAGAGGGAGCGGAAAAGGGAGAGGGAGCGGGGCAGGGAGCGGGAGTGGGGCAGGGAAAGAGAGCGGGACAGGGAGCGAAGCTGGGAGAGGGAGCGGGGCAGGGAGCCGGAGAGGGGAAGTGAGTGGGAGCGTGGAAGGGAATGGGAGTGGGGCAGGGAGAGGAAGCGGAGCAGGGCGAGAGAGCAGGTCAGTTAGTGGGAGCGGGAGCGCGGCAGTGAGTGGGAGCGGGGCATGGAGAGGGAGCGTGGCAGGAAGAGGGAGCGAGGCAGGGAGAGTGAGCGGGGCAGGGAGAGAGAGCGGGGCAGGAAGAGGGTGCGGGGCAGGAAAAGGGAGCGGGGCAGGGAGAAGAAGCGGAGCAGGGAGAGGGAGCAGGTCAGTGAGCGGGAGCGGTAGCGAGGCAGTGAGTGGGAGCGGGGCATGGAGAGGGATCGTGGCAGGGAACAGTAGCGGGCAGGGAGAGGGAGCGGGGCAAGAGAGGGAGTGTGTCAGTGTACAGCAGCGGGGCAGGGAGAGCGAGCGGGGCAGGGAGAGAGAGAGGAGCTGGAAGAGGGAGCGAGGCAGGGAGAGTGAGCGGGGCAGGGAGAGAGAGCGGGGCAGGAAGAGGGAGCGGGGCAGGAAGAGGGAGCGGGGTAGGGAGAGGGAGCGGAACAGGGAGAGGGAGCGGGGCAGGGAGCGGAAGTGGGGCAGGGAAAGGGAGCGGGAGAGGAAGCAAAGCTGGGAGAGGGAGCGGGGCGGGGAGCCGGAGAGGGGAAGTGAGTGGGAGCGTGGCAGGGAACGGGAGTGGCGCAGGGAGAGGAAGCGGGGCAGGGAGAAGGAGTGGGGCAGTGAGAGAGCAGGGGAGAGAGAGGGAGTTGCGCAGTGATAGAGAGCGGGGCAGGGTGATGGAACGGAGCAGGGAGAGGGAGCAGGGCAGGGAGAGGGAGTGGGGCAAGGAGAGCGAGTGGGGCAGGGAACAGGAACGGGGCAGGGAGAGCGAGCGGGGCAGGGGGAGGCTGCGTCGCAGGTAACGGTTGCGAGGCAGGGAGAGGGAGTGGGGCAAGGAGAGCGAGTGGGGCAGGGAACAGGAACGGGGCAAGGAGAGCGAGCGGTGCACGGAACGGGAGCCGGACAGGGAGAGGGAGTGTGGCAGGGCGGGACTACGGGGCAGGGAGAGAGAGCGGGGCAGGAAGAGAGAGCGGGGTAGGGATACAGAGCGTGGCAGAGAGAGGGAGCGGGGCAGGGAACTGGAGCCGAGCATGGAGAGGGAGTGTGTCAGGGAGGGAGCGCGGGGCAAGGAGAGAGAGCGGGGAAGGAAGAGCGAGTGGGGCAGGGATACAGAGTGGGGCAGGGAGAGGGTGCGATGCAGGGAGATGGAGCGCGTCAGGGAGAGAGAGCAGAGCAGTGACTGGGAGCGAGCTAGGGAGAGGGAGCAGCGCAGGGAGTGGGAGCGGGGCAGGGAACAGGAGTGGGGCAGGGAGAGAGAGCGAGGTAGGTAGTGAGAGTGTGGCAGCGAGAGGGAGCGGGGCTGGGAGAGAGAGCGGAGCAATGAGTGGGAGCGGGGCACGGAGAGGGAGCGGGGCAGGGAGAGGGAGCGGGGCAGAAAGCGGGAGTGGGGTAGTGAAAGGGGCGGGGAGAGGAAGCGTAGCAGGGAGTGTGAGAGGTGCAGGGTGCGGGAGAGGTTAAGTGAGTGGGAGCGTGGCGGGGAACGGGTGCGAGGCAGTGAGTGGGAGCGGGGCACGGAGAGGGAGCGGGGCAGGGAGGGGGAGCGGGGCAGGGAGCGGGAGTGGGGCAGGGAAAGGGGGCGGGGAGAGGGAGCGGAGCAGGGAGAGTGAGCGGGGCAGGGAGTGGGAGAGGGGAAGTGAGTGGGACCGTGGCAGGGAACGGGAGCGATGCAGGGAGAGGGAGAGGGGCAGGGAACGGGAGCCGGGCAGGGAGAGGGAGTGTGGCAGGGAGGGACTGCGGGGCAGGGAGAGAGAGCGGGGCAGGAAGAGAGAGCGGGGTAGGGATACAGAGCCTGGCAGAGAGAGGGAGCGGGGCAGGGAACGGGAGCCGAGCATGGAGAGGGAGTGTGTCAGGGAGGGAGCGTGGGCAAGGAGAGAGAGCGGGGAAGGAAGAGCGAGTGGGGCAGGGATACAGAGTTGGGCAGGGGGAGGGTGCGATGCAGGGAGATGGAGCGCGTCAGGGAGAGACAGCAGCGCAGTGAGTGGGAGCGGGGCAGGGAGAGGGAGCGGGGCAGGCAGTGGGAGCGGGGCAGTGAACGGGAGTGGGCAGGGAGAGAGAGCGAGGCTGGGAGTGAGAGCGGGGCAGAGAGAGGGAGCGGGGCTGGGAGAGAGAGCGGAGCAGTGAGTGAGAGCGGGGCAGGGAATGCGAGCGAGGCAGTGAGTGGGAGCGTTGCACGGAGAGGGAGCGGGGCAGGGAGAGTGAGCGGGGCAGCGAGCGGGAATCGGGCAGGGAAAGGGGGCGGGGAGAGGGAGCGGAGCAGGGAGAGGGAGCGGGGCAGGGAGTGGGAGAGGGGAAATGAGTGGGACCGTGGCAGGGAACGGGAGCGTGGCAGGGAGAGGGAGCGGGGCAGAGAACGGGAGCCGGGCAGGGAGAGGGAGTGTGGCAGGGAGGGAGCGCGGGGCAGGGAGAGAGAGCGGGGCAGTCAGAGAGAGCGCGGGCAGGGATAGAGAGCGGAGCATGGAGAGGGAGCGAGGCAGGGAGAGTGAGCGGGGCAGGCAGAGAGAGCGGGAAAGGAAGATGGAGCGGGGTAGCGAGAGGGAGCGGAACAGGGAGATGGAGCGGGGCAGGGAGCGTGAGTGGGCCAGGGAAAGAGTGCGGGAGAGGGAGCGAAGTTGGGAGAGGGAGCGGAGCAGGGAGCCGGAGAGGGGAAGTGAGTGGGAGCGTGGCAGGGAACGGGAGTGGGGCAGGGAGAGGAAGCGGGGCAGGGAGAAGGAGTGGGGGAGGGACAGAGCGCGGCAGAGAGAGGGAGTTGCGCAGGGATAGAGAGCGGGGCAGGGAGATGGCGCAGAGCAGGGATCGGGAGCGGGAGCGAGGCAGTAATTGGGAGCGGGGCAGGGAGAGGGAGCGTGGCAGGGAACAGTAGCGGGGCAGGGAGAGGGAGCGGGACAAGGAGAGGGAGTGTGTCAGTGTACAGGAGCTGGGCAGGGAGAGTGAGTGGGGCAGGGAAAGAGAGCGGTACAGGGAGAGATAGCGGGGCAGGAAGAGGGAGAAAGGCAGGCAGAATGAGCGGGGCAGGGAGAGAGCATGGCAGGAAGAGGGAGCGGGGAAGGGAGAGGGAGAGGAGCAGGGAGAGGCAGCAGGGCAGGGAGCGGAAGCGAGGCAGTGAGTGGGAGCGGGGCAGGTTGAGGGAGCGTGGCAGGGAATGGTAGAGGGGCAGGGAGAGGCAGCGGGGCAAGGAGAGGTTGTGGGGCATGGAACGGGAGTGGGGCAGGGAGAGGGAGCAGGGCAGGGAGAAGAATCTGGGCAGGGAGAGAGCGGGGCAGGGAGAGAGAGCGGGGCAGGGAGAGAGAGAGCGGGGCAGGGAGAGAGAGCGGAGCATGAAGAGAGAGCGTGGCAGGGAGAGAGAGCGGGGCACGGAGAGGGAGCTGGGCAGGCAGCGGGAGTTGGGCATGGATAGAGAGTCGGGCAGGGAGCTGGAACGGAGCAGGGAGAGGGAGCGGGCCAGTTAGCGGGAGCAGGGCACTGAGTGGGATTGGGGCAGGGAACAGTAGCGGGGCAGGGAATGGGAGCGGGCAGGGAATGGTAGAGGGGCAGGGAGAGACAGCGGGGCAAGGAGAGGGAGTGGGGCATGGAACGGGAGTGGGGCAGGGAGAGGGAGCAGGGCAGGGAGAAGAATCTGGGCAGGGAGAGAGCGGGTCAGGGAGAGAGAGCGGGGCAGGGAGAGAGAGAGCGGGGCAGGGAGAGAGAGCGGAGCATGAAGTGAGAGCGTGGCAGGGAGAGAGAGCGGGGCACGGCGAGGGAGCTGGGCAGGCAGCGGGAGTTGGGCATGGATAGAGAGTCTGGCAGGGAGATGGAGCGGAGCAGGGAGAGGGAGCGGGCCAGTTAGCGGGAGCAGGGCACTGAGTGGGATTGGGTCAGGGAACAGTAGCGGGGCAGGGAATGGGAGCGGGCAGGGAATGGGAGCCGGGCAAGGAGAGGGAGTGCATCAGGGAGAGAGCGCGGGGCAGGGAGATAGAGCGGGGCAGGAAGAGAGAGGAGGGCAGGGATAGAATGCGGGGCAGGGAGAGGGAGCGGAACAGAGAGAGGAAGCGAGCAGAGAGAGGGAGCGGGCAGGGAGAGGGTTTTGGGCAGGGAGATGGATCTGGGCAGTGATAGAGAGCGAGGCAGGGAGAGGGAGAGGAGCATGGAGAGTGACCGGGGCAGGGAGCGGGAGCGGGGCAGTGAGTGGCAGCGTGGCAGGGAGAGGGAGCGGGACAGGGAGAGGGAGCAGGGCAGGGAATTGGAGCGGGACAGGGAGAGGGAGCAGTGCAGGAAGAGATAATGGGCAGAGAGCGGGAGTGGGGCAGTGAGTGTGAGCGGGACAGGATGTGGGAGCTGGGCAGGGAACTGGAGCAGGGCAGGGAGAGGGAGCGGTACAGGGAGAGGGATCGTGGCAGGGAACGGGAGCGGGGCAGTGAGAGGGAGCGGGGCAGGGAACGCGAGCGGGGCAGGGAGAGGGAGCAGTGCAGGGAGAGGTAAGTGGCAGGGTACGGGAGCGGGGCAGGGAGAGGGATCGGGGCAGCGAGATAGAGCGGGGCATCGACAGCGAATGTGGCAGTGAGCGGGAGCTGGCCAGGGAGCGGGAGCAGGGCATTGAGTGGGAGCAGGGCAGGGAATGGGAACGGGGCAGAAAATGGGAGCGGGGCAGGGAAAGGCCCCGGGCAGGGACAGGGAGTGTGGCAGGGTGAGAGCGCGGGGAAGGTAGAGAGAGTGGGCAGGGATAGAGAGCGGGGCAGGGAGAGGGCAGGGCAGGGAGAGGGAGCGGGGCAGGAGAGGGAGCGGGGCAGGGAGCGGGAACGGGGCAGGGAAAGGGAGCCGGGCATGGAGAGGGAGTGTGTCAGGGAGGGAGCGCGGGGCAAGGAGAGAGAGCGGGGCAGGAAGAGAGAGTGGGGCAGGGATACAGAGTGGGGCAGGGAGAGTGAGCGATGCAGGGAGATGGAGCCGGGCAGAGAGAGAGAGCAGAGCAGTGACTGGGAGCGAGCTAGGGAGAGAGAGCAGCGCAGGGAGTGGGAGCGGGGCAGGGAACAGGAGTGGGGCAGGGAGAGTGAGCGAGGCAGGGAGAGGGAGTGGGGCAGGGAGGGAGCTCGGCGCAGGGAGAGTGAGCGGAGAAGGAAGAGAGAGCGGGGCAGGGATAGAGAGCTGTGCATGGAGAGGGAGCGAGTCACGGAGATGGAGAGTGTCAGGGAGAGAGAGCAGAGCAGTGAGTGGGAGCGGGGCAGGGAGAGGGAGCGGGGCAGGTAGTGGGAGCGGGGCAGTGAACGGGAGTGTGGTAGGGAGAGAGAGCGAGGCTGGTAGTGAGAGCCGGGAAGGGAGAGGGAGCGGGGCTGGGAGAGAGAGCGGAGCACTGAGTGAGAGCGGGGCAGATAACGGGAGCGAGGCAGTGAATGGGAGCGGGGCACGGTGAGGGAGCGGGGCAGGGAGAGGGAGCGGGGCAGGGAGCGGGAGTGGGGCAGAGAAAGGGGGCGGGGAGAGGGAGCGGAGCAGGGAGAGGGAGCAGGGCAGGGAGTGGGAGAGGGGAAGTGAATGGGACCGTGGCAGGGAACGGGAGCGGTGCAGGGAGAGAGACTGTGGCAGGGAGGGAGCGCGGGCCAGGGAGAGAAAGCGGGGCAGGAAGAGAGAGCGGGGCAGGGATACAGAGCGGGTCAGGGAGAGTGAGCGAGGCAGGGAGAGGGAGTGTGGCAGGGAGGGAGCGCGGGGCAGGGAGAGAGAGCGGGGAAGGAAGAAAGAGCGGGGCAGGGATAGTGAGCGGGGCAGGGAGAGGGAGCGAGGCAGGGAGATGGAGAGGGTCAGGGAGAGAGAGCAGAGCAGTGAGTGGGATCGGGGCAGGGAGAGGGAGCGGGGCAGGGAGTGGGAGCGCGGCAGTGAACGGGAGTGGGGCAGGGAGAGAGAGCGAGGCTGGGAGTGAGAACGGGGCAGGGAGAGGGAGCGGGGCACGGAGAGGGAGCAAGGCAGGGAGAGTGAGCGGGGCAGGGAGAGAGAGCGGGGCAGGAAGAGGGAGCGGGGAAGGGAGAGGGAGCGGAGCAGGGAGAGTGAACGGGGCAGGGAGTGGGAGAGGGGAAGTGAGTGGGACCGTGGGAAGGAACGGGAGCGGGGCAGAGAGAGGGAGCGGGGCAGGGAACGGGAGCCGGGCAGGGAGAGGGAGTGTGGCAGGGAGGGAGCGCGGGGCAGGGAGAGAGAGCGGGGCAGTCAGAGAGAGCGGGGCAGGGATAGAGTGCGGAGCAGGGAGAGGGAGCGGTGCTGGGAGAGGTAAGTGGCAGGGACGGGAGCGGGGCAGGGATAGAGAGTGGGACAGGGAGAGAGAGCGGGGCAGGGAGAGGGATCCGGGCAGCGAGAGAGAGCGGGGAAGCTACAGCGAATGTGGCAGTGAGTGGGAGCTGACCACGGAGCGGGAGCAGAGCAGTGAGTGGGAGCATGGCAGGGAACGGGAACGGTGCAGAGAATGGGAGCGGGGCAGGGAACAGGAGCCGGGCAGGGACAGGGTGTGTGGCAGGGAGAGAGCGTGGGGAAGGGAGAGTGAGCGGGGCAGGAAGAGAGAGCGGGCAGGGATAGCGAGCGGGGCAGGGAGAGGGCAGGGCAGGGAGAGGGAGCGTGGCAGGGAGCGGGAGCGGGGCAGGGAACGGGAGCCGGGCATGGAGAGGGAGAGTGTCAGGGAGGTAGCGCGGGGCAAGGAGAGAGAGCGGGGAAGGAAGAGAGAGCGGGGCAGGGATACAGAGTGGGGCAGGGAGAGGGAGATGGAGCGGGGCAGGGAGAGAGAGCGGAGCAGTGACTGGTAGCGAGCTAGGGAGAGGGAGCAGCGCAGGGAGTGGGAGCGGAGCTGGGAACAGGAGTGGGGTAGGGAGACTGAGCGAGGTAGGTCGTGAGAGTGGGGCTGTGAGAGGGAGCGGGGCTGGGAGAGAGAGTGGAGCAATGAGTGGGAGCAGGTCATGGAACGGGAGCGAGGCAGTGAATGGGAGCGGGGCATGGAGAGCGAGCGGGGCAGGGAGAGGGAGCGGGGCAGAAAGCGGGAGTGGGGCAGGGAAAGAGGGCGTGCAGGGAGAGGGAGTGTGGCAGGGAGAGAGCGCGGGGAAGGGAGAGAGAGCGGGGCAGGAAGAGAGAGCGGGCAGTGATAGAGAGCGGGGCAGGGATAGGGCAGGGCAGGGAGAGGGAGCGGGGCAGGGAACGGGAGCGGGGCAGGGCGGAGGGAGCGGGGCAGGGAGCGGGAGCGGGCAGTGAGTGGGAGAGGGGCAGGGATAGGGTGTGTAGCAGGGAACGGGAGCCGGGCAAGGAGTTGGAGCGGTACAGGGAGAGGGAGCGGGGCAGAGAACGGGAGCACGACAGGGAGAGGGAACGGTGCAGGGAGAGGTAAAGGTCAGGGAACGGGAGCGGGGCAGGTATAATGAGCGGGGCATTGAGAGAGCGGGGCAGGGATCGAGAGCGGGGCAGTGAGAGCGAGCGGATTATAGAGAGAGAGCGTGGCAGGGAGAGAGAGCGCGGGAGGGAGAGACAGCGAAGCAGGGAGAGGGAGCGTGGGAGGGAGAGAGCGCGTGCTCGCGAGCGGGAGTGGGGCAGGGAGAGAGAGCGGGGCAGGGAGAGATAGCGTGTAGCGAGAGGGAGTGGGGCAGGGAGATAGAGCGGGGCAGCGAGACGGAGTGGGGCAGGTAAAGAGAGCGGCCAGGGACTGGGAGCGGGGCAGGGAGCGGGAGCGGTACAGTGATAGAGAGCGGGGCAGGGAGTGGGAGCGGGGCAGGGAGAGAGAGCAGGGCTGGGAGAGAGCACGGGCAGGGAGATCGAGCGGGCCAGGGAGTCGAAGTGCGCCAGGGAGCGGGATCGGAGCAGGGAGAGAGCGCGGGCAGGGAGAGAGTGCGGGTTAGGGAGAGAGAGCGGGGCAGGGAGAGAAAGCGGAGCAGTGCGAGAGAGTGCAGCTGTGAGAGCGGGCGTTAGGGAACGCAGGAGGAGCTAGAACGAGGGGGATCGGACTGTAGAAATTATAAATGAGGTCCAGGTGTGAGAAAAGATGCACAATTATTTCACACAGCAAAAGGGAGAATTAGACTAACAGTGAATAAAACATCAATGAATAATGAACAGTTCATTAAAGCAGATAGGAAGAATTTCACAGGATTACACAGGATGCACGCCACAGGAACAGACCATTCGGCCCAACCAGCCAATGGCGGCGTTTTTGCTCCACTCGAGCTCCTCCCGTCTTTCCTCGTCTAAATCTGTCAGCATAACCTTCCATTCCCTTCTCACTCATATGCTTGTCCAGCCTCCCCTTAAAAGCATGTTATATATGCTTCAAGCAGCGCGTTCCACATTCTCACCGCTCTTTGTGTTCAGAAGTTTCCTCTGAATTCCAATTAGAGTTCTTGGTGTCTATCTAATATTAATAGCCACTAGTTATGCTCTTCCACACAAGTGGAAACATTCTCTCCGTATCCTATATATCTAAACGTTTCATAATATTTAAAACCTCTATTAGGTCCCCTCTCAGCCCTTTTTTAAAAAAACTGACTCACCCTTTCCTGATCTGCACACCCTCGCATTTCTCGTATCATCCTTGTAAACCTTCGCTGCACCCTCTCCAGTGCTTCTATATACTTTTTATAATATGGCGATCAGCACTGTACGCAGTATTCAAAGTATGGTCTTACCAAAGTTTGATACAGGTTTAGCAAAACTTCCCTACTTTTCTCTTCTGTACGTCTGGAAATAAACACGAGTGCTTGTTTTTTTTATGGCTTTGCTAAGCTGTGTTGCAAATTTTAGTGATTTGTGTATTTGTACTCCGAGATCCCTTTGTTCATCTCCCTCACCGAGAGTCGCATCGTCTAAGTAAGAAGTGACCTCCCTATTCTTTCTTCCAAAATGTCATACCTCACATTTTTCTGTGATGAACTTCATTTGCCAATTATAAAGCCATTCTGCAAGTTTATTAATGTACTCCTGTAATTTATTGCAGTTCTTCTCAGTTTTAACTGTCCTTCGACCAACAGCACTCCCCTGAATTAGATCTCATCTAAAAAGTAGGAAAGATTATTTTTGATTCTAAAGACTAAATCGTTAATACAAATCGAGAACAGTGGACCGAGCACTGATCCTTGTGGAACACCACAAAGCGCCTTCAGCTATTGTGAATAGCTACGTTTTGTCTCTACTCTCAACTTTCTGCCTTGAAGCCAGCTAGTTTCCATTCTGCTACTTGTCCCCTGACTGCATTTTCTAATCTTGTGCACAAGTCTATTATGTGGTACCTTATCGAAGTCCTTTTGAAAATCTAGGTCAATTACATCGACTACATCAATATTCTCTACTCTTTCTGTTGCCTCTTCAAAAAATTCACTGAGATTGGTGAAGCAAGAATTTAATTCTTGAATCCCATGCTGACAATTCATTATTACATTATTGGTTTCTAGATGTTCTTCAATTATCTCCTTTAGTAGGGATTCCATTATTTTTGCTACCACAACTGTTGAGCTGACTGGTCTATAATTACCTGGACATATTCTATCCCCCTTCTTAAATAGGATATTACGTTAGCTATCCACTAGTTCTCTGGCATTACAAGTTCATCTAAAGAATTATTCAATGCGTGTAATACTGACTCTGCTATCTGCTCCCGAAATTCTTTTGAAATGCACCATGCAATCCATCCGGACCAGTGGTGTTATCCTCTTTGTGTACAATTAGTTTATTTAATATATCTCCTCTTTTTATTTTCAATGCACATATCATTACTACCCTCATCATCCGATGTCATTACCACCTGTTCTACCTCCGTGGTAAATATAGAAGCAAAATAATTATTTATTTTTCCTGTCGTCATCATCATCATCATAGGCAGTCCCTTGAAATCGAGGAAGACTTGCTTCCACTAGAACAGTCAGTTCTCAGGTGATTGTACAATCCAGTAAGGGAATTACAGCCTCTGTCGCAGGTGAGAGAGAAAGTGTTTGAAGGAAAAGATGGGTGGGTATTCCGGTTTGTCGCACACTGTTTCCACTGCCTGGGTTTGTTTTCTGCATGCTGTCAGCGACGAGACTCCAGGTGCTCAGCGCCCGCCCAGATGCACTTCCTCCACTTAGGCCATATCTCTATTGTTACCTGTGGCATTATCCTGTCTATTCCTTGATGGCCCAATTCTATCCCAATCTTCCTTTTTTATTGATGTGACCGTAAAATGTTTTAGTATTTTCCTTTATGCTATGTGATAATTTAATTTCATAGTTCCTCTTTGCCTTACTAATTGTTTGTTGACTTCACTCTTAATCTCTTCAACGTCTTCCCCATCATGCGCTCCTCTGCTGTCTATGTACTTCATGTATGCCTCTTTTGTTACCCTCAGTTGTGCCCTTGTGGCTCTATTCTTCAGCAGTGTCTCATTAGTGTCTAGTTTGTTATTTCCATTTAGCAGAATTTATTGCACCCGCACTCTCTTGAACACCATTTTTACATCATCGTTTGACAATATAGCTCCCCATTTAATTTTCCGAATAATTATTCTCAGCCCCTCATAATCAGCTTTTCTGAAATCTATAACCTGATTTTTGTCATACATATGTCCATCTCAATTATCATCTTAAAGTGTATTAATTATGCACTGACTCCTGCCAACAAACCGGAAACTAATGGAGATTCCTGTGTATGACTGTCAGGCCTCACATTTAAAAAATGACGTTCACAACAGACGGAGGTCTGTGTAAATGCCAACTCGGGCGGCTTTTTCTTTTGTTGGAAATAATTTTATTATAAAGAAATGCAAATAAAATTTAAAATGCGTAATATTCTCCCATTAGCAATTTGATTTATCAACACGCACCTAGCAGATAATATTCACAAACTTTTGTAATAGATCTAACCTAGAATCTAGGCAGGGTTATTGCTTAACATCGCCATTGCAACTGCAAAGTCTGCACATCCAAATATTTACATCAAACATTATCATTGTTCATTAACAGTGTAAATGCATTTGAATGTTATGAAGAGTCACTATCCTTTCCTAAACCTTTGGAGACTTTGGCCACATTTGATAAGCAGCACTGAGAGTTATTCTAGTGAGCGGTGCATTTGGATGTTCAAAATGCTTTTGACAAGGTCCCACACAATAGATTAGTGTGGAAAATTAAAGCACATGGGATTGAGAGTATAGTATTGTCGTGGATAGAGAACTGCTTGGCAGACAGGAAGCAAAGAGTAGGAATAAGCGGGTCCTTTTCAGAATGGCAGGCAGTGAATAGTGGGGTACCGCAATGTTCATTGCTGGGACCTCAGCCAATTACAATATACATTAATGATTTCGACGAAGGATTGAATGTAATATATCCATGCAGATGACACTAAGCTGGGAGGTAGCGTCAGTTGTGAGGAGGATACTAAGAGGCTGCTGGGTGAATTGGACAGGTAAGGCGATTGGGCAAATGCATGGCAGTTGCAATATAATGTAGATAAATGTGAGGTTATCCACTTTGGTGGCAAAAGCAGGAAGGCAGCTAATTATAGGAATGGTGACAGATTAGGAAAAGGGGAATTGCAACGAGACCTGGGTATCATGGTACATCAGTCATTGAAAGTTGGCATGCAGGTACAGCAGGCGGTGAAGACGGAAAGTGGCATGTTAGCGTTCATAGCGAGAGGATTTTGTATAATAGCAGGGAGATCTTAAAGCAGTTGTGCCGGGCTTGGTGAGTCCACTCCTTGAATATTGTGTACAGTTTTGGACTCCTAATCTGAGGAATAATATTATTGCTATTGAGGGTATGCTGCGAAGGTGCACCAGAATGATTCCCGGGATGGCAGGACTGACATATGAAGAAAGACTGGATCGACTAGGCTAATATTCACTGGAATTTAGAAGAATGAGAGGGGATCACATAGAAACATATAGAATTCTGACGGGACTGGACAGATTAGATGCAGCATGAATGTTCCCGTTGTTGGGGATGTTCAGCACCAGGGGTCACAGTCTAAGGATAACGGGTAAGATATTTAGGACCGAGATGAGTAGAAACTTCTTCACACAGAGTATTGTAAACCTGTGGAACTCTCTACCACAGAATGTTGGTCAGACTAGTTAGTTATATATATTCAAAACGGAGTTAGATATGACCCTTACTGCTAAAGGGATCAGGGTGTATGGAGAGAAAGCAAGAATGGGATACTGAAGTTGCATGATTAGCTATGATCTTATGGCATGGTGGTGCAGCTCGAAGGGCCTAATGGTCTACTCCCGTGTATATTTTCTATGTTTCTATCTTTCCAGCACAATTTCCATCCTATCAAAATGGCTGCTGACTGCGAATTCCGGCAAGAACAAACAAGAGACCATTGGAAATACGCATTGGGCAACAACTTTTCTTCATTGGCAGCAGTCTTGTCCATTATTTTATGTTAAGTATTGCCGAGATGTTCTCCAATCTAGATCCAATAGCGAATATTCCCTTGTTGGGCGTTTTACATAGTGGGTTAGAAAGGAGTCCCGTACACATTGTAGAAACTCCCCTTTACCGATCTCTTCTTTCTAATAAATAACGGGGAACTTGAATTCCCCCATGATTATTATTCTATGTTTTTACTGATTTCTCCAAATTTTCTGCATATTTCTTCCTCCACCTCCCTTCCACTATTAGGTGGCCTGTACCCGACAACTATTAGTGTGATTGTTCCTTTATTATATTTCAATCTCTATCCATATGGATTCTATTTTTCTCTTGTTGATCACTGCATCACTTTGTTCTCCTGACAATATTTTATCACTAATAAATACAGTTACACCATGATTACTTTTCCCTTTTTTATTGTTTAATTCCCAGTCCTGTGTTTCAATAGACATGTCTCAGTAATCCCTACTGTGTCTGCTTCCTGGCAATTCATGCTTGCCTCCAGCTCACCTGTTTTATTACAGTCACCGTGTGCATTGCTGTACAGACAGTTTAAATAATGTTAAAAGGATTTCCTCTCACTTTATATTTAACTATAATTTTAGACACATGTTCTATAACTCTATTCTCTTGCCATCAATGTCCTTCCTTACTGGTTGAATTGACCATGGCAACATGAGTAGGCCATTGAGCCCCTCAAGGCTATGCCACCTCATTTAATTTGACAATGGCTGATCTGCATCTTAACCTTGATTGGGTAACCCTTAATAACATTGCCTAAAACAAATCTGTTAATCTCAATTTTGAAATTTCCAATTTACCCCCAGCCTCAACAGCTTTTTGGGGGAAAGATTTCCAGATTTCCACTAACCTTTGTGTGAAGAAGTGCTCCCTGACTTCACCTCTTAACTGCATACTCTACATTTGAATTCATGCTCCCTTGTTCTAGACAGACTCACCAGAGTAAATAATTTATCTCTATCCACACTATCAAGTCCTTAAATCATCTTAAACATACAAGATTATTCTTGTACACTCAAAGTAAAATTTAAGTAAATCAGATGTTCAAGGTTTTACATATCCCGATTGAATAGCTGCACAGCAGTTGTGTCACGGATAAGATAACATTTTGAACAAATTGACTATCTTTGGTGTTTCGGGTGTTTGTGTGCTGCTACAATGAGCTCCTTCTGCACCAAATGTACCATTATTATTTTGTACAGTTCTGGATTCTCAACTTCTGCATTCCTTTTGTCCTCATCAAAACATAATAATTTTGGATGCAACATGAAATAATGTGCAATATTTAGATATATTTATGCATTAAATACATTTTATGTGTATGTACATGGTGCAGGTATAGAAAACACTACTTTCATTTTACTGAGAGGCACAAATAACATTTCAAATCAGGTGTGAGCCGTGGGTCAGCTGGCTGCACACTCGCCTTCAGTGTCAAAAGTGCCCTCTTGCAGATGAGACATTATATCGAGACCCCTTCTACTCTCTCAGGTGGATGTAACAAATCCCACGGCACTATTCAAAGAAGAGCAGGGGAGTTATCCCCAGTGTTCTGAGCAAAGTTTATCAACCAACATCACTTAAAAAAAACAGTTTATCCAGTCACTGTCAGACTTCTGTTTATGGCGCAAATTAGCTGCCGTGTTTCTGACATCACGACAGAGTTATTAAACTTCAAAATAACTTAATTGGCTCCAAAGTACTTGGTACATCCTGAGGTCCTGAAAGGTGCTACATAAATACAAGACTTTTCTTTTATTATATTTTATATTTTTCAAATCCTGCCCTAACAGAACTGTGGAGAAGTTTCATCACACGGACTGAAGCAGTTCAAGAAGGCAGCTCACCACTACCTTCTCAAGGGCATTTGCGCATTGGTAATAAATACTGGTCTTGTTAGCAATGCCCACATCCAATGAACATGCTTAAAAAAAGGATTGCTCTGAACAGTTTTACAAAAACATGAATGGTAATGATAATGATAATGGGAATCAACTAAAGTTAAAGGATACGACATATTTGTTCAGGTTTGCAGTTCTTGAGAATGCATTTCTTGAGGATGAGTTTTTTCTCTATACTCTTCCAATTTTGCAACTCTTTTATTTGTAGTTGCACATTGCACATGTGTTGTGATCGCTTAAGATAGTAATGCTACCAGTAAATATGTATTATACTCATCTCTGAAACTAGTGTTGGGCAATAAAAACAATGGCGCTGGAAATTCGGTCCGTTACCGCTTGTGTTTGCACTCCAGAGCGGCGGTGATTGCGTTGGAAATCATTTCTGGGTGGGCGGCCAGCTTTCAGTTCCCCGCCGAGGCATTCGCCGCCTGTTTTGCAGGATAGTGGAGCAGTACCGCCCTCGAGTGGCGAGCTGGTGCGCAAGGCCCCAGATTGCGAGACCGTTATTAAATCTGTTTTCTGGGGGGCTCGTTGTGTGCCCCAGTAAGACTGCCTGGGAAAGCGGGAGGTCCTTGCTTTAAGTGCGGCAGTGAGTGAAATAATGACTACCTGCGGGAATTGTCAATGTATTAGTTATTTTTCATTGTTGCGAGTTATGTTTTTGTGGGGTGAGCAAGATATTTGGAGTGTTTTTTGTGTTTTTCTGGCCGTTTCTGTATTCCCCAGGGAAGCCTCTTTTTCGATGCTCCGAGGCTGGCTCTTTAGCTCGGGATTTTCAGTTGCTTAGCCGGCCTAGCACGCTGAAAGAGGTGTGGAATGCCTACCTTAGCGCTCTGCTGAATACTCGGGGCCCAGCTGATGATTTTTTCGGCTGCAGACGCAAACCATTTCCTGGCACAAAATTTACTGTCCTGTCACCATTTGCACCCTAATTAGGTCCCACTGAATTTCCACACCCAAATGTCTGAACTGTTTAAAAACTTATACTTTATTTCAAACTAAACCTGAGTAACTCGATCAATTGAAGCGGAAAATTAGCAGAATGCGTATGCCTGTGATTGGGCTAATCATGTTATGTGTTAATGGTGTCCTGATCTTTCCTTCCAATAACTTGATTGCAGCAGTTTTCAGCAGTGCACAGGTAGCATTAAACCACCATAAAATCCACACGAAAAGTAGAGGCAGCATGGCTCAAATGCTTCTCCCAATCATTGAGAATTTAAGATCAGATCTTCAACTCTGCTTGAATAATTAACAAGTAAAAATCTTACCAGTTCCAATTCTCTTTGCAAAGAAATTATGCTTACAATTATTAATTACTTTCTCGTTTCAGGACAAAATTTATGACACTTCCCGCTGTTATTTGTTTTCTTCTTCTATCATTAGCGAGAAGCATTTTGTCTCAGAGTTACCAGTTTCCGTGTTTTCTTGCGTGGCCAGTCATTCAAATTATTGACAACATTTACAACATAAGAGACAGTCACAGCTAGAGACAAGAATTCTGCATTGTGCTTGTTGCTTCGACAGCGTGTTGACGTCACAGCAGAGCACACAAGGAATTCCCCACCACACTTCGTGATCTCAACTGAACTTCGCAGTAGACAAACGTCTCACCACAATGATCACGAGATATTTGTGGGCAGCTTTCTTTGGGGCCAGTGCTGAATGCCTTTGCCTCGTCATTGACTGCAAATTCTGGGCCCTTAGTTTCAAAATGTCCTAGAGCCTTGAAATCTGGCTTTTGCTGCGCAACGGAAAGAAATCTTCTGCAGCAGAACCAACTGCCAATCAGCTGAGGTAACCCAATCTCCCAGGAACATCGTAAACAGGCGTTGTGCCGTTATTAGCATATGCAAGGAATCAAGGTCGGTTTTAGCAGACAGGAGGCCTGAGAAACAGCGGGTCCAAGTTCAGGATCCTCGCGGTACAGGCCGTTAGTTCCCGAAATTGGCCCATATTGCGCTTGTTTTTGCACGCCACATGATCGAATTTATTCACCTCAACCTGTTTCGTGGGAGTAGCTACTGCCAGCTGGATATAAACATCACAAATCTCGTCGAAGAAGCCATGGAATGATTCGGAGGCATGAACAATAATTGCTATCATGACTGTAACTGCTGCAGGAACTTTGGGGAGAGTTCTGAAGGTCAGGCGGAGGTTCTCAGGGAACATGCAACCCACTTCGATTGTTTTATTAAGGAAGGGAATGTTGTAAACTCACTGTCCCGGGACAGAGACTGAACGGCTAAATTGCTGGGTACCTTCTGACTACAAATAGCTGGAGAATATTTTCTTCAGAGCATCCACACCCACATTAAGACCATAAGAACATAAGAAATAGGAGCAGGAGTGGGGCATAAGGCTCCTGGAGCCTGCTCCTCCATTCAATATCATGGCTGATCTGATGGACTCAGCTCCACTTCTCTGCCCACTCCCTATAAAGCCTTATCGTTTAAGAAACTGTCTATTTCTATTTTAAATTTATTTAATGTCCCAGCTTCCACAGCTCTCAGAGGCAGCGAATTCCACAGCATCACCACCCTCTGAGAGAAGAAATTTATCCTCATCTATGTTTTAAATGGGAGGCCCATTATTTAAGAACACACCCTCTAAATCTAGTCTCCGCCATCAGTGGAAATATCCTCCCTGTGCCAAGCGTATCAAGCTCCCTCATAATCTAAAACATTTCCATGAGATCACCTCTCATTCTTCTGAATTACAATGAGTAGAGGCCCAACCTCCTCAACCTTTTCACATAAGTCAAGCCCCTCATCCCCGTCATCAACCGAGTGAACCTTCTCTGAACTGCCTCCACAGCAACTCTATCCTTTTGTAAATATAGAAACCAAAACTGCACGCATCATTCCAGCTGTTGCCTTTCCAATGCGTGTACAGCTGTAAAAGACTTCACTGCTTTTATACTTCATCCCCTTTACAATAAAGTCCATGATTCCCTTGGCCTTCCTGATCATTTGTTGTACCTGCATACCATCCTCCTGTGTTTCTTGCACAAATACCACCAGATCATTCTGTACTGCAGCACCTTGCATTCTTTCTCCGTTTAAGTAATAACTTGCTCTGTGAATTTCCATGTCAAAGTGCATCACCTCACATTTTACAAAATTATACTCCATCTGCCAAATTATTGTCCACTCACTAAGCCTGTCTATGTCCTCGTGCAGCCTCTTTATGTCCTCCTCACACAATGCCCTTCCTCCCATCTTTGTCTCGTCAGCAAACTTGGCTATGGTACACTCAGTCCCCTCTTGCAAGTCGTTAACATAAATTCTGATCCCTATTGCTCCTGGTCTTCACTACACTGCCACCAAGTACAGGGAGATGCTCGTGGAGAATGAAATATCTAGCCCAAAATTCCACTGGGAGCTGGGACGGCAGCAATTGTCCCCATTAAACGCATGGTCCAAACCAACCTTCCAAAGTAGCTCAGAAACAATTTAGTAACAGAGGTAGGGCGGCCAAAAGCAGGATGTTAACATCAATCGCTATATTTTGCCCACAATCAACTGTAGCGGTATTCCCAGGGAGCGGAAGCTGCATTACGGTGGAATACAATTTAACTGTGAATTCAGGCTGGGCTATTATTTGAATCTCACTGGTTGCTAAGGGTACGTTGGATTTGACTCCAAGGAATGTCGGCTAACTAGGATATTAATAGCTGCTGCAAGTAATTCCTGGGAAATTGATGAGAAGGCAAGGCCGAGTTTGACCATTGCAGACCGGCTGTATAATTCCTGTATCCTGATGAGCTCACTTTCTGCACAATGTGAAACGAAACTTTCAGGAACGTAGGTAGAACTCGTGAAAAGTGAACGTCCAACCTTCGGTTTAGTTCTCTCCAAGAATGGCAATCGGCTCTGATGTCAAGTCTTAGATAAGGGGGATCCAGTGAGTGTGGTGTATTTGGATTTTCAGAAGGCACTCGAAATGTGCCACACAAGAGGGTATTAAACAATATTAGGGCTCATAGGATTTGGGGTAATATATTAACATCGATTGAGGAATGGATAATGGAGAGAAAACAGAAAGTGGAAATAAATGGGTCAATTTCCGGTTGGCAGGGTGTACCGATTGGGGTGCCGATATGATCGGTGTTTGGACCCCAGCTATTCACAATCTATGTCATTTATTTGGATCAGTTGACCAAAATGTAATACATCCAAATTTTCAGATCATAAAAAGGTAGGTGGGAATGTAATTTTTGAGGAGGATGCAAAGAGCCTTCAGGGGGATATAGACTGGCTAAGTGATTGAGCACGAACTTGGCAAATGGAATATAACGTGGAAAATATTAAGTTATCTACTTTGGTAGAATAAATATAAAAGGAGAGTATTTTGATACATTTTGAGAGATTGGGAAATGTTGTTGATCAGAGGGACCCGGTGTCGTACACGAATCACTGAAAGTTTTCATGCAGGTACAACAAGTAACGATGCAAACAAATTATATGCTGGCCTTTATAACAAGAGCATTTGAGTATAAGCTTAAATACATCTTATTGGAATTATATAGGGCCCTGTCAGACCGCACCTGGAGTATTGTGTACAGTTTTAACCTACTTACCTAAGGAAGGATATATTTGATATTGAGGGAGTGCAACGAAGGTTCACCAGAATGATTCCTGGGATTGGTGGGATTGGGGGGAGTGGAGCGATTAACCTGGGAGGAGAGTTGAGTAGACTTGGCCTGTATTCTCTAGAGTGTAGAAGAATGAGATGTGATCTCATTTAAGCATACACATTTCTTACAGGGCCTGGCATGGTAGATGTAGGGCCGATATTTCCTCTTGATGGGGTATGTCTCGAATCAGGGGCCACAGTCTCAGGATAAGGGTTCGACCATTTATTACTGAAATGAGGAAAGATTTCTCCACTCAGAGGTGGTCAATATTTGGAATTCTCCATCCAGAGGGCTGTAGAGGCTGAGTCTTTGAGTGTATTCAACACAGAGGTCGACAGATTATTGAATATTACTTTTATCAAGGGATATGAGGAAAATGCAGCAAAGTGCAGTTCTGTTCGAAGATCAGTCATGAACTTATTGAAAGGCAAAGCTGGGTCGACAGGCCGACTAGCCTACTCCTGCTCCTAATTCTTAGGTCCATCATCGGGCATTATTGTTCAATCTGAATGAGCTTCCCGCCTGAGTCACTGGACCACTCTGGCCGCCTAGTGTTTGTCCATGGCAACATTTCCGCAGCCACAGTGACCACAGGCTCTTCCCATTAGGCCATTCCCATCATTTTAGTGTTCTCACTGCCTTGTTTCCCCTGGAAGGGCGGCCTGAATATTCAGTCCTATGCAGTTTGGCATGTTTAAAGAAACAAATCTCTATCAATTGCATATTCCACCAATATTGCTCCAAGATTTTACGTGCCTCCAGAGATCCGAATAGCAATCCATCCTTTGGCAGTCTTCCCCATATTTTCACCTGACAATGTTAAATATATAAATATAAAATATCAGTGCTACTTTCCCCTTTAAAGCTGGTACTTTAGCGAACGGAATGGAAAATTGTGGAGATGTGAAATCGGAGGCTGTTCTGCTACCGCCCATTTTAAGCCATCACTGATATTGACAGGACGTGGGGTAGAAATTCATCTCAGGCTGAGAGCTAAATATGCGGGATAGTATCACCCGCCCCCTGTTATAGGCCCCGCTTTATATGCAGTTATATCAAAGGGAGTATTACATATATATTTCCAAACAGTCCGTATTCACGATAAAATAATGTTTAATTTGGCAAGAATATTAAGAACATCACAGCTGAATGGTGTGCAATTAAAATCAGCTTCCAGTGAAACACGATATACTGCTCCTTGATGTAACTGATGGAGTAAGTGCTGGCAGACCCAGTTCCACCTATGAGGCCTCTCAGCAGCTGGGCAAACCCCTATCGGTTACAGTTCACCTGTTGGTCTGTGGATCTCTTCCAGTCAGTTGGGTGCGAAACCCCATGATTTGAGCAGGGTCTTGTCAAATTTTTCAAATTATGTCACAGGCAGAAACATACTTTACGTCCATGTTTATGATTGAGAAAAGTGATAAAATGTAGCACAAGCAGGGTAGAGAATTGAAGAGAAACTAGAAGGCTCAACTGAATGACAGATTATTTAGTGCAGGAACAATATATACCACGGAAATGAAAGTACAAACTAAACACTAATGGATGAATAAAGCCATAAGGCAATAATTGAGGGTAAGGAAAAAAGCATACATTAAGTACTTAGACAGCCGGGGAGTGCATAATAATGGAAAAAGACAACGATTGGGTGAGAAGTCAAAAAAAATAAGCAAGGAAAAGTTGAAATCTGAAACTAAATTATCAAGAAAGATAAAACAAAGCAGTGAATTACTTCAAAGCCACATCAATAAAATAGAAAGGTTGGCATGGGAACAAAGCCATTCAGTAATAGACAGTATAATACCATAGGTAACGATGGAGAAATGGCAGAAATATCAACTAATTAATAAGCTTCAATATTTACTCGGGTGATAGAACAGGTAGACATTGGATGATGAAATTAGTAATGAGATAAATGCATTTAAAATTAAAAGAGGGGATATATTAAATAAACTGATCAAATCCAAAGAGTATAACACCACTGGTCCGGATGGAATGCCCCCACGCATTTAAAAAGAATCTAATGAAGAGATAGCAGAGGCCTTGCTACAAATATTTAATAATAAGTTAGAAATAGCTGTAGTGGCTGAGGACTTTTGGATAGCTAACATTATATGTATATTTAAGAAGGGGGATAGAACTTATCCAGGCAATTATAGGCCAGTCAGCTTAACACAAGTGGCAGAAAAAATAGCTGAATCCCTATTAATGATAAAATAGAATAACATCTGGAAACCAAAAATGTAATAACAAATAATCATCATGGTTTTCTAAAGGGACGAGCCTCATTGATGTTTCTAAGAGGTAACAGAGAGAAGTCAACGTTAATGCAGTCGATATAATTTATTCAGATTTCCAACACGTCTTCGCCAAGATACCGCATATTAGACTGATGGACATGGTCAGAGAATGCAGAGTCAGGGAACAAGTAGCAGAATGAATAGCTAGATGACATCACGACCGAAAACCGAGAGTATGGGTAGTTATTCAAAGTCGCTGAAGGTGGTTAGTGGTGCTCCACAAGGATCAGTGCTGGGACCATTGTTGTTCTCAATTTATCTCAATGAATTAGACTTTGGAATCAAAAACACAATTTATAAATTAGCAGATGACTCCAAAATTATGGGGTGGGGGTGGGGTAGGGGGGAGTAGTCATTACTGAGGAAGACTGCAACAAATTACAGGAGCACATTAATAAACTTGCAGAAAGGGCCTATAATTGGGAAATGAAGTTCAACGCAGATAAATGTGAGGTGTTACATTTTGGTACGAAATATAGGCAGGTCACTTTTTATTTGGAGTGTGAGAGTCCGGGTAGGGTAGAAGAACAAAGGGATGTCAGAGTACAAGTATACATATTGATAAAATCTGTGACACAGGTTAGTAAGACAATAAGGAAAGCAAAGGAAGCACTAGGGCTTTTTTCTAGCGATATAGATTTGAAAACTACGAAAGTTATGCTAAACCAATATCAAAGCTTGGTTAGAGCACACTCTGACGATTGCGTACAGTTCTGACTGCCATATTATAAAAATAATGTTGAAGCACTGGAGGGGCTGCTGAGACGGTTTACAATGATGATATAAGCAATGCGAGGGTATACATATCAGGAATGGCTGTGTCTATTTTCTCTTGAAAAAATCACGCTGACAGGTGACTTAATTGAGGTTTTCAAATTATAAAAGGTTTTGATAAAGTGGATACAGAGAAAATGTTTCTACTTGTGTGGAAGAGAAAAACTATAATCCATCAATATAAGATAGTCACAAAGAACACCAATAGGGAATTCAGAGGAAACTCCTGCATCCATAGATTGGTGAGAAGGTGGAACTCGCTACCACAGGTGTGTGGTTGAGTCGAGTACTACAGATGCACTTAAGGGGAGGATGGACAAGTGTATGAGCGAGATGGGAATATAGGGTTATGTTGATAGATTTAGATGTGGACATACGGGAGGAGACTCGAGTGGAGCATAAATGTTGGCATGGACTGGTTAGAACTAATGGCTCATTTCTGTGGTGTAGCTCCTATGTAATCCTATATAAGTTTGTTATGAGTACTGAAGTCCGTAATCTACTGAACTGAACTCAATGGTAAATTCATTATTAAATTAGTCAACAATTCACATTTTGTTCATCGTATTTCATGCTATCTGTTCACAAAAATAATCATTTCTGCATCGAAAAGCTGTGGCTGCAGTATTAATCATCAGAAAGATTATTATCGGTATTGGAGATAAAGATTATAACGGGAACAGGTGCAGTTACAGTGGGTTAGACTTTGTTTTGTCATATCTGGGACCTGGCTTTAAATCAGCCCATTCTAATGAGGTGAAATAAGAACACGAGAACATAAGATATAGGAGCAGGAACAGGCCTATTGAGTCTCGAACCTGCTCCACCATTCATTAAGATCATGGCTGATCTGGTCCTGGACTCAGCTCTCAGCTGCATTTGGCTGCCCGCTCCCCGTAAGTAAACCAATACTCTGTAAACGCTGAACAATCTGTCTATCTCCGTCTTAAATATATTCAATAACCCAGCCTCCACAGCTCTCTGCGGCAGAGAATTCCATAGATTTAAAACCCTTTGCGAGAAGACATTTCTCCTCACCTTAGTTTTAAATGGGCAACCCCTTATTCTGAGACTGTGTCCCACAGTTTTAGATTACCCTATGATTGGAAATATTCTCTTTGCATTCGCCTTGTCGAGCCGTCTCATTATTTTATGTTTCAATAAGATCACTTCTCATCTTCTGAACTCCAATCAGTATAGACCCAACTTACACAACCTATCTTCATAAGTCAATCCCCTCAACTTCGGAATCAACGTAATGAACCTTCTCTGTACAACCTCCAATGACAATATCTCCTTCTTTAAATACGGAGACCAAAACTCTACGTAGTACTCCAAGTGTGGCCTCACCAATACCCTGTACAGTTGTAACAGGACTTCTCTGCTTTTATATTCTATCCCGGTTGCAATAACTGCCAACATTCCATTTGCCTTCCTGATTACTTTGTGTACCTGCATATTAACTTTTCGTTTTTCATGCACAAGGACCCGCAGGTTTGTCTGTATTGCAGCACTTTGCAATCTGACTCAGTTAATTTATAATTTCCTTATCTATGTGCTCTCTGTACGCGTTCTATGTGAAATGAGTCAACCAAGTTTGTGATGGGGTCCAGAAGCAGCACAAATTGATGGCAAACCACGTGCAATTCCACTCAAAGTGGTGACATGAGGGCTGGACTGTGAAATCGGAAAATGTCATATTGGTGTTGTCTGGATACCCCTCTGTGTGGTGGGCTGTGTGTAACGTGCTTCTTTCCTCTGAAGTTTACCCTTCCACGCTGATCCTGGGCCGCACGCTGCATCTTTTATTGCGTTGATCTGCCGCTGGTGTTCTGACGCAGGTCGTGCTTGCAAGTATGTGTGGAGCCGTACTACTTCAGGGAGCAGTGTGAGCTGGTGCAGGAGGGTGACGGCAGCGCAGCATGACGTTATCAAGATCCAGGTCGGTGATTGAAGCATGGGCAGACAAAGCAGGAACGGCAATGTCGGGGTGAAGGAGCGGCGAGAGATTGTAGAGTAATGTGATCAGGGCGCTGGAGCGGCGTGAGTTCGTGGCCCAAAAGAGGCAAGGGTCCAGGGGCAGCACGGGCCAGCCCACACTGCAATATGTCTGCGCAGGAGGTCCATGCAGCAGAGCAGATCTCCAGTCGAATTGGTTCATCCTTGCCACTGGACTAAGATCTCGCTCTCTCAAGCCCGTGTGGTGGCTGGTGTGCAACGGCCACCACACAATACAAAAATCCACGCACAGGCATCTTCCACCCTTCAGGATGTAGTTCAAGATCCGGAATATTAGTTCATTCATTGAAACGCCTGTGATCTCATCCATTTTGTGCATGGAAACAAGTCATCCTCGTTTTGAGGTACTGACTTTGATGATGATGCTGCTTTCATCTGCACAAACTTGATCTGCGAGTGATTCGGGCTGATAATTTGTGTTTTAAATCAGAAGGAATCTAGTCCCGATCACTTGTAGCCAGAACCTGATGAACAAGGAGAAGAAAACATGAAAAATGTAACACACACTTGTCTCTTTTCAAAATGTGTTTAACGTTCACAATCCGTGGTATCAAGAAATGTACAGCTTACATTTATCAAAAACAAAACTTGATATACCATAAAAGAAATTGGGTGCTTTAGTGTGTAGCAAAGTGAAACCCAGTTCGGGATTAATCTGTTCATTGGTCTGATGTGACGTCGTTACTGCACCATTATTAACAATTGTGAGTGCTCAAGTCCCAGAAGGATCTGCAGAAGTTATTTTAGACCTTTCAAAGAAATTATATTACGTGATATTCGAGCTGTTTTTATTGTGATGTTTACCTTACCACTGGAATGAGAAGTAACCCTAATCACTATTGTACCATGGATAGGTACTTCATCGGCGTATTTAAATTGATGCAACTAATGTCAATTAGTATGTAATATAATTGTCTCATGGGCCCTCTCTCAGATATACATGATGACTGCATCTGAAGATATCTCATCTTTGTATCATTAACACCAACAACCTACATCGGTTCTCATAGAAAATGGCATGTCCAATGCTTGCACAGATAGAAGAATTTTTTTTACCCTATTCTCACTCTTCGTGGTGTTCCTTGTAAGTCACTATTCTCATTTACAGTTTATCTTTGAGACTATTTAACTGCTCTTTCCGCCTATATGGAAATGACATCTGATCATTCCGAGCTTTTGCCTGTATAACGATTTTAAATGGTATCAGTTCGATGATAAATGCATAAAGTTGCACAATAGTTCGAAGTAAATCCAATCATGGAATGTACAATTTGCTCTGACATTGAAAAATCAGATTTCTGATTTTTTTATTCTCTTGCAATTTTGTGATGAATAGTCCTCTTGTTGGAAGGTTCGATGGGAGAAAGGCTGACGCCCGCTCACTGCGCTGCCAACATTAACCCACTGAAGCTTCCTGCTGGAATCCTCATTAACGATGCAAAGCGGAGGAGGGCAAACGTAACTCCTTATTAGGTCGTCGCTATTGGCAGCGAGTGATATTTAGTGTTGATCCAGTTTTTAAAAGCTTGAAGATAATTACAGAGTGACGTCACTTTTGAAGTTGCAGGAAGTGCCTTGAAGCAGCAGGAGGCTCTGGGCTGGCGATCAACAGCAGGAAGGAGCTCAGATTCTCAGATGTATCGGCGGAGATGTTGCTACTTGGAGTCAGGGTGAGGAGAGATTTGAAGCGGGTTTGTGGTGTGAGGGTCCAATCGCTACAAGTTGGCCTGTAACTCTTGAAGAGAGTGTAAAATGAGTGATCGTGGATGTGCCACTCATTATAAATATTACCCGATTCCCCTTTGCTTCGAATTGGAATTTTTCTGCAGGAAGTTGTGGAAACATTCATTAGTGATGCCTCACTGTAAGAGACTCACAACCGTCCTGTTCTTTCTCCCCTCTTGATATGGGAACAGTGGGATTCCCACTGGGAAATGCACGTGCCCAGTCCAATATTGCACATTAAGCCGAGCTGACTAAAGGGAGCACCAACATTCCAGGCCGAAGCTAAAGAGCAATAAACACTTATAATCAACAGGCTGGCAAAGTAACCGAAAACATCAGCTGCAATAAGCATAACGGCCTGCTCAATGTGGGGTGGCCTCAGGAACCAGTCTGAAGATAATACCATCCTTATATCGTGTGGTGACAAATGGGATCGCGTTTGCGGAAAATATTGTCCGGCAAACGTAGTCCTTTTGACTTTAGGTGATAATGTAAAATGGGTGATATCGAATTGTCAGCTAAATATACGCTCCACTCCATTGTCTCTTCTATTCACTTCAGCGGAAAGGTAAATTGGCCTATCGGTGGCAAATCCCATGTTGCGAATTTTATACTGTGGCCGAAAGTTAAATTTCCCCAACAATGTAAGGAATTTCCAGCCGTCTTACACTTTTTAAAGACGACCAGATGCCTTACAAAAGGCAGTAGGGGTGGGAGCATCGCTGTTCCACTTTATTATATAAGCTCTGTTCCTCGCCATCTAGTCCAGTCCTTCCACAAGCCAACTTTCTGAGGCTGAAACAGATGGTTAGCAACTTTTGTGTCACATTGGACCCCAAGATGAGCCTCCATCCACCTATCCACTCTATTACCAAGATTACCGATTTCCACTTCCATCTGACTGCACCGCTGCCTCGGCTCAGCTGCTGCTGAAATCCTCAACCCTACCTTTATTAAAATATTTTAAAATTGATGTAAATGGTTCCAAATCCCCGCAGTGGCCTCGCCCCTCCCTATCCCTATAATCTCCTCCAGCCCCAAAAACCCACAAGATATCTGCGCTTGTCTAATATTGTCCTCTTAAGTATCCCGGAGTTTAATCACTCCACCATTGGTTTATTATGTGTTGCTGATATTCGCAGACAATATAAACAACATATGTTCAACACATGCCCGCTGAGAATACGATCCGGGAGCTCCTGCTTACCTGACAAGCACTTTAACCATTTACTACATTGAGCCAATTCAAAATCAAATCTCACAGCATCTCACAAATATCTATCAGCTACCCGCCACTCTCTGTTGGAGATTAAGACCGCCAGTTACACTTGTCTATTTGCCTGTGAATGCTAATGCTCAATCAATCGTCCAAACTGGCGCTATGCTCATTTTAATTAGTTCACGTGTCCGATTAGTCATGACGTGGACGCTGAAGGACCAACTTGCTCAATGAAGTAAGAAAATATATGTTATACAAATGGACACTGATAACAAAAGCCGACCAGTTCACCCTGACTCAGTAATTGGTCGTGGCCCAAAGGATGTAGATTCTGGGTTAGGTGTAAATCGTGTTGTTATCACATGATGGCAGGTTGGATTTCTAGTCCAGGGCATTTTACACACTGGTTGAGAATGTCTCCTGCGTGGGAGGGATCTCTTGTACACCCAACAGTTTCAAAAACTCTCTGACCTGATTTAATGGTAATACAAAAACTGGTTTCACCAACAGAAGCTTACAGTTAATTTGCAACATTGATGATCTGTGCACACGGGCTGCATTTTCAGCGCAATGTTGCATGGTTTAGAAGGAGCAGGTGTTGCAATACTGCGCAGCGGCCAGATGATGGTGCAGCAGTATCAGGTGTTGCACTACGGCATTGCGCCCAGAGGAGGGAGCAGCTGAATCAGGTGGTGCAATACTGTGATGCGGCCAAAGGATGGTGCAGCAGTATCAGGTGTCGCAGTACTCTATTGCGCACAGAGGAGGGAGCAGCTGTATCAGATGGTGTAATACTGTGCAGCAGCTAGAGGATGGTGCAGCAGTATCAGATGGTGCAGTATTGTATTGCGCCCAGATGAGTTAGCAGCAGTGCCAGATGGTGCAATACTGGACAGCGGCCAAAGGAGGGAGCATCTGTTGCAGATGGTGTAGTACTGTACAGAGTCATAGAATCATTAAAATTTACATCAAGAAGGAGGCTATTTCAGCACATAATTTAATGCCACCTTCCAACTCTGTTCCCTAGGCCTGTACGCTATGGCACTTTTAGTGAACATCCAAGTGTTTTTAAAATGAGATGATGCCTTCTGCCTTTACCATTCTTCCTGACACTGCCACACACGGGCTGAAGAAATTTGCCCTCATTTCTCCTCTAAATCTCCCCCCAGTTACTTTAAATCTCTAACCCTTGCTGGATCATCGATCTGTCGAGGGAATTTGGTCCTTCCTATCCTCTATTACCAAGCCCTTCATCATTTTAAATTCCTCAATCAGGTCTCTCCTCAGTCTACTCAGTTACAAAGGAAACAGACCCAGCATCTCCAATCTTTGCTCATGACCAAAATTCTCCAGTACCGGCAATATTCTTGTCAGTCTCCTCTGCATCCTTTACAGTGCAATCACATCATTCCTGTAATCTGGTGACAAGAACTAGACACAGTACTACAGCAACGACCCGAACAGTGTTTTATATATTCGAGCATAACGTCATTGCTCTTGTGTTCTATGCCTCGACAAACGAAGGGAAGTATTCCATTGACTGTCTTCCCTGGCTTGTCTTCCTAACCTTTGAACTTCAGGGAGACAGAGGATAGAGCAGCTGAACAAGGTGTTGTAATACTGCACAGCGGCTAGTGGAGGGCGCAATATTACCCAACGCTCGCCGATCCTGCAGAACATGCGTGGGGGGACGGGGAGGGGGCTGGATTTTAACTATACCCGCAGGGTTTGCAAATCGATATCCTGGACAGTTTAGAATGTAGGCATCTGTAACATGGCATTACAGAGATAGGCAAGATAGTAACTTTTGTGCAATACCATTTGAAATTACATTGTAGGGGAAAGACCAAGGTGGACATGCTCAAAATTAACAGTGAACTCTTCAGGACTGACATCAGGAGAATGATCAGCACTTAGAGTGGACTCCAGGCAGAGCGGTGATGGTGAAATCCCTGACATGATTTCGGAAATAACTGGATTAATCAATGGGGTGAAATCTGCGGTTGTTCAGGAGAACTCAATTCGATTGCGAATAATGGGCTTCCTCACTGGATCAGTACAGGAATGTGTGAGAAAGTTGTCTGCCGTCCCCAGCTGAATCATTATTTACATGAATGACTCTCTGCAAATTGATTAAAACTGTGACGCCATCACCCTGATCAATATTTATCCCTCAATCAACATAACAAAAGACAGATTACCTGGTGATTAGCATTAATGCTGTCTGTGGGAGCTTGCTGTGCGCAAATTGACTGCAGTGTTTCCTACAATAAAACAGTGACTACACTTCTAAAATGCTGCATTTGCTGTAAAGCACTTTGTGACGTCCAGAGGTCGTGAACTGCGCAACAATGCGCAAGTGCTGCATCTGCTGCAGTGTATGTAAGTGTAAATAGGGTTAAAGATCGAATTGAAATTCCAATCAAACTCGCTGACAGAAAGTGTATGTTATTGAGGAGGCATGACTGGGGATTATTTGCAATGACCGGCTTCCCATAACGTTTCAGATTCACGCAGTTTTATTTGGGAACTTCACCATCTTTCCACACCATTAACCCACCCGCAGGATTACGTACTTAGAGCTGGTAATTGGGATTAGACTGGATGACCTTTTGTTGGACGGCACAGATAAAATTGTAACTACTGCAGGGAATATAATACCGCCAGGGTGATCTCCTGGACAAGTTTCGATCGCCTGGATGGGTTGGAGAGGAATTATCCCAGATTTTTTCTCCACAAATTGATTTTGGTTTTTATCTGGTTTTTGCCTCTCATAGGAGCTCACATGGCTCCGGTTGGGGTGGAGTGTAGATCTTTTTTGTGTAAGGGGTGTTGTAGTGGTGTGGAGCGGACTGGTTGGGCTGGGTGCTCTTTGTCTTTCTATCCTCTTCAATTCCCCGAGTAACCTATGGCATTTGGGCTGATTCTCACTTGAAGAATTCTTCTGACATGCATCATACACCCTCTTTTTTGATCAATCATATTCTCTAATCCCTCATCATCCAAGGAGCCGTGATTTTGGTTCACTTTTCGTTAACTCGTGTTGGTATGTCACTAGCCTGTACATGATGCATCTACTCCTGAAAGATCACCCATTGTCCTATTACAGATGATCCTAAAAATGATTGGTTCCATTTGATCCTGGCTGGGACCGCTCTCCTCTCATTGAAACTTGCCGCTTCGAGTTTAAAATGTCTGCTCTAGATTGTTCCTTACTTTTCTCCAATATTAACTTAAGCCTTATCATAAATGATCACTCTTACCCAAGTTTTCACGCAAATCATTTCCTCCAATGTGTCACATAGAAACATAGAAAACATTGAAAATAGGTGCAGGAGTAGGCCATTTGGCCCTTCGAGCCTGGACCACCATTCAATAAGATCGTGGGTGAGCATTCCCTCAGAGCCCCCTTCCTGCTTTCTCTACATACCCCTTGATCCCCTTAGCCGTAAGGGCCATATCTAACTCCCTCTTGAATATATCCATTGAACTGGCATCAACAACTCTCTGCGGCAGGGCATTCCATGGGTTAACAACTCGCTGAGTGAAGAAGTTTCTACTCATCTCAGACCAAAATGGCCTACCCCTAATCCTAAGACTCTGTCCCCTGGTTCTGGACTTCCCCTACATCGGGACCATTCTAGCCGCATCTAAACTGTCCTGTCCGGTCAGAATCATATATTTTTCTATGAGATCCCCTCTCATCCTTCTAACCGCCAAGTTTTAAGGCCTAGTTGATGTAATATCTTCTCATATATCAGTCCTGCCATCCCTGGAAAAAATATGGTGAAATTTCACTGCACTCCATCAATAGCAAGAACGTCCTTCCTCAGATTAGGAGAGCAAAACTGAACACAATATTCCAGATGAGGCCTTGCCAAGGCTCTGTAAAACTGCAGTAAGACATCCCTGCTCCTATACTCAAATCACCTAGCTATGAAGGCCAACTAACCATTTGCCTACTTCACCGCCTTCTGTACCTGTATGCCAACTTTCAATGACTGATGATCCATGACGCCCAGGTATCATTGTAATTCACCTTTTCCTAATCTGCTGCTATACAGATAATATTCTAACTTCGCGTTTTTGCCCCCAAAGTGGATAACTTCACATGTATTGACATAATATTGCATCTGCCATGCATTTGCCCACTCAGCTAACCTGTCTAAGTCAGCCGGCAACCTCCGAGCGTCCGCCTCACAGCTCACACCGCCACCCAGCTGAATGTCATCTGCAAACTTGGAGATATTACACTCAATTCCTTCATCCAAATCATTGATGTATATTGTAAAGAGCTGGGGTCCCAGCACTGAGCCCCGCGGCACTCCACTAGTCACTGCCGGCCATTCTGAAAAGGGCACGTTTATCCCCACTCTGCTTCATGTCTGCCAACCAGTTCTTTATCCACATCAGTATATTATCCCCAATACCATGTATTTGATTTTGCACACCAATCTCTTGTGTGGGATCTTGTCAAAAGCCTTTTGAAAGTGCAAATGCACCACATCCACTAGTTCTCCCTTGTCCACTTTACAAGTTACATCCTCAAAATATTCCAGAAGATTTGTCAAGCATGATTTTCCCTTCATAAATCCGTGCTGACTTGGAACGCTCCTGTGACTGCTTTGCAAATGCGCTGCTATTTCATCCTTAATAATTGATTCAAACATTTTCCGCACCACTGATGTCAGGCTAACCGGTCTATAATTACCCGCTTTCTCTCTCCCTCCCTTTTGAAAAAGTGCTGTTACAGTAGCTATCCTCCAGTCCATAGGAACTGATCCAGAGTCGATAGACTGTTGGAAAATGATCACCAATGCATCCACTATTTCAGGGGCCACTTCCTTAATTACTCCGGGATGCAGACTATCAGTCCCCGGGGATTTATCGGCCTTCAATCCCATCAATTTCCCAAACACAATTCCCCACCGAATAAGGATATCCATCACTTCCTCCTTCTCACTGGACACTCGTTTCCCTAGAAGTTCCGGAAGGTTATTTGTGTCTTCCTTCGTGAAGAGAGAACCAAAGTATTTGTTCAATTGGACTGCCATTTCTTTGTTCCCCATTATACATTCGCCCGAATCCGACTGCAAGGGACCGAAGTTTGTCTTCACTAATCTTTTTCTCTTCACAAATCTTTTTCTCTTCACATATCTATAGAAGCTTTTGCAATTATTTTATCCCAGCAAGCTTCTTCTCGTATTCTATTATCCCCTTCTTAAATAAACCCTTTGTCCTCCTCTGCTGAATTCCAAATTTCTCCCAGTCCTCAGGTTTGTTGCTTTTCCTGGCCAATTTGTAGGCCTCTTCCTTGGATTTAACACTGTCCTTAATTTTCCTTGTTAGCCACAGTTGAACCACCTTCTCTGTTTTATTTTTACCCTAGACAGGAATTTATAGTTGCTGAAGTTCGTCCATGTGATCTTTAAATGTTTGCCATTGCCTATCGACTGTCAACGCGTTAAGTATCATTTGCCAGTCTATTCTAGCCAATTCACGCCTCAAACCGTCGAAGTTACCTTTCCTTGAGTTCAGGACCCTAGTATCTGAATTAACTGTCTCAATCTCCACCTTAATAAAGAATTCTACCATGTTATGGTCATTCTTCACCAAGGGGCCTCGCACAAAAAGATTACTAATTAGTCCTTTCTCATTACACATCACGCAGTCTAGGATTGCCAGCTCCCTAGTTGGTTCCACAAGATATTGGTCCAGAAATCCATCCCTAATACACTCCAGGAAATCCTCCCCCAACGCATTGCTACCAGTTTGGTTCGCCCAATCAATATGTAGATTAAAGTCACCCATGATAACTGCAGTACCTTTATTCCATGCATCCCTAATTTCTTGTTTGCTGCTGACCCCCACATTACTACTAATGCTTGGTGTTCTGTACCCAACTCCCACTAGCGTTTTCTTCACCTTGGCATTCCGTAGCTCCACCCAAACCGATTCTACATGATCCAAGCTAATGTCCTTTCGGACCATTGCATAAATTTCCTCTTTAACCAGCAATGCCACTCCACCTCCTTTTCCTTTCTGTCTATCCTTCGTAAATGTTGAATACCCCTGGATATTGAGTTACCAGCCTTGGTCATCCTGGAGCCATGTCTCCGAGATGCCAATTAATTCATACCCGTTAGCTGCTATCTGCGCAGTTAATTTGTCCACCTTATTCTGAATACTTCTCGCATGGAGGCACACAGCCTTCAGGCTTGTCTTTCTAACACACTTGGCTCCTTTAGAAGTTTGCTGTAATGTGGCCCTTTTTGCTTTTTGCCTTAGGTTTCTCTGCCCTCCACTTTTACTTTTCTTCTTTCTATCATTTGCTTCTGCCCCTATTCGACTTCCCTCTGTCTCCCTGCAAAGGTTCCCATCCCCCTGTCATATTAGTTTAACTCCTCCCAAAGAGCACTCGCTAACACTGCCCCTTGGACATTGGTTCTGGTCCTGCCCAGGTGCAGTCCATCTGCTTTTTAATTGTCCCACCTCCCCAAGAACTGGTTCCAATGTCGTAGGAATTTGAATCCATCACTTCTGCACCACTCCTCAAGCCATGTATTCATCTGAGCTATCCTGCGATTCGTCATCTGACTAGCAGGTGGCATTGGTAGCAATCCTGAGATTACTACTTTTCAGGTCCTATCTTTTAATTTAGCTTCTAGCTCCCTAAATTCGTCTTGTAGGATCTCATCCCATTTTTTATCTGCATCGTTGATACCGAGATGCATCACGACAACTGGCTGTTCATCCTCCATTTTCAGAATGCGCTGCACCCGCTCTGAGACATCCTTGATCCTTGCACCAGGGACGCAACATACCATCCTGGAATCTCTGTTGTGGCCGCAGAAACGTCTATGTATTCCCGTTACAATTGAATCCCCTATCACTATAGCTCTCCCACTCTTTTTCCTGCCCTCCTTTGCAGCAGAGTCACCCACGGTGCCATGAAATTGGCTGCTGCTGCCTTCCCCTGATGAGTCATCCCCCTCAAGAGTACCCAAAGTTGTGTATCTGTTTTGCAGGGGGATGACCGCAGAGGCACCTTGCACTGCCCTTCCTGTTGGTCAGCCATTCCCTATCTGGCCGTGTACGCTTTACCTGTGGCAAGACCAACTCACTAAACGTGCTATTCACGTCATTCTCAGCGTTATGGATGATCCAGAGTTCATCAACCCGCAGCTCCAGTGCCGCAATGCAGTCCAACAGGAGCTGCAGACGGATACACTTCGCGCACACGTAGTCATCAGGGACACCGGAAGCATCCCTGAATTCCCACAGACTACAGGAGGAGCATAACAGTTGTCCGAGCTGTCCCTTAGATAACTTAACCCTTATTTAAACTTAATTTGGGAACAACAATGTTGTAGCTTAATTACTAATAATGAAATGAACAAGAAAAGCTACTTACCAATCATCAGCCAATCACTTATCCCCTTGGCTGTGACGTCACCTTTCGATGACTTTCGCCTTCTTTTTTGCCTTTTGACTCTGCTGCAGCTGCAGCAGCTGGCCTTTATAGGCCTCCACGCGCTCGCCTCTCTGTCGCTGCTCTCCTTTAGTGATGCTGATTAGATTCGGATAGAATCTTAGGGTTGAAAATCTTCTCTTGTAACAGGAACCTTGGTTTTTCCGGTACCCAGGATCCAGTCTAACTCACTCATGGATATAATTCCCGTGAGATTACTAAGACTCATAGTTATCCCACCATGCTACGTGGAATGTGCATCTATATATTCGCCCAGATACTCCATATTCCAGAATCTGCTCTCTATGGGACTGTCTGACTCGAGATGGCAGTCAACATATTAGACATTGAAAGACTTGATTATTACCAGTATTGACACGGTAGCCAATTATGTTCGGTCTATGGGATAGTCAATCATACTTACGCTTAACCCAAATTTCAGGATTGAGGCGTCATATTAATACACTTTATTTGTCAAATAATTGATACAGTTCTTTAATTGCAGTGTCCTTGCGCATGGTACTGAAAATTCTTCACCTGCAAAGGATTCATCTGGTGTTGTAAACTTGTGGTCTTAACTGCTCATGCTAGTATAATTTGTCAAAGGCAAATCATGCTTGACTGAATTGATGAATTTTCGAAAGACACTTGATGAAATGCCGCATAGCAGGTTTGCTGGCAAAATTGAAGCCCATGGTATTAAAGGGACAGTAGCTGCATAGATTCGAAATCCGCCGAATGACAGAAAACAGAGAATCGTGGCGAACTTTTGTTATTTTGACAGCGGATAAGTACACAACGGTATCCGCCAGGTGGCGCTGTTGGGACCACTGCACCTTTAAGATCATTATTAATTTTCTGGAATTGAGTACTGAGGACGGAATATCAAAGTTTGCAAATGTCACAAAGTTGCAAGTAGTAAAATGAGAGGAACGTACCAGAAGTCAGGAAGACATCGTCAGGCCAGAGACTTTAACAGACCCATTGCAGTGGACAGTTAAAGCAGAAAATTGCAGAGTGATGCATATTGTAGGTACAAATGAGGAGAAGTAATATGAACTAAATGGTACAATTTAAAAGCGGCTGGAGGAATTCGGGAACCTGTTACTTCACAGAACCGAGAAGATTTGTGTAGATTTAATCATGAACGGCATAGTAGTTGTAGGAAAATTGTTTCCAGTGGCTGGGGTCTTGTTAACCAGCGGACACAGATTTAAATTCTTGACAAGAAATCTAGTGGGCAAATGAGGAATTTTTTGTACACCTCGAATTATTATCGTGAATGACGAGACTGAAATGTTGGATAATCCGACTTCATTACTAACAGTCACGAAGGAATTGGATAAATATTTGATAAATAAAATTATGAAAACTATGGGGCTGGACCAGCTGAGTGGGACTAATTGTACATCTCTTTCCATGACCTGGCAAATGCACGATGGCCCGAATCACCTGCTTATGTGCTAATTAATCCTACAAATTTTTCAGCGCATGTCCGAAAGTTATTGTCTTGAATATTCATGCTATCTGGATCGAAATTCCTGAAAGGTTCGGGTGTGTTGCGTATTTTATCAGGTTAATTATGTACTCGTGATGTGATGCTATTCTGTCAACCCGTGCTAACTACATCTGTGTAATATGTGATTGTGTTAAACCTCGACGTTCCCACATCAGGTAACGTTTCCTTTCTGCCGCAATGTCATCTATATTGAGCTAATTTTGTTTTCTACATGTGAAACCGTGGATATTCACCATGCCCTTCTCCTGATTCGCTCCTTTCCGTACATCATGTTGATTTCTGATGCTGCATCTTCTACATTCAGTCTCACCATTTAATGATTTTAACAATTCGGGAAATGGACATTTCACCACATTGTTCAACTGCTCTCTGAACTTATTCTGGGTCACGGCATAAATACAAGTTTTTTTGCAGCAACTCAGGAGCTGAAGCATGAATCCTATTTCTTTCATGTAAGAAGGTAGGTGTAGAGTATCATAAACTAAATACCGCAAGCGGTTCCAAATAGAAAAATACATAAACACAGCCCATAACAGAATGAAATTCCCTGAATTAATGAGCAGTAAAATGATTGATATCCTTCGTCGCTCATCTCTATGTCACTGGGAATCCCAGCACTGCTGTGATCCCGGAGTCTCCTGCGGGCTCTGCTGCCCACTAAAATGTGTCTGATGGTTAAAGTATTGAGTAGCAGAATCAGAACAAATGGGATGCAAGGGGTAAGAATAGAACGAACAAGCTCGAGTGTTGCCCACAAATGTGAAACCATAACAAGAGCACTCACTTAACAGAACCAGGGGGTATTTGTAAACGAGTACCAAGGTAAATACATAAAGTACCAGAAAATATTATTTAAACAGCTTAACACATTCACTGTCCCAAAAATCACAGCCGCGGTTTTCTCAGTGCAATATTTCGTTTTTAGCTTCTGGCAACAAACTGCCACGAATCGATCAAAATGTAAAATGACGGTGAACCAGAGAGAACAGTCTGTGGCTGCATAAAGCAAGACGGCATGGATATTGCACACGGGGATTCCCCGCAAAAAATCCAGACGATGAGCAATTGGAATCTGCCTCAAGATCAGGTCAGTAATAAGGACCAATAGATCCGCCGCTGCCTTGGCCACCAAGTAGCAAGTGACACATTTGGAGAGAGCGCATTTTTCCCGAGATCGGATCACAATCGTCATTGAGTTAGCTGTGAGGAAGGGAAATCAACAGTAAATTAACACAACAGGTCGAAAGTGAATTCAGCGGGTTGATGGGGTTGTGATAAAATTTCTACACTTATTACAGCTTCCAGTGATAGAATTTAATAATGTTCCTGAGAAAGAGCTTTCTGCTGGAGACAGCATGACAATGTAAACTGTGCAACTCACTAATCACCAATGAATTGTAAACTGAACCCGGGAATGGGATTTAATATTGCAAGAGTATGTGCCATCTAATCAGGGGATCAATAATGAAGTGGCTTTCGCCCTCATCTCCAGGTGTGTTAACTCATTGCCTTCTGCTGCAGGAACCCTGGACCCATCGACCTTCTGGGATTCTGTTCCCAGTCTGCACCGAATCAGGAGTTACTTTCGGTAATTGGACTATGCCTGAAATGGCTGGGTGGGTCATTATGGGCTTTGAAACAGCGGATGATTCGGAGAATTCCCGGCAGCAATTACAGGAGTTCGTCCGGTGAGAGTGACTCAGTGACCGGAGGAGAATAAATCAGTGACCTGGGAGGGTGATTCAGTGACTGGGGGAGAGTGAGTCAGTAACCAGGGAGAGTGAGTCACTTACCGGGGAGGGTGAGTCAGTGACCAGGGGAGAGTGAATCAGTAACCAGGGAGAGTGAGTCAGTGACCGGGGGACAGTACGTCAGTAACCGGCGGAGAGTGAGTCATTGGCCCTTCAGATAGACCCGAAGAGCCTGAACAAAATATAAAGGAGCAAAGCGAGTTAGGATATTGTGTGTAAACTGGGCTGTGATTTCTTCTGAGCCGAATGCTGAAGGCATTCCTACGCGGTATCAGGGCATAAAAAGATATTGTTTGAGATTAGGAAGGGAAAAATATTTAACATATTAATCTGGTGTGAAAGCATGTAACAAAACAGAGCAATGCTTCCACATGCACGTAAATCTGACATTTTACATTCAGTAAAAATAACACGTTATTAAATAATATTTTAGACGACTTTCAAATCACCGATCCTCCAAATGGTTCCACATAATCTCGACTATAAATGTTCGAAAACTATGACCAGTCCTGTTTTGAGGATGGCCCGCACCTGACGTTTCCTTCTCTCCCCAAATGCTCTGTCTGTTTATATCTATATGTGCTGGTGTAAAATGGGCAATGAGAAATCAGTCCAGCCTTATACAACCCGCATTAATGTGAAGGCAATATACGATAGTGTATAACCGGCAGCAAATTCCAAGCGCTCGATTTAAAAGGTGGCGCAAAGTTCAAACTGTCTGCTGCTGTGTGATTAGATATTTTTCTGATCGTGTTTAATATAACATAGATTAAATTAACCACTTTGTGGTGTGTTGAAATCTCTGCATCCAATTAGATGATTTGTTTACCCGGAGTTCAATATCGGTGGTTGAGATTTAATTAAATATCCAACCCCAACTACATCAGCGCTAACCCAGAGTTCTGTATCTGTGGTTGAGATTTGATGGAACTCCAATTGACGTGGTAAATTTCATCAATAAAGTGATCTCACCATTCATTGTACTCCCTGACAATCAACAGGAATTAGTTGCACGGAAGCAGTGCAAGTGATGGGGCAGAGTAAGAAGAGGTCTCATTAAGAGATTCTCCTGAAGGGTGCTTGATGGACACGGAGTGGGGATTCCTTCTTCACAGATACGATCGGAAATCAATCCATTTATCTATAACTGGAGACACATTCAATCACGAATGAATATGTTATCCCATCCTAACCTCCCAGAACAATGACTTATTATGGAAAGAGATTGTACAAAGAGGGTCAGCAGACTGGATCTGGATCAAGATGGACATTATCAAACATTTGCGGTGTGTTTCTGAGCTTTCTGCGACGACTGGCTTCCCCCACTTGGAATAATTCACTCTTCCCAATGCACGGTGATCGATTCTGGAAACCCATGAGCACATCTGTCCAATGCACTCTGCAGACACAGACTCTAAGAGAATCATTCAGTTAGATTGCAAGTGTTGGAAATTAACAAAAGAGTCAGTTCTCTATCAGACCCTCTCACATGGAGAAAAGATCAAAAGGTGATATTTGCGATTCACTGCACTCAGATAAGTCAACGGGTGAATGTGACACAGCCGCATTGGGGAATCACAGAGCATTATCAGCCGCACATCCAGAGAGAAAATGTGGTGTCAATTAATTTCTGGATATTGTGACCTCAATGAGATAATGCAGTCACACAGTTAAACATGATCTACAACATGTGTAGCTGGACAGAGTGACTTACCAGGGACTCTGACCACAGCTAGATTGGTGTAGTATATCTTTTGTATCTCAGAAACGAACGCTAGTGTTGTAAACTCACTGATTGTTAAATGCATTCTTCTCCTCTCAGTAGAGCCGCTGATCCCTGTGAGTGCCGGAGTTGATGCTCTCTGCGAGACTGTGGTACAACACATTGAGATGTTTGCCGCATTAATAGAAGAGATAAACTCTCCAGTAATACAATTATGGTCCATGGAGAGGTACATTAATTACAGTCAACGAACAAACACATTTAATTAATCTGTGGGGTGTGATATCATACAGTCACTGAACAAACACATTCACTTAACCCCTTTCAAACCAACACTCCTTGCACCACTAAATACACTTATGGATGTACAGTAGAATGGCCCATTGTTGTGAAAGTACTTTATTAATGAGCAAGGACAAAAATGTTAAATCAACAGTCTGAGCACACTGATTGTCAACTTGATTTCTTCAAGCTTGTCAGTCGGCTCGCTTTTTGCGGTCACATACAAGGCCATCTCCGATAGCTTCGTGTACCGATCACCATCCACAGCCACTATTGCATTCCAACTCCACTTCAAGCTGTATCTACGCACGTGAACAATCTCTCCACAATTCACTTACGACTTTTGGGCCCTGCAGTCTGACTAACTTGTTCATCTTCCAATGTAGTTCTGCAGCTCTCGAGCAGCTCCACCAGTCACTCACTGGCAGTTTTGATGTCTTTGTCCCTGGTAAAACTCATACCCTCTCCTACACTTATCCTTTTCTCAGGAATGGGTCCCATTGTATCTCTCCTAGGTCCAAGGCCATTATTTACTCGTATCTGGTCCACAACTGGTTTAATCATTTAATATCGAAGCTGGCTCTTCAAATACAGCCCTGTCAGATCAAGCATCTTTCACCCTAAGCAGATCCAATATCCAATATTGTCATGGAAAGCAAACATAGACCCCGTCTTCCTTTCAAAACTAACAACCATATTGTTAAACACCTCTGCCCTATCCCTTCTACACACACCTCCAAGATCAACTTCGAAGAACTGATGGAATTATTTGTCACTGATTCTGAAATTATCTATTCACCTGTTTTTGGCTCATCTCCTTCTCCATCCCCATCAAGGAAAACATCTCCTGCTCTAGCACCGAATTATGATCCTTCGCTAGATTTTCAAATATTTCCCCTCATGTACTATCCGAGCTCATCGTGTCAATGAGGCTAACCTTCTGCTATAGTGAATCCATTTAATGCAAACTCTGACATCCAAACTTTACTTCCTGGTGCACATGTTAACTGCACATTTAAAAACAGAGCCACCATCACATCAAAGCATTTCTGGTAAAGAAGGCCCACCATCACCTCATGAACTGCCTGATGAAAGAAAATTTCCATCATCACCTTAAGTCTCTCCCGTTTAATTAGAGAGCCCATCATCACCTCAAGGCTCATCCGGTTAAAGAGGATGCCGTTGATCACCACTCTGACTGCCCGCTTAATTAAGGACCACCATCACCTCAGTTATTGAACAGTAAACGAGAAGACCTTTCATCACCAATAGGACAGCCCGCTTAGATAAGGTCCAACATCCCGTCAGGATTTCACCACAAGGACCGCTTATTGTTGTCGTTTTTGGGTCTGTCCGTCTGTTCAATTGTTCAACATTGACAACATATTCGGTGTAATTATATGGTTTTATTTAGCATAGGCAAGAATGAATACCTTACAATTTTTAATCAGCAGTTTACAAAGTACGATTGAGAATAATATGATTCCTGTCCTTTCGGTAGAAGATGCGACCCATTCCGCAGACTTCCTACACACATACGCATGGCCACCTGTCTGTTAACTACGTGGATCTTCTACATTGAGAGAGAACCGACAACCCTGGGATATACCACAAAAACCGGAAATGTGGAGAAGTTCATCCAACCACAGACACTGGTCTTCGGCCACTGTCATTAAGCTTTTGTTGACGATGAAACCAGTGGATTTTAAGACAATGAGACTTTTAACTGTAAATAAAACCTAGGTACAAAATTATTACTTCCACTAATTGAAAGAGAGGACAAGTTATCCTAAAGTACTACAATTGTGGACTAGCAAACTTCATATTAATCTGCAATCCAGCATAACATAATACTCAAGAATAATAACAGAGGATTATCACTGATTATATTTCAAAAGCTATCAAGAGTACATAGTGGGTGTATCCACAGTCAAAGAATAGAGATAAGTGCTCAATTCGATAATTTTGAGATAAGGCCGACATCCAAACCATGGTCAACACATTCACAGAAGCATAGGAGACCATGTGACTTATAGTAAACATTCGTAAGACGAAGGTACTCTACCAAACTTTCAATCGCCACACAGTACCGGCTGCAGAGGATAAAAATCCACGATGAAGACTTGGACAACGGGGACCATTTGCCATACCTCGGGAGCCTACTGCCAACAAGGGTAGACTTCAATGACGGTCAAACACCGCCTTCAGTGCATCAGCGCAGGCATCGTTCACCTGAGGAAGAGAGTGTTTGAAGACCAGGACGTCAAACCCTGCACCACGCTCATGGAATACAGCAAATAGTAATACCAGCCGTGCTTTATGTTTCAGAGACATGGACTATGTATAGCAAGCATCTCACAGCAATGGAGAAGTTACACCAAATCTGGCTCCGCAAGATCCTGCCAATCCATTGACAGGATCTGCGCACCAACGTCAGTGTTCATGCTCGGGCAAACATCCCCAGCATCGAAGCATTGACCACGTTAGATCAGCTCTGATGGACGGGCCACATCAGCTGCATGACCGAGACGAGACTTCCAAAACAAGAGGTCTACGCTGTGCTGCGACACGGCAAGCAAGCCACAGATGGGCAGAGGAAAAGCTTCTTGGAAACCCTAAAAACCATGTTGAAAATATGTAACATCCTCACCGACACCTGGCAATGCCGGCCCAAGAACGTTCAAAGTGAAGGAGAAGCATCTGGGAAGGTGCGGAGCACTCCGAGTCTCTTCGCCTGGAGCAAACGGAAACCAAGCTCAAGCAGTGGAAGGAGTACATGAGAACCCAAGCACCCCACCTACGCGTCCCTTCTTTCAGCGTCCCTTCAACTACCGTCTGCTCCACCTGTGACAGAGACTGGAGATCCCACATCGCAGTCATCAGTCACATAAGAACTCGTCTTTAATTTGTAAGCAAGTCATCCTCGACTCCGAGGGACTGACTAAGAAGAAGAAGGGGCATTATTTAATAAAGCTTTTATAACATCTGATATTATATATGTGAAATATGAGGTGATTCCAGGTTAGTTGCTAGAAGCGGTCGTGAGGAATATGGTTTGTGAGGAGAATAAGGAAGTAGAAGAAAACGGAATGGGGATAATGTATGGGATGATTGTGAGGGCAATGCCACAGGATTCGGTGGAAGAAATAACCGTGAAAATCTCCAGAGGACGTCAAGTGCATCCTGCATTTCCAAGCTTTCTGCTGGAGCGAGCAGAGGAGTCGGTCCAATTAGACACCTGTAACACTCATGGTTTCTTTGGGATATTTAGGCAATGAAGTTTCAAGGCCCCAGTAGATCAGGAGTTTTGGAAGAGGATTTCCCCACAGCTGGACGACAACACGATTTAGATCGGGGTGTGGGTGAATTTTAAATATCCAGAGTGGATTGAAATGTATTTTAAATTGGTTCATAACCGGATTTTTACCATGATTGCTGTGTGTTATTTGAGCAAGTGGAGGTGGCAACTTGCACTGTGTGTGGGACACGAGATTTGACTGTCCCATGTACTGGTGATATGTCC
The DNA here is from genome assembly GCF_044704955.1 of Pristiophorus japonicus. NCBI lineage: Eukaryota > Metazoa > Chordata > Chondrichthyes > Pristiophoridae > Pristiophorus > Pristiophorus japonicus. The sequence goes on from NC_091999.1 coordinate 67,134,781, forward strand.
TCAGTTAAGTGAGTCTGATATTATGTTGGACAGTTGTGTGAGGTTTCCTTGCTGGGTGGGGTAAGAAGAATGGGAATGGGATTTCCATATGTATTAAATATTGAGATGGAGATAGCAGCAGGATCTGCTCGAGTCTGCAATGCGGCGATAAATTTAATGTCCAGTTTGGCTAGATTAGTGATTGTGCAAAGTAGGAATTTCCTTTTTGACAAGGGGAGGAGAATAAAATGAACGAGTATTTTAAATAAATGCTAAAACATCATTAGCAGACTCTGTGGGTGATCTGTTCGGAAAGGAATTTTCAGTAATAGATAATGATCAGTTTTTAATGTACTATACTTTGGTGAATGTCACAGGAGACACATTAAACTTCATGTTTTGTCGTTAATAAGTGGTGGAGGGGTGACTGTGTGGCCTGGCGTAATGGATTTGGATGATACAATGTAATGATGAAGATTTATTGACACGAATTTGAACAAAATAAGGTGATAGACTACTGATCCATTGTTCACCACGCGAGGTTTTGAGTCATATCCGTGTCGTTGCAGTGTTGAACGCTTTATGAGGCTCCCCAGGCTGAGAGTAGTGCATTAACTTTTTATTGCCTGTGGGCAACTTATAAAATATAAAGTTTGGAGGGAAATTCAAACGGCTCAGCACGTGAAAAAATAATTTTAATTAACGTATCTGCAATATTTAGCTCATCGATCTGAAAGGTTAACCTGTATTCCCCTCTCCACGGATGGTCACAGAAACACAGAGATTTTAGGTGCAGGAGTAGGACATTCGGCCCTTCGAGCCTGCATCACGATTCAATAATATCATGGCTGATCATTCAACCTCAGTACCCCTTTCCTGCTTTCTCTCCATACCCCTTGATCCCTTTAACCGTAAGGGCCACATCTAACTCCCTTTTGAATATATCTAACGAGCTGGCCTCAACAACTCTCTACGGTAGAGAATTCCACAGGTTAACCATTCTCTGAGTGAAGAAGTTTCTTTTCATCTCAGTCCTAAATGGCTTACCCCTTATCCTTAGATTATGAACCCTGGAGCTTCAGAGTGTTTCCAGAATGTTCAAATAATTCCATTCTCAGCTTCTGCGGTATTTTGCTTTGCGTTTTATGAAGTTGCTCCTTGTGCAACGAAAAGCGCAGAAAATAAAGTGAAAATTGAAGAGAAAGACGCCTTGACAGTGTGAGTCTTGGTATTCAGGAGTGGAATTGTCGGCTCCTGGTCCGGATACCCGGGTTGGATTCCCGGCCAATGCAATGTTGCAAGTCTCATTAAATTATTTCAGTAAACGTATTAATTTCAAGAAGTTACACAAACCGCTGAGCAAAGAAAGACAATTTTAAGACAATGTATCAAACGTTCCATCGATTTGATTTCCAGAGAAAAAAATGAGTGAAGGAAGGTAACACAATCCTCTCACACCCGTGGCACAAACCTCACGAAACTGCTCAGAGCTTCCACAAGGAGAGAAAGGTGGGCCCCGAGCGAGAAAGGAGAAGGATTGGGTGGCAGCATTCGGGTAAACTTTGGGAGCGCCCGTCGCTGCGGTATAATTTTGCGTTGTGATGTGCGTTTGAAGGGCGTTTGAGAGTCAGAGACTTCCAGAGGGCAGGAGCCGGCGAGGTTGAAGCGCAGGGAATGTCGCAGGAACCCGGGGCCTCACACATTTAAATCATTAAAAGCACAAATCGAAAATCAGACCCTGAGACCCAGTAGCAGCGGGTAACTGTACCTCGCATATAACAGAGCTGAAACAGATACAATCACAGTGTTTGAATATTTAAGGGTCAGTAGCTTGCCCACGAACACAGCAGCCCCCTGCACTAATGGATAATAATTTCATTGATGGTATTCTCAGCTTCGATTCCCTGCCACAGTTGTTCTCCACACTGGGAATAAAATATCAAAGAATGAAATGAATGGTCGGTTTATTTATCGTGAAATTCAATGAATACCAAACTTCGCTGTGTGTCATTACCCGCAAGTGACGCTCTCATTCCAAAATATGCTCTTTATTAAAATACATACTTTTAAAAAATTTCAAAATATACTTTATTCATGTAAAAATTTGCACGATACATTGGAAAGCAGTTCAGTACATTAGGATGCGGCCAGCAATTCCATGCAACACATTTGAATGCTGACGGCAGTTCTGTTCAATACATTTGCTTGCTTTACATTTCAAGGTACAATTCAGTACAATCCAGGATACATTGTAATACATTTATCAAATTACGTTACATACGGGACTGGAATGGGTGAGGGTACAGTTACATTTCTTTGCAACATACATTAATAAACAGAACTTGCATTATACATGGCACGACATAGGTGTTTTCAAATCAATGCGCTCTCTGTATACAAAAAGTTTACAAGTACAGGCCGAGGGGTGCTTTATACTGATTCCAGCCCCTGGGATTACCGTGGCGATAGGGCTTTAAACTACGGTTCTTCCCCACCGTGCCTTTGCGGCGACTGCACCAATTCTCAGTGCGTCCATCAGCACGTACCCCTGGACCCTGGATTGCAACAGTCTGGAACACGCTGACTTGGAGATCTCCTTGCTCTGGAAGACCAGCAAGTTTCGGCAAGACGACAGTGCATCTTTCACTGAGTTGTTGGCCCTCCAGCAGCAGATGATGTCTGTCTCGGTGTATGTCCCTGGGAACAGCCCGTACAGCACAGACCCTGTGTTATGGAGCTGCATTGGATGAACTTGACAGCAACCACTGCATCTGTTTGCAGACCTGCCTTGAAAATGTGCAATTCTGAAGGAGATGGGTGACAGTCTCGTCTGCCCCGCAGCTGACCCGGGGGCATCGTGCCGTGCTGCTGAGACGCTGGCTGTGCATGAAGTATCTGACGGGCAGGGCCATCCTCACCGCCAAACAAGCTACGTCTTGGTGCTTGTGTGAATGCTCTGGCGATGAGATATTCTGCCAAACGAGATAGACAGTCTGCTCGGGGAACCACCCGATAGGGTCCACCCTCTCCTACTTTCATAGGGGGTCCAGGACCTTACGTGCCAACCACTGCTTCATAGCCTTGCGGTCAAAAGGGTTTTTTCGGAAAAACTTTTCCACGAAGGACAGGTAGACAGGCATGGTCCTACTGATGGGGACGTTTCGCGGTAGCATGGCCAGACCGATCCTTCGCAACACCGGGGACAAGTAGAACCTGAGCACGGAGCGAAAGTTGGTGTTTGCGTACCGAGGGTCTGTTCACAGCTTGATGCAGCTGCACACAAAGGTGGCCGTCAGGATGAGGGCCACGTTCGAAACATCCTTTCCTCCACTGTCCAGAGATTTGTACATCGTGTCTCTGCAGACACGGTCCATCTTCCACTTTCCCAGTTTTTGTTTCACTTAGGCGATACGTTCTTCCCAGTTTTTGGCGCACGCCCCGTCTGCTGCGAACCATATTCCCAACACCTTCAGGTAATCTGGCTTAACGGTGAAGGGAATAAAGAATCGGTCGTTCCAGTTGTCAAAGAACATGGCCTCGCTTTTGCTGCGAATGACCTTCACTCCCGAGGCCAGTTCAAACTGGTCGCAGATTGTGAGCAATCTGTGGACCGCCTGCGGATCTGAGCAAAATATAGCGACTTCGTCCATGTACAGGGAGGTCTTGACCTGAGCACCTCCACTGCCTGGCATCGTCATGCCTCTAATGCCCGCATCCTTCCTGATGGACTTGGCAAAGGGCTCGATACAACACACAAACAAGACAGAGGATAGAGGACAGTTTTGCCTGACTCCAGAGCTGATTGGAAGTTCTTTCTGTTTCCCACCCGTTGATTAGAACTGTGCTACTGATAACTGTGTAGAGCAGTTGGATCCAAATGCGGATACCCTCCCCAAACCCCATTTTGGAGAGCACGTCCATCAGGTACGTGTGCGATATCCTGTCAATGGCCTTCTCCTGCTCTAAGCTGATTAAGCAGGTGTCCACCCTCCTGACCAACACATAGGCGATCGTATCCCTGAGTTGCGCGAGGGTATAAGAGATCTTCCTGCCAGGGACAGTGCAGGTCAGGTCCCGGTGAATCACCAGCTCAAGAGCAGACTGGATCCTGTTGCCGATGACATTTGACAGGATCTTGTATCCACATTGAGCAGCGAGATGGGCCGCCAGTTTTTGATGTATTCCCTCTCCCCCTTCTGCTTATAGATGAGGGTGATGATGACTTTCCTCATCGATTCTGACATGTTGCCGGCCAGAAGCATACCCCCGTACACCTCCAGCATGTCTGGGCCCATCCAGTCCCACAGAGCCGAATACCACTCGACCGGTAAGCCGCCGCTTCTGTGAGTTTTATTCGTCTCGAAGGACCGGACTGCCTTTGTCAGCTCATCCAGTGTTAGCGTGTGTTCCAGAATCTCCTACTCGCTGTCGTCTAAGACCTCCGAGAACGACGACAGGACAGACTGGGTGGCCGCGCGTTCTGTGGGTTTGACGTCATACAGCTTGGCATAAAAGGATTTGCTGATCCTCAGTATGTCAGGCTGCGAAGACGTTACGGAAGCGTCTTCTTCCTTTAGGCTGGTGATCACAGAGCTCCCCCTGTGTTCCTTTTGGTAGAAGAAACGCGAACACGCCTCATCCTGCTCGACGGAGCGGACTCTGGAGCGGAAGATGATTTTGGAGGACTTTCAGGCAAAGAGCGAGGCATGCTGACCCTTCTCCATTTCGTCTTCCTCCGCGACATCGACCCCCATCGACTGCAGCAGGAGCAGGTTTTGCATACTCTTCTGGAGTTGGGACTATTCCCTCTCTCTCCCTCTCGCCTCCTGAACAGCTTTGAGAATGAAATACCTCTTGATGTTCGTATTGATTGTTTCCCACCAGTGCATCGGGGAATCGCAGAAGGGTTTTACGGTTCTCCAACCTTTGTAATCCCTCTTGAGCACCTCAACGTTTTCCGCAGTCAATAGTTTCCATATGCCACTGCCAAATTTCAGTTTTTCCTGTGTGTGACAGTCGGCCAGTAGGAGGCAGTGGTCAGAGAAGAACACCAGCGTGACGTCGGTGGATCTGACCTTGAGCCTTTGCCACTTAAACAGGAAGTCTATTCTGGAATGGACGGACGTGTCTGGTCTCGATCAGGTGTATCTGCGCTGTGCTCCATCTGCAGAGTTGCTGAGGACGTCGCACAGCTTGCCATCTTTTATGGCATCCATCAGGAGTCTAGACGTGACGTCCAGTTTGTTGTCGGCACTGCTAGATTGTTCAGCCGCATCGATGCAGTTGAAGTCACCGCCCGGAATGACCGTCCTGGACGTTGCCAGTCGCAGTGGGAGCTGCTGGAAGAGGGACAGCCGCTCGTTCTTGAGAGCTGGGGCATAAACGTTAATTAACCTGAGAGGGGAGCTTTTGTACATTACATCCGCTACGAGGAGTCGGCCGCCCACCACCTCTTTAACTTCGGTGATGGTGAAGTGGCCTCTCCACAGCAGAATGCCCAGTCCGGAGCACCGGCAGTCATTGCGTTCTGACCATATGGATGGTCCCAGGGCCCACCATCGTGAACGCAGCCGATAACTGCTGAAGTGCGGCAGACCGCACTCCTATCCCAATCCACAAAAGGTAAACAATCCGACGCTCTCCTGATAAACTTATCTGCAGGAGTTGCCGTGTTGAGCATTTCATCCTCCTCCAACGCCTCTCCACCGTCGTCCAGCTGGATGTGACTGCAATCCCCTCGGTCGATTTTTATCTAACGTGTAGTTGCCACAGAATCACCTGCAATAGCTATTCATCCCGCTCTGACACCATTAATTCTGGTGTCCACCAAGGAGCAATCTTTGGCTCCTCCTATATCAGCCACTTGCTGCACCTTGGCGATATCATCCGGAAACACAGCGTCACATTCCACATGTACACAGGTGACACACAGATTTACATCACCACAAGCGCTCTCCACCATTCACAGTCTCCATATGATCAAGGTCCGACATGAAGTGCTGGATGAGTGAACATTTTTTCCAACTATATATTGTGAATATTGAAGCCTTTGTTTTCAGTCCATGCAAAAAGATCTGTTTCCTAGCCATCCAGTCACGTCATTTACCTGACAACTTTTTGACGCTGAAACAGACGGTTAGCAACTTTGGTGTCACATTTGAAACCAAGATGAGCCTCCATGCACCGATCCTCTCTATTCACACCAAGATCACCTATTTCCAGTTCCATCTGACTGCATCGCTGCCTCGGCTCATTTGCTGCTGAAACCCTATCACTGCCATTGTTCCCTCTAGATTTGACTATGCCAATGCGATGCTGGCCGGCTGCCCACGTTCCATCCTCCTTAAATGTGAGGTCATCCAAAACTCTACCACCCGTGTCCTAACCAGTACCAATTCACGATCACCCATCACCCCTGAGCTTGCTGTTCAACATTGACTCATGGTTAAGCAATGTCTCTATTTTAAAATGCAAATAAATGGTTCCAAGACCCCCACCGTGGCCTCGTTCCCTCCCTATCTCTATAATCTCCTTTGGGACACCCAAAAGGGGCCCTAATGTAGAGTAAAATCCAGCCTCCTGGATTCAGTTTAACGTTGGCCTCAATGAAACAAAGCTTCGGTTGGAGTGTACCACGGGCGGCCAATAGATATAATTCCTGTTACACGAGCTCCGAATTTTAATCCCAACACCTTGACTTGACCAAGTGTGAAAATCCCACCGTGAACAGATAATGCCCAGCTCGCAGCTTTTATTACTTTGAGGATAGGTAAGAAACAATAGTTTACCGCTGACTCCCCAGAGTTACCAGTGTGGGTAATCACACTGCAGCAAACTCGGAAACTGTGTGTTTGTGTAACATGCTTCCTGTGCATCGCCGATGCAGCGCCAGCAATCCGGGTCCCATCACTAGTTATTTTATCATTCGCTCCAGCTTGTATTTAGACATTTCAGCAGCATTGCAAGTGGTTAAAGTGCTCAAAAGTGTTAAAGTATTTATGTATGTCATATCTGAATAGCTACCTTTCTGTTGATTGCAACGCTCTGTATTTTACGGAGCATAAGTCTGGTATATCACAGGGTTCCTGCTGCTAAGCTGTGGAGCGGGATGACTCTCCGATTATGTGTGACTGTCCTACTAGCGCGTATGAAAAATTTATTATTACATTACACCATAAACCTGCGTCATTGTGAAACTGACCTCTTTTTAGTCACTGTGGGGTCAAACAGTAGGATAGCACCCTGCTCGCTGTTGGACTGCGCATAAAACACAGGATTGAAGTATAAGTGATGATTGAAATTATAACACGTGCAAAGTGAAATAATAAAGATTATTTGCAGAAAAGGCACAAAACCTATTTAGGGTTTATTTATATTATCATTGATGTAATCTGTTAACAAGGCATGGAATCTGTGCGGGCGGTGCTATAAATTAGGAGTGTTCTCGGATTCGAGTATAAAGTTTTCTGTGCAATTAAAGCCAAATGATTGATTAAACTCCAGAAGTTGTCCAGTTTCACCAGTAATTATTATTCTCCTTTGAGGTAACTCAGGCAATAAAGGAAGTGACGTGGATGGATACATAGTTTGTGCCCTCAGGATTTCGACCTTCACGTGTCACAGAAAATGAATGATTTGAGCGAATTATAAATAAGCATTAATTATCACTTGACTTTGTTGTTCGAATTTGTTTTGATGTCCATAATCCTGATTTATTTCACCTCTCCCCTCCCCAAGCAAACTTCGTGACCATTGTGATTCTCTCACGGCGAAAGTGCAGCCTCTCCCAGATGCATGCCTGTTTACCTGGTGGCGACTGATCTACTGGTCCTGATATTTGATGTGATCATGCAACAGAAGAATGAAATGAATGTCCTGGATGCATTCCTGGACTACACTCCGTTCTGCAGTCTGAATTTCTTCCTAATGTTTTCTTCTATTGATTGTTCTGTCTGGTAACTATCGCTTTCACCTTTGATCGATTGTTACCATTTTTTGCAAATAATTAAGAACCCAATATTACACCAACAAACTGCGGTGGTGGTTGGAGAAATAATATGGGGCCTGAGCTATTTGGAAAATGTCCCATTGTACTTTACTTTAGAACCTCAAGTAATACATAACAATATACCGTGGTTCTGCGATGTAAAAGCCAGCCTCTATACTGTACCTATATGGGTGTCATTCTTATGGCATGACGCAGCTTTAATGCCTTTTAATGCCGTTCGATTTGATCCTGATATTGATCCTGATCTGACCATCAGTCACATTCTGCTGAAAAGTAGACTGAGGAGTGGTCTTTGATGCAGCGACAGTGACCCAGAAATGCATAATCGCAGGAAATCCATCCTTTTACTGCTAGTCATATCTTGCAATATGGACGGTAACTTTTATTCATTATGTATGTGAACAAATACAATATCCACATAGGCTACAGTAATCCTTTCACTATCATGCAACGAACAGGACATATGTTGCACGATTTGATGTCCTGCACTAACACCATTATTTATGCTGTGCCGTAGACTAAATTCAGAAAGGAGTTAAAGTTTCTGTTTAAATATCCCTTTGCTCTAATTACTAAGTTAGAAAAATAATTGAAGGGACTGAGTCTTACCAAAACTGACGATGCAGAATTGAGACTCGCTACCATCTTAATTTTCCAAAGCAGGCCGCAGCAAATCGGCCACCTGTTATTTGCTCAACATGATGATATTTTCGGTAGAGTGATTAATGAGCATCCGACCTGCTCCCGCCTGTTTTGTCCCGCACTTGTCGGTGAATTTCACCACGGGCTAGTGGAGTTTTCACCTCTGACGGGGGCGAGGTGAATGAAAGAACAATCGGGTGGCGTTTATAATCGGCAGCAGGAGCAGTTTTATATCCCATCCTGCGTTCTCTAAAATATTTCCGAAGTGTATTTTTAGATCTGAGAAATGTTAACTTTCAACTTGACTCTCTGGCGACGATTTTCATCTTGCCGCTGGAGCCTGGAGCGGGCTGTGCAGATTGGCCTCGGGTGATAAGTCCGTCTTATTCTCATTCCCATTGTAATCCAGGGGTAGCAGCAGAGAGACAACACTGGCTTCGCTCCCTTTATTTACACAGGGAGAAGTTGGCTCGCGATTTGCTCTGCTCCGCTGTATTGGTGATGCTGCTGGTGAAATGTCAGAGTGTTGACACAAGTGGGCTCGGCTGTGTTTCCTGTCATTTAATAGTATTTCCAAAGTCACTGTTTCTGCTCACAAGAGGAGACTGTTTACCTGAGGCCAATGTCGGGGTCAAGCCTTAGCAAGATGAGAGTAGAACATTGAAAATGAAATCAAGTTTATGCTAATAATGTAACAATATTAACAACATTTACTTTAAAATCCTTGGCGTGCCTATATTCGGTGAGCGGTTCTCAATTAAATACATCGCCAGTTTGCGCAATTGTCGATGAGATTTGACCATGTCGATTTAATGTTTAGCAAGTCAGTAATATTTTAATAATGTGACTGAAACATAAGGCATGCATAAAATGTTGATGCAAATTGATTTTTTTAGTAACAAAGCAATTGATTCGCGATGAATAATTCAGCTTGTTCCTGGATCCAATGCAAGTCTGGCGTTGTCTCGCACAGGTTCGGCTCAATCAGATTTGTAATCTAGGAAGTGAAATACAAATGTTAGACAATCCCGAGATGATGGAGTGACTTGCTTATTCTCCTTTCATGGATCTTTTCCTTACAGGAAACTCTCCGTTATTCCACAGTGCAGCCCTTAAGATGGCCATTCCTCCGTTAATACTATCTGTGCCCAGTTACACTGCAAGAAGCCGCTCACTTCAATTTCCATTTCCGCTCAGTCCCATTGGGAAACACATGTTGGTGGCCTTCTCTGCTGGGATGATGAATTCAGGAATTCACAATTTCTGTTTAAAACTGATTCATTAGAAGGACCTGCCGTTCACAAATACCTGACTGCAACTAATCTCCTTCTACCGGTTAGATGCTCAGAGTCCAACAAGGACATCCAGTTTATTGGAAATATTACAGTGAAATGGATTTAGAGGCAAACCCACAGTGCGACAATGCACCGTCCTAACTGGTACTGGGCTCTCACAGCCAGGCTCCCCCCGAGTGCTGTCGGAGAGTTCACATTGGCTCCAGGATTCCTGGGCTTGGGTGGAAGGAAATGGCTGGGGTTCTGCTCCTGATGGCCACCCAATGGCGACTGCAGGATGCGAGGCTCTATGAACACAGGACTTCCGTATCAATGTCAAATATACATTAGAAAGAGAAAAACAGAAAACATCCATTTATGTAGCGCCTTTATAAATCTCAGGATGTCGCAAAGTGCTTCACAGCCAAAGATGCATCAAGTGTATACACGATTGCAATTTGCAAATGGAGCAACCAATTTGCGCACCACAAGCTGCCACCAACAGCCGTGTGGTAATGGACAGATAATCTTTTTTTAGTAATGCTGATTGAGGGATAAACATTTGCCAGTTTCTCCTCATCTCGGTCCAAAATGGCTTACCCCTTATCCTTAGACTGTGACTCCTCCTTCTGGACTTCCCATCATTGGGAACATTCTTCCTGCATCTAACCTGTCCAAACCCATAAGAATTTTAAATGTTTCTATGAGATCACCTCTCATTCTTCTGAACTCCAGTGAATACAAGCCCAGTTGATCCAGTCTTTCTTGATATGTCAGTCCCGCCATCCCAGGAATCAGTCTGGTGAACCTTCGCTGCACTCACTCAACATCAAGAATGTCCTTCCTCAAGTTAGGAGATCAAAATTGTACACACTACTCCAGGTATGGCCTCACCAAGGCCCTGTACAATTGTAGCAACACCTCCCTGCCCCTGTACTCAAATCCCCTCGCTATGAAGGCCAACATGCCATTTGCTTTCTCATCAGCCTGCTGTACCTGCATGCCAACCTTCAATGATTGATGCACCATGACACCCAGGTCTCGTTGCACCTCCCCTTTTCCTGATCTGTCACCATTCAGATAATAGTCTGTCTCTCTGTTGTTACCACCAACGTGGATAACCCACGCACCTAACCTATCCAATTCACTCTGCAGCCTCATAGCATCCACCTCCCAGCTCACTCTGCCACCCAAATGAGTGTCATCCGCAAATTTGGAGATACTACATTTAATCTCCTCGTCTAAATGATTAAAGTACAATGTAAACAGCTGGGGCCCCAGCAAAGAACCTTGCGGTACCCCACTCGTCACTGCTTGCCATTCTGAAAATTACCGATTTACTCCGAATCTTTGCTTCCTGTCTGCCAACAAGTTCTCATTCCATGTCATCACACTAGCCCCAATCACATGTGTTTTAAATTTGCACGTTAATCTCTTGTGTGGGACCTTGTCGAAAGCCTTCTGAAAGTCCAAATACACAACATCAACTCAATCTCCCTTGTGCACTCTACTGGAAACATCCTCAAAAAATTCCAGAAGATTTGTCAAGCATGATTTCTCTTTCACAAATCCATGCTGACTTGGACCTATCATGTCACCTCTTTCCAAATGCGCTGCTATAACATCCTTAATCATTGATTCCATAATTTTACCCACTACCGATGTCAGGCTGACAGGTCTATAATTCCCTGTTTTCTCTCTCCCTCATTTCTTAAAAAGTGGGGTTACATTGGCTACCCTCCACTCCATAGGAACTGGTCCAGAGTATATGGAATGTTGGAAGATGACTGTCAATTCATCCACTATTTCCAAGGCCATCTCCTTGAATATTCTGGGATGCAGTCCATCAGGCCCTGGGGATTTGTCGGCCTTCAATAGTATCAATTACCCCAACACAATTTGCCGACTAATAAGGATTTCCCTCAGTTCCTCCTTGTTACTAGACACTCTGAACCATTTTATATCCGGAAGGTTGTTGTGTCCTCCTTCGTGAATACCGAACCAACGTACTTGTTCAATTGGTCTGCCATTTCTTTGTTCCCCGTTATGACTTCTCCTGATTCTGACTGCAGGGGACCTACGTTTGTCCTTACTAACCTTATTCTCTTTACATATCTATATACATTTTGGAGTCCGTCTTAATATTCTCTGCAAGCTTCCTCTCGTACTCCAATATCCCTGCCCTCATCAAACCCTTTGTCCTCCTCTTCTGAGTTCGAAATTTGCCCAGGCCAAGTTCACTGCTATTTCTTGCCAATTTGTATGCCACTTCCTTGGCTTTAATACCTTCCCTTTTTTATTTTTATTCCAGAAAGGGATGTACAATTGTTGTAGTTCATCCATGCGGTCTCTAAATGTCTGCCATTGCCCATCCACTGTCAACCCCTTAAGTATAATTCGGCAATCTATTAAAGCCAATTCACGCCTCATCCATCAAAGTTACCCTTCTTTAACTTCTGGACCATGGACTCTGAATTCACTGCTTAATGTTCTATCCTAATGCAGAATTACACCATATTATGTTCACTCTTCCCCAAGGGGCCTCGCACAATGAGATTGCTAATTCATCCTCTCTCATTACACAACACCATGTCTAAGATGGCCTCCACCCTAGTTCGTTCCTCGACATATTGGTCTGGAAAACCATCCCTTATGCACTACAGTCTACACTGGGCTCCCTGTGTGAAGCCTGTGATCAGGGTGAATATTAACACACTCACTCACGCATTATCTGCACTGGGCTTCCTGTGTGAGGCCTGTGATCAGGGCGAATATTAACACACTCAAACAATGTATACACTGATCTCACTATGTGAGGCCTGTGATCAGGGTGAATATTAACACACTCACTCTCACACTGTCTACACTGGTATCGTTATGTGAGGCCTGTGATCAGGGCGAATATTAACACACTCAGACACTGTATACACTGATCTACATGTGTGAATCCTTTGATCAGAGTGAATATTAACACACTCTCTCACACACTGTCTGCACTGGGCTCGCTGTGTGAGGCCTCTGATCTGGTTGAATATTAACATTCTCACTCACACACTGTCTGCACTGGGCTCCCTGTGTGAGGCCTGTCATCAGGGTGATTATTAACACATGCACTCACACGCTGTACTCAATGGGCTCTCTGTGTGAGGCCTGTGATCAGGGTGAATATTAACATCCTCACTCAGACACTGTCTACACTGGGCTTCAAGTGTGAGGCCTGTAATCAGGGTGAATATTAACAAGCTCGCTCACACACTGTCTGACTGTTTCCCTGTGTGAGGCCTGTGATTAGGGTGAATAATAACTCACTCACTCAAGCACTGTCTACACTGGGCTCCCTCTGTGAGGCCTCTGATCAGCGTGAATATTAACACACTCACTCACACAGTGTCTACACTGGGCTCCCTGTGTGAGGCATGTGACCAGAGTGAATATTAACACACTCACTCACACACTGTCTACACTGGGCTCTCTGTGTGAGTCCTGTGAACAGGGTGAATATTAACAAACTTACTCAAACTTTCTGCACTGAGCTCCCTGACTGAGGCCTGTGATCATGGTGAATATTAACACTCTCACTGACACACTGTCTACACTGTTCTCCCTTTTTGAGGCCTGTGAACGGGTTGAATATTAACACACTCACTCACACACTGTACTCACTGGGCTCTCTGTGTGAGATCTATGATCAGGGTGAATATTAACACACTCACACACTGTCGACACTGGGCTCCCTGAGTGAGACCTGTGATCAGGGAGAATATTAACTCACTCACTCACACATTTCTACACTGGGCTCCCTGTGTCAAGCCTGTGAACAGTGTGAATATTAACACACTCACTCACACACTGTCTACAGTGGGCTCACTGTGTAAGGCTTGTGATCAGTGTGAATATTAACACACACACTCGCAGAATCTCTACATTGGTTTCCCTGTGTGAGGCCTGTGATCTGTGTGAATATTGAGATACTCACTCACACACCTTCTACACAGGGCTCCCTTTGTGAGGCCTCTGATCAGGTTGAATATTAACACTCTCACTCACACACTGTACTCACTGGGCTCTCTGTGTGAGATCTGTGATCAGGGTGAATATTAACACACTCACACATTGTCTACACTGGGCTCCCTGTGTGAGGCCTCTGATCAGGGTGAAAATTAACACACTCACTCACACACGGTCTACACCGGGCTCCCTGTGTGAGGCCTGTGATCAGGGTGAATATTAACACATTCACTCAGTCACTATCTGCACTGGGCTCCCTCTGTGAGGCCTGTGATCAGGGTGAATATTAACACACTCACTCATACACTCTCTACACTGGGCTCCCTGTGTGAGGCCTGTAATCAGGGTGAATATTAACACTCTCACTCACACACTGTCTACACTGGGCTCCAAGTGTGAGGCCTGTAATCACGGTGAATATTAACAAACTCACACACACACTGTCTACACTGGGCTCTCTCTGTGATGCCTGTGATCAGGGTGAATATTAACACACTCACGCATACACTATCTAGACTGGGCTCCCTGTGTGAGGCCTGTAATCAGCGTGAATATTAACACACTCGCTCACACACTATCTGCACTGGGCTCCCTCTGTGAAGCCAGTGATCAGGGTGAATATTAACACACTCACTCATACACTCTCTACACTGGGCTCCCTGTGTCAGGCCTGTGAACAGGGTGAATATTACGAAACTCACTCACACTTTCTGCACTTGGCTCCCAGTCTGAGGCCTGTGATCAGAGTGAATATTAACACTCTCACTCACACACTGTCTACACTGTGCTCCCAGTTTGTGCCGTGTAATCAGGATGAATATTAACACTCTCACTCACACACTGTCTACAGTGTGCTCTATGTGTGTGGCCTGTGATTCGTGTGAATATTAACACACACTCTCATTCACTGTCTACACTGTGTTCCCTGTTTGGGGCCTGTGAACGGGTTGAATATTAACACACTCACTCACATACTGCCTACAGTAGGCTCCCTGTGTGAGGTCTGTGATCAGGGTGAATATTACACACTCAATCACAGACATTCTACACTGGGATACCAGTGTGAGGTCTTTGATCAGGATAAATATTAACACACACACTCACACACTATCTGCTCTGGGCTCCCTGTGTGAGGCCTGTGATCAGGGTGAATATTAACGCACTCACTCACAAACTGTCTACACTGGGCTACCTGTGTGAGGCCTGTGATCAGGGTGAATATTAACTCACTCACTCACACACTGTCTACACTGGGCTCCCTGTGTGACGCCTGTGATCAGGGTGAATATTAACACACTTGCTCACACACTGTCTACACTGGGCTCGCTGTGTGAGGCCTGTGAACAGGCTGAATATTAATACACTCACACACTCTCTACATTGGACTCCCTGTGTGAAGCCTGTGATCAGGTTTAATATTAACACACTCACTCACACAGTGGCTACACAGGGTTCCCTGTGTGAGGCCTGTGATCAGAGTGAATATTAACACACACACTCTCAGACTCTCTACAATGGGCTCCCTGTGTGAGGCCTGTGATCACGGTGAATATTAACACACTCACTCACACACTGTCTACACTGCGTTCCCTGTGTGAAGCCTGTGATCAGTGTGAATATTTATACACACATTCTCAGACTCTCTAAACTGGGCTCCCTGTGTGATGCCTGCGATCAGAGCAAATATTAACACACTCACTCACACTCCTCTACACTGGCTCTCTTTGACAGACTTGTGATCACAGTGAATATTGACAAACTCACTCACACACTGTCTACACTGGGTTCCCTGTGTGAGGTCTGTGAACAGGGTGAATATTAACAAACTCACTTAAACACTGTCTACACAGGGCTCCCTCTGTGAGGCCTGTGATCGAGGGTAAATATTAACACAGTCACTCACTCACTGGCTGCACTATGCTCCCTCAGTGACGTCTGTGATCAGGGTGAATATTCACACACTCACTCACACACTGTGTACACTGGGTTCCCTGTGTGAAACCTGTGTAGGATGAATATTAACACACTCACTCACATTGTCTACACTGGATTTCCTGTGAGAGGCCTGTGATCAGAGTGAATATGATCACACAAACAACGGTCTACACTGGGATCCCTGTGTAAGACCTGTGATCAGAGTGAATATTAACACACTCACTGACACACTGTCTACAATTGGCTCCCTGTGTGAGGCCTGTGATCAGGGTGAATATTAACACACTCACTCACACACTGTCTACACTGGGATCCCTATGTGAGGCCTGTGATCAGGGTGAATATTAACACACTCACTCACAGACATTCTGCACTAGGCACCCAGTGTGAGGTCTTTGATCAGGGTGAATATTAACACACACACTCACTCACTGTGCACATTGGGCTCCCTGTGTGTAGCCTGTAATCAGGGTGAATATTAATACACTTACACACTGTCCACACTGGGCTGCCTGTGTGAGGACTATGATCAGGGTGAACATTAATACACTCACACACACACAATCTACACAGGGCTCCCTGTGCGAGGCCTGTGATCAGGGTGAATATTAACAACTCATTCACACACCATCTACACTGGGCTGCCTGTGTGAGGACTATGATCAGGGTGAATATTCACACACTCACTCACACTCTATCGAAACTGGGCTCCCTGTGTGAGGTCTGTGATCAGGGTGAATATTATCTCACTCACTCACACACTCTCTACACAGGGCTCCCTGTGTGAGGGCTGTGATCAGGGTAAATATTAACAGACTCACTCACTGTCTCCACTGGGCTCCCTGTGTGGGGCCTGTGATAAGGCTGAATATTAACGCACTCACTCGCACCCTGTCTACACTGGGCTCCCTGTGTGAGGCCTGTGATCAGAGTAAATATTAACTCACTCACTCAAACACTGTCTGCACTGGCTCTCTTTGACAGATTTGTGATCAGAGTGAATATTTACACAATCACTCACACACTGTCTACACTGGGCTCCCTGTGTGAGGCCTGTGATCAGAGTAAATATTTACACACTCACTCTCACACTTTGTACACTCGGTAAATGTGTGAGGCCTGTGAACAGCGTGAATATTTACACACTCACTCACACACTGTCTTCACTGGACTCCCTGTGTGAGGCCTGTGATCAGAGTGAATATTTACACAATCACTCACACACTGTCTGCATTGGGCTCTCTATGTGAGGTCTGTGATCAGGGTGAGTATTAACACAATCACTCACACAATGTCTGCATTGGGCTATCTATGTGAGGTCTGTGATCAGGGCGAATATTAACACAATCACACCCACTTTCTGCATTGGGCTCTCTATGTGAGGCCTGTGATCAGGTTGAATATTAACACACTCATTCACACACTGTCTGCATTGGGCTCTCTATGTGAGGCCTGTGATCAGGGTGAATTTTAACACAATCATTCACAAACTGTCTGTATTGGGCTCTCTATGTGAGGTATGTGATCAGGGCGAATATTAACAAACTCACTCACACACTGTATACACAGGGCTCCCTCTGTGAGGCCTTTGATCGAGGGTAAATGTTAACACATTCACTCACTCACTGGCTGCACTGTGCTCCCTCAGTGACGTCTCTGATCAGGGTGATTATTCACACACTCACACACACACTTTGTACACTGGGCTCCCTGTGTGAAACCTGTGATCAGGGTGAATATTAACACAGTAACAACGGTCTACACTGGGATGCCTGTGTAAGACCTGTGATCAGATTGAATATAAACACACTCACTCACACACTGTCAACACTGGTTCCCTGTGTGAGCCTGTTATCAGGGTGAATATTAACTCACTCACTCACACACTGTCTACAATTGGCTCCCTGTGTGAGGACTGTGATCAGGGTGAATATCAACACATTCACTCACACACTGTCTACACTGGGCTCTTTCTGTGAGGCCTGTGATCAGGGTGAATATTAACACACTCACACACATTGTCTGCACTGGATTTTCTGTGTGAGGCCTGTGATCAGGGTAAATATTAACACAGTAACAACGGTCTACACTGGGATGCCTGTGTAAGACCTGTGATCAGATTTAATATTAACACACTCACTCACACACTGTCTACACTGGTTCCCTGTGCGAGGACTGTTATCAGGGTGAATATTAACTCACTCACTCACACACTGTCTACAATTGGCTCCCTGTGTGTGGCCTGTGATCAGGTTGAATATCAACACATTCACTCACACACTGTCTACACTGGGATCTTTCTGTGAGGCCTGTGATCAGGCTGAATATTAACACACTTACTCACAGACTGTCTACACTGGGCTCCCTGTGTGAGGGCTGTGATCAGGGTGAATATTAACTCACTCACTCAAACACTCTCTACACTGGGCTCCCTGTGTGAGGGCTGTGATCAGGGTAAATATTAAGATACTCACTCACTGTCTCCACTGGGCTCCCTGTGTTGGGCCTGTGATCGAGGGTAAATATTAACGCATTCACTCACTCACTGGCTGCACTGTAATCCCTCAGTGACGTCTCTGATCAGGGTGATTATTCACACACGCACTCACACATTTGTACACTGGGCTCCCTGTGTGAAACCTGTGATCAGGGTGAATATTAACACACTCACTCACATTATCTGCACTGGATTTTCTGTTTGAAGCCTGTGATGAGGATGAATATTAACACAGAAACAATGGGCTGCACTGGGATCCCTGTGTAAGACCTGTGATCAGAGTGAATATTAACACACTCACTCACACACTGTCTACACTGGTTCCCTGTGCGAGGCCTGTTATCAGTGTGAATATTAACTCACTCACTCACACATTGTCTACAATTGGCTCCCTGTGTGAGGCCTGTGATCAGGGTGAATATTAACACATTCACTCACACACTGTCTACACTGTGCTCTTTCTGTGAGGCCTGTGATCAGGGTGAATATTAACACACTCACTCATACACTCTCTAAACTGGGCTCCCTGTATGAGGCCTGTAATCAGGGTGAATATTAACACACTCACTCACACACTGTCTGCATTGGGCTCTCTATGTGAGGTATGTGCTCAGGGTGAGTATTAACACAATCACTCACACACTGTCTACACAGGGCTCCCTCTGTGAGGCCTGTGATCGAGGGTAAATATTTACCCATTCATTCACTCACTTGCTGCACTGTGCTCCCTCAGTGACGTCTGTGATCAGGGTGATTATTCACACACTCACTCACACACTGTGTACACTGGGCTGCCTGTGTGAAACCTGTGATCAGGGTGAATATTAACACAGTAACATCGGTCTACACTGGGATCCCTGTGTAAGACCTGTGATCAGAATGAATATTAACACACTCATTCACACACTGTCTACAATTGGCTTCCTGTGTGTGGCCTGTGATCAGGGTAAATATTAACACATTGACTCACACACTGTCTACACTGTGCTTTCTCTGTGAGGCCTGTGATGAGGATGAATATTAACACACTCACTCACACTTTCTACACTGCCTCCCTGTGTGAGGCCTTTGATCAGGGTGAAGATTTACACACTCACTCATACACTATCTGCACTGGGCTCCAAGTATGAGGCCTGTGACCAGGGTGAATATTAACACATTCACTCACACACTGTCTACAATGGGCTCTCTCTGTGAGGCCTGTGATCAGGGTGAATATTAACACACTCACTCTCACACTGTCTACACTGGGCTCCCCGTGTGAGGCCTGTGATCAGAGTAAATATTAACACACTCACTCACACTCTGTCTGCACTGGCTCTCTTTGTCAGACTTGTGATCTGGGTGATTATTAACAAACTCACTCACACACTTTGTACACTGGACTCGCTGTATGAGGCCTGTGATCAGAGTAAATATTAACACTCTCACTCACTCACTGTCTACACTGGGATCCCTGTGTAAGGACTGTGATCAGAGTGAATATTAACACACTCACTCACACACTGTCTACACTGGTTCCCTGTGCGAGGCCTGTGATCAGGGTGAATATTACCTCACTCACTCACACACTGTCTACAATTAGCTCCCTGTGTGAGGCCTGTGATCAGGGTGAATATTCACACACTCACTCACACACTGTCTACACTGGGATCCCTGTGTGAGGCCTGTGAGCAGGGTGAATATTAACACACTCAATCACAGACATTCTGGACTGGGCTCCCAGTGTGAGTTATTTGATCAGAGTGAATATTAACACACACACTCACACACTGTGTACATTGGGCTCGCAGTGTGAAGCCTGTGATCAGGGTGAATATTAATACTCTCACACACTGTCTACATTGGCTCCCTGTGTGAGGACTATGATCAGGGTGAACATTAACAACTCATTCACACACTGTCTGCACTGGCCTCGCTGTGTGAGGCCTGTGATCAGGGTGAATATGAACACACTCACTCACACACTGTCTACACTAGGCTCCCTGTGTGAGTATTGTGATCAGGGTAAATATTAACTCACTCAATCACACACTCTCTACACTAGGCTCCCCGTGTGAGGCCTGTGATCAGGGTGAATATTAACACACTCACACACACACTGTCTACACTGGCTCTCTTTGTCAGACTTGTGATCAGGGTGAATATTAACACACTCATTCATACACTTTGTACACTGTGCTCCCGGTGTGTGGCCTGTGAACAGCGTGAATATTTACACACTCACTGACACACTTTCTACACTGGGCTCACTGTGTGAGGCCTGTGATCAGGGTGAATATTAACACACTCTCTCACATTGTCTACACTGGGATCCCTGTTTGAGAACTGTGATCAGAGTGAATATTAACACACTCACTCACACACTGTCTGCACTGGTTCCCTGTGCGAGGCCTGTGATCAGGGTGAATATTAACTCACTCACTCACACACTGTCTACAATTGGCTCCCAGTGTGAGGCCTGTGATCAGGGTGGATATTAACACACTCACTGACACACTGTCTACACTGGGATCCCTGTGTGATGCCTGTGATCAGGGTGAACATTAACACACACACTCACAGACAGTGTACATTGGGCTCGCTGTGTGAAGCCTGTGATCAGGGTGAATATTAATACACTCACACACTTTCTACACTGGGCTCCCTGTGTGAGGACTATGATCAGGGTGAATATTAACTCACTCAATCACACACTCTCTACACTGGCCTCCCTGTGTGAGGCCTGTGATCAAGGTGAATATTAACTCACTCAATCACACAATCTCCACACTGGGCTTCCTGTGTGAGGCCTGTGATCTTGGTGAATATTAATACAGTCACTCACGCACTGTCTACACTGGGCTCCCTGTGTGAGGCCTGTGATCAGGGTAAATATTAACACACTGACTCACTGTCGACACTTGGCTCCCTGTGTGATGCCTGTAATCAGAGTGAATATTAACTTACTCACTCACACACTGTCTACACTGGCTCTCTTTGATAGACTTGTGATCAGGGTGAATATTAACAAACTCACTCACACTGTGTACACTGGGCTCCATTTGTGTGAGGCCTGTGATCAGTGTGAATATTAACTCACTCACTCACACTGTCTACACAGCATTCTCTGTTTGAGGCCTGTGATCAGGGTGACTATTATCAAACTAACAACGGTCTTCACTGGGATCTCTATGTGAGACCTGTGATCAAAGTGAATAGTAACACACTCACTCACACACTGTCTACACTGGTTCCCTGTGCGAGGCATGTGATCAGGGTGAATATTCACTCACTCACTCACACACTGTCTACACTTGGCTGCCTCTGTGAGACCTGTGATCAGGGTGAATATTAACACACTCACTCACAGACATTCTGCAATGGGCTCCCAGTGTGAGATCTTTGATCAGGGTGAATATTAAAACACACTCTCACACACTGTGTAAACTGGGCTCGCTTTGTGAGGCCTGTGATCAGGGTGAATATTAATACAGTCACACACTGTCTACACTGGGCTCCCTGTGTGAGGCCTGTGATCAGGGTGAATATTAACACAGTCACTCACACACTGTCAGCATTGGGCTCCCTAAGTCAGGTCTGTGATCAGGGTAAATATTTACAAACTCACTCACACATTGTCTACACAGGGCTCCCTCTGTAATGCCTATGATCGAGTGTAAATATTAACACATTCACTCACACACTGGCTGCACTGTGCTCCCTGAGTGACGTCTGTGAACAGGGTGAATATTAACACACTCACTCACACACTGTGCACACTGGGCTCCATTCGTGTGAGGACTGTGATCAGGGCGAATATTAACACACTCACTCACACACTGTCTACACTGGGCTCGCTGTGTGAAGCCTGTGATCAGGGTGAATATTAATACAGTCACACACTGTCTACACTGGGCTCCTCTGTGAGGCCTGTGTTCAGGGTGAATATTAACACACTCACTCACACACTGTCTACACTAGGCTCCCTGTCTGAGTACTGTGATCAGGGTGAATATTAACTCACTCAATCACACACTCTATACACAGGGCTGCATGTGTGAACCCTGTGATGAGGGTGAATATTAACTCACTCACTCACACACTGTCTACACTGCGTTCCCTGTGTGAGGCCTGTGATCAGTGTGAATATTTATACACACACTCTCAGACTCTCTAAACTGGGCTCCCTGTGTGATGCCTGCGATCAGAGCAAATATTAACACACTCACTCACACCCCTCTACACTGGCTCTCTTTGACAGACTTGTGATCACAGTGAATATTGACAAACTCACTCACACACTGTCTACACTGTGTTCCCTGTGTGAGGTCTGTGAACTGGGTGAATATTAACAAACTCATTTAAACACAGTCTACACAGGGCTCCCTCTGTGAGGCCGGTGATCGAGGGTAAATATTAACACATTCACTCACTCACTGGCTGCACTGTGCTCCCTCAGTGACGTCTGTGATCAGGGTGAATATTCACACACTCACTCACACACTGTGTGCACTGGGTTCCCTGTGTGAAACCTGTGTAGGATGAATATTAACACACTCACTCACATTGTCTACACTGTATTTCCTGTGAGAGGCCTGTGATCAGGGTGAATATGATCACACAAACAACGGTCGGCACTGGGATCCCTGTGTAAGACCTGTGATCAGAGTGAATATTAGCACACTCACTGACACACTGTCTACAATTGGCTCCCTGTGTGAGGCCTGTGATCAGGGTGAATATTAACACACTCACTCACGCACTTTCTACACTGGGATCCCTATGTGAGGCCTGTGATCAGGGTGAATATTAACACACTCACTCACAGACATTCTGCACTAGGCTCCCAGTGTGAGGTCTTTGATCAGGGTGAATATTAACACACACACTCACTCACTGTGCACATTGGGCTCCATGTGTGTAGCCTGTGATCAGGGTGAATATTAATACACTCACACACTGTCCACACTGGACTGCCTGTGTGAAGACTATGATCAGTGTGAACATTAATACACTCACACACACACCATCTACACTGGGCTGCCTGTGTGAGGCCTGTGATCAGGGTGAATATTAACACACTTACTCACACACTCTCTACACTGGGCTCCCTGTGTGAGGGCTGTGATCAGGGTGATTATTAACTCACTCACTCATACACTATCTGCACTGGGCTCCCTGTGTGAGGCCTGTGACCAGGGTGAATATTAACACATTCAATCACAGACATTCGGGACTGGGCTCCCAGTGTGAGGTATTTGATCAGAGTGAATATTAACACACACACTCACACACTGTGTACACTGGGCTCCATTTGTGTGAGGCCTGTGATCAGGGTGAATATTAACTCACTCACTCACACTGTCTGCACTGCATTCTCTGTTTGAGGCTTGTGATCAGGGTGACTATTAACACGCTAACAACGGTCTTCACTGGGATCCCTGTGTGAGACCTGTGATTAGAGTGAATAGTAACACACTCACTCACACACTGTCTACACTGGTTCCCTGTGCGAGGCATGTGATCAGGGTGAATATTAACATACTCACTCTCACACTATCTTCACTGGGATCCCTGTGTGAGACCTGTGATCAGGGTGAATATTAACACACTCACTCACAGACATTCTGCAATGGGCTCCCAATGTGAGGTCTTTGATCAGGGTGAATATTAAAACACACTCTCACACACTGTGTACACTGGGCTCGCTGTGTGAGGCCTGTGATCAGGATGAATATTAATACAGTCACAGACTGTCTACACTGGGCTTTATGTGTGAGGCCTGTGATCAGGGTGAATATTAACACAATCACTCACACACTGTATGCATTGGGCTCCCTAAGTGAGGTCTGTGATCAGGGTAAATATTAACAAACTCACTCACACATTGTCTACACAGGGCTCCATCTGTAAGGCCTATGATCGAGGGTAAATATTAACACATTCACTCACACACTGGCTGCACTGTGCTCCCTGAGTGACGTCTGTGATCAGGGCGAATATTAACACACTCACTCACACACTGTCAACACTGGGCTGGCTGTGTGAAGCCTGTGATCAGGGTGAATATTAATACATCACACACTGTCTACACTGGGCTCCTGTGTGAGGCCTGTGAGCAGGGTGAATATTAACACACTCAATCACAGACATGGCTCCCAGTGTGAGGTATTTGATCAGAGTGAATATTAACACACACACTCACACACTGTGTACATTAGGCTCGCAGTGTGAAGCCTGTGATCAGGGTGAATATTAATACTCTCACACATTGTTTACATTGGCTCCCTATGTGAGGACTATGATCAGGGTGAACATTAACAACTCATTGACACACTGTCTGCACTGGGCTCGCTGTGTGAGGGCTGTGATCAGGGTGAATATGAAAACACTCACTCACAAACTGTCTACACTAGGCTCTCTGTGTGAGTATTGTGATCAGGGTAAATATTAACTCACTCAATCACACACTCTCTACACTAGGCTCCCCGTGTGAGGCCTGTGATCAGGGTGAATATTAACACACTCACTCACACACTGTCTACACTGGCTCTCTTTGTCACAACTTGTGATCAGGGTGAATATTAATACACTCATTCACACACTTTGTACACTGTGCTCCCTGTGTGTGGCCTGTGAACAGCGTGAATATTTACACACTCACTGACACATTTTCTACACTGGGCTCACTGTGTGAGGCCTGTGATCAGGGTGAATATTAACACACTCTCTCACTTTGTCTACACTGGGATCCCTGTGTGAGAACTGTGATATGAGTGAATATTAACACACTCACTCACACACTCTCTGCACTGGGTCCCTGTGCGAGGCCTGTGATCAGGGTGAATATTAACTCACTCACTCACACACTGTCTACAATTGGCTCCCAGTGTGAGGCCTGTGATCAGGGTGAATATTAATACAGTCACACACTGTCTACACTGGGCTCCCTGTGTGAGGCCTGTGATCAGGGTGAATATTAACACAGTCACTCACACACTGTCAGCATTGGGCTCCCTAAGTCAGGTCTGTGATCAGGGTAAATATTTACAAACTCACTCACACATTGTCTACACAGGGCTCCCTCTGTAATGCCTATGATCGAGTGTAAATATTAACACATTC
The DNA here is from genome assembly GCF_044704955.1 of Pristiophorus japonicus. Classification (NCBI taxonomy): domain Eukaryota; kingdom Metazoa; phylum Chordata; class Chondrichthyes; family Pristiophoridae; genus Pristiophorus; species Pristiophorus japonicus. The sequence goes on from NC_091999.1 coordinate 67,160,231, forward strand.
ACTCACACACTGGCTGCACTGTGCTCCCTGAGTGACGTCTGTGAACAGGGTGAATATTAACACACTCACTCACACACTGTGCACACTGGGCTCCATTCGTGTGAGGCTGTGATCAGGGCGAATATTAACACACTCACTCACACACTGTCTACACTGGGCTCGCTGTGTGAAGCCTGTGATCAGGGTGAATATTAATACAGTCACACACTGTCTACACTGGGCTCCTCTGTGAGGCCTGTGTTCAGGGTGAATATTAACACACTCACTCACACACTGTCTACACTAGGCTCCCTGTCTGAGTACTGTGATCAGGGTGAATATTAACTCACTCAATCACACACTCTATACACAGGGCTGCATGTGTGAACCCTGTGATGAGGGTGAATATTAACTCACTCACTCACACACTGTCTACACTGCGTTCCCTGTGTGAGGCCTGTGATCAGTGTGAATATTTATACACACACTCTCAGACTCTCTAAACTGGGCTCCCTGTGTGATGCCTGCGATCAGAGCAAATATTAACACACTCACTCACACCCCTCTACACTGGCTCTCTTTGACAGACTTGTGATCACAGTGAATATTGACAAACTCACTCACACACTGTCTACACTGTGTTCCCTGTGTGAGGTCTGTGAACTGGGTGAATATTAACAAACTCATTTAAACACAGTCTACACAGGGCTCCCTCTGTGAGGCCGGTGATCGAGGGTAAATATTAACACATTCACTCACTCACTGGCTGCACTGTGCTCCCTCAGTGACGTCTGTGATCAGGGTGAATATTCACACACTCACTCACACACTGTGTGCACTGGGTTCCCTGTGTGAAACCTGTGTAGGATGAATATTAACACACTCACTCACATTGTCTACACTGTATTTCCTGTGAGAGGCCTGTGATCAGGGTGAATATGATCACACAAACAACGGTCGGCACTGGGATCCCTGTGTAAGACCTGTGATCAGAGTGAATATTAGCACACTCACTGACACACTGTCTACAATTGGCTCCCTGTGTGAGGCCTGTGATCAGGGTGAATATTAACACACTCACTCACGCACTGTCTACACTGGGATCCCTATGTGAGGCCTGTGATCAGGGTGAATATTAACACACTCACTCACAGACATTCTGCACTAGGCTCCCAGTGTGAGGTCTTTGATCAGGGTGAATATTAACACACACACTCACTCACTGTGCACATTGGGCTACCTGTGTGTAGCCTGTGATCAGGGTGAATATTAATACACTCACACACTGTCCACACTGGACTGCCTGTGTGAAGACTATGATCAGTGTGAACATTAATACACTCACACACACACCATCTACACTGGGCTGCCTGTGTGAGGCCTGTGATCAGGGTGAATATTAACACACTTACTCACACACTCTCTACACTGGGCTCCCTGTGTGAGGGCTGTGATCAGGGTGATTATTAACTCACTCACTCATACACTATCTGCACTGGGCTCCCTGTGTGAGGCCTGTGACCAGGGTGAATATTAACACATTCAATCACAGACATTCGGGACTGGGCTCCCAGTGTGAGGTATTTGATCAGAGTGAATATTAACACACACACTCACACACTGTGTACACTGGGCTCCATTTGTGTGAGGCCTGTGATCAGGGTGAATATTAACTCACTCACTCACACTGTCTGCACTGCATTCTCTGTTTGAGGCTTGTGATCAGGGTGACTATTAACACGCTAACAACGGTCTTCACTGGGATCCCTGTGTGAGACCTGTGATTAGAGTGAATAGTAACACACTCACTCACACACTGTCTACACTGGTTCCCTGTGCGAGGCATGTGATCAGGGTGAATATTAACATACTCACTCTCACACTATCTTCACTGGGATCCCTGTGTGAGACCTGTGATCAGGGTGAATATTAACACACTCACTCACAGACATTCTGCAATGGGCTCCCAATGTGAGGTCTTTGATCAGGGTGAATATTAAAACACACTCTCACACACTGTGTACACTGGGCTCGCTGTGTGAGGCCTGTGATCAGGATGAATATTAATACAGTCACAGACTGTCTACACTGGGCTTTATGTGTGAGGCCTGTGATCAGGGTGAATATTAACACAATCACTCACACACTGTATGCATTGGGCTCCCTAAGTGAGGTCTGTGATCAGGGTAAATATTAACAAACTCACTCACACATTGTCTACACAGGGCTCCATCTGTAAGGCCTATGATCGAGGGTAAATATTAACACATTCACTCACACACTGGCTGCACTGTGCTCCCTGAGTGACGTCTGTGATCAGGGCGAATATTAACATACTCACTCACACACTGTCAACACTGGGCTGGCTGTGTGAAGCCTGTGATCAGGGTGAATATTAATACAGTCACACACTGTCTACACTGGGCTCCTGTGTGAGGCCTGTGAGCAGGGTGAATATTAACACACTCAATCACAGACATGGCTCCCAGTGTGAGGTATTTGATCAGAGTGAATATTAACACACACACTCACACACTGTGTACATTAGGCTCGCAGTGTGAAGCCTGTGATCAGGGTGAATATTAATACTCTCACACATTGTTTACATTGGCTCCCTGTGTGAGGACTATGATCAGGGTGAACATTAACAACTCATTAACACACTGTCTGCACTGGGCTCGCTGTGTGAGGGCTGTGATCAGGGTGAATATGAAAACACTCACTCACAAACTGTCTACACTAGGCTCTCTGTGTGAGTATTGTGATCAGGGTAAATATTAACTCACTCAATCACACACTCTCTACACTAGGCTCCCCGTGTGAGGCCTGTGATCAGGGTGAATATTAACACACTCACTCACACACTGTCTACACTGGCTCTCTTTGTCACAACTTGTGATCAGGGTGAATATTAATACACTCATTCACACAATTTGTACACTGTGCTCCCTGTGTGTGGCCTGTGAACAGCGTGAATATTTACACACTCACTGACACATTTTCTACACTGGGCTCACTGTGTGAGGCCTGTGATCAGGGTGAATATTAACACACTCTCTCACTTTGTCTACACTGGGATCCCTGTGTGAGAACTGTGATATGAGTGAATATTAACACACTCACTCACACACTCTCTGCACTGGGTCCCTGTGCGAGGACTGTGATCAGGGTGAATATTAACTCACTCACTCACACACTGTCTACAATTGGCTCCCAGTGTGAGGCCTGTGATCAGGGTGAATATTAACACACTCACTGACACACTGTCTACACTGGGATCCCTGTGTGAGGCCTGTGATCAGAGTGAATATTAACGCACTCACTCACACACTGTCTACACTGGCTCTCTATGATAGACTTGTGATCAGGGTGAATATTAACACACTCACTCACATACTTTGTACACTGGGCAAAATGTGTGAGGCCTATGAACAGTGTAAATATTAACACATTCACTCACACACCGGCTGCACTGTGCTTCCTGAGTGACGTCTGTGATCAGGGTGAATATTAACAAACTCCCTCACACTGTGTACACTGGGCTCCATTTGTGTGAGGCCTGTGATCAGTGTGAATATTAACTCACTCACTCACATTGTCTACACAGCATTCTCTGTTTGAGGCCTGTGATCAGGGTGACTATTAACAAACTAACAACGGTCTTCACTGGGATCCCTGTGTGAGACCTGTGATCAAAGTGAATAGTAACACACTCACTCACACACTGTCTACACTGGTTCCCTGTGCGAGGCATGTGATCAGGGTGAATATTCACTCACTCACTCACACACTATCTACACTTGGCTGCCTCTGTGAGGCCTGTGATCAGGGTGATTATTAACATACTCACTCTCACACTATCTTCACTGGGATCCCTGTGTGAGACCTGTGATCAGGGTGAATATTAACACACTCACTCACAGACATTCTGCAATGGGCTCCCAGTGTGATATCTTTGATCAGGGTGAATATTAAAACACACTCTCACACACTGTGTAAACTGGGCTCGCTTTGTGAGGCCTGTGATCAGGGTGAATATTAATACAGTCACACACTGTCTACACTGGGCTCCCTGTGTGAGGCCTGTGATCAGGGTGAATATTAACACAATCACTCACACACTGTCAGCATTGGGCTCCCTAATTCAGGTCTGTGATCAGGGTAAATATTTACAAACTCACTCACACATTGTCTACAAAGGGCTCCCTCTGTAATGCCTATGATCGAGTGTAAATATTAACACATTCACTCGCACACTGGCTGCACTGTGCTCCCTGAGTGACTTCTGTGATCAGGTTGAATATTAACACACTCACTCACACACTGTGCACACTGGGCTCCATTCGTGTGAGGACTGTGATCAGGGCGAATATTAACACACTCACTCACACACTGTCTACACTGGGCTCGCTGTGTGAAGCCTGTGATCAGGGTGAATATTAATACAGTCACACACTGTCTACACTGGGCTCCTGCGTGAGGCCTGTGTTCAGGGTGAATATTAACACACTCACTCACACACTGTCTACACTAGGCTCCCTGTCTGAGTACTGTGATCTGGGTGAATATTAACAAACTCACTCACACTTTGTACACTGGGCTCCGTGTGTGAGGCCTGTGATCAGTGTGAATATTAACACACTCACTAACACACTGTCTACACTGGGCTCCCAGTGTGAGGACTGTGATCAGAGTAAACATTTCCACTCTCACTCACACACTGTCTACACTGGCTCTCTTTGTCAGACTTGTGATCAGGGTGAATATTAACACAGACTCTCATGCACTGTGTACACTGTGCTCCCTGTTTGAGGCATGTGAACAGGTTGAATATTAACACATTCACTGACACACTGCCTACACTAGGCTCCCTGTGTGAGTCCTGTGATCAGGGTGAATATTAACACAGTCACTCACACACTGTCTACACTGGGCTCCCCGTGTGAGGCCTGTGATCAGAGTAAATATTAACACACTCACTCACACTCTGTCTACACTGGCTCTCTTTGTCAGACTTGTGATCTGGGTGAATATTAACAAACTAACTCATACACTGTCTACACTGGCCTCCCTGTGTGAGGACTGCGATCAGAGTAAATATTTACACTCTCACTCACACTCTGTCTACACTGGCTCTCTTTGTCAGATATGTGATCTGGGTGAATATTAACACAGACTCTCATGCACTGTGTACACTGTGCTCCCTGTTTGAGGCCTGTGAACAGGTAGAATATTAACACATTCACTGACACACTGCCTACACTAGGCTCCCTGTGTGAGTCCTGTGATCAGTGTGAATATTAACACACTCACTCACACACTGTCTACACTGGGCTCGCTATGTAAGGCCTGTGATCAGCGTGAATATTAACAAACTCACTCACAAACTGTCTACACTGGGCTCCCTGTGTGAGGCCTGTGATCAGAGTAAATATTTACAAAATCACTCACACACTGTCTACACTGGCTCTCTTTGTCAGACCTGTGATCAGGGTGAATATTAACACACTCACTCACATACTTTGTACACTGGAGCAAAATGTGTGAGGCCTATGAACAGTGTGAATATTAACACATTCACTCACACACTGGCTGCACTGTGCTCCCTGAGTGACGTCTGTGATCAGGGTGAATATTAACAAACTCACTCACACACTGTGTGCACTGGGCTCCATTTGTGTGAGGCCTGTGATCAGGGTGATTATTAACTCACTCACTCACACTGTCTGCACTGCATTCTCTGTTTGAGGCCTGTGATCAGGGTGACTATTAACACACTAACAACGGTCTTCACTGGGATCCCTGTGTGAGACCTGTGATTAGAGTGAATAGTAACACACTCACTCACACACTGTCTACACTGGTTCCCTGTGCGAGGCATGTGATCAGGGTGAATATTCACTCACTCACTCACACACTGTCTACACTTGGCTCCCTGTGTGAGGCCTGTGGTCAGGGTGAATATTAACACACTCACAATAACACTATCTTCACTGGGATCCCTGTGTGAGACCTGTGATCAGGGTGAATATTAACACACTCACTCACAGACATTCTGCAATGGGCTCCCAGTGTGAGGTCTTTGATCAGTGTGAATATTACAACACACTCTAACACAGTGTGTACACTGGGCTCGCTGTGTGAGGCCTGTGATCAGGGTGAATATTAATACAGTCACACACTGTCTACACTGGGTTCCCTGTGTGAGGCCTGTGATCAGGGTGAATATTAACACACTCACTCACACTCTGTCTGCACTGGCTCTCTTTGTCAGACTTGTGATCTGGGTGAATATTAACAAACTCACTCACACACTTTGTACACTGGACTCACTGTGTGAGGCCTGTGATCAGAGTAAATATTAGCACTCTCACTCACTAACTGTCTACACTGGGATCTCTGTGTAAGAACTGTGATCAGAGTGAATATTAACAGAATCACTCACACACTGTCTGCATTGGGCTCTCTAAGTCAGGTCTGTGATCAGGGTAAATATTTACAAACTCACTCACACTCTGTCGACACTGGCTCTCTTTGTCAGACATGTGATCGGGGTGAATTTTAACACAGACTCTCATGCACTGTGTAGACTGTGCTCCCTGTTTGAGGCCTGTGAACAGGTAGAATATTAACACATTCACTGACACACTGCCTACACTAGGCTCCCTGTGTGAGTCCTGTGATCAGTGTGAATATTAACACACTCACTCACACACTGTCTACACTGGGCTCGCTATGTAACGCCTGTGATCAGCGTGAATATTAACAAACTCACTCACAAACTGTCTACACTGGGCTCCCTGTGTGAGGCCTGTGATCAGAGTAAATATTTACAAAATCACTCACACACTGTCTACACTGGCTCTCTTTGTCAGACTTGTGATCAGGGTGAATATTAACACACTCACTCACATACTTTGTACACTGGAGCAAAATGTGTGAGGCCTATGAACAGTGTGAATATTAACACATTCACTCACACACTGGCTGCACTGTGCTCCCTGAGTGACGTCTGTGATCAGGGTGAATATTAACAAACTCACTCACACACTGTGTGCACTGGGCTCCATTTGTGTGAGGCCTGTGATCTGGGTGATTATTAACTCACTCACTCACACTGTCTGCACTGCATTCTCTGTTTTAGGCCTGTGATCAGGGTGACTATTAACACACTAACAACTGTCTTCACTGGGATCCCTGTGTGAGACCTGTGATTAGAGTGAATAGTAACACACTCACTCACACACTGTCTACACTGGTTCCCTGTGCGAGGCATGTGATCAGGGTGAATATTCACTCACTCACTCACACACTGTCTACACTTGGCTCCCTGTGTGAGGCCTGTGGTCAGGGTGAATATTAACATACTCACAATAACACTATCTTCACTGGGATCCCTGTGTGAGACCTGTGATCAGGGTGAATATTAACACACTCACTCACAGACATTCTGCAATGGGCTCCCAGTGTGAGGTCTTTGATCAGTGTGAATATTACAACACACTCTAACACAGTGTGTACACTGGGCTCGCTGTGTGAGGCCTGTGATCAGGGTGAATATTAATACAGTCACACACTGTCTACACTGGGTTCCCTGTGTGAGGCCTGTGATCAGGGTGAATATTAACACACTCACTCACACTCTGTCTGCACTGGCTCTCTTTGTCAGTCTTGTGATCTGGGTGAATATTAACAAACTCACTCACACACTTTGTACACTGGACTCACTGTGTGAGGCCTGTGATCAGAGTAAATATTAGCACTCTCACTCACTAAGTGTCTACACTGGGATCTCTGTGTAAGAACTGTGATCAGAGTGAATATTAACAGAATCACTCACACACTGTCTGCATTGGGCTCTCTAAGTCAGGTCTGTGATCAGGGTAAATATTTACAAACTCACTCACACTCTGTCTACACTGGCTCTCTTTGTCAGACATGTGATCGGGGTGAATTTTAACACAGACTCTAATGCACTGTGTAGACTGTGCTCCCTGTTTGAGGCCTGTGAACAGGTAGAATATTAACACATTCACTGACACACTGCCTACACTAGGCTCCCTGTGTGTGTCCTGTGATCAGGATGACTATTAACAAACTCACTCACATACTTTGTACACTGGGCTCCCTGTGTGAGGCCCGAGATCAGGGTGAATATTAACACAATCACTCACACACTGTCTGCACTGGGTTCCCTATATGAGGTCTGTGATCAGAGTGAATGTTATCATACTCACTCACACACTGTCTACACTGGGCTCCCTGTATTAGGCCTGTGATCAGGGTGACCATTAACACACTCACTCACAGACTGTCTACACTGGGCTCACTGTGTGAGGCCTGTGATCAGGGTGAATATTAACACACTCACTCACACACTGTCTGCACTAGGCTCCCTTGTGAGTACTGTGATCAGGGTGAATATTAACACACTCACTCACACTTTGTACACTGGGCTCTTTTTGTGAGGCCTCTGATCAGGGTGAATGTTAACACACTCACTCACACAATGTTTACACTGGTTCCCTGTTTGAGGCCTGTGATCAGGGTGTCTATTAACTCACTGAATCACACACTCTCCACCCTGGGCTCCCTATATGAGGTCTGTGATCAGGGTGAATGTTATCATACTCACTCACACACTGTCTACACTGGGCTCCCTGTATTAGGCCTGTGATCAGGGTGAACATTAACAAACTCACTCACACACTGTCTACACTGGGTTCACCGTGTGAGTCCTGTGATCAGTGTGAATATTAACACACTCACTCACACACTGTCTGCACTGGGCTCGCTATGTAAGGCCTGTGATCAGGGTGAATATTAACAAGCTCACTCAAAAACTGTCTACACTGGGCTCACTGTGTAAGGCCTGTGATCAGGGTAAATATTAACGCACTTATTCTCACTCTGTCTACACTCGGGTCCCTATGTGAGGCCTGTGATTTGTGCGAATATTAACACACTCACTCACACACTGACTACACTGGGCTCCCTTTGTGAGGCCTGTGATCAAAGGGAACATTAACACATTCACTCAAACACTGTAAGCACTGGGCTACGTGTGTGTGGTCTGTGATCAGTGTGAATATTAACACATTCACTCACACATTGTCTACACTGGGCTCTCTATGTGAGGTCTGTGATCAGAGTGAATATTAACAAACTCACTCACACAATGTCTGCACAGGGCTCCCTCTGGGAGGCCTGTGATCGAGGGCAAATATTAACATATTCACTCACACACATTGGCTGCAATGTGCTCCCTGAGTGAGGTCTGTGATCAGGGTGAATATTAACACACTCACTGACACACTGTGTACACTGAGCATTCTGTGTGAGGCATGTGATCAGGGTGAATATTAACACACTAACTCACACTTTGTACACTGGGCTCTTTTTGTGAGGCCTCTGATCAGGGTGAATGTTAACACACTCACTCACGCAAGGTTGACACTGGTTCCCTGTTTGAATCCTGTGATCAGGGTGAATATTAACTCACTCACTCACACACTGTCTACACTTGGCTCCCTGTATTAGGCTTGTGATCAGAGTCAATATTAACACACTCACTCACACACTGTCTACACTGGGATCCCTGTGTGAGGCCTGTGATCAGGGTGAATATTAACACACTCACTCACACACTGTCTACACTGGCTCTCTTTGACAGACTTGTGATCAGAGTGAATATAGACACACTCACACACACAATGTCTCCACTGGGCTCTCTGTGTCACCCTATGGTCAGGGTGCATATTAACACTCTCACTCACAGACTGTCTACACTGGGCTCCCTGTGTGAGACCTGTGATCAGGCTGCATATTAACATCTCACTCACAGACTGTCTACACTGGCCTCCCTGTGCGAGGCCTGTGATCAGGGTGAATATTAACGCACTCACTCACACCCTGTCTACACTGGGCTCCCTGTGTGACACCTGTGATCAGCGTGAATATTAATACACTCACTCACAGACATTCTGCACTGGGCTCCCAGTGTGAGGCCTATGATCAGGGTGAACATTAACACATTCACTCACACATTCTCTACACTAAGCTCCGTGTGTGTGGTCTGTGATCAGGGTGAATATTAACAAACTCACTCACACACTGTCTACACAGGGCTCGCTCTGTGAGGCCTGTGATCGAGGGTAAATATTAACACATTCACTCACACACTGGCTGCAATGTGCTCCCTGAGTGAGGTCTGTGATCAGAGTGAATATTAACACACTCACTGACACACTGTGTACACTGAGCTTTCTGTATGAGGCCTGTGATCAGGGTGAATATTTACACACTCACTCACACTTTGTACACTGGGCTCCTTTTGTGAGGCCTTTGGTCAGGGTGAATATTAACACACTCACTCACACATTGTTTACACTGGTTCCCTGTTTGAGGCCTGTGATCAGGGTCAATATTAACTCACTCACTCACACACGGTCTACACTTGGCTCCCTGTATGACGCTTGTGATCAGAGTGAATATTAACACACTCACTCACACAATGTCTACACTGGGATCCCTGGGTGATGCCTTTGATCAGGGTGAATATTAACACACTCAATAACAGATATTCTACACTCAGCTCCCAGTGTGAGGTCTTTGATCAGGGTAAATATTAACACACACACTCACACACTGTGTACACTGGGATCGATGTGTGAGGCTGTGAACATGCTGCATATTAATACACTCACACACTCTCTACACTGGGCTCCCTGTGTGAGGCTTGTGATCGAGGTGAATATTAACACACTCAATCACACAAAATCTGCACTTGGCTCCCTATGTGAGGCCTGTGATAAGGGTGAATATTAACACACACACTCGCAGACTCTCTACACTGGGCTCCTTGTGTGAGGCCTGTGATCAGGGTGAATATTAACGCACTCACTCACACCCTGTCAACACTGGGCTCCCTGTGTGAGGCCTGTGATCAGAGTAAATGTTAACACACTCACTCACACATTGTCGACACTGGGCTCCCTGTGTGAGGCCTGTGAGCGCTCCACAAATGCAAAGAACTCACATGGATTAAATTCCATTTGCCACTATTCTGCCAACCATACCGTTGATTGATATCTGCCTGCAGTCTCCAACTTTCTTCTTCATTATTAACCGCACTGCCTATTTTACTTTCACCTGAGAACTTCTTAATCATAACCCCTATATTCAAGTTTAGATCATTGATAAATACCATAAAAAGCGATGGACCTCGCACTTAAAACTGCGGAACACACACTTGACACATCCGTCCAGTCACAAAAGACACTTATAAAATATTACCCTTTGCTTCCTGCGTCTGAGCCAAATTTAGATCAAATTTGCCACTTCGCTCTGGATCCCTTGGTCTTTTGCTTTCATCACCAGTCTACCATGTGGGGCCTTAGCGAAAGCATTAACAAAATCCATATACATTACATCATACGCACTACTTCATCGAATCACCTCATAACTTCCTCCAAAAATGCAACAAGTTCATCAAACGTGACCCTTCCAGAACAAGTCCTGCTGACTGTCCTGATTAACCAGTGTCTTTCGAAATGTAGAACATGTACCATTGTTAAATGTTATCCTGCTTTCACGGGAAAACTTCATTAATCAATTGATGATTTTCATTTGCACAACTAAAGGAATGGTAACTGAAGGAATTCCTTAATTGAATGATTTTCTTTGACTGCAATTTAACTCTTAAACTCTAAACAATTTTAGACACTGTGCTTTAGTGGTCTGCTTCAAAATGTTCGTTGCTGATAACATGTATATGAGACTGGGGAAAGAGTGAGATGGAGTGTAAAGAAAGGGACTGGTTATTTTAAACAGCAAAGAAGATATACATTCTGGAAGGATAACAACGAAAAAAAATTTGGCCACAACAGCCAGGAAGTAGATTAAATGCTGAGTCCCTTTCAGGAAATAAATCCTTTCCCAAACATTTCGATAACCGACACTTCAAAATCAAAAATAATGCATTTAAAGACATTAAACTGAATTTTCGCGCACCCGAATCTTCTGAATCAGATGCCCTAGCTCTGCCGACTCAATCCAAGACACTTTGCAATAATCTGCTTCCATGCACACTATTAAACGTACCACTAACTTATATAATCACAGAATAAGGGAATGGTTACAGCAAGGAAGAAGGCCATTTGGCTCGTTGAGCCCAAACCAACTCTCAACAAGTGCCACACCCCGGTCATTTACCCGCAGCTATGAAATTTTATTCCTTCAGATACTTATACAACTCCGTTTTGATAGATAAGATTGAGTCTGCCTCCACAGCACTTTAAAACAGTGTATTCAATTTTATAACCACTTGCTGAGGAATGGCCACTCCTGTTCCTATGTATAAAGACGGAGAAACACGGGATCAATTTCCACCACACTCACCACGTTGCTAAATATTCCATTCCCGTAAAACAAGCTCCTGAAGTGTAGTCCAGCTGTTGAGGTTAAAGCTCTGGTTATATTGCCAACAGAATTTCAGCCGCAGCGTTTCTGTTATGTAGTGGTTATCACATTCGCCTTATGTTCGATAGCAGGCGGAAACATTTTGCAAACGTGTTCAATTAATGATTTGAAAAAAATGAATTATTCATATTGGTCGTTCAATATTAACAGAGCGCTGTGTCTCACGATGCTGTTGCATTTGCTGATTTATCTGTACAATTCTGTGGGCACTCAAACTATAGATAGTGTCTCTCACTCCCTCCTGTTTTCAGCCCTGACGTTGGAGAAATACCATCTCAAAGATGTACATTCCAGGCATTCAGTTCAGCCGTTAGAGATTATTAAAGGATCCTGCCGCACCGCCTCGCTTCACAACAGAAAATGAAAGCCACAAACAAACCCATTGATAAAAATCGCTCTTCCGCAGCTCCAGAATTAGTGAGGGCAGGACAAGCTGCAGCATTCCGAGCCCGCACTCTCCAATCAGACGCTGCCGGTGGAAAGCGGCGAATGCAGCATCATCATTTGTTTACCGCCCTTCACTGGGCTACCAAACACTGCGGTTAGAGCAAAAGATCCCAGTGCACTGAACAGTGACTTCATAAAACCCTTTATCTCAGGTTCCTGAGTTCGAGCCTCAGCTTACACGAATATTTTTTTCAATGGAAGCAACATTGATTAGCCGATCGCCTCGTTTTGCATCATGAAAGTAATGCTAATCGATTATTATATAATCATAGAAGTTTACAGCTTGGACGGAGTGCTTTTCGGCCCAACGTATCAGCACCGGCCAACAAATGTCCAGTTTTAGATGTGTAACCCTGCATGTTACGGCATTCAAATGCACATCCAAGTACTTTTTAAATGTGGTGAGGGTTTCTCCCTTAACCACACTTTCATCCAGTGAGTTGCAGTCCCCCACATCTGGATGAAGAATGTTCCCATCAAATCCTCTTTAATCCTTATACTAATTGCTTTTAATGTATGCCACCTTGTTGTAGATTCCTCTCGAATCGGAAATAGGCCATTTCAATCAACAATATCTAGACCCCTACTAATTTTGTAGACCTTAATGCTGTCGACAATCCGCCTCTTCTGTTCCAAGGAAAATAAACCCAGCCGATCCAATCTCTCCTAAGAGCAAAGTTGCTCCACTCCCGGCAACAACTACGTCAATCTCCTCTGTCCCTTCAAAAGCACAATTAAGTCGTTCATTCAATGAGGAGACCAGAACTGCACGCATTACTCCAGCTTTGGCCTCACCATAATTTTGTATATTTCTAATATAACCCACTTGCTCTTCTATTCCATGACTCTGCCAATAAATGCAACAATTCGATATGCTTTCTCACCCAACTTATCCAACGAGCCAGCTACCTTCAGGGATATGTGGACATTTAATCCCAGTGCCTTTTTTCCTCTGCACTTCTCAATGTCCGACCAGTTGATGTGTATTCCCTTTCCTTGTTAGCACTCCACAAATGCAACGATCTCACACGTCTCTGGATTAAATTCCATTTGCCACTGTTCTTCCCACCTTACAGTTGATTGATATCTTCCTGAAGTCTCCAACTTTCGTCTTCATTATCAACCGCACTGCCTATTTTACTTTCACCTGAGAACGTCTTAATCATAACCCCTATATTCAAGTTTAGATCATTGATAAATACCATAAAAAGCAATGGACCTCGCACTGTTGACAGCGGGACCACACTGGAAACATCCTTCCATTCACAAAAACACCCATCAAATATTACACTTTGCTTCCTGTCTCTGAACCAAATTTGGATCCAATTTGCCACTTCGCCTTTGATCCCATGGGCTTTTACTTTCATGACCATTCTGCTATGTGGGATTTTCGCGAAAGCATTAATAAAATCCATATAGACTACATCATACGCACTGCTTCATCTGGTGACCTCCTCCAAAAATTTAACAAGTTAGTAAAACGCCACCATTCCTTTACAAATCTTGCTGACTGTCCTGATTAACCAGTGCCTTTCGAAATGTAGAAAATGTATAATCGATAAATGTCCTCCTGCTATCACGGGAAAATATCATCACTTAACTGATGATCTTCATTTGCAAAACTAAAGAAATGTGAACTGAAGGAGAGTCATTAATTGAATATTTTAACTGTGCTCTGCAATTTACCCCCTTAAACCATTTTGGAAACTGTGCTTTTATGTTCTGCTTCAAAATGTTCATTGCTGGTATTAATAAATGAAACTGGGGATACAATGAGATAGAATGTAGAGCAAGAGACTGGTTATTGTGAAACAGCAGAGAAAATATACTTTCTGGAGGAATAACATTGAAAGAAATGTGACGCCAACATCCTAACAGAAGATTAAATGTTGAGGCCCTTTCAGCAAAAAATTCCTTTCCCAAACATTTCTCTGACCGAATATTCACAAAACAAAAGTGATGCTTTTTAAAGTCATTTAACCAGAATTTTCGCGCACCCGAATCTTCTGAATCCGATGCCTCTCGCTTTGCCGACTCAATCCATGTCCCTTTGCTATATTCTGTTTCCATGCACACTATCAAATGTGCCACTAACTTATAGAATCACGGAATAAGGGAATGGTTACAGTCGGCAGAACCACAATTGGCCAGTCCAGCCCATGCCAACTGTCAACTAGTTCTACTCCCCCGTAATTTACAAGCAGCTGTGCAATTTTATTCCTTCTGAGAATCTTACCACTCCATTTTGAATGATAAATTTGAGTCTGCCTCCACTGCCCTTTACAGCAGTGTATTCCAGATTCTAACCACTTGCTGAGGAATGGCCACTCCTGTTCCTACGCATAAAGAGAGAGAAACACGGGATCAATTCCTGCCACACTAAAAATCTTACTAAATATAGCACCGTCATTCCATTCTCATGATGCAAGCTCCAGAAATGTCGTCCACCTATTCAGGTTAAAGCTCTGGGTATGTTCCCAACACTTTGTTCACCAGAGCGTTTCCGTAGTGCAGTAGTTGTCATGTTCGGCTATCACATGAAAAGACTCCTGTTCGAAACCGAGCAGATACATTTTGCAAACGTGTATAATTAATGATTAGAACAAATTGAACAATTCATGTCAGTAATTAAATATTAGCAGAGTGCAGTGTCTCATGACGCTGTTGCATTTGCTGATTTCTCTGTACAGTTATGTACACACTCAAATTGTACACAGTGTTCCTCACTCCCTCCCGTTTGCAGCCCTGACGGTGGAGAAATCTCATCTCAAAGCTGCACATTCCATGCATTCAGTTCAGCTGTGAGAGATTATTAAAGGATCCTGCCGCCCGCATGAAAAATCGAAGCCAGAAAAAAACCCATCGATTAATCGCTCTTCCCCAGCTCCAGAGTTAGTGAGGGCGGGACAGGTCCCAACATTCTGGCCGCCCACTTGCCAATTAACCGCTGCCGGCGGAAATGGGCGAATGTAGCATCAACGACGGTTTACCGCCTTTCACTTGGCTGCGAATTGCTACGGTTTGAGCCAAAGCTCCACGTACACCAAACAGCAGCCTCATTAAAAACTCTGAATCCCTGGTACCTGAGTTCGAGCCCCAGATGGCACGAACGTTTTTTTTCACTGGAAACACCATTAATTAGCCGATCGCCTCGTTTTGCATCATTGAAATAAAGCTGATCGATAATATGTAATCGTAGAAGTTTACAGCATGGAAGGAGTTCTTTTCAGCCCATCGAATCTGCACCGGCCAAAAGATGGCCAGTTTTCTGTGTGTAACCCTGCAACTGACGGCTTTCCAAAACCACATACGAGTATTTTAAATATGATGAGGGTTTATCCCTCCACAACACTTTCAGGCAGTGAGTTCCAGACCCCGACGCACATCTGGATGAAGAATATTCCCTTCAAATCACCTTTAACCCTCATTCTAATGACTTTACATTTATGCCCCCTGGGTGTTGACCCCTCTACTATGGAATATTGGCCCATTTAATCAACAATATATAGGCCCCTCCTAAGTGTATACAACTTAATTTTGTCGCCCATCAGCCTCCTCTGTTCCAAGGAAATCAACACGCAGCCTATCCAATCTGTCCTCATATCAAAGTTGCTCCAATCCCGGCAGCATCTACATAAATCTCCTCTGCACCCTCTCCAGCGCAATCACGTCCTTCCTTCAAGAAGTGAGCAGAACTGCACGCATTACTCCAGTAGTGACCAAACCAAAATTTTATACATTTCAAGCATAACCCACTTGCTCTTCTATTCCTTGCCTCTGCAAATAAAGGCAACTATTCCGCATTCCTTCTTAAACACCTTATCCAACTGGCCAAATATCTTCAGGGATCTGTGCACATGCAATCCCAGTTTCCTTTGTTCCTCAACACTTCTCAATGTTCGACCAGTTGATGTGTATTCCCTTTCCTTGTTAGCACTCCACAAATGCAACGATCTCACACGTCTCTGGATTATATTCCATTTGCCACTGTTCTGCCCACGTTACAGTTGATTGATGTTTTCCTGCAGTCTCCAACTTCCTTCTTCATTATCAATCGCACTGCCTGTTTTACTATCACCTGAGAACTTCTTAATCTAACCCTTATATTCAAGTTTAGATCATTGATAAATTCCCTAAAAAGAAATGGACCGAGCAAGGAAGAGAGCGGAACCCCATTGGAAACATCCTTCCTCTCACAA
This sequence comes from Pristiophorus japonicus, assembly GCF_044704955.1. Classification (NCBI taxonomy): domain Eukaryota; kingdom Metazoa; phylum Chordata; class Chondrichthyes; family Pristiophoridae; genus Pristiophorus; species Pristiophorus japonicus. The sequence continues at coordinate 67,177,336 of NC_091999.1, forward strand.
ATACACCCATCAAATATTACACTTTGCTTCCTGCCTCTGAGCCAAATTTTGATCCAATTTGCAACTACGACCTTGATCACATGGGCTTTTACTTTCATGACCAGTCTGCTATGTGGGACATTAGGGAAAACATTAATAAAATCATTATGGACGACATCATCTGCATTGCTTCATCGACCCACCTGGTGATATCCTCCAAAAATGCAATCAAGCTAATCAAACGCGACCATTCCTCAACAAGTCGTGCTGATTGTACTGATTAACCAGTCGCTTTCGAAATGTCCAAAATGTATAATCGTTAAATGTTATCCTGCTTTCACGGGAAAACATAGTTAATTCACTGATGATGTTCATTTGCACAACGAAAGAAATGTTAACTGAAGGAGAGTCCTTAATTAAATAATTTGTCTGTGCTTTGCAATTTTCCTCTGTAACCATTTTGGACACTGTGTTTCAGATGTCTGCTTCAAAATGTTCATTACTGGTAACAATACATGAAACTGGAAATACAGTGAGATAGACTGTGCAGCAAAGGACAGGTAATTGTGAAAAAGCAAAGATAATATACATTCTGGAAGAATTACATCGAAAAGAAATGTGACGCCAACATCTAGAAAGAAGAGTAAATGCTGAGTCTCTTTTAGCAAAGAATTCCTATCCCAAACATTTCTCTGGCCGAAAATTCACAAAACAAAAGTGTTGCTTTTAAAGTCATTAAAGCAGAATTTTCGTGCAGCCGAATCTTCTGAGTCAGATGTCTCGAGCTCTGTGGACGAAATCAAAGTCCATTTGCAATATTCTGCTTCCATGCACACTGTTAAATATGCCACTAACTTATAGAATCAAAGAATAAGGGAATGGATGCAGCACGGAAGAATCATATTCGGCCCGTCGAACCCATGTCAACTCTCAACTAAAACCACTCCTCGTCATTTACCCGCAGTTGTGCAATTTTATTCCTTCGGAAACTTATCGAACTCCATTTTGAAAGATAATATTGAGTCTGCCTCCACCGCCCTTTTAAGCAGTGTATTCCAGATTCTAACCACATGCTGAGGAATGGCCACTCCTGTTCCGATGTGTAAAGACAGAGAAACACGGGATCAATTCCTGACACACTCAAAACCTTGCTAAATATTGCACCGTCATTCTATTCTCATAAAGCAATCGCCTGAAGTGTCGGCCAGCTGTTGAGCTTAAAGCTCTGGTTATGTTCTCAAGATTAATGATGCCAGAGTGTTTCCGTATTGTAGTGGTTATCACGGTCGCCTAACACGTGAAAATTCCCCGGTTCGATACCGGCTGGAGACATTTTGCAAACGTGTTCCATGAATGATTAGAACAAATTGAATAATTCATATTCGTGGTTAAATCTGCAGTGTCTCATGACCGTGTTGCTTTTGCTGATTTCTCTGCACAGTTAGGTACACACTCAAACTCTACACAGTGTTTTTCACTCCCGGCCGTTTGCTGCCCTGACGGTGTAGACACCCCAGCTCAAAGCTGCACATACCATGCATTCCGTTCAGCTGTGAGAGATTATTAACAGATCCTGCCGCCACGCATCGAAAATCAAAGCCACAAACAAAACCCATCAACTAATCGCTTTACCCAGCTCCAGAGTGAGTGAGGGCGGGACAAGCCCCGAAATTCCGATCCCACAGTCGCCAATTAGCCGCTTCCGGCGAAAGTGCCGAGTGCAGTATCAACTAAGGTTTACCGCCCTTCACTGGGCTACAAAATGCTACAACTTGAGCCAAAACTCCCAGTGCGCCGAACAGCAGCATCATAGAAACTCTTAATAGCTGGTACCTGAGTTCGAGCCCGAGATGACACGAACATTTTTTTCATTGGAAATACCATTAAATAGCCGATCGCCTTGTTTTGCTTCATGGCAGTAATGCTGACCGATATTATGCAATCATAGAAGTTTACAGCATGGAAGAAGTCCTTTTCGGCCCATCGAACCCGGCAACATACGGCTTTTCAAATGCACATCCGAGTACTTTTAAATGTGGTGAGGGTTTCGCCATCCACCACATTTTCAGGCAGTGAGTTGCAGACTCCCACAAACTTCTGGATGAATAATGTTCCATTCAAATCCCCATTAACCCTTATACTAATTACTTTAAATTCATGCCCCCTGGTTGTTGACCCCTCTGCTATGGGAAATTGTCCCTTTTAATCAACAATATCTAGGCCCCTCCTAATTTTATACCAATTCATGCTGTCGCCTATCAGCCTCTTCTGTTCCAATGAAAACAACACGCAGCATTTCCAATCTGTCCTCATACCAAATTTGCTCCACTCCCGGCAACATCTAACTAATTCCCCTCTGTACCCTCTCCAGTGCAATCACGTCCTTCCTTCAATGAGGTGACCAGAACTGCACGCAGTACTCCAGCAGTGGCCAAACCAGAATTTTATACATTTCAAGCATAACCCACTTGCTCTTCTATTCCATGCCTCTGCAAATAAAGGCAACTATTCTGTATGCCTTCTGTACCACCTTATCCAACTGGCCAACTATCTTCAGGGATCTGTGCACATGCAATCCCAGTTCCCTCTATTCCTCTGAAGTTCTAATTGTCCTACCTGCTGATGTGTATTGCATTTCCTTGTTAGCCCTCCACAAAAGCAACGCACTCACACGTCTCTGGATTAAATTCAATTTGCCACTGTTCTGCCCACCTTACCGTTGATTGATATCTTCCTGCTGTCTCCAACTTTCTTCTTCATTATCAACAACACTGCCTATTTTACTCTCACCTGAGAACTTCTTAATCATAACCCCGATATTCAAGTTTAGATCAAGTTGATACAATAAAAAGCAATGGACCTTGCACTGAAAACTGCAGAACCACACTTAAAACATCCTTCCAGTCAAAAGAACACTCATCAAACATTATACTTTGCTTCCTGCATCTGAGCCAAATTTGGGTAGAATTTGCCACTTGGCCCTAGATTCCTTGGGTTTTTACTTTCATGACCAGTCTGCCAAGTGGGACCTTAGCGAAAGCATTCATAAAATCCATATATATTACACAATATGCACTACTTCATCGAATCACCTGATGACTTCCTGCAAAAATGCAATCAAGTTAGTCACACGCGACCCTTCCTTCACAAGTGGTGCTGACTGTCCTGATTAACGAGTGTCTTTCGAAATGTGGAACATGTATAATCGTTAAATGTCATCCTGCTTTCACGGGAAAACATCATTAATCAACTGATGATCTTCATTTGCACAACTAAATAAAAGTTAACTGAAGGAAATCCTTAATTGAATGATTTTCTTTGCTCTGCAATTTGCCTCTTAAACCCTCAAACATTTTAGACACTATCCTTTGGTGGTCTGCTTCAAAATGGTCGTTGCTGGTGACATGTATATGAGACTGTGGAAACAATGAGATAGAGTGTAAAGCAAGGGACTGGTTATTTGAAACAACAAAGAAAATATACATTTTGGAAGAAAAACCTCGAAACGAAATGTGGCCACAACAGCCAGAAAGAAGATTAAATGCTGAGTCCCTTTCTCTGATCGAAACTTCATAAAACAATAATAATGCATTTAAAGACATTACACCTGAATTTTCCCTAACCGGCACCCGAATTTTCTGTATCAGATACCTCGAGTTCTGCAGACTCAGTCCATGTCACTTTGCAATATTCTGCTTCCATACGCACTATTAAATGTACCACTAACACAGAAAATCACAGAATAAGTGAATAGTTACAGCAAGGAAGAAGGCCATTTGGCTCGGAGAGCCATTACCAACTCTCAAATAGTCCCACACCCCAGTCATTTACTCACAGCTGTGCAATTTTATTCCTTCGGATTCTTATCCAACTCCGTTTTGAAAGATAAGATTGAGTCTGCCTCCACCGCCCATTTAAGCAGTGTATACCAGATTCTAACCACTTGTTGAGGAATGGCCACACCTGTTCCTATGTATAAAGACAGAGAAACGCGGGATCAATTCTACCACACTGAAAACCTTGCAAACGATAGCACCGTCATTCTATTCACAGAACGCATGATCCTGAAGTGTCGGCCAGCTATTGAGCTTAAAGCTCTGGTTATGTTCCCAAGATCGATGCTACTACAGCGTTTCCGTCGTGTAGTGGTTATCACGTTCGCCTAACATGCGAAAAGTGCCCTGTTCGAAATCGGGCGGAAACATTTTGCAAATGTGTTCCATTAATGATTAGAACAAATTAAATAATTCATATTTGTGGTTCAATATTAACAGAATGCAGTGTCTCATGACGCTGTTGCATTTGCTGATTTATCTGCACAGCTATCTGCACACTAAAACTCCACACAGTGTTTCTCAATCCCTCCCGTTTGCAGCCCTGATGGTGCAGAAACCCCATCTCAAAGCTGCACATTCCGTACATTCAGCTCAGCTGTGAGAGATTATTGAAGGATCCTGCCGCGACGCATCGAAATTTAAAAGCGACAAACAAACCCATCGACGAATCAATCTTCCCCAGCTCCAGAGTGAGTGAGGGCGGGACAAGCCACAACATTCCAGTCCCGCACTCTCCAATCAGCCACTTCCGGCGGAAAGCGGCGAATGCAGCATCAACTATGATTTACCGCCCTTCACTGGGCAACAAAATTCTACGCTTTGAGCCAAAGCTCCCCGTACACCGAACAGCTGCCTCATTAAAACTCTTAATCGCTGGTAACTGAGTTCGAGCCCCAGCAGACACGAGCGTTTTTTCACTGGAAACACTATGAATTAGCCGATTTTCTTATTTTGCATCATGAAAGTAATGCAGACCGATATTATGTAAACATAGAAGTTTACAGCAAGGAAGGAGTCCTTTTCGTCCCATCGAATCCGCACCAGCCAACAAATGTCCAGTTTTTGGTGTGTAACCCTGCACGTTGCGGCATTTCAAATGCACATACAAGTACTTTTTAAATGTGTTGAGGGTTTCTCCCTCCACCACACTTTCAGTCAGTGAGTTCCAGACCCCCACAAACATCTGAATGAAGAATGTTCCCTTAAAATCCCCTTTAACCCTTATACTAATCACTTTTAGTTCATGCCCCCTGGTTGTTGACACCTTTAATAGTCCCACAACCCGGTCACTTACCCTCAGTTTTGCATTTTTTTTTCCTTCGTATTCTTATCCAACTCCCTTTTGAAAGCAGTGTGTTCAAGATTCTAACCACTTGCTGTGGCATGGTCACTCCTGCGCTTATGTATAAAGGCAGGGAAACACGGGATCACGTCCTGCCACACTCACCACCTTGCAAAATGTAGCACCGTCATTCTATTCTCAGAACGCAAGCTGCCGAAGTGTAGTCCATCTGGTGATCTTAAAGCTCTGGTTATGTTCCCAACACAGCTTCTGCCACAGCGTTTTCGTAGTGTTGTGGTTATCACGTTCGCCTAACACGCGAAAAGTCCGAGGTTGGAAAACCGGCTGGAACAATTTGCTAACGTGTTCAATTAATGATTAGAAGAAATTGAATAATTCATATTAAAGGTTCAATATTAACAGAGTGCAGTGTCTAATGACGCTGTTGCATTTGCTGATTTATCTGCACAGTTATGTACACACTCAAGCTCCACACAGTGTTCCTCACTCCCTCCCGTTTCCAGCCTTGACGGTGGAGAAACCTTATCTCTAAGCTGCACATTGCGTGCATTCAGTTCTGCTGTGAGAGTTTATAAAAGGATGCTGCCGCGCCACATCGAAAATCAAAGCCACAAACAAACCCGTCGAATAATCACTCTTCCCCAGCTCCAGAGTGAGCGAGGGTGGGACAAGCCACAACATTCCGGTCCCGCACTTACTAATCAGCTGCTGTCAGAGGAAAGCGGCGAAGGCAGCATCAACAGCAGTTTCCCACCCTTCACTGGGCTACAAAATGTCACGGTGCGAGACAAAGCTCCCCGTACACCAAACATAATCTCAGGTTCATGAATTCGACCCCCAGCTTGCATGAATGTTTTATCACTGGAAATATCATTAATTATCCGATCGCCCCGTTTTGCATCATGAAAGTAACGCTAAATGATAATTATCTAATCATATAATTTTACAGCCTGGAAGGAGTCCTTTTCGCTCATCGTATTCGCACCTGCCAAACAACGTCCAGTTTTCGGTGTAACCCTGCACCTTACTGCATTTCAAATGAACATCCAAGTACTTTTTAAATGTGGTGAGGGTTTCGCCCCCCACCGCACTTTCAGGCAGTGAGTTCCAGACACCCACAAACATCTGGATGAAGAATGTTCCCTCCAAATATCCTTTAACCCTTGTACTAATCACTTTTAATTTATGCCCCCTGGGTGTTGACACCTCTACGATGGGAAATAGGCCCTTTTAAGCTACAATATCTAGGCCTCCTCCGATCTAAGGAAAACAAACACAGTCTATCCAATCTGTCCTCATAGCAAAGTTGCTCTACTCCAGGCAACATCTACGTTAAACTCCTCTGTACCCTCTCCAGCGCAATCACGTCGTTCCTTCAATGCGGTGACCAGAACCGCACGCATGCTCCAGCTCCAGCACAACCAGAATTTTATACAGTTCTGGCATAACCCACTTGCTCTTCTATTCCATTCCTCTGCCATAAAATGCAACCATTCCGCCTGAAGTCTGAACAAGCTTATCCAACTGGGCAGCAACCTTCAGGGATTTGTGGACATGCAATCCGAGTTCCCTCTATTCCTCTATATTTCTCAATGTCACACCAGTTGATGTGCATTCCCTTTCCTTTTTAGCCCTCCACAAATGCACGATCTTTCACCTCTCTGGATTAGATATAATTTGCCACTATTCTGCCCAACTTACCATTTGATTGATATTTGCCTGCACTGTACCAGCGAAAGCATTAATAAAATCCAAATACACTGCATCATACGCAGTACTTCATCGATTCACCTGGTGATTACCTCCAAAAATGCAATGAAGTTAGTCAAACACGATCCTTCCTTGACAATTCGTCCTGAATGTCCAAATTAACCTGTGCCTTTCGAAATGTAGAAAATGTATAATCGTTAAATGCAATACTCCTTTCACTGGAAAACATCATTAATTAACTGATGATCTTCATTTGCATAGTTAAGAAATGTTAACTGAAGGAGAGTTCTCAATAGAATAATTTGTCTGTGCTCTGCAATTTACCTCTTAAACAATTTTAGACACTGTGCTTTAGTGGTCTGCTTCGAAATGTTCATTGCTGATAACAATACATGAGACTGGGGATACAGTGAGATTGACTGTAAAGCAAGGGACTGGTTATTGTGAAACAGCAAAGAAAATTAAAATTCTGGAAGAATAACATCGAAAAGAAATGTTACCCCAACATCCAGAAAGAAGATTAAATGCTGAGTCCCTTTCCGCTAAAAAAAAAATCCTTTCCCAAGCATTTCTCAGACGGAAACTTCACAAAACCAAAATGATGCATTCAAAGTCATTAAACACGAATTTTACGCGCGCACGAATCTTCTGAATCAGATGCCTCTAATTGAGCCGTATCATACCATGTCCCTTTTCAATATTCTGCTTCCATGCACACTATTAAATGTTCCAGTAACTTATAGAATCACAGAATTCAGGAATAATTACAGCAGGGAAGAAGGCCATTCGGCCCGAAGAGGCCATGCCAAATCTCAACTCGTCCCACACCCCCGTCATTTACCCGCAACTGTGCATTTTTTTTCCTTCGGATACTTATCCAACTCACTTTTAAAGGTAAGATTGATTCTGTCCCCACCGCAATTTCAAGCAGTGTATTTCAGATTTTAACCATTGCTGAGGAATAGCCACTCCTGTTCCAATGTGTAAACATAGGATCAAGTACTGCCACACTCACCACCTTGCTAAATGTAGCACCGTCATTCTATTCTCATAACGCAAACTCCTGAAGTATAGTCCAGCTGTTGAGTTAAAAGCTCTGGTTATATTCTCAACACAGTTTCTGACACAGCGTTTCCGTAGTGTAGTGGTTATCACGTTCGCCTAACACGCGAAAAGTCCCCGGTTGGAAACCTGGGGGGAACAATTTGCAAACGTGTTTAGTTAATGATTGGAAGAAATTGAATCAGTCATATTAGTGGTTCAATATTAACAGAGTGCAGTGTCTCACGACGCTGTTGGAGTTGCTTATTTCTTTGTACCGTACTGCACACACTTAAACTCTGCTCAGTATTTCTCACTCCCTCGAAGATCAAAGCCACAAACAAACCCATCGACGAATCGCTCTTCCCCAGCTCCAGAGTGAGTGATGGCGGGACAAGGCACAACATTCCGAGCCCGCACTCTCCAATCAGCAGCTGCTGGCTTTAAGCAGCGAATGCAGCATCATCAGTGGTTCACCGCCCTTCACTGGGATACAAAATGCCGCGGTTCGAGCCAAAGCTCCCTGTACAGCGAACAGTTACCCTCAAAAAACTTTTCATCTCAGGTTCCTGAGTTCGAGCCCCAGCTTGCATGAACGTTTAATCGCTGTAAACACCATTAATTAGCCGATCGCCTCGTTTTGCATCATGAAAGTAACGCTAACCGATAAAGATATAATCATACAAGTTTACAGTTTGGACGGAGTCCTTTTCCACCCAATGTATTTGCACCGGTCAAAAAATGTCCAGTTTTCGGTGTGTAACCCTGCACTTTACTGCATTTCAAATTAACATCTAAGTACTTTTGAAATGTGAAGAGGGTTTCTCCCTCCACCACACTTTCAGGCAGTAAGTTCGGATACCCACACATATCTGGTTGAAGAATGTTCCCTTTTTATCCCCTTTAACCCTCATACTAATGACTTTTAATTTATGACCCCTGGTTGTTGACCCCTCTACTATGGGAAATTGGCCCTTTTAATCAACAATATCTTGGCACCTCCTAATTTTATACACCTTAATGCTGTCGCCCATCAGCCTCCTCTGTTCCAAGGAAACGAATAGCAGCTAGAGTGCTGAAAGAAGGCAGCGACAGCCTCGACTGATAGGAAAAGCTTCGTACAACTAGTATTGAAATATCTATCCAAGTATTAATCATACCTGTCCCTACTTTGTTGCAGAATTGTGCTACGATGTGTTAGTTATAGCGCAACGTCTGAATTTGATCTGGGATACATTGGATGATAAGGAGTTACAGGTTTGGTTGTGTTGCGTTGCTCGGTTATTTTGTTGCTGTGTTTTTTGCTTGGATATGCATGAACACCCTTGACTTTCTATGGCAGCAGGAGAATCAGCAGCAACGATTTGGAAAATATAGAAACATAGAAATAGAGAAAATAGGTGCAGGAGTGGGCCATTCGGTTCTTCGAGACTGAGCCACCATTCAATAAGATAATGGCTGATCACTCCCTCTGTACCCCTTTCCTGCTTTATCTCCATATCCCTTGATCCAATTAGCAGTAACCGTCATATCTAACTCCCTCTTGAATTGAACCAATGAACTGGCATCAACAACTCTCTGCGGCGACGTTTCTCTCATTTCAGTATGAAATGGCCGACCCCTTATCATAAGCCTATGTGCCCTGGTACTGGGCTTCCTCAACATCGGGAACATTCTTTCCGCATCTACCCTGTCCAGTCCCGTCAGAATCTTATACATTTATACGAGATCCCCTCTCACCCTTCTAACCTCCAGTGAATAAAGTCCCAATTGATCCAATCTCTCCTCATATGACATCCCTGGAATCTGTCTGGTGAACCTTCGCTGCACTCCCTCAATAGCAAGAACGTCCTTCCTCAGATTAGGTGACCAAAACTGAGCACAATATTCCAGGTGAGGCCTCACTTAGGCCCTGTACAATGGCAGTGAGACCTCCCTGCTCCTGTACTCATATCCTCTAGATCTGAAGTCCATCATACCATTTGCCTTTTTCACCGCTTGCTGTACCTGCATGCCAGCTTTCAATGACTGATGAACCATGACACTCAGATCTCGTTGCATATCCCCTTCTACTAATCTGCTGCCAATCAGATAATATTCTGCCTTCCTGTTTTTGTCCCTAAAATGGATAACTTCACTTTTTTCCACATTATACTACATCTGCATCGCGTTTGGCCACTCAGCTAAACTGTCCAATTCACCATGCTACCTCTTAGTTTCCTCCTCATAGCTCACACTGCCTCCCAGTTTAGTGTCATCTGCAAACCTGGAGATATTACACTCCATTCCTTCATCTAAATCGGCAATAATATTGTAAAGAGCTGGGGTCCCAGCGCTGAGTCCTGCGGCACCCCTGCCTGCCTTCTCAAAAGGACCCTTTTGTCCCGACTCTCTACTTCTTGCCTGCCAACCAGTTCTCTATCCACGTCAGTACATTACCCCAATGCCATGCGCTTTAATTTTGCACACCAATGTCTTGTGCGGGACCTTGTCAAACGTCCAAATACACACATCCACTGGTTCACCCGTGTCCACTCTGCTAGTTACGTCTTCAATAAATTCCAGCAGATTCGTCAAGCCTGATTTCCCTTTCAAAAATACATGCTGACATGGAACGATCCTGTCACTGCTTTCCAAATGCGCTGCTGTTTCATCCTTAATGATTGATTCCAACAATTCCCCCCCTACTGATGTCAGGTTACCCGTTTTATAATTACCCGTTTTCTCTCTCCTTCCTTTTTAAAAAAAAAGTGGTGTTACATTAGCTACCCTCCAGTCCATAGGAACTGATCCAGATTCGATAGACTGTTGGAAAATAATCACCAATGCATCCACTATTTCTGCGGTCCCTTCCTTAAGTACTCTGGGATGAAGATTATCAGGCCCCGGGGATTTATCGGCCTTCAATTCCATCATTTTATCTCACACAATTTCCTGCCTAATAAGGATATCCTTCAGTTCCTCATTCTCACGAGACTCACTGCCCCCTCGTCCATTCGGAAGCTTACTTGTGTCTTCCCTCGTGAAGACAGAACCGACGTATTTGTTCAATTGGTCTGCCATTTCTTTGTTCCAATATTATAAGTTCAGCTGAATCCGACTGCAAATGACCTACTTTGATATTCACTAATCTTTTTCTCTTCAAATGCTGATAGAAGCTTTAGCAGTCAGTTTTTATGATCCCTTCAAGCTCCCTCTACCAGTGCCACGTGCTAGTCAGAGTAGGAATCGCAGGATAGCACAGATGAATACGTGGCTTGAGCAGTGGTGCAGCAGGGAGGGATTCAAATTCGTGGGGCATTGGAACAGGTTCTGCGGGAGGTGGGACCATTACAAACCGGACGGTCTGCACTTGGGCAGGAACGGAACCAATGTCCTAGAGGGAGTGTTTGCTAGTGCTGTTGGTGAGGAGTTAAACTAATATGGCAGGGGGATGGAAACCAATACAGGGAGACAGAGGGAAACAAAAAGGAGACAAAAACAAAAGACAGAAAATAGATGAGTAAAAGTGGAGGGCAGAGAAACCAAATGCAAGAAACAAAAAGGGCCACTGAATTTAAAAGGGCAGAAGGAGGGGTAAAAACTAAAAATCATTGTTTAAAAACTAGGATGAAAACACCATACCTAAATGCACGCAGCATTAGAAATAATGTAAATGAGTTGTCGGCACAAATCATTACAAATGGGTATGATTTGGTGGCCATTACAGAGACATGGTTGCAAGGTGGCCAGGACTGGGAATGAAACGTACAGGGGTTTCTGACGATTCGGAAAGATAGACAGGAAGTGAAGGGAGGTAGGGTAGCTCTGTTAATAAGGGATGATATCAGGGCAGTTGTGAGGGATTATATTGGCTCCAATGAACAAAATGTTGAATCATTGTGGGTGGAGATTAGAGATAGTAAGGGGAAAAGATCACTTGTCGGCGTTGTTTATTGGCCCCCAAATAATAACTTCATGCTAGGGCGGGCAATAATCAAGGGAATAATGGAGGCATGTGAAAAAGGAACGGCAGTAGTTATGGGGGATTTTAACCTACATATCGATTGTTCAAATCAAATCGCAGGGGGTAGCCTGGAGGAGGAATTCATAGAATTCATATGGGATTGTTTCTTAGAACATTATGTAACAGAGCCTACAAGGGAGCAAGCCAATTTGGATCTGGTCCTGTGTAACGAGACAGGAAAAATAAACGATATTCTCGTAAAAGATCCTCTCGGAATGAGTGATCACAATAAGGTTAAAGTTGTAATACAGATTGAGGATAAGGAAGTTGTGTCAGAAACGAGAGTACTATGCTGAAACAAAGGGGACTACAGTGGGATGAGGGCAGAAGTAGACTGGAAACAAGGACGAAACGGTGCACAATTGAGGAACAGTGGAGGACTTTTAAGGAGTTCTTTCATAATGCGCAACAAAAATATATTCCAGTGAAAAAGAAGGGTGGCAAGAGAAGAGATAACTAGCCGTGGATAACCAAGAAAATAAAGGAAAGTATCAAATTAAAGACCAATGCATATAATTTGGCCAAGGTTAGTGGGAAACGAGAGGAGATAGTGCTGGACAGACTAATGGGATTGAAGGTGGACAAGTTCCCTGGTCCTGATGAAATGCATCCCAGGGTATTAAAAGAGATGGCAGAGGTCATAGCAGATGCATTTGTTATAATCTACCAAAATTCTCTTGACTCTGGGGAGGTACCAGTGGATTGGAGAGCAACTAATGTAAAGCCTCTGTTTAAAAAAGTGGGCAGGCAAAAGGCAGGTAACTATAGGCCGGTTAGTTTAACATCTGTAGTGGGGAAAATGCTTGAAACTATCATTAAGGAAGAAATAGCGCGACATCTGGATAGGAATAGTGCAATCAAGAAGACGCAGCATGGATTCATGAAAGGGAAATCATGTTTAACTAACCTATAATGAGCATGGTGGATAGAGGTGTACCGATGGATGTGGTGTATTTAGATTTCTAAAAGGCATTCGATAAGGTGCCACACAAAAGGTTACTGCAGAAGATAAAGTTACGCGGAGTCAGAGGAAATGTATTAGCATGGATAGAGAATTGGCTGGCGAACAGAAAGCAGAGAGTCGGGATAAATGGGTCATTTTCCAGTTCGACGTCAGTGGTTAGTGGTGTGCCACAGGGATCAGTGCTGGGACCACAACTGTTTACAATATACATAGATGAACTAGAGGAGGGGACAGAGTGTAGTGCAACAAAATTTGCAGATGACTTAATATTAGTGGGAAAGCGGGTTGTGTAGAGGACTCAGAGAGGCTACAAGGAGATTTGTATAGGTTAAGCAAATGGGCTAAGGTTTGGCAGATGGAATACAATGTCGGAAAGTGTGAGGTCATCCACCTTGAAAAAAAAAGTAAAAGGGAATATTATTTGAATGGGGAGAAATTACAACATGCTGTGGTGCAGAGGGACCTGGGGGTCCTTGTGCATGAATCCCAAAAGGTTAGTTTGCAGGTGCAGCAGGTAATCAGGAAGGCAAATGGAATGTTGGCCTTCATTGCGAAAGGAATGGAGTACAAAAGCAGGGAGATGTTGCTGCAACTGTATAAGGTATTGCTAAAGCCGCACCTGGAGTACTGCGTGCAGTTTTGGTCAACTTACTTAAGGAAGCACATACTAGCTTTGGAAGGGGTACAGAGACGATTCGCTAGGCTGATTCGAGAAATGAGGGGGTTAACTTATGATGATAGATTGAGTAGACTCGGTCTTTACTCCTTGGAGTTCAGAATGGTGAGGGGTGATCGTTTAGAAACATTTAAAATCATGAAAGGGATAGACAAGATAGTGGCAGAGAGGATGTTTCCATTGGTGGGGGAGACTAGAACTAGGGGGCACAGCCTCAAAATACGGAGGAGACAATTTAAAACCGAGTTGAGAAAAAATTTCTTCTTCCAGAGTGTTGTGAATCTGTGGAATTCTCTGCCCAAGGAAGCAGTTGAGGCTGGCTCATTGAATGTTTTCACGTCAAAGATAGATAGAATTTTAAGCAATAAGGGAATTAAGGGTTACGGGGAGAAGGCGGATAAGTGGAGCTGAGTCCACGAGCAGATCAGCCATGATCTTATTGAATGGCGGAGCAGGCTCGAAGGGCTAGATGGCCTGTTCCAAATTCTTCTCTTCTTCTGTTGTTATGTTCTTTTGTTAATCTGTTTTCCTCCTCTTAATCAAACCCTTCGTCCTCCTCTGTTGAATTATAAACTTCACCCAGTCCTCAGGTTTGATGCTTTTTCTGGTCAATGTATATGCCTCTTTCTTGGGTTTAGCACTATCCTTAATTTCCCTTCTTAGCCACGGTTGAGCCACCTGCCCCGTTTTGTTTTTAGTCCAGACAGGGATGCAAAATTGCTGAAGTTCATCCATGCGACCTTTAAATGTTTCCATTGCTTATCCACCTTCAAACCTTTAAGTATCCTTTGCCAGTCTATTCGAGCCAATTCACGCCTCATACCATCGAAGTTACCTTTCCTTATATTCAGGACCACAGTTTCGAATTAACAGTGGCACTCACCATCTTCATAAAGAATTCTACCATATTGTGGTCAGTCTTCCCCAATGGGCCTCGCACAGCAAGATTGCTAATGAGTCCCTTCTCTTTACACATCACCCAGTCTCGGATGGTCAGCTCTCCAGTTGGTCTGTCGACATATTGGGATAGAAAACAATCCCTAATACACTCCAGGAAATCTTCCTCAACCGCATTGCAACCAGTTTGAGTTAGCACAATCATATGTAGATTAAAGTCGCCCATGATAACTGTTGTATATTTATTGCACACATCTCTTATTTCTTATTTGATGCTGTCCCCGTCCTTACTATTACTGTTTGATCGTCTCTGCACAACTCCCAAAAGCGTTTTCTGTCCTTTGGAATTCCGCAGCTACAACCATACCGATTCCAAATCATTCAGGTTAATATCCCTCCTTGCTATTGCATTAATGTCCTCTTTTACCAGCAACGCCATCCCGCCACTTTTCCTCTCTGCCTATCCTACCTAAAAGTTGATTACCCCTGGATGTTGAGTTTCAACCTTGATCACCATGGAGCCATATCTCCATGATGCCAATTAGATCATATCCGATAACTGCTGTCTGCGCAGTTAATTCGTCCAACTTATTCCGAATAATCCTCGCATTGAGGCACAGAGCCTCCAGGCCTGTCTTTTTAACACAATTTGTCCCTTCAGAATTTTGCAGAAATTTTGTACTTTTTGATTTTTGCCTTGAAATAAAGGGAGTGGGTGAGTCAGAAATTCAATGCAGGAGGGAAAAGCGAAAAGCTTGTTGATTGGTTGAAGGTAGTGTGAATGTTGTGAGCAGCCTGTGGTGGCAGCAAAATCCTACTGCACCTGGCATTCCCACGCGGTCTCCAATCCAAATGCTAATCAGGCCTGACTTTGCGTAGGTTCCGAGATCAGCTGAGACCGGGCGTTTTCAGACTAGTGTGGCCATAGGCATCAGCACATGGGCTTTCTCTTTACTTAAACGGACATACGGCTGTTTTTCATTGCTTTTTCTCATTCTGTGCATTCAAACAAGTAATAAGCACTCAACTTTCATTGCACCATTCCTTCTCTCACCCCCAAATCATTCACTTACCCTCCCCGAGATTTCATGCACGCCAACGTCGAATTGCTCTTCCCCAAAATCTCCCCGTCCCCAAATCTGAACTCACCCCAAGAAAAGCTTCCAACGCAACCAAATCGCCAGCATTGTTTAAATTCCAATCCTACCCATTTTTAAGCCAGGACTCTCGTGTAGCCACATTTCAGAACCCCATCTGGCAAGTGACGCCTGCAACTCGTCAATCTGACTTGCAACACTCCTCACATTAACACACATGCATTTCACCAGCCTGCTAATTGCCTTTGCTTTATTCTGCATTGAATTGCTGCTCTTCCTGCACTATTCTGTTGCTGTTTGTCGTTCCCAGGTTTCGATGCACCTTGTCTCTCTTCTCTGCTGCTGTATCCTGGTGCCCCTCTGCCAGCATGTGGTTTTTTGCTACTATATTTTCTTGTTCTGCGTTCTTTCACACCCTGCGTCGACCCCCTTGCATTTGTGTAGCGGCAGCAGAATGTCAGGAAATAAATGGTGAAAGGAAAGTGAGAGAGAGAGCAGCAAAAAGGTTGATGATGGATTAATGGCTGTATGTGTGCAGAACCATGAGCGGCCTGCGGAGCCAACAAAAGCCTACTGCACCTTTTATTCCCACGCACTCTTCCATCCAAATACTAACCAGGCCTGACTTTGCTCAGTTTCTAAGATCAGAGGAGATCGGGTGTTTTCAGACTCTACTGGCCGCAATAATCAAGACGTTCGCTTTCTCATTACTTAAATGGACATGCGGCTGTTCTTCATTTCTTTTTCTCATTCCATGCATTCATAAAGTAATCAGGATTCAATTTTCATTTCACAATTTTCCTTCCGCCACCCCACCTCTTGCTGCTCTGCCTCCCACACAAACAAATGGAAGCCCTACCTCCTTCGCTGCCTTGCCTCAAGCTTCAAAACTATCTGACTTTCAACAATCCCTCGCTCACCCACAAATCACTCAGTAACTCACTCCCAAATCTCACGTTCGCCAACTCGAAATCTCTCAACAGCTCAAATCGCTCTCCCCCCAAATCTCCACTTCCCCAAATCTCTCCTCCCGCTAAAAAAGCTTGTACCAACCGAATAGACCAAGATTGTTTAATTTCAAATCCTACCCATTTTTAATCCAGGTCTCAGTTATAGCCACATTTCGGAACACCATGTGGCAAGTGAGGCCTGCAAAGCGTCAATCTGATTTGTAATATTGATCCCATTAACACAAATGCATTTCAGCAGCCTTTGATTTCTTCCTGCATTGAATTGCTGCTCTTCCTGCTATATTATTCGTTGTTCTGTTGCTATTTATCCATTCCAGGTTTCGATGCACCTTTCATTCTTCTCTTTTGCCCCTCCGCCAGCATGTGGTTTTTAGCTATTTTAAATTGTTGTTGTGCGTCGACCCCTCTTGCATTTGTGTAGCAGCAGAATAAATTGCACGAAATAAATGTGAGAGAGAGAGCAGGAGAACGGTGGTTCATGGATTAAGGTTAGTTTTCATGCAGAACGACGAGCGGCCTGTGGTGGCAGCAATAGCTGACTGCATCTGATATTACCATGCAGTTTCCCATCCAACTACTCACCACGTCTGATTATGTTTAGTTTTCGAAATCAGACGAGATCAAGCGTTTTCAGACTAGTGTGGACGTTGGCATCAGCACACTGGCTATCTCTTTACTTCAATGGACATACGGCTGTTCTCCATTTAATTTTCTCATTCCATGCATTCATACAAGTCATCAGCACTCAATTTTCATTTCACCATTTACCTTACGCCACCCACATATCTTGCTGCTCTCCTCTCAGAAAAAAAAACTAAAAAGCCCTACCCCCTTCATTGCCTTGCCTCATACTACAAAAGTACCTGATATTCAGCATTCCCTAACTCGCCCCCAAATCACTCATTCATTCACTCGGAAATCTCATGCTCGCCAACCTCGAAATCTCTCACTCCCTTAAATCGCTCTCCCGCAAACCTCCCAATCCCCACATCTGACGTCACCCCAAAAAACTTCCACCGCCCCCAAATCGACACTATTGTTTAATTTCCAATCCTATCAATTTTGAAGCCAGATATCTGTTATAGCCACATTTCAGATCCCCATGTGCAAGTGGCACCTGCAACTCGTCAATCTCGTTTGAAACACACATGCTTTCAAGCAGCATGTTAGTTAGCTTTGCTTTTTACGTGCTGTTAATTTCAGCTCTTCCTGCATTATTCATTGTTCTGTTCCTGTTTCTCCCTCCGAGGTTCCGATGCATCTTGCCTCTCCTCTCTGCTGCTGCGTCCTGGTCCCCACCCCCCCGCCAGCATGTGTTTTTTTGAAATCTTATTTTTTTCTTCTGCGTTCTTTCGCCCCCTGCGTCGACTCTCTTGCATTTGTATAGCAGCAGGAGAATGTGCAGGAAATAAATGGTGAAAGGAATCTGGGAAAGAGAGAGCAGCAAAAAGGTTGTTGATAGATTAACGGCAGTGTGAGTGCAGAACCATGAGCGGCCTGTGGTGGAAGCAAATGCCTACTGCACCTTGTATTACCAGGCTGTCTCCCTTCTAAGTACTAACCAGGCCTGACTCTGCATCGTATTCGTGATCTGATGTGATCAGGATTTTTCAGAGTAGTACGGCCGTACATATCTAACCGCTGGCTCACTTTGTACTGAGATAGCCACATACAGCTGCTTACAGCTTTCTGTCAGCTGATACATGAATGCTATCAAACAGCTGAATGCGATCAAACAGCTCGGAAGCATTTCTGCTTCTTAAATTTCCTTTTACCTGCCTTACCATCTTCTTTTCTATCCCTTTTCGAGTCATCTCTCGCTAACACACACTCAAACTATAAACCCGAGCCTCCATTGCGATGTACAAATCAGACCTTTGCCTGTTAGAGAGCGAGCGAGGCAATTGTAGAAAGCGCAGGAACGAACAGCAAATGGAATGCTGAATGAAGTCAGTGACAACCTCCACGAATAGCAAAAACCGAGTACAACTCGCAATAAGACTCCTATCTCAGTATTAATCAGACCTGTCCAGACTTTGTTGCAGAAATGAACTACGATGTGGCAGTTACAGCGCAATGTCTCAGATTGATCTCAATCAATCAATCAAAGGCAGTTCCTCGGAATAGAGGAGGACTTGCTACCGCTCCAAAAGTGAGTTATTTGATGGCTGAAGAGTCCGATACGAGAGCCACACACCCTGTTACAGGTGGGACAGACATTCGTCGAGGGAAGGGTTCGGTGGGGCTGGTTTGCTGCGCGCTCCTCCCGCTGCCTGCGCTCGGCCTCTTCATGATATTTGCGTTGAGATTCGAAGAGCTCAATCCCGATGGACTTACCCCACGTCGGGCGGTCTGCGGCCAGGGTCTCCCAAATATCTGTGGTGATGTCGCACTTAGCCAGCGAGGCTTGGAGGGTGTCGTTATAACGTTTCCGCTGTCCTCCTTTGGCCCGTTTACTGCGAAGGAACTCCGCATAAAGCATTTGCCTCGGGAGTATTGTAACTTTCATGCGCACTTTTTGTCTTGCCCAGCGAAGCTGAAAGAGTGTGGTCAGTGCTTCAATACTGGGGAAGATAGCCTAGTCGAGGACACTGACGTTGGTGCGCCTGTACTCCCAGGAGATTTGCAGGATCTTGCGGAGGCATCATTTGTGAAATACCTCCAGGGGCCTCAGGTGCCTTCTGTACATCGTCTCTGCCTCTGACCCATATAGGAGGGCGGGTAATACTGCAGCCCTGTAGACCATGGGTTTGATGGTAGATTTGAGGGGCTCTTTTCCACAGGCACCAGAAGGCTGCGCTGGTGAACTGAAGACGATACTGAATCTCCACATCAAAGTCTGCCTTTGTTGATAAGAGGCTCCCGAGATATGGGAAATGGACCACGTTGTCCAGTGCCGTGCCATGGATCTTGATGATTGGAGGGCAGTGCTGTGTGGCGGGGACAAACTGGTGAAGTACCTTTGTCTTACTGATGATAATCGTAAGGCCCTTGCTCCAATATGCCTCAGTGAATACATTGACACTATCCTGGAGTTTAGCCTCTGAATGTGCACAGTCGCAGGCATCGTCCACCTACCGCAGTTGAATGACTGAGGTTGGGGTAATCTTCGAACTGGCCTGGAGGCGGCGTAGGTTAACCAGCTTCCCCCTTGTTCAGTAGATTAATTCCACTCCAGCGGGGAGCTTGTTGATTGAGAGGTGGAGCATGGTGGCGAGAAAGTTTGAAAAGAGGGTTGGTGCGATTACACAGCCCTGTTTGTCGCCGGCGCGGACGTGGATTGCGGCTGTAATGGATCCATTGGGAAGGATCTCGGTCTTCATGTTATCGTGAAGCAAGTGTAGGATGTTGACAAACTTTTGGGGGCATCCGAAATGGAGGAGGACGCTGCATAGACTCTCACGGTTGACAGTGTAATAGGTCAAAACAATTTTAAGATCGAAAAAGCCCATGTTTCAGGGTTGACGCTGCTCTCTGCATTTTTCCTGCAACTGGCGCGCTGCAAAGATCATGTCGGTTTTCCCCCTTGGTGACGAAATCCGCATTGTGATTCCGGGAGGAGCTCCTCGACCACAAGGAAAAAATGAATGAGGAGAACTCGAGCGACAACTTTCCCAGAGCATGAAAGCAGGGAGATTCCCCGATAGTTGCCACAGTCGGACTTGTCTCTCTTTTTTAAAATGGTCACAGTCACTCCATCTCTCAGATCTCCCGGCATGCTCTCCTCCCTCCAGATGAGAGAGATGAGGTCATGTATCCGCACCAACAGCGTCTCTCCACCATATTTTAGCTCCTCAGCACGGAATCCATCCGCACCCGTGGCATCGTTATGCTTAAGATGTTTTATGGTTTACATACCTCGTGCAAGTTTGGAGTTTCACGGAATTGATGGTGGGTCGCTTACTGCGGGATGGAATATAGAACACTGGAGTCAAAGGCAGACCCCGATTGAGGAGATCTGCAAAGTGTTCCTTCCAACTGGACCTGACAGCCTCTGTGTCCTCGTTGAGTGATTCCTCGTTCTTGGCCAGGTGTGTGTTGGGACCTTGGGAGTTTGGACCGTAGGAGGCCTTGACTGCAGCGAAGAATCCTCGCATATCGTGGCTGTCGACCAGTTGTTGTATCTCGTGTGTATTCTCCATCCACCACCTGTTCTTTTGGTCCCGGATTTTTTGTTGGACCTGAGCCTTCAGCCGTATGTAACGTTGGTTTGCAGCTCCCGATTTGGGCTGTTGCTTGATGCGCAGAAATGTTTTGCGCTTGAGATTTATTAGTTCTTCGATCTCATGATAATTTTCATCAAACCAGTCCTAATTTTTTCCGGTTGAGTGACAAAGTGTCTCTTCACAGGCACTTTCTATAGAGACCTGGAGAGCAGACCAAGCGCTTTGGCGATTCAGCATCTCAGGGTCATCAAGGCACGCCAGATTGGCTCTGAGACGCCTGCTGTATATGGGTCTCTTCGCTTGGTCGCGAAGTGCTCCGGCATCAATTTTTGTGGAAATGCTTCTGCTGTCCATTCTGCTTTGGTGCAATATTAATGTTGACGATCGATCAGATTAGGCGGTGGGCCTTCGGCCAGGGACTGCAGCGGCCAGTACGGGGTCACTTCGGCAAGGGACAGAAGTGGCCGGTTTGAGCCAGGATGCTTTGCATGCTAAGGACTTACAGATTTGGGTGTGCTGTTTTGCCGTTTATTTTGTTATTCTTTTTTGTTTTTTGTGTGTGGACCCTCTTGACGTTCGATGGCAGCAGGAGAAGGAGCAGCAAAGATTTCGAAAAATAAAGTGAGAGGGTGGGAGAGAAACCTAATACAGCAGGGAGAAGCAAACAACTTGTTGATTGTTTGATGACAGTATAAAAGTTGCGAGTAGCTTGTGGAGATAAAAAAAAAGTCTACAGCACCTGGTATTTGCAGTCGGTCTCCCTTCCAAGTACAAATCAGCCATTAGTCTGCTTCGCATCCGAGATCGGACATTTTCAGACTGGTAAGACCGTAGCGATATTACATCTAGCTCTCTTTTTATTCAAAGAGCGACAGACAGCTTGTTATTGCTCTCTGTCAGCTCAGACATGAATGCTATTTAACAGCCCGGAAGCATTTGTACTTCTTACATTTTCTTTTTCCTGCCTCCCCACCTTGTTTTCAATCTCTCTTCGCGCCATCTCTCGGTAACACACACTTAATGCTTAAGCCCGAGGCTCCAATGCTTAGTACAAATCAGGACTGTGGCTGTTCGAGAAAGAGAGAGAGAAAGAGAGAGAGAGAAAGAGCGAGAGCGAGAATCGTAGAAAAAGCGGAGGAAACAACAGCAAATGGAGTGCTGAATGAAGGCAGCAACAACCTCGACTAATATGAAAAGCCTAGCACCTGGTATTAAGAATCCTATCGAAGTACAATTCAGGCCTGTCCCTATTTTTCTGCAGTAATGAACTACGATACGGTTGTGAGAGCGCAATGTGATTTGAATGACAAGGTTTTACTGGTTTAGCAGTTATTTTGCTTGGTTATTTTGTTGCTGTAGTGTTGTTTAGTTGTGTCTGAACACCCTGGACTTTCTGTGGCAGCAGGAGAATGAGCAGCAACGATTTGGCACATTAACGGGAGAGGGTGAGAGAGAAATTGAATGCAGGAGGGAGAAGCGAAAAGCCTGTTGATTGTTTGACGGCAGTGTGAATTTTGTGAGCAGCCTATACTGGCAGCGAGTGTCTACAGCAACTAATATTCCTAGTCGGTCTCCCGTCCAAGTATTTACCAGGCCTTACTCTATTTCGCATCGGAAAGCAGAATTTTCAGATTGGTATGGCCGTTGGCACCTAACAGCTGGCTCTCTCTTTACACATATTGGGACAGAAAGCAACGTATTGCTATATGTCAGCTCATACCTGAATGCTATCAAACATCTTCGAAGCATTTGTCCTTCCTACGTTTCCTTTTACCTGCCTTCCCTCCTTGTTCTCTGTCTATCTTCGCGCCATCTATAGCTAACATTGAGAAACTCCAACCCAGAGTCTCCATTGCAATTACAAAGTACGCCTGAGGCTATTAGAGAGAGAGAGAGAGAGAGAGAGAGAGAGAGCGAGAGAGCGAGAGCGAGAGCGACAGAGCGATAGAGAGCGAGAGAGCGAGAGAGAGGGAGAGCGGGAGAGTGAGATGGAGAGGGAGAGCAAGAGCGACAGAGAGAGTTGTTGAAAGCGCGGGATTGAAATTCAAATGGAGTGCTGAATGAAGGCAGCGACAAACTCCATTAATTAGAAAAGCACAGTACACCTGGTATTAAGACTCCTATCCAAGTACGAATCAGACCTGTCCCTACTTTGTTGCAGAAGTAAGCTTCATGTGGTAATTATAGTACAATGTCTCAGTTTGGTCGAGGATGCTTTCGTTGACAAGGAATTATTGGCATGCATGTGTTGTTTTGGTCGGTTACTTTGTTACTGTGTTTTTTGATTGGTTTTGTGTGACCCCCTTGACTTTCTATGACAGCAGGAGAATGGGCAGCAAAGATTTGCAACAATACGGCGAGGGTGTGAGAGAAATTGAATGAAGGGGTGAGAAGCGAACTGTTTGTTGATTGGTTGAAGCCAGTGTGAATGTTGTGACCAACTTGTGGTGGCAGCAAACGTCGACAGCACCTGGTATTTGCAGTCGGTCTCACATCCAAATAGTTACCAGTCTTTAGTCTGCCTCGCCTCCGAGAGTAGACTTTTTCAGACTAGCATGGCCGTAGTGATGTCGCAGCTGCTTCTGTCTGTACTAAAAGAGCGACAGACAGCAACTACTTGATTTCTGTCAGCTCATACATGAATGCTATCAAATACCTGAATAGAAACAAGGAAACATAGACACATAGAAAATAGGTGCAGGAGGAATCCATTCGACCCTTCGTGCGTGCACCGCCATTCAATAAGAGCATGGCTGATAATTCAGTCATTTACCCTTTCCTGCTTTCTCTCTATACCCCTTGACCCCTTTATTCGTAAGTACACATCTAAGTAACTCTTGAATATATCCAATGAATTGGCGGCAACAACTCTCTGCGGCAGGGAATTCCACAGGTTAACGCTGTCTTAGTGACGACGTTTCTCTGTAATCTCAGTCCTAATCGTTATACTTAGAGGATGTCCCCTGCTTCTGGACTTCACCAACATCGGGAACATTATTCCTGCATCTAACCTGTCCAGTCCCGTCAGAATTTGATATATTTCTATGAGATGACCTGTCATCCTTCTAAACTCCAGTGAATGCAGGCGCAGTCCATCCAGTCTCTCATCCTATGTCAGTCCCGCCATCCCGGGAATCAGTCGAGTGAACCTTCGCTACACTCCCTCAATAGCAAGAACGTACTTTCTCAGACTGGGAGACCCAAACTGAACACAATATTCGAAGTGAGACCTCACAAATGCCCTGTACAACTGCGTTAAGTCCTTGCTGCTCCTATACTCAAATCCCCCAGTAATGAAGGCCAACATACCACTTGCCTTCTTCACCGCCTGCTGAAACTGCATGACACTTTGCAATGGCTGATGTACCATGACTTCCAGTTCTCGCTGCACCTATGCTTTTCCTAATCTGCCGCCATTCAGAGAACATTCTGCCTTCGGGTTTTTTCCATCAAAGTGGATAATCTCACAATTATCCACATTATACTGCAACTGCCACGCGTTTGGCCATTCACTGAACTGGTCTAATTCATCCTGCAGGCTTTCAGCTTCCTCCTCACAGCTCACACTGCCATCCAGCTAAGTGTCATTTGCAAACTTGGAAATATTACACTCAATTCCATCATCCAAATCATTAATGTATATTTTAAATTGTTGGGTTCCCAGCATTGAGGCCTACGGTACCGCAATGGTCACTGCCTGCCATTCTGCAAAGGACCCGTTAATCCCGAATTTCTGCTTCCTGCCTGCAAACCAGTTCTCTATCCACATTAGTACATTACCTCCAATACCATGTGATTTCATTTTGCACTTCAATTCTTGTGTGGGACCTTGTCAAAAGCTTTTTCAAAGTCCAAATACACTACATCCTCTGGTTCTCCCTTGTCCAATCTACCAGTTACATCCTCAAAAATTCCGAGAAGATTTGTCAAGCAGGATTTCCCTTTCATAAATCCATGCTGACGTGGAACGAACCAATAAGTTCTTTCCAAATGTGCTGCTGCTTCATCTTTAATAATTGATTCCAACATTTTACCCTCTACTGATGTCAGGCTAAATCGTATATATTTACCCGTTTTCTCTAACTCCTTTCTTAAAAGTGGTCAATCATATCTTTCAAAAGGGGGTTTGATATGTATCTGAAGGGAAAAAAATCCACCTCTGCGGGTAAATGACAGGGGCGTGAGACTTGTTAATAGCTGGCATCGGCTCCACCCGCAGAATGGTCTTCTTCCGTGCTATAACCATTCCATTATACTGTGATTATATCAGTTAGTGGCACATTTATTGATGTGGATGGAAGCAGAATATTGCAAAGGGACGTGGATTGTGTCGGCACAACTAGAGGCATCCGACTCAGAAGATTCCAGTCCGCTAAAATTCGGGATTAATGACTTTAAAAGCATAATTTTTGTTTTGTGAAGTTTCGGTCGGAGAAATGTTTGGGAAAGTATTTTTTTTGCAGAAATGGTACTCAGCATTTTATCTTATTTCTGGCTGTTGGGGTCACATTTGTTGTCGATGTTTTTCTTCCAGAATGTATATATTCGTTCCTGTTTCAAAATAACCAGTCCCTTGCTCTACAGTCTAGCTCACTGTTTCCCCAGTCCCATGAACATGTTACCAGCAATGTACGTGATGAAGCAGACCACTGAAGCAAAGTTTCTAAAATGGTTTGTGGATTATGTGGTAAATTGCAGAGCACAAGCAAATTATTCAATTAAGGACTTTCCTTCAGTTAAAATTTCTTTAGTTTTGCAAATGAAGATCATCAGTTAAATAATGACGTTATTCCGTGAAAGTAGGATAACATTTAACGATTATACATTTTCTACATTTCGAAAGACACTGGTTAATCAGAACAGTCAGCACGATTTGTTCAGGAAGTGTTGCGTTTGATTAACTTGATTACATTTTTGGAGGAATTCACCAGGTGTGTCGATGAAGTAGTGCGTATGATGTAGTGAATATTGATTTTATTAATGTTTTCGCGAAGATCCTCCATGGCAGACTGGTCAAGACAGTAACTGCCCATGGGATCCAGGGCGAAGTGGCATATTGAATCCAAATTTGGCTTAGAGGCAGGAAGCAAAGGGTAATGTTTAAAAGGTGTTTTTGTGAATGGAAGTATGATTCCAATGGGGTTCTGTAGTTTTCAGTGCTAGGTCCATTGCATTTTATGGTATTTATCAATGATCTAAACTTGAATATAGGTGTTATGATTGAGAAGTTTACAGGTGATAGGAAAATAGGCAGTGTGGTTGATAATGAAGAAGAAAGCTGGAGACTGCAGGAAGATATCAATCAACTGTAAGGTTTGCAGAACAGTGACAAATGGAATTTAATCCAGAGACGTGTGAGATCGTGCAGTTGTGTAGCGCTAAAAACTAAAGGGAATACACTTCAACTAGTAGGATATTGAGAAGTGTAGACGAACATAGGGAACTGTTATTGCATGTCCACAGATCCGTGAAGGTAGCTGGCTAGTTGGATACAGTGGTTAAGAAGGCATATGGAATCGTTGCATTTATTGGCAGATGCATGGAATAGAACATTAAGTGGGTTATGCTAGCAATGTATAAAGTTCTGGTTTGGCCACAGTTGGAGCACTGCGTGCAGCTCTGGTCACCACATTGAAGGAAGGATGTGATTGCGCTGGAAAGGGTACAGAGGAGATTTAGGTAGATGTTGCCCTGAGTGGAACAGCTTTGCTATGAGGACAGATTGGATAGGCTGGGTTTGTTTTCCTTGGAACAGAGGAGGCTGATCGCGACAGCATTGAGGTGTTTAAAATTAGGAGGGTCCTATATATTGTTGATTAAAATGGCCTATTTCCCGTACTGGAGGGGATCAACAACCAGGGGGCATAAATTAAAAGTTTCATAGAACAGTATGTTACAGAACCTGCAAGGGAGCAAGGTAGCTTAGATCTGGTCCTGTGTAATGAGACAGGAATAATAAACGATCTCCGAGTTAAAGATCCTCTAGGAATGAGTGATCACAGTATGGTTGAAGTTCAAATACAGATTGAGGGTGAGGAAGTAGTGTCTCAAACGAGCGTACACTGCTGAAACAAAGGGGACAAAGTGGTTTGAGGGCAGAGTTGGCTAAGGTAGACTGGGAACACAGACTAAACGGTAGCACAATTGATGAACAGTTTAGGACTTTGAAGGAGTCCTTTCAGAGTGCTCAACAAAAATATATTCCAGTGAAAAAGAAGGGCAATAAGAGAAGGGTATAACCAGCCACGGATAACCAAGGAAATAAAGGAGAGGATCAAATTAAAACCCAATGCGTATAAGGTGGCCAAGGATAGTGGGAGACTAGAAGATTGGGAAAATTTTAAACGACAACAAAGAATGACTAAGAAAGCAATAAAGAAAGGAAAGATCGATTACAAAAGTAACCTTGTGCAAAACATAAAAATAGATAGTAAAAGATTTTAACGATATATAAAACGGAAAAAAGCGACGAAAGTAAATGTTGGTCCCATTGAAGATGAGAAGGGGGATTTAATAATGGGAAATGTGGAAATGGCTGTGACGTGAAACAATTATTTTGCTTCGGTCTTCACAGTGGAAGACATAAAAACCATGCCAAAAATTGCTGGTCAGGGGAATGTGGGAACGGAGGAAAATAAGATAATCACTTTTACTAGAGGGGTAGAGCTGGACAGGCTAATGGGACTCAAGGTAGACACGTCCCCTGGTCCTGATGAAATGCATCCCAGGGTATTAAAAGAGATGACGGAAGTTATAGCTGATGCATTCGTCATAATCTACCAAAATTCTATGGAATCTGAGGTGGTACCAGCGAATTGGAAAGCAGCTAATGTAACGCCTCTGTTTAAAAGGGGGGGCAGACAAAAGGCAGGTAACTATAGGCCGGTTAGTTTAACATCTGTAGTGAGGAGAATGCTTGAAGCTATCATTAAGGAAGAAATAGCGGGACATCTAGCTAGGAATAATGCAATCAAGCAGACGCAAAATGGATTCATAAAGGGGAAATCATGTTTAAATAATTTAGAGGGAATTCTTTGAGGATATTAAGAACATGATGTTTGGAGGTGTACTGATGGATATGGTGTTTGTTGATTTCCAAAAGGCATTCGATCAGGTGCCACACAAAAGTTTACTGCAGAAGATAAATTTTCTCCGAGTCAGAGGAAATGTTTCAGCATGGATCGAGAATTGGCTGGCTAAGTGAAATCAGGGAGTCTGGATAAATGGGTCCTTTTCGGGTTGGATATCCGTGGATAGTGGTGTGCCACAGGGATCGGTGCTGGAACCACAAGTGTTTACAATATACATAGATGGCCTGGAAGAGGGGACAGAGTGTAGTGTAACAAAATTTGCAGATGACACAAAGATTAGTGGGAAAGCGGGTTGTGCAGAGGACACAGAGAGGCTGCAAACAGATTTAGATAGGTTAAGCGAATGGGCTAAGATTTGGCAGATGGAATACAATGTCGGAAAATGTGAGTTCATCCACCTTGGAAAATAAAACAGTAAAAGGGAATATTAGTTGAATGGGAAGAAATTACATCATGCGGTGCAGCGGGATCTGGGGGTCCTTCTGCATGAATCCCAAAAAGTTAGATTGCAGCTGCTGCAGGTCATCACGAAGGCGAATGCAATGTTGGCCTTCATTGCGAAAGGAATGGAGTACAAAAGCAGGGAGGTCCTGCTCTAACTGTACAGGGTATTGGCGAGGCCGCACCTGGAGTACTGCGTGCAGTTTTTGTCACCTTACTTAAGGAAGGATAGACTTGCTTTGTAGGGGGTACAGAGACGTTTCACTAGGATGCTTCCGGAGATGAGGAGGTTGCCTTATGATAAAAGATTGAGTAGACTGAGTCTTTACTCATTGGAGTTCAGCAGGATGAGGGGTGATCTTATAGAAACACGTAAAATATTGAAAGGGATAGACTAGATACAGACAGAGATGTTGTTTCAACTTGCCGGCGAGACTAGAGCTAGGGGGCACAACCTCAAAATACGGAGGAGAAAATTGAAACCCGATTTGTGAAGGAATCGCTTCTTCCAAGGGGTGTGATTCTGTGGAATTCTCTGCCCAAGGAAGCAGTTAAGGCTAGCTCATTGAAAGTATTCAAATCACAGATGGATAGTTTTTAACCAATAAGGGTATTAATGGTCATGGGGAGCGGGCGGGTAAGTGGAGCTCAGTCTCTGGCTACATCAGCCATGATCTTGTTGAATGGCAGAGCAGGCTCGAGTGCTAGATGACCGACTCCTGTTACTAATTCTTATGTTGTTATGTTCTTATGTGATTCTATAAGTTAGTGGCACATTTAATAGTGTGTATGGACGCAGAAGATTGCAAAGGGAGATGGACTGAGTCAGCACAACTTGAGGCATCTGATTCAGATGATTCGGGTGTGAAAAATTCGGGTTTAATGATTTTAAAAGCATCATTTTTGTTTTGTGCCGTTCGATCAGAGAAATGTTTGGGAAAGGAATTTTTTGCTGAAAGGTACTCAGCAATTAATATTCTTACTGGCTGCTGGTGTCAAATTTCCTTTCGATGTTATTCTTCCAGAATGTATATTTTCTTTGCTGTTTCACAATAACCAGTGCCTTGCTGTACAATCTATCTCACTGTTTCCCCAGTCGCATGGACATCTTAACAGAAATGAACATTTTGAAGCAGACCATTGAAGCACAGTGTCTAAAATAGTTTATCTTTTAAGAGGTAAATTGCAGAGCATAGACAAATTATTCAATTAAGGGTTCTCCTTCAGTTAACATTTCATTAGTTGTGCAAATGAAGATCATCAGTTAATTAATAATGTTTTCCCGTGACAGCAGAATAACATTTAACGATTATACATTTTCGACATTTCGAAAGACACAGGTTAATCACGACAGTCACAGGATTTATTCAGGAACGGTCGCGTTTGACTAACTTGATTGCATTTTTGGAGGAGGTCACCACGTGGGTCGATGAAATAGTGCATATGCTCTAGTGTATATGGATTTTATTAATGCTTTCGCTAAGGTCCCATATGGCAGACTGGTCATGAAAATAAAAGCCCATGGGATCCAGGGTGAGGTGGCAAAGTGGATCCAAATTTTGCTCAGAGGCAGGAAGCAAAGGGCAATATTTTATGGGTGTTGATGTGAAAGGATGGATGTTTCCAGTGGGGTTCCGCAGTTTTCAGTGCTCGGTCCATTACTTTTTGTATTATTTATCAATGATCTAAATTTGAATATAGGGGTTATGATTAAGAAGTTTTCAGGTGATAGTGAAATAGGCAGTGTGGTTGACAATGAAGAAGAAAGCTGGATACTGCAGGAAGATATCAATCAACTGGTAAGGTGGGCAGAACAGTGGCAAATGGATTTTAATCCAGAGATGTGTGAGATCGTGCGTTTGTGGAGTGCTGATAAGGAAAGGGAATACATAATAACGGGTAGGACATTGTGAAGTGTAGAAAAACAAAGGGACCTGGGATTGCATGTCCACAGTCCCTGAATGTACCTGTCTTGTTGGATAAGTTGGTTAAAAAGGCATATGGAATCGTTGCATTTATTGACAGAGAAATGTAATAGAAGAGCA
The DNA here is from genome assembly GCF_044704955.1 of Pristiophorus japonicus. Taxonomy (NCBI): domain Eukaryota; kingdom Metazoa; phylum Chordata; class Chondrichthyes; family Pristiophoridae; genus Pristiophorus; species Pristiophorus japonicus. Next base: position 67,207,559 of record NC_091999.1, read on the forward strand.
TGTGGGTTAGGCTTGAAATATCTCAAATTGTGGTTAGGCCAAAGCTGGAGAATTGCGTGCAGTTCTGTTTACCACATTGAAGGAAGGACGTGATTGTGCTGGTAAGGATATAGAGGAGATTATGTAGGTGTTTCCGGGAGTGCATCAACTTTGCTATGAGGACAGATTGGATTGGCTGGGTTTGTTTTCGTTTGAACAGAGGACGCTGATGGGCGACAGCATGAAGGTGTATAAAATTAGCAGGGGACTAGATATTTTTGATTAAAGCGCCTGTTTCCCATAGTCGAGTAGTCAACAAGCAGGGGGCATGAAGTCAAATTAATTCATGTAAGGGTTAAAGGGGATTTGAAGGCAACATTCTTTTTCCAGTTGTTTGTGGGGGTCTGCAACTCACTGCTTGAAAGTTTGGTGGAGCGACAAACCCTCACCACATTTAAAAACTATTTGTATGTTAACTTGAAATGCAGTTAGGTGCAGGAATACACGTCTAAAACTGGACATTTTTTGGCTGGTGCGGATACGATGGGCCGAAAAGGTCTCCTTCCATGCTGTAACCTTCGATGATTATATAATTTCATGATGCAAAACGAGGCGATCGGCGAATTGATGGTTTGTCCAGTGGAAAAATGCTCGTGCAAACTGGCGCTCGGCCTCAGGAACCTAAGATTTCGAGTGTTATTAGGATGCTGTTCGGTGTACGGGGCGCTTTGTCTCGAACCGTGGCCGTTTGCAGCCCAGTGAAGGGTGGTCAACCGCTGTTTGAGGCTGCATTCGCCGCTTTCCGTTGGCAGCGTCTGATTGGAGAGTGCATGAATGTTGGGGCTTGTTACGCCGTCGCTCATTCTGGATCTGGAGAAGAGCGATTAGTCGATGGGTTTGTTTGTGCCTTTGATTTTCTCTTGTGAAGCGAGGTGGCGAGGGAGGATACCTTAATAATCTCTCACAGCTGAACTGAATGCCTGGAATGCACAGCTTTGAGATGGGATTTCTCCAGTGTCAGGGCTGGAAACAGGAGGGAGTGAGAAATATTGTCTAGAGTTTGAGAGCGTACAGAATTGTACAGAGAAATCAACAAATGCAACAGCGTCGTGAGACACAGCATTCTGTTGATATTGAACCACGTATATGAATTTTTCAATTTTTTCTAATCATTAGTTGAACACGTTTGCAAAATGTTCCTAGCCGCCTTTCGAACCGGGGACCATTGGCATGTTAAGCAAATGTGATAAACACTACACTATGAACACGCTATGGCAAAAGCCACGTTGGTAACATAAGCAGAGCTTTAACCTCAACAGCTGGACGACAATTCAGGAGCTTGTGTCCCGGGAATAGAATGATGGTGCTACGTTTAGCAAGATGATACGTTTGGCGTTTCCCTGTCTTTATACATAGGAACAGGAGTGACCATTCCTGAACACGTGATTAGAATGTTGAATACACTGCTTTCCAGGGCGGTGGTGGCAGCCTCAATCTTATCTTTCAAAAGCGAGTTGGATAAGTATCAGAAGGGAAAAATTGCACAGCTGCGGGTAAATGACGTGGGTGTGTGACTGGTTCAGAGTTGGCATGGGCTCGACAGGCCGAATGGACTTCTTCGTGCTGTAAACATTCCTTTATTCTATGATTGTATAAGTTAGTTGCACATTTAATAGTATGCATGGATTGAGTCGGCACAACTAGGGGCATCTGATTCAGAAGTTTTTGGTGCGCGAAAATTCGGGATTAATATATTTATATGCATCATCTTTGTTTTGTGAAGTTTCGGTCAGAGAAATGTTTGGGAAATGAATTATTTGCTGAAAGGGACACAGCATTTAATCTTCTTGCTGGCTGTTGTGGCCACATTTCTTTTCGATGTTATTCTACCAGAATGTATGTTTTCTATGCTGTTTCAAATAACCAGTCCCTTGCTTTACAGTCTATCCCACTGTTTCCCCAGTCTCATGTACATGTTACCAGCAACGAACATTTTGAAGCAGACCACGAGAGCACAGTGTCTAAAATGGTTTAGGGTTTAACAGGTGAATTTCAGAGCAAGGCAAGTTATTCAATTAAGGACTGTCCTTCAGTTAACATTTCTTTTGTTGTGCAAATGAAGATCATCAGTTGATTAACGATGTTTTCCCATGAAAGCAGGATAACATTAAACGATTATACATTTTCTACATTTCGAAAGACACTGGTTAATCAGGACAGTCAGCACGATTTATTAAGGATGGGTCGCGTTTGACTAACTTGATTACATTTTTGGAGGAAGTCACCAGGTGATTCGATCATCTAGGGGTAATGATTAAAACGTTTTCAGGTCATAGTAAAATAGGCAGTGTGGTTGAAAGTGGAGACGCAAGCTGGAGACTGCAGGAAGATATCAATCAACTGGTAAGGTGGGCAGAACAGTGGCAAATGGAATTTAATCCAGAGACGTGTGAGATCGTGCATTTGTGGAGGGCTGAAAAGGAAAGGGAATACTCATCAAGTGGGAGGACATTGTGAAATATAGAAGAACAAAGGAAATGGGATTGCATGTCCACGGATCCCTGAATGTAGGTAACCAGTAGGATACATTGGTTAAGAAGGAATTCGGAATGGTTTCATTTATTGGCAGAGGCAAGGAACAGAACAGCGAGTGGGGTATGCTAGAACTGTATACATTTCTGGTTAGGCCATAGCTGGAGTAATTCGTGCAGTTCTGTTCACCGCATTGAAGGAAGGACGTGATAGCGCTGGGGAGGGTACAAAGGAGATTTACGAAGATGTTGCCTGGAGTGGATCAATTTTGTTAAGAGGACAAGATTGGACAGGCTGGGTTGGAACAGAGGAGGCTGAATGGCAACAGCATTGAGTTGTATAAAATTAGGAGGGGTCTAGATATTGTTGATTAAATTAGTCTATTTCCCATAGTCGAGGGGTCACCAACCAGGGGATATAAATTTAAAGTAATTCGTATAAGGGTTAAAGGGGATTTGAAGGGCACATTCTTCATCCAGATATTTGTGTTGGTCCGGGCCCCACTGCCTGAAAGTGTTGTGGAGGCAGAAACCATCACCACATTTAAAAAGTACTTGGATGTGCACTTGAAATGCAGTGAGGTGCATGGGTTACACAACTAAAACTGACCAGTTGTTGGCCGGTGCAGATACGATAGGCCGCAAAGGACTCCTTCCATGCTGTAAACTTGTATGACTATATAATTATCGGTTGCATTACTTTCATAATGCAAAACGAGGCGATCGGCTAATTAATGGTGTTTCCAGTTAAATAATGATCGTGCACGCTGGGAATCGAGCTCAGGAACCTGAGATTAAGGGTCTTATGAGGCTGCTGTTTGGTGTACGGGGAGCTTTGGGTAAAATCGTGGTATTTTGCAGCCCAGTGAAGGGCGGTAAACCACAGTTTGAGGGAGCCTTCGCCGCTTTCTGCAGGCAGCGGCTGATTGGAGAGTCCGTGATCGAAATGTTGGGGCTTGTCCCGCCCTCACTCACTCTGGAGCTGGCGAGGAGTCGATGGGTTTGTTTGTGGCTTTGATTTTCTGTTGTGAATCGAAGTGGCGCGGCAGAATCCTTTAATGATCTATCACAGCTGAACTGAATGCACGGAATGTGCAACTATGAGATGGGGTTTCTCCACCGTCAGGGCTGGAAACTGGAGGGATTGAGAGACGCTTTATCGAGTTTGAGTGCGGAGAGAACTGTACAGAAAAATCAGCAAATGCAACAGCGTCGTGAGACACTCCACTCTCTTAATATTGAACCACTAATATGAATTAGTCAATTTTTTCAACCATTAATGGAACACGTTTGCAACATGTATTTGCATGGTTTTGAACCTGAGATTTTCCGCATGTCACGCGAATGTGATAACCACTACACTACTGAAACGCTGTGTCAGAATTTCCGTTGGGAAAATAACCAGAGCTTTAACCTCAACAGCTGGACTACTTCAGCTTCAGGAGCTTGCGTTCCGAGAATAGAATGACGGTGCGCTATTTTGCAAGGTTGCAAGGTTGTGAGTGTGTTACCAATTGATCCCGTGTTTCTCAGACTTTATGCACAGGAACAGGAGGTGGCCATTTCGCAGCAATTGGTTAGACTGTGGAATATACTGCTTTAAAGGGCGGCGGAGTGGGACTCAATCTTATGTTTCAAAAGCAGTTGGATAAGTAACTGAAGAAAAATTGCACAGCTGCGGAAAAATGAGGGGTGTGGGACTCGTTGCGAGTTCGCATGTGCTCGAACGGTGGAATGGCCTTTTTCCGTCCTGGAAACATTCCCTTATTCTGTGATTCCACAAGTTACTGGTACATTTCATCGTGTGCAAGGAAGCAGAATATTGCGAAGGGACATGGATTGAGTCGGCACAGCGAGCAGAATCTGATTCAGAAAATTCGGGTGCGTGAAAATTCACGTTTCATTACTTTGAAAGTTACATTTCTTTTGTGAAGTTTCAGTTAGAGAAATGTTTGTGAATGGCATTTTTCGCAGAAAGGGAGTCAGCATTTAATGTTCTTTATGGCTATCTGGGTCACATTTCTTTACGAAGTTATTGTGTTCCGAACACAGCTGAGGCAGCACACAGGGTGGTTCAAGTAACAGTCACCACAGCCTTTATTAAGACACTCCAGAGTGAGGTGCAGGCCTCAGGGGCCAGCTTATATACAGTGCTCCCAATTGATGCTGGGAACCCTTGGGACTGCAGGGGATGCACTCCCTGGTGGCGGAACATGGGAGTGCATGCATTACAGATACACAACATCATTCCCAAACAAAGTCAAAGGGAAAACTATTTACAGGTGAGGCAGTTGGGAGCCTTTGTTTCCCTGGTGGAGCGATTCGATACAAATGTCTGTTCTGGTGTGTTGGTTGTGCCCTCGCTAGGCTGGCGTGTATTTGGCCCAGCAGGGCTGCCGGGTGAGCCTGGCCTAGCTGGGCTGCTGGGCGTGATGGGTTCGATTTCCTATACCAGGGTCGTGTCGTTGATCCTTTGGGTTTGTGTTGTGGGCTCGAGAAAGGTGGTACTGCTGTGGCTTTTTCAGGGCAGTTTGTGAACCGCAGCGTCGTTTGGTCCAGGTGCTTTCTGCAAATTTCTTCATTGACATGTTTGACTACAAACACCCTACTCCTTTCATTATCTCTCACCGTGCCCGCAATCCAACTGGGACCACGTCCATAGTTCTGCACATACACAGGGTCAATGAGATCAATTTCCCGTGATACGGTGGCGCGACCATCGTTTACATTTTGTTGCTGCCGACTGCTCTCTACCTGATATGCAGGTTGGGTTGAACCAGCGAGATTCTGGTTTTAAGTGTCCTAGTTTTGAGTAGCTCAGCCGGGGGCACCCCTGCGTGCAAGTGTGTCGCGTGCGGTAGCTGAGCAGTATCGGGACAGACGTGTTTGGAGTGAGCCTTCTGTGTCTCATTTAAGGCACTTTTTGATTGTTTGTACTGCCCGCTCTGCCTGCCCATTGGAGTTTGCTTTAAACGGGGCCAAGGTGACATGTTTGATTCCATTGCATGTCATGAATCTTTTTAATTCGGCACTGGAGAAACATGGCCGATTGTCACTGACCAGTATGTCAGGCAGGCCGTGGGTGACAAACATGAACCACAGGCTTTCAATGGTGGCGGTGGCCGAGCTTCCCGACATAAACCAGTTTGAAAAAGCATCCACCACCAGCAGGAACGTTTTACCGAGAAACGGGCCCGCCTAGTCGACATGGATCCTTTACCATCGTCTGGAGGGCCAGGACCACAAACTTAATCGTGCCTCTCTGTGCGTGATGCTCAACTGAGCACACACGCTGCATTTCCGCACACAGGACTCTAAGTCAGAGTCGATACCGGGCCACCACACGTGGAATCTGCCAATCGCTTTGCTCGTTACTATAGCCGGGTGTGTGCTGTGATGATCCGAGATGAACGTCTCCCTGCCTTTTTTGCGTAGCACAATGCGGTTTCCCCACAACAGGCAGTCTGCCTAAATGGGCAGCTCGTCCTTCCCTGCTGGAACGGCTTGATTAACTCTTGCATTTCAACGGGGATGCTAGCCCAGCTCCCATGCAGCCCACCGTTTTTTTTACTATCGACAGCATATTATCTTGGGTGGTCCAAGTCCGAATCTGGCGGGTGGCGACAGGTGATTTTTCACTTTCAAACGCTTCCATGACCATCAGCAAATCTGCGGGCTTCGCCACCAGAATTAGCTCCAGAAACAGGGGGATTGCAGTTAGAAAGAGCAGAGTTCTATATGGAATGAAGTGACGTAGTTGTCCCTGCAGCAGGAGATTTCGGAGAGCGCACCATAACAAGTGATTTCGGAGATATATATATCTAACTAGTAGACTCATCAATAGGACAATTCGGTGCTTCATAAACAGCGCAATGTCGAGCTGCAGAAAAAGGATAATTCGGAGCTCCACAAACAACACAGAATCTCCAGAAAGAGGGGAACTGGTACCTCCAGAAACTGTGGAATTCTCTCAGGAATGCTATTAGGCTGCAGAGTGACTTGGATAGGTTAGGTGAGTGGGCAAATGCATGGCAGATGAAGTATAATGTGGATAAATGTGAGGTTATCCACTTTGGTGGTAAAAACAGAGAGACAGACTATTATCTGAATGGTGACAGATTAGGAAAAGGGAAGGTGCAACGAGACCTGGGTGTCATGGTACATCAGTCATTGAAGGTTGGCATGCAGGTACAGCAGGCGGTTAAGAAAGCAAATGGCATGTTGGCCTTCATAGCGAGGGGATTTGAATACAGGGGCAGGGAGGTGTTGCTACAGTTGTACAGGGCCTTGGTGAGGCCACACCTGGAGTATTGTGTACAGTTTTGGTCTCCTAACTTGAGGAAGGACATTCTTGCTATTGAGGGAGTGCAGCGAAGGTTCACCAGACTGATTCCCGGGATGGCGGGACTGACCTATCAAGAAAGATTGGATCAATTGGGCTTGTATTCACTGGAGTTCAGAAGAATGAGAGGGGACCTCATAGAAACGTTTAAAATTCTGACGGGTTTAGACAGGTTAGATGCAGAAAGAATGTTCCCAATGTTGGGGAAGTCCAGAACCAGGGGTCACAGTCTGAGGATAAGGGGTAAGCCATTTAGGACCGAGATGAGGAGAAACTTCTTCACCCAGAGAGTGGTGAACCTGTGGAATTCTCTACCACAGAAAGTAGTTGAGGCCAATTCACTAAATATATTCAAAAGGGAGTTAGATGAAGTCCTTACTACTCGGGGGATCAAGGGTTATGGCGAGAAAGCAGGAAGGGGGTACTGAAGTTTCATGTTCAGCCATGAACTCATTGAATGGCGGTGCAGGCTAGAAGGGCTGAATGGCCTGCTCCTGCACCTATTTTCTATGTTTCTATGTTTCTATGAATCAATGGTATTAGCTCCAGAAACAGGTGTATTAGCTCCAGAAACATGGAAATCCCCTCCATGAACATGGAACTTAGGAGCCGCAGAAAGAGGGGAAGAAGGAGCCACAGCAACATGGCAATTACTGCACAAACTATGAATTAGCGCCAGAAACAGGAGGATAAGCCCCAGAAACTGGAATTATGCCCTGAAAGAAGAAAATTAGGAGGTACAGAAACTGGCATATTTGCAGCTCCAGAAACAGTGAAATTGGCTCCAGAAACAGGGCAATGGGGAGCTGCAGAAACATGGGAAGCGATTTCCAGGAACACAGGAATAATCACAGTACTGCCAATTAGCTCCAGAAACAGAGGAATTATGTTTAGAAGGATGAGAGTTATCTTCAGAAACGTTGACTTTTCTGTTCCTGTTGCAGGGTAATAAGGAGAGTGCACCATAAACTGGACAATTCGGAGCAATACATATCGGCGAACGAGTGGACACGTAAAAAGGACAATTATGTGCTTCATAAACCACCAAATAATTAGAGCTCCAGAAATATGGACATTTGGACATCAACAGGAATGTTCCCCAGAAAAAAAGGTATTAGCTCCAGACACCGTTGTACTAACAACAGAAACAGGGGAGTTACCTCCCAAAACAGATGCATTAGGAGATTCACAATCTGGGATAGTAGAATCTCCAGAAAAAATCATGAGCTCCAGGAAAAGGGGAATTAGTTCCAGGAGAAGGCTAATTGGTAGCTGCAGAGAGCAAATTGGAGTACCTGGAATACTGGAATTAGTTCACAAACATGTGTATCAGCAACAAAAATAAGAGAACTAGGACTAGAAAGCTGAGAGTTAGCATTTGCAAAAACTGCCGAATTGTGCACTGCAGAAACGAGGGAATTATGAGTTTCGGATACACGGGAATTTGTTCAGTAGAGTGGAAGTAGCTCCAGAAATAAAGGAGTTACATTTAAAAAATGAAGAACTTGCTCAAGAAGCAGTTAAACTAGCTAATCCTGCAGCAGGGTTATTAGGAGAGCGCACCATAAGCATAATAATTCTGCGCTAAGTATATCGGGAAAAGGTAGCCACATAAAAAGCACAATTAGATGATTCATAAATAGTGCCATTTGAAGCTCCAAAAACAGGGGACTAAGGATCTCCACAAATAACTGAAATAGTTCCAGAAACAGGGGAACTAGGACCTGCATAATCTTGGGTGAAGGGAGCTGCAGCAACAGCGTCATTCGGAGTACACATAAAATGGGATTTTGCCGCTCCAAGAACATTGAAACTAACTCCGGAACAAAGTATATAGTTCCAAAAACAGGGGGAAGGGATAATCTTAAGTACAGGAATTAGTTCGATAAACCGTGGAATTAGCTCCTGAAATGGTGGAGTTAACTCCACAAAATGGGGAACTAAGTGTTCCAGTGACACTGGAATTAGGAGCTCCCGTATCTGGGGAATTATGACTAGAAATATCGCGATTAGCTACAGAACGAGGGAGAATCAGGTGCTCCAGAAATAGAGGACGTTTTAGCTACAGAAGCAAGGTGATTAGCTCCAGGAACAGGTGATGATGCCCCAGAAACAGAGGAATTATAAGCTCCACAGACTGGAAAATATGTAGCTCCAGAAACAGCGCAATTAGCTCCAGAAACAAGGTAATTGTATTTATAAAGAGCAGACTTTACTCTAGAAAGAATAACCTTAGCTGTCCCTGCAGCAGCGGAATTAGGAGAGCGCACCATATACAGGACATTCCGGAGAAATATATAAAACTAGTAGGCACTTAAATATGACAATTAGCTGCATCATAAACAGCGCAATTTGGAGCTCCAAAAAAAAGGACAATTAGGAGCTCAGCAAATAACTCAGAATCTCCAGAAAGTGGGGAAATAGGACTTCCAGCAACTATGGAATTTTCTCCGGAATCAAATGTATTAGCTGTCGGAGCAGCTGAATTAACTAAAGAAACAGGCGAATTACATCCAAGAAGAGGGAAATTAGGAGTCGCAGAAAGGCGGGAAGTAGACGCTCCAGGAACCCCTGCATTAGCTCAGAATCAAGAAATTAGCACCAGAAACAGGGGAAGTAGGTTTAGGAATTGTGGAATTAGGTCTAAAAAGATGAAAAGAAGGAGTTAGAGAAACTGTTAATTCGCAGCTCCACAAACATGGAATTCGCTCCAGAAACTGGGCAATGGGAAGCAGTAGAAAAAGAGGAATTGAGCTCGGAAAACAGGAATAATTACGGAACAGAGCGATTAGCTTCAGAAACAGATGAATTATGATTTGAAAGAAGAGAGTTACTTCCAGATGAGGTGAACTTCCTGTTCATGATGCAGGGTACTGAGGAAAGCGTAGCATAAGAAGACGAATTCGGAGCTAAATATATCAGGGAAATGGTAGCCGCATAAAAAGCAGAATTAGGTGTTTCACAAACAGCGCAATTTGAAGCTCCGCAAACTGGGGAATTAGGATCTCCAGAAAAAGGGGAATTTTCCAGTAAAGCGGAAGTAGCTCCATAAACAAAGAAATTACGTTTAGAAAGAGAAGAGTTGGCTCAAGAAACTGGTACTCAATATGTTCCTGTAGCAGGAGAATTAGGAGAGCGCAGCATAAGCAGAATGGTTCATAGCTAAATATATCATGGAAATGGTAGCGCCATAAAAAGCAATATTTGTAGTTTCATAAATAGCGCAATTTGAAGCTCCAGAAAGAGGGTGATTAGGATCTCCGCGGTTTGTGGAATTAATGCCTGTAAATGAGAATATCCCATTTCCCCTGTTTTTGGAGCTATTTCCCTTGTACCGGGTTAGTATCAAAGTTCTTGGAGCTAGTAAATCCCATGTTAAGTGAGCCGATGTTGCAGAAGCTCCAACCACCGCAGGTTATGCAGGTCCTACTTCCCCTGTTTCTGGAGCTTTTTCTCATGTTGTGGAGATGATAATTCCCCTGTTTCTGGACCTTCAAATTGCGCTGGTTGTATTGCACCATATTGTGCTTTTTCTGTGACTGCCATTTCCCCGATAAACTTTGCTCCGAATTATTCTGCTTATGGTGCGCTCTACTAATTCCCCTCCTGCAGAAATAGCTAGTTTACCTTTTACTTAACAAACTCTTTTATTTCTAAATGTAATTCCTTTGTTTCTGGAGCTATTTCCGCTGTGCTGAACAAATTGCTGTCTTTCTGCAACTCCTAATTCCCCAGCTGCTCCAATGCCCAATTCGGCCGATTCTGCAGTATCTAATTCTCATCATTCGAGACCTAATTGCACTGTTTCTGGAGCTAATACTCATGTTTTTGAACTAATTCCTAAATTCCTGGAACTACTAATTCCCCTCTCTGCAGCTCCTATGTCCGCTGTTCCTGGAGCTTATTCCACTGTGTCTGGAGCTCATCTTTTTTCTGGAGTTCCGAATATCTCCGATTGTGGATCTCCTAAAGCTATGTTTCTTGAGCTAATTCAGCAGTTTCTGGAGCTCATTCCTTTTTTTTCTGCGGACATTTCCTGTGGAGCTCCTAATTATCCGTTTCAGGGAGCTCCAAATTGCGCTGTTTATGAAGCATCAATTGTCATATTTACGTATCCAATCGTTGTATATATCTTTATATTTACGAAACGTCCTGATTATGCTGCGCTCCGATAAATCCCCTGTTGTTCCGGGGCAGTAAGTCACTTCTTTGAACAGCTAACTCTGCTCTTTCTAAACGAAATTCCCCTTCTACTGGAACTAATTGTGCTGTTTCTGGAGGAAATTCCCCTGTTCCTTGAGATGCAAATTTCACTGTTTTTGTGGAGCTCCTAATTCCTCTGTTTCTGGAGCAACTTTCCCTGTTCCTGGAGCTAATCACCTTGTATCTGTAGCTGAAATGTCCTCTGTTTCGTGAGCAGCTGATTCTCGCTCTTTCTGGAGATAATGACCATAGTTCTGGACATAATACCCCTCTTTCAGGAGCTGCTAACTCCAGTGTTTCTGGAGCACTTAATTCCCCAGTTTCTGGAGTTAAGTCTAATGTTTCTGGAGCTAATTGCCCGGTTTCTGGAATTCATTTCTGTAATTAAGGATACCCCATTTCCCTTGCTCTGGGGTTAGTTTCAATGTTCTTGGAGCTGCTAAATACCAACATACGGGAGCTCCGAAAGCTGCTATTGCTGGAGCTCCAACTACCCCAGGTTATGCAGCTCCTCGTTCCCCTGTTTCTGGAGCTATTTCAGTTGTTTGTAGAGATCCCAATCACCATCTTTCTGGAGCTTCAAATTGCGCTATTTATGAAACAACTAATATTGCTTTTTATGGCGTTACTATTTCCATGATATATTTAGCTCCGACCTATTCTGCTTATGCTGCGCTCTCCTAATTCTCCTGCTATGGGAAGAGCTAGATTACCTGTTTATTGAGCCAAATTTTCTCTTTCTAAATGTAATTTCTTTGTTTATGGAGCTACTTCCACTGTACTGAACAAATTCCCCTGTTACTGGAGATACTAATTCCCCAGTTTGCGGAGCTTCAAATTGCGCTGTTTATGAAACACCTAATTCTGCTTTTTATGCGGCTACCGTTTCCCCAATATATTTAGCTCCAATTTCGTCTTCTTATGCTGTGCTTTCCTAAGTACCCTGCAACATGAACAGGAGAATCACCTATTCTGCAAGTAACCCTCCTCTTTCCAAACATAATTCCCCTGTTTCTGATGCTAATTGCTCTGTACTGTGATTATTCCTGTTTTTCTGGAGCTCGCTTCCTGTTTTTCTGCAGCTCCCCATTGTCCGTCTTCAGCAGCGAATTCCACTATTTCTGGAGCTGCTAATTAACAGTTTCTGCAACTCTTTTTATTCTTCTTTCAATACATAATTCCAAAATTTCTCGACCTAATTCTCCTGTTTCTGGTACTAATTTCCTTGATTCTGCGCTAATTCCCATGTTCCTTGGAGCTTCTACTTCCCGTCTTTCATCGACTCCTAATTTCCCTGTTCCTGGATGGAATTCGCCTGTATCTGCAGTTAATTTAAATGTTCCGGGAGCTAATACATTTGATTCCGGTGAAAAATCCATAGTTTCTGGAAGTCCTATTTCCCCATATCTGTAGATTCTGATTTGTTTGCTGAGCTCAGAATTGTCCTTTTTCAGGAGCTCCAAATTGCGCTGATATGAAGCAGCTAATGTTCATATTTAAATGTTTACTGGTTTTATATATATATATCCGAAATGTCCTGCTTATAGTGCACTCTCCTAATTCCCCTGCTGCAGTGACAGCTAATGTTACTCTTTGTAGAGCTAACACTGCTCTTTATAAATGCAATTCCCATGTTTCTGGAAATAATTGCGCTGTTTCAGGAGCTGCTAATTTCCCAGTCTGTAGAACTCCTAGTTGCTCTGTTTCTGGAATTTCTTCCTCTGTTCCTGGAGCAAATCACCTTTTTTCTGCAGCTGAAATGTCCTCTGTTTCTGGAGCACCTGATTCTCCCTCTTTCTGTACCTAATCGCGATATTTCTGGACATAACTCCCCCCATATTGGAGCAACTAATTCTGGTGTCCTGGCGCACTTAATTGATTATTTTGTGGAGTTAACGCCACCATTTCTGGAGCTAATTCCTCGAGTTATGACATTAATTCCTGTACTTAAGGATATCCGATTTCTCCTGTTTATGGAGCTATTTCGCTTGTTCTGGTGTGAGTTTCAATGTTCTTGGAGCTGCTAAATCCCATTTAATTTGAACTCCAAATGCCGCTGTTGCTGAGCTCCCTTTACCCAAGGTTATGCAGGTCCTAGTTCCCCTGTTTCTGGAGCTTTGTCAGTTATTTGTGGAGATACTTATTCCCCTGCTTTTGGAGCTTCAAATTGCACTGTTTATGAAACATCTAATTTTGCTTTTTATGTGGCTACCAATTCCCCGTTATATTTAGCTCCGAATTATTCTGCTTATGGTGCGCTATCCTAATCCCCCTGCTACAGGAATAGTAAATTTACCTGTTTCTTGAGCAAGTTCTTCATTTTTTAAATGTAACTCCTTTGTTTCTGGAGCGACTTCCGCTCTACTGAACAAATTCCCGTGTTTCTGAAACTCATAATTCCCTAGTTTCTGCAGTGCACAATTCGGCAGTTTCGGCAACTGCTTATTGTCATCTTTCTAGACCTAGTTTCCTTGTTTCTGTTGCGAATACCCATATTTCTGAACTAATTCCAGTTTTTTCCAGGAACTCCTAATTCTGCTCACTGCAGCTCGCAATTAGCCTGTTCTTGGAGCTAACTCCCCTCATCCTGGAGCTCATGTTTTTTTCTGGAATTCCTATTATCACAGATTGTGGATCTCCTAATGCATCTGTTTCGGGAGATAACTCCCCTGTTTCTGTTGCTAATTGCGCTTATTGCTGTGTTCCTGGAGCTCGCTTCCCCTGTTTCTGCAGCTCCCCATTCCCCTATTTCTGGAGCTAATTCCACTGTTTCTGCAGCTGCAAATTTATCAGTTTCTGTAACTTCAACTTTCATCCTTCAAGACCTAATTCCACAGTTTCTGAGGTTTATTCTCCTCGTTCTGACGCTAATTTGCTTGTTTCTGAGCTAATTCCGGTGTTGCTGTGTCTCCTGCTTCCCCTCTTTCTGCGGCTCCTATTTTCCATGTTCCTGGAGGGAATTCCCATGTGTCTGCGACTCCTAATTCACCTGTTCCTGGAGGGAATTCTCCCGTTTTTGTAGCTAATACAGCTGTTACTGCTGCTAATACCATTGATTCCAGGGAGAATTCCAAAGTTTCTATAGGTAATCGTTCCCCTCTTTCTGGAGATTGTGTGTTGATGGTGTTCTTAATTATCCTTTTTCTGCAGCTCCAAGTTGACGAGTGTAATATTTATATTTATATCCGATAAGTCTTGTATATGGTGCGCTCTCCTAACTCTCCTGCTGCAGGTACAACTAGGTTACCTCTTTCTACAGCTAACTCTGCTCTTTCTAACCGTAATTCCCTGTTTCTGGAGCAAATTGCACTGTTTGTGCAAATGTGTTGATAGTGGCGCAGGACGCAGACTTGTTGATGACCATGGAAGTGTTTGAAAATTACAAATCACCTGTCGCGCATCGCCACCTTAGGACTTGGACCAGCCAAGATTCTCTGCTGTACCCAGCAAAAAAACTGTGTACTGCATGGGAGCTGGGCCAGCATCCCCGTTGAAATGCAAGAGCTAATGAAGCCATTTCAGCGGCGAAACGACGGGCTGTCAATTCAGGCAGACTGCCTGTTGTGGGGTAACCGTGTAGTGCTCTAAAAAGGGCAGGGAGACGTTCAACTCTGATCTCCACAGTACACACCCGGGTAGAGTAATGTTGACAGCGGTAGCCAGATCCCACGTGTGGTGGCTCGCAATTGACTCTGACTTTTAGAGTCCTGTGTACGGCAATGCAGTGTGTTTGCTCAGTTGAGCAACGCGCCAAAATGCTTCACTATGTTTGTGGTCCTGGACCTCCAGACCATGGTCAAGGATCCATGTCGGCAATGGGGGCCCGTTTCTCGGTAAAATGTTCCTGATGATGGTGGATGATTTTTCAAAATGAATTGAAAGTGAAATTATGTCGGGAAGCACCGCTACCGCCACCATTGAAAGCCTGAGGGCCATGTTTGTCACCCACGGCCTGCGTGACATAATGGTCACTGACAACGGGCCATGTTTCACCAGTGCTGAATTTAAATAATTCATGACCCGCAATGGGATCAAACATGTCACCTCGGCCCGGTTTAAACCTGCCTCCAATGGGCAGGTAGAACAGGAAGTGCAATCAATCAAACAGGGCCTTAAATGAGTCACAGAAGCCTCACTCCAAACCAACCTGTCCCGAGTATTGCTCAGCTACGACACGAGACACACTCGCTCACAGGGGTGCCTCCAGCTGAGCTAGTCATGATAAGCTCACTTAAAACCAGATTCTGGCTGGTTTACCCTAACCTCCATGATCAGGTAGAGAGCAGGCGGCAGCAACAAAATGTAAATGATGGTCGCGCCACTGTTTCACGGGAAATTCAACTGAATGATCCTGTATATGTGCTAAACTATGCACATGGTCCCAAGCGGATCTAAGGCACGGTGATAGCAAATGAAGGGAGTAGGGAGTTTGTAATCAAACTAGACAATGGACAAATTTTCAGAAAGCACCTGGACCAAACGAATCCGCTGTTCACAGACTGCCCTGAACAATCCACAGCAGACACCATATTTTTCGAGCCAACAATACAGATCCCAAAGGATCAACGACACCACTGCGGACTCGGAAATCGAACCCATCATGCCCAACATCCCAGCAAGGCCAGGCACACACAGTAGCCCTGCAGGGCCAACAACACGCCAGCCCAGCGAGGGCAAAGCCAAAACACCAGAACAGACATTTGTACTGAGTCGGTCAACCGGGGAAAGAAACGCACCCGACCACCTCACCTTGTAAATAGACTTACATTTAACTTTGAGGGGGAGTGATGTTGTGTATCGACAAAGCATACACTCCCATGTTCCGCCACCAGGGAGTGCATCCGCTGAAGTCCCAATAATCCCAACATCCCTTGGGAGCACTGCATATAAACCAGCCCCTGAGGCCTGTTTCTCATTCTGGAGTGTCTTAATAAAGACTGAGGTCACTGTTACTTAAACCTCCCTGTGTGCAGTTTCATCTGTAGTAGTAACACAATAACTGCGATAGCGAAAGAAGATGAAATGCTGACAACCTTTCTGCGAAAATTTCCGTACACCAACATTTCTCTGACCAAAACTTTACAACTCAAAAATGTTCCTTTCAATGTCATTAAACCCGACTTTTCGCGCACCCGAATCTTCTGAATCAGATGCCTCTAGTTGTGCCGACTCAATTCATGTCCCTTTGCAATATTCTGCTTCCGTGCACACTAAAAATGTGCCACTAACTTATAGAATAAGGGAATGGTTACAGCAGGGAGGAAGGCCATTCGGCCCATCGAGCCCATGCCAACTCTCAACTAGTCCCACTCCCTCGTCATTCACCCGCAGCTGTGCATTTTATTCCCTTCAGATACTGATCCAACTGCCTTTTGAAAGATAAGATTGAGGCTGCCTGCACCGTCACTTAAAGGAGTGTATTCCAGATTCTAACCACTTGCTGCGAAATGGCCACCTCCTGTTCCTATCGATAAAGTCTGTCAAACACGGGATAAATTGCAGCCACAGGATCACAACATTGCAAAATATAGCACCTTCATTCTATTCTCGTAAGGCAAGCTCCTGAAGTGAAGTCCAGCTGTTGAGGTTAAAGCTATCGTTATGTTCTCAACGCTACTTTTATCACAGCATTTCCGTAGTGTAGTGGTTGTCACATTTGCCTTACACGCAAAATGTTCCCCGTTAGACACAGAGCGTAAACATGTTTCAAAGGTGTTCCATTAATGTTTAGAAAAAATTGAATTATTCATATTAGTGGTTCAATATTAATAGAGCAGGGCCTCACGGTGCTGTTGCATTTGCTGATTTCTATGTAAAGTTCTGTACACATTCAAACGGAACACAGTTTCTCTCACTCTCTCCCATTTCCAGCCCAGACGGTGGCGAAATCCCATCTGAAAGATGCACATTGCGTGCATTCAGTTCAGCTTCGAGAGATTATTAAAGGATTCTGCCGCGCCGCCACACTTCACAACAGAAAATCAAAGCCACAAACAAACGACTAATCGTTCTTCCCCAGCTCCAGACTGAGTCAGGCGAACAAGTCCCAACATTCTGATCACGCACTCTCCAAACAGACGCTGCCTGAGGAAAGCGGCAAAGGCACTCTCAAACAGCAGTTTACCGCCCTTCACTGGGCTGCAAAATGACACGTGTCGAGCCAAAGCTCCCCGTACACCGAAAGCAGCCTAATAACACTCTAACTCCAGGTTCCTGAGGTCTAGCCCCAGCTTGCACGAACATGTTTTTACTGGAAACACCATTAATTCGCCGATCGCCTCATTTTGCATCATGAAAGTAATGCTAATCGATAATTACATAATCAGAGAATTTACAGCTGATAGAATGGCCCATCCTATCTGCACCAACGAACAAATGTTCAGTTTTCGGTGTGTAACCCTGCACCTTACTGCATTTCAAAAGCACACCCAAGTACTGTTTAAATGTGCTGAGGGTTTCTGCCTCCACCACACTTTCAGGCGGTGAGTTCCACACCCCCACAAACATCTGGATGAAGAATATTCCCTTGAAATCTCCTTTAACCATTATACTAATGACTTTTAATTTATGCCCACTGCTTGTTGACCACTCCACTAACATCAGCAATTTTCAACTATCCAATGCGGGACGCTACACATATACTATACGTTTAAGAATGGAAAGTCCTGTCATTATAGCCATCTCTTGCAGCAATGATGATAGTCCACATCTCAAATAATACTTGCATTGGTCCACGATGATTGACATCAATATTCTCAGAGTTTCGTTGTTAGAAAAGTGAAATGTTAACTGAAGGAGAGTACTTAATTTAAAAATTTGTCTGTGCTCTGCAATTATCCTCTTAAACCATTTTGGACACTGTGTTTCAGTGGTCTGCTTCAAAATGTTCATTACTGGTAACAATACATGAAACTGGAAATACAGTGAGATTGACTGTACAGCAAAGGACTGGTAATTGTGAAAAAGCAAAGAAAATATACATTCTGGAAGAAGAACATCGAAAAGAAATGTGACGCCAACATCCAGAAAGAAGATTAATTGCTCAGTCTCTTTCAGCAAAGAAGACCTATCCCAAACATTTCTCTGACCTAAAATTCACAAAACGAAAGTCTTGCTTTTAAAGTCATTAAACCAGAATTTTCGCGCCGCCGAATCTTCTGAGTCAGATGTCTCGAGCTCTGTGGACTAAATCCAAGTCCATTTGCAATATTCTGCTTCCATGCACACTATTAAATATGCCACTAACTTATAGAATCACAGAATAAGGGAATGGTTACCGCACGGAAGACCATATTCGGCCCGTCGAACCCATGCCAACTCTCAAGTAGTACCACTCCTCGTCATTTACCCGCAGCTGTGCAATTTTATTCCTCGGAAACGTATCGAACTCCATTTTGAAAGGTAATATTGAGTCTGCATCCACCGCCCCTTTAAGCAGTATATTCCAGATTCTAACCAGATGCTGAGGAATGGCCACTCCTGTTCCGATGTGTAAAAACAGAGAAACTGGGGATCAATTCCTGCCACACTCAAGAACTTGCGAAATACAGCACCGTCATTCTATTCTCAAAAAGCAATCGCCTGAAGTGTCGGCCAGCTGTTGAGCTTAAAGCTCTGGTTATGTTCTCAACATCGCTGACACCGCAGCGTTTCCGTAGTGTCGTGGTTATCACGGTCACCTAACACGCGAAAAGTCCCCGGTTCGATACCGGGTGGAAACATTTTGCAAACGTGTTCCATGAATGATTGGAATAAATTGAATAATTCATATTCGTGGTTCAATATGCAGTGTCTCATGACGGTGTTGCTTTTGCTGATTTCTCTGCACAGTTATGTACACACTCAAACGCTACACAGTGTTTTTCACTCCCGCCCGTTTGCAGCCATGAGAGTGCAGACACCCCAGCTCAAAGCTGCACATACCATGCATTCAGTTCAGCTGTGAGTAATTATTAACGGATCCTGCCGCGACGCATCGAAAATCAAAGCCACAAACAAAACCCATCGATTAATTGCTTTACCCAGCTCCAGAGTGAGTGAGGGCGGGACAAGCCCCGAAATTCCGGTCCCACAGTCGCCAATTAGCCACTGCCGGCGAAAGCGCCGAATGCATTATCAACAAAGGTTTATCACCCTTCACTGGGCTAAAAATTGCTACGGCTTGAGCCAAAACTCCTAGTGCGCCGAATAGCAGCCTCATAAAAACTCGTAATCCTTGGTACCTGAGGTCGAGCCACAGATGACACGAACGTTCTTTTCACTGGAAATACCAATAATTAGCCGATCGCCTTGTTTTGCATCATGACAGTAATGCTGACCGATATTATGCAATCATAGAAGTTTACAGCATGGAAGGATTCCTTTCGGCCCATCGAACCCAACAACATACGGCTTTTCAAATGCACATCCGAGTACTTTTAAATGTGGTGAGGGTTTCGCCATCCACCACAGTTTCAGGCAGTAAGTTGCAGACTCCCACAAACTTCTTGATGAAGAATGTTGCATTCAAATCCGCATTAACCCTTATACTAATTACTTTAAATGTATGCACCCTGGTTGTTGACCCCTCCACTATATGAAATTGGCCCTTTTAATCAACGATAACTAGACCCCTCCTAATTTTATACAACGGAATGCTGTCGCCCATCAGGCTCCTCTGTTCCAATGAAAACTACACGCAGCATATCCAATCAGTCCTCATACCAAAGTTACTCCACTCCCGGCAACATCTTTCTAATTCTCCTCTGTAACATCTCCACTGCAATCACGTCCTTCCTTCAATGAGGTGACGAGAACTGCACGCAGTACTCCAGCAGTGGCCAAACCAGAATTTTATACATTTCAAGCATAACCCACTTGTTCTTCTATTCCATGCCTCTGCCAATAAATGCAACTATTCCGCATGCTCCTGAAGTGTCGGCCAGCTGTTGAGCTTAAAGCTCTGGTAATGTTCGCAAGATTAATGCCACCACAGCGTTTCCGTAGTATAGTGGTTATCACGTTTGCCTAAAACGCGAAATGTCCCGGTTCGAAACCGGGCGGAAACATTTTGCAAATGTGTTCCATTAATGATTAGAACAAATTGAATAATTCATATTTGTGGTTCAATATTAACAGAATGTAGTGTCTCATGACGCTGCTGCATTTTCTGATTTATCTGCACAGTTATCTGCACACTGAAACTCTGAACAGTATTTCTCACTCCCTCCCGTTTGCAGCCCTGACGGTGCAGAAACCCCATCTCAAAGCTGCAAATTCCGTGCATTCAGTTCAGCTGTGAGAGATTATTGAAGGATCCTGCCGCGTCGCATCGAAAATCAAAGCGACAAACAAACCCATCGACTAATCACTCTTCACCAGCTCCAGAGTGAGTGCAGGACAAGCCCCAACATTCCAGCCCCGCACTCGCCAATCAGCCGCTTCCGGCGGAAAGCGGCGAATGCAGCATCAACTAAGGTTTACCGCCTTTCACTGGGCAACAAAATGCTACGGTTTGAGCCAAAGCTCCCGGTACACCGAACAGCTGCCTCATTAAAACTCTTAATCGCTGGTACCTGAGTTCGAGTCGCAGCATACACGAGCGTTTTTTCGCTGGAAACACAATTAATTAGCCGATCGTCTTATTTTGCATCATGAAAGTAATGCTGACCGATATTATGTAAACATAGAAGTTTACAGCATGGAAGGAGTCCATTTCGGCCCATCGAATCCGCACCGGGCAAAAAATGTCCAGTTTTCGGTGTGTAACCCTGCACGTTACGGCATTTCAAATGCACATACAAGTTCTTTTTAAATGTGTTGAGGGTTTCCCCCTCCACCACACTTTCAGTCAGTGAGTTCCAGATCCCCACAAACATCTGAATGAAGAATGTTCCCTCCAAATCCCCTTTAACCCTTATACTAATCACTTTTAATTTATGCCCCCTGCGTGTTGACACCTCTACTATGGGAAATAGGCCCTTTTAAGCTACAATAACTAGGCCCCTCCTAATGTTATACACCTTAATGCTGCCGCCCATCAGCCTCCTCTGTTCCAAGGAAAACAAACCCAGCCTATCCAATCTCCTCATAGCTCCACTCCCGGCAACATCTCCGTCCATCTCCTCTGTACTCTCTCCAGCGCAATCACGTCCTTCCTTCAAAGCGGTGACCAGAACTGCACGCAGTACTCCAGTTTAGGCCTAACCAGAAATTTATACTTTTCTAGCATATCCCACTTTCTGTTCTGTTCCTTGCCTCTGAAAATAAATGGAACCATTCCGTATGCCTTCTTAACTAACTTTATCCAATTGGCCAACTACGTTCAGGGATTTGTGGACAATCAATCCCAGTTCGCGTTACACTTCTCAATGTCCTACCAGTTGAGTGTATTCCCTTTCGTTGTTTGCTCTCCATAAATGCACGATTTCACACCTCTCTGGATTAAATTCCATTTGCCACTGTTCTGCCCACCTTACCAGATGATTTAATCTGCCTGCAGTCTCCAGCTATCGTCTTTATTTTCAACCACACTGCCTATTTTACTATCTCCTGAAAACATCTTAATCATAACCCCTATATTCAAGTTTAGATCATTGATGAATACCAAAAAACCAATGATCCTAGCACTGAAATCTGCGTAACCGCACTTGAAACTTCCTTCCAGTCACAAAAACATCCATCAAACATTACCCTTTGCTTCCTGCCTCTGAGCCAAATTTGGATCTAATTTGCGACTTCATCCTGGATCTCATGGGGTTTTACATTCATGACAAGTCTGGAATATGGGATCATAACGAAACCATTAATAAAATGCATATACACTACTTCATACGCAGTACTTCATCGATTTACCTGGTGACTTCCTCCAAAAATGCAATCAAGTTAGTCACACGCGACCCTTCCTTAAGTAATCGTGCTGGGTGCCGTGATTAACACGTGCCATTCGAAATGTAGAAAATGCATAATCGTTAAATGTTATCCAGCTTTTACGGGAAAAATGATTAATTAACTGATGATCTTCATTTGCACAACTAAATAAATGTTAACTGAAGGAGTGTCCTCAATAGAATAATTTGACAGTGCTCTGCAATTTACCTCTCAAACCATTTTAGACAGTGTTCTTCAGTGGTCTGTTTCAAAATGTTCATTGCTGGTAACAATACATGAGACTGGGGATACAGTGAGATAGACTGTAATTGTGAAACAGCAAAGAAAATATACATTCTGGAAGAATAACATCGAAAGGAAATGTAACACCAACCTCCAGAAAGAAGATTAAATGCTGTGTCCCTTTCAGCAAAAAAATCCTTTCCCAAACATTTCTCTGACGGAAACATCACAATAGCAAAATTCTACATTTAAAGACAGTAAAACAGAATTTTTCACGCACACAAATCTTCTGAATCAGATGCCTCTAATTGCGTCGACTCATACCATGTCCCTTTGCAATATTTTGCTTCAATGAACACTATTAAATGTGCCAGCAACTGAAAGAATCACAGAATTCAGGAATAATTACAGCACATAAGAAGGCCATTCGGCCCGTAGAGGCCATTCCAACTCTCAACTAGTCCCACAACCCGGTCATTACCCGCAGTTGTGCATTTTTTTTTCCTTCGTATTCTTATCCAACTCCCTTTTGAAAGATAAGATTGAGTCTGACTCCACCGGCATTTAAACCAGTGTGTTCAAGATTCTAACCACTTGCAGTGGAATGGTCACTCCTGTACTTATGTATAAAGGCAGGGAAACACGGGATCAAGTTCTGCCACACTCACCACCTTGCTAAATGTAGCACCGTCATTCTATTCTCATAACGCAAGCTCCTGAAGTGTATTCCATCTGGTGATCTTAAAGCTCTGCTTATGTTCCCAACACAGCTTCTGCCACAGCGTTTTCTCAGTGTTGTGGTTATCATGTTCGCCAAACACGCGAAAAGTCCTAAGTTGGAAACATGGCTGGAACAATTTGCAAACGTGTTCAATTAATGATTAGAAGAAATTGAATAATGCATATTAGTGGTTCAATATTAACAGAGTGCAGTGTAATGATGCTGTTGCATTTGCTGATTTATCTGCACAGTTATGTACACACTCAAGCTCCACACAGTCTTCCTCACTCCCTCCCGTTTCCAGCCTTGACGGTGGAGAAACCTTATCTCTAAGCTGCACATTCAGTGCACTCAGTTCTGCTGTGAGAGATTATAAAAGGATGCTGCCGCGCCATATCGAAAATCAAAGCAACAAACAAACCCGTCGAATAATCACTCTTCCCCAGCTCCAGAGTGAGCGAGGGTGGGACAAGCCACAACATTCCGGTTCCGCACTTACTAATCAGCCGCTGTTCGAGGAAAGCGGCGAAGGCAGCATCAACAGCGGTTTCCCACCCTTCACTGTGCTACAAAATGCCACGGTGCGAGACAAAGCTCCCCGTACACCAAACATAATCTCAAGTTCATGAATTCGACCCCCAGCTTGCATGAACGTTTTATCACTGGAAATATTATTAATTAGCCGATCGTTTTGCATCATGAAAGTAACGGTAACCGATAATTATATAATCATACAATTTTACAGTCTGGAAGGAGTCCTTTTCGCCCATCGTATCCGCACCGGCCAAAAAACGTCCAGTTTTCGCGGTAACCCTGCACCTTACTGCTTTTCAAATGAACATCCAAGTACTTTTTAAATGTGGTGAGGGTTTCTCCCTCCACCGGACTTTCAGGCAGTGAGTTCCAGACACCCACAAACATCTGGATGAAGAATTTTCCATTCAAATCCCCACTAAACCTTATAATTTCTAATTTCTTTTAATTTATGCACCGTGGTTGTTGACCCCTCTACAATGGGAAATTGGCCATTTCAATCAACAATATGTAGGCCCCTCCTAATTGTATACACCTTAATGCTGTCGACCATCAGACTCCTCTGTTCTAAGGAAAACAAACACAGCCTATCCAATCTGTCCTCATAGCAAAGTTGCTCCACTCCCGGCAACATCTACGTGAAACGTCTCTGTACCCTCTCCAGCGCAATCACGTCGTTCCTTCAATGCAGTGACCAGAACTGCAATCATGCTCCAGCTGCGGCACTACCAGAATTTTATACAGTTCTAGCATAACCCACTTGCTCTTCTATTCCATGCCTCTTCCAAAAAATGCAACCATTCCACCTGTCTTATGAACAAGCTTATCCAACTGGGCAGCAACCTTCAGGGATTTGTGGACATGCAATCCAAGTTCCCTTTATTCCTCTATATTTCTCAATGTCCTACCAGTTGATGTGCATTACCTTTCCTTTTTAGCCCTCCACAAATGCACGATCTTTCACGTCTCTGGATTCGATATCATTTGCCACTATTCTGCCCAACTTACCATTTGATTGATATCTGCCTGCACTCTCCAGCGAAAGCATTAATAAAATCCATATACACTGCAACATACGCAGTACTTCATCGATTCACCTGGTGATTTCCTCCAAAAATGCAATGAAGTTAGTCAAACGCGATCCTTCCTTGACAAGTCGTGCTGAATGTCCATATTAACCTGTGCCTTTCGAAATGTAGAAAATGTATAATCGTTAAATGCTATTCTGCTTTCACTGGAAAACATCATTAATTAACTGATGATCTTCATTTGCATAGTTAAGAAATGTTAATTGATGGAGAGTCCTCAATTGAATAATTTGTCTGTGCTCTGCAATTTACCTCTTAAACAATTTTCGACACTGTAATTTAGTGGTCTGCTTCGAAATGTTCATTGCTGGTAACAATACATGAGACTGGGGATACTGTAAAGCAAGTACTGGTTATTGTGAAACAGCAAAGGAAATACACATTCTGGATGAATAACATCGAAAAGAAATGTGACCCCAACATCCAGAAAGAAGATTAAATGCTGAGTCCCTTTCAGCAAAAAAAAATCCTTTCCCAAGCATTTCTCTGACGGAAACTTCACAAAACCAAAATGATGCATTCAAAGTCATTCAACACGAATTTTATGCGCGCACGAATCTTCTGAATCAAATGCCTCTAATTGTGCAGAATCATACCATGTCCCTTTGCAATATTTTGCTTCCATGCACACTATTAAATGTTCCAGTAACTTATAGAATCACAGAATTCAGGAATAATTACAGCAGGGAAGAAGGCCATTCGGCCCGGAGAGGCCATGCCAACTCACAACGAGTCCCAAACCCCCGTCATTTACCCGCAGCTGTGCATTTTATTTCCTTCAGATACTGATCCAACTCACTTTTAAAGGTAAGATTGATTTTGCCCCCACCGCCATTTAAAGCAGTGTATTCCAGATTCTAAACATTGCTGAGGAATAGCCACTCCTGTTCCTATGTGTAAACATGGGATCAAGTCCTGTCACACTCACCACCTTGCGAAATGGAGTACCGTCATTCTATTCTCAAAACGCAAACTCCTGAAGTGCATTCCAACTGTTGAGCTTAAAGCTCTGGTTATATTCCCAAAACAGTTTCTGACACAGCGATTCCGTAGTGTTGTGGTTATCACGTTCGCCTAACACGCGAAAAATTCCCGGTTCGAAAACTGGGGTGAACATTTTGCAAACATGTTCAATTAATGATTGGAAGTAATTGAATAATTCATATTAGTGGTTCAATATTAACAGAGTGCAGTGTCTCACGACGCTGCTGGAGTTGCTCATTTCTTTGTAACCGTTCTGCACACACTTAAACTCTGCTCAGTATTTCTCACTCCCTCCCGTTTCCAGCACTGACGCTGGAGAAACCCCATCTCATAGCTGCACATTCCGTGCATTCAGTTCAGCTGTGAGAGATTATTAAAGGATCCTGCCGCGCCGCATCGAAGATCAAAGCCACAAAACAAACCCATCGACGAATCGCTCTTCACCAGCTCCAGAGTGACTGATGGCGGGACAATGCCCAACATTCCGAGCCCGCACTCTCCAATCAGCAGCTGCTGGCTGAAAGCGGCGAATGCAGCATCATCAGTGGTTTACCGCCCTTCACTGGAATACAAAATGCCGCGGTTCGAGCGAAAGCTCCCCGTACACCAAACAGCTGCCTCCTAAAACTCTTTATCTCAGGTTCCTGAGTTCGAGCCCCAGCTTGCATGATCGTTTTATCACTGTGAAGAACATTAAGTAGCCGATCGCCTCGTTTTGCATCATGAAAGTAACGCTAACCGATAATGATATAATCATACAAGTTTACAGCTTGGACGGAGTCCTTTTCGACCCATGGTATTTGCACCGGCCAAAAATGTCGAAAGTTCCGAAACCCACACATATCTGGTTGAAGAATGTTCCCTTTAAAACCCCCTTAAGACTTATATTAATGACTTTTAATTTATGACCCCTGGTTGTTGACCCCTCTACTATGGGAAATTGGCCCTTTTAATCAACAATATGTAGGCGCCTCCTAATTTTATATACCTTAATCCTGTCGCCCATCAGCCTTCTCTGTTCCAAGGAAACGAATAGCAGATTGAGTGCTGAATGAAGGCAGTGACAACCTCGACTAATAGGAAAAGCCTCGTTCAATTAGTATTGAGACATCTATCCAAGTATTAAACCGACCTGTCCCTACTTTGTTGCAGAATTGTGCTACGATGTGTTAGTTATAGCGCAACGTCAGAATTTGATCTGGGATACATTGGATGATAAGGAGTTACAGGTTTCGTTGTGTTGTGTTGCTCGGTTATTTTGTTGCTGTGTTTTTTGCTTGGATATGCATGAACCCTCTTGACTTTCTATGGCAGCAGGAGAATCAGCAGCAACGATTTGCAAAGAATAGAAACATAGAAATAGAGAAAATAGGTGCAGGAATAGGCCATTCGATCCTTCGAGACTGAGCCAACATTCAATAAGATAATGGTTGATCACACCCTCTGTACCCCTTTCCTGTTTTATCTCCATAATCCTTGATCCACCTAGCAGTAAGGGTCGCATCTAACACCCTCTTGAGTAGAACCAATGAACTGGCATCAACAACTCTCTGCGACAGGGAATTCGACAGGTTAACAACTCTCTGAGTGAAGACGTTTCTCGTATTTCAGTCTTAAATGGCCGACCCCTTATCATCAGCATATGTGCCCTGGTACTGGTCTTCCTCAACATCGGGAACATTCTTCCCGCATCGAACCTGTCCAGTCCCATCAGAATCTTATACATTTATACGAGATCTCCTCTCATCCTTCTAACCTCCAGTGAATAAAGTCCCAATTGATCCAATCTCTCCTCATATGATATCCCTGGAATCTGTCTGTTGAACCTTCGCTGCACTCCCTCAAAAGCAAGAACGTCCTTCCTCCGATTAGGAGACCAAAACTGAGCACAATATTCCAGGTGAGGCCTCAATAAGGCCCGGTACACTTGCAGTGAGACCTCCCTGCTCCTGTACTCAAATCCTCCATCTGTGAAGGCCAACATACCATTTTCCTTTTTCACCGCTTGCTGTACCTGCATGCCAGCTTTCATGACAGATGAACCATGACACCCAGCTCTCGTTGCACATCCGCTTAGACTAATCTGCTGCCATTCAGCTAATATTCTGCCTTCCTGTTTTTGTCCCTAAAATGGATAACTTCACATTTTTCCACATTATACTACATCTGCATCGCATTTGGTCACTCACCTAAACTGTCCAATTCACCATGCTACCTCTTAGTGTCCTCCTGATAGCTCACACTGCCACCCAGTTTAGTGTCATCTGCAAACCTGGAGATATTACACTCAATTCCTTCATCTAAATCGGTAATAATATTGTGAAGAGCTGGGGTCCCAGCACTGAGCCCTGCGGCACACCATGAGTCAATGCCTGCCATTCTCAAAAGGAATTTTTTGTCCCGACTCTCTTCTTCTTGTCTGCCAACCAGTTCTCTAATCCACGTCAGTACATTACCCCAATGCCATGCGCTTTAATTTTGCACACCAATATCTTGTGCGGGACCTTGTCAAAAGTCCAAATACACCACATCCACTGGTTCTCCCTTGTCCACTCTGCTAGTTACGTCTTCAAAGAAT
Source organism: Pristiophorus japonicus (assembly GCF_044704955.1). Lineage (NCBI taxonomy): Eukaryota > Metazoa > Chordata > Chondrichthyes > Pristiophoridae > Pristiophorus > Pristiophorus japonicus. The sequence continues at coordinate 67,235,610 of NC_091999.1, forward strand.
ATTCCAGCAGATACGTCAAGCCTGATATCCCTTTCATAAATACATGCTGACATGGAACGATTCTGTTACTGCTTTCCAAATGTGCTGCTGATTCATCCTTAATGATTGATTCCAACATTTCCCCCCCCCCCGACTGATGGCAGGTTAACCGGTCTATAATTCCCCGTTTTCTCTCTCCTTCCTTTTTAAAAAAGTGGTGTTACATTAGCTACCTCCAGTCCATAGGAACTGATCCAGAGTCAATAGACTGTTGGAAAAGAATGACCAATACATCCACTATTTCTGGGGTCACTTCCTTAAGTACTCTGGGATGAAGATTATCAGGCCCCGGGGATTTATCGGCCTTCATTTCCATCAATTTACCTAACATAATTTCCTGCCGAATAAGGATATCCTTCAGTTCCTCATTCTCACGAGACTCACTGCCTCTCGTACATTCGGAAGCTTACTTGTTACTTCCCTCGTGAAGAAAGAACCGAAGTATTTGTTCAATTGGTCTGCCATTTATTTGTTCCAATATTATAAATACAGTTGAATCCGACTGCAAGTAACCTACTTTTGTCTTAACTAATCTTTTTCTCTTCATGTACTTATAGAAGCTTTAGCAGTCAGTTTTTATGATCCCTTTAAGCTTCCTCTCGGAATCAATTTTCCTCCTTTTAAACAAAACCCTTCGTCCTCCTCTGTTGAATTCTAAACTTCACCCAGTCCTCAGGTTTGTTGCTTTTTCTGGCCAATTTATATGCCTCTTTCTTGGGTTTAGCACTATTTTTAATTTCCCTTGTTAGCCACGGTTGAGCCACCTTCCCCGTTTTGTTTTTACTCCAGACAGAGATGTAAAATTGCTGAAGTTCATCCATGCGACCTTTAAATGTTTCCATTGCTTATCCACCTTCAACCCTTTAAGTATCCTTTTCCAGTCTATTCGAGCCAATTCACTCCTCATACCATCGAAGTTACCTTTCCTTAAGTTCAGAACCATAGTGTCCAATTAACAGTGGCACTCTCCATCTTCATAAAGAATTCTACCATATTGTGGTCAGTCTTCCCCAAGGGGCCTCGCACAACAAGATTGCAAATGAGTCCCGTCTCTTTACACATCGCCCAGTCTCGGATAGTCAGCTCTCCAGTTAGTTTCTCGACATATTGGGATAGAAAACAATCCCTAATACACTCCAGGAAATCTTCCTCCACCGCAGTGCAACCAGTTTGTGTTAGCCCAATCATATGTAGATTAAAGTCGCCCATGATAACTGTTGTACATTTATTGCACACATCTCTTATTTCTTATTTGATGCTGGCCCCGTCCTCACTATGACTGTTTGGTGGTCAATACACAACTCCCACTAGTGTTTTCAGTCCTTTGGTATTCTCCAGCTACATCCATACCGCTTCCAAATCATTCAGGTTAATATCCCTCCTTGCTATTGCATTAATATCCTCTTTAACCAGCAACGCCATCCCGCCTCCTTTCTTCTCTGCCTATCCTTCCATAAAGTTGATTACCCCTGGATGTTGAGTTTCAACCTTGGTCACCCTGGAGCCATGTCTCCATGATGCCAATTAGACCATATCCGATAACTGCTGTCTGCGCAGTTATTTCGTCCAACTTATTCCGAATAATCCTCGCATTGAGGCACAGAGCCTTTACGCTTGTCTTTTTAACACAATTTGTCCCTTCAGAATTTTGCTGTAATTTTGTACTTTTTGTTTTTGCCTTGAAATAAAGGGATTGTGTGAGTCAGCAATTCAATGCAGGAGGGAGAAGCGAAAAGCTTGTTGATTGGTTGACGGTAGTGTGAATATTGTGAGCAGCCTGTGGTGGAAGCAAAATCCTAATGCAACTGGCATTCACAGGCGGTTTCCAATCCAAATGCTAATCAGGCCTGACTCTGCGTAGGTTATCAGATCAACTGAGATCGGGCGTTTTCAGACTAGTTTCACCATAGGCATCAGCACATGCGCTTTCTCTTTACTTATACGGACATACGGCTGTTCTTCATTTCTTTTTCTTATTCTATGCATTGAAACAAGGAGTCAGCACTCAACTTTAATTTCACCATTTTCCTCCCGCCACACCCAGTTCCTGCTTCTCTGCCTCACACGAAAACAAACTACAAACCCTATCTCCTTCATTGCCATGCCTCAAGCTTCAAAACTATCTGACTTTCACCATTCCCTCTCTCACCCCCAAATCATTCACTTACTCACCCCGAAATCTCATGCTTGCCAACGTCGAGTCGCTCTTCCCCAAAATCTCCCCATCCCCAAATCTGAACTCACCCCAAAAAAAGCTTCCAACGCAAGCTAATCGCCAGCATTAATTAAATTCCAAACCTACCCATTTTTAAGCCAGGACTCTCTTATCGCCACATTTCAGAACCCCATCTGGCAAGTCACGCCTGCAACTCGTCAATCTGACTTGTAACACTCCTCACATTAACAGACATGCATTCCACCAGCCTGCGAATTGCCTTTGCTTGTTTCTGCATTTAATTGCTGCTCTTTCTGCACTATTCTTTGTACTGTTGCTGTTTGTCGTTCCCAGGTTTCTATTCACCTTGTCTCTCCTCTCTGCTGCTGTATCGTGGTGCCCCTCTGCCAGCATGTGCTTTTTTGCTACTATATTTTCTTGTTCTGCGTTCTTTCACACCCTGCGTCGACCCCCTTGCATTTCTGTAGCAGCAGCAGAATGTGCAGGAAATACATGGTGAAAGTAAAGTGAGAGAGAGAGCAGCAAAACGTTTGTTGATGGATTAACGGCAGTGTGTGTGCAGAACCATGAGCGGCCTGCGGTGACAACAAAAGGCTACTGCAACTTTTATTCCCACGCGCTCTTCCATCCAAATACTAACCAGGCCTGACTTTTCTCAGTTTCTAAGATCAAAGGAGATCGGCTGTTTTCAGACTATACTGGTCGCAATCATCAAGACGTTCGCTTTCTCATTACTTAAACGGACATGCGGCTGTTCTTCATTTATTTTTCTCATCCCATGCATTCATAAAGTAATCAGGACTCAATTTTCATTTCACAATTTTCCTTCCTCCACCCCACCTCTTGCTGCTCTGCCTCCCACACAAACAAAATAGAAGCCCTCTCTCCTTCACTGCCTTGCCTCAAGCTTCAAAACTATCTGACTTTCAACAATCCCTCGCTCACCCCCAAATCACTCACTCACTCACTCCCAAATCTCACGCTCGCCAAACTCGAAATCTCTCAACAGCTCAAATCGCTCTCCCCCCAAATCTCCCCTTCCCCAAATCTCTCCTCCCGCTAAAAAAGCTTGCACCAACCGATTACACCAAGATTGTTTAATTTCAAATCCTACCCATTTTTAATCCAGGTCTCAGTTATAGCAACATTTCGGAACACCATGTGGCAAGTGATGCCTGCAAAGCGCCAATCTGATTTGTAACATTCATCCCATTAACACACATGCATTTCAGCAGCCTTTGATTTTTTCTTGCATTGAATTGCTGCCCTTCCTGCATAATTATTCGTTGTTCTGTTGCTATTTATCCCTCCCAGGTTTCGATCACATTGCATTCTTCTCTTTTTCCCCTCCGCCAGCATGTGGTTTTTTGCTATTTTATTTTGTTGTTGTGCGTCGACCCCTCTTGCATTTGTGTAGCAGCAGAAGAAATTGCACGAAATAAATGTGAGAGAGAGAGCAGCAGAACGGTTGTTCATGGATTAAGGTCACTGTGCATGCAGAACGAGGAGCGGCCTGCGGTGTCAGCAATACCTGACTGCATCTGATATTCCCATGCAGTCTCCCACCCAACTACTCACTACGTCTGATTCTGCTTAGTTTTCGAAATCAGACGAGATCAGGCGTTTTCAGACGAGTGTGGACGTTGGCATCAGCACACTTGCTATCTCTTTACTTAAATGTTCATACGGCTGTTCTTCATTTAATGTTCTCATTCCATGCATGCATACAAGTAATCAGCACTCAATTTTCATTTCACCATTTACCTTACGCCACCCACATCTCCTGCTGCTCTCCTCTCATACAAAAAAACTACAAAGCCCTAATCCCTTCATTGCCTAGCCTCAAGCTAAAAAGTACCTGACATTCACCATTCCGTAACTCATCCCCAAATCACTCATTCATTCACTCGGAAATCTCACGCTCGCCAACCTCGAAATCTCTCACTACCTTAAATTGCTCTCCCGCAAACCTCCCAATCCCCACATCTGACGTCACCCCAAAAACATTCCACCGCCAACAAATCGCCACGATTGTTTAATTTCCAATCCGATCAATTTTTAAGCCAGATCTCTGTTATAGCCACATTTCACATCTCCATATGCAAGTGGCACCAGCAACTCGTCAACCTCGTTTGTAACACACATGCATTCAAGCAGCATGTTAGTTAGCTTTGTTTTTTACCTGCAGTGAATTTCAGCTCTTCCCACATTATTCATTGTTCTGTTCCTCTTTGTCCCTCCGAGGTTCTGATACATCTTGCCTCTCCTCTCTGCTGCTGCGTCCTGGTGCCTCTCCGCCAGCATGTGTTTTTTTGCAATCTTATTTTGTTCTTCTGCGTTCTTTCCCCCCCTGCGTCCACTCTATTGCATTTGTCTAGCAGCAGGAGAATGTGTAGGAAATGGTGAAAGGAAACTGGGAAGGAGAGAGCATCAAAAAGGTTGTTGATGGATTAACGGCAGTGTGTTTGCAGAACCATGAGCGGCCTGTGGTGGAAGCAAATGCCTACTGCACCTTGCATTACCAGGCGGTCTCCTTTCTAAGTACTAACCAGGCCTGACACTGCATCTTATTCGTGATCTGATGAGATCAGGATTTTTCAGAGTAGTATGGCCGTACATATGTAACCGCTGGCTCTCTTTGTACTTAGAGAGCCACAGCCAGCTGCTTATAGGCTTCTGTCAGCTGATACATGAATGCTATCACACAGCTGAATGCGATCAAACAGGTCGGAAGCATTTCTGCTTCTTACATTTCCTTTTATCTGCCTTACCATCTCCTTTACTATCCCTCTTCGAGTCATCACTCGCTAACACACACTCAAACTATAAACCCGAGCCTCCATTGCTATGTACAAATCAGACGTGTGCCTGTTAGAGAGCGAGCGAGGCAATTGTAGAAAGCGCAGGAACGAACAGCAAATGGAATGCTGAATGAAGTCAGTGACAACCTCCACGAATAGAACAAGCCTAGTACAGCTCGCAATAAGACTCCTATCTCAGTATTAATCAGACCTGTCCAGACTTTGTTGCAGAAATGAACTACGATGTGGCAGTTACAGCGCAATGTCTCAGATTGATCTCAATCAATCAATAAAAGGCAGTTCCTCGGAATGGAGGAGGACTTGCTACCGCTCCAAAAGTTAGTTATTTGATGGCTGAAGAGTCCGATACGAGAGCCACAAAACCTGTTACAGGTGGCACAGACATTCGTCGATGGAAGGGTTAGGTGGGGCTGGTTTGCTGGTCTTGAAACACTCTTTTCCACAGCCACCCGAATGCTGCGCTGGTGAACTGAAGACGATACTGAATCCCCACATCAATGTCTGCCTTTGTTGATAAGAGGATCCCGAGATATGGGAAATGGTCCACGTTGTCCAGTGCCTTGCCATAGATGTTGATGATTGCAGGGCAGTGCTGTGTGGCGGGGATAGGCTGGTGAAGGACCTTTGTCTTACGGATGTTAATCATAAGGCCGATGCTCCAATATGCCTCAGTGAATACATTGACACTATCCTGAAGTTTAGCCTCTGAATGTGCACAGTCGCAGGCATCGTCCACATACCATAGTTGAATGACAGAGGTTGGGGTGATCTTGGAACTGGCCTGGAGGCGGCGTAGATTTACCAGCTTCCTCCTGGTTTAGTAGATTAATTCCACTCCAGCGGGGAGCTTGTTGATTGAGAGGTGGAGCATGATGGCTAGAAAGATTGAAAAGAGGGTTGGAGCGATTACACAGCCCTGTTTGACGCCAGTGCGGACGCGGATTGCGGCTGTAATGGATCCATTGGTAAGGATCTCGGTCTGCATGTTATCGTGAAGCAAGTGAAGGGTGTTGATAAACTTTTGGGATCCAGGGCGAAGCTGAAAATGAGATCCAAATTAGGCTCAGACGCAGGAAGCAAAGGCTAATGTTTTATGGGGTTTTTTTGTGACTGGAAGGATGTTTCAAGTGGGGTTCCGCAGTTTTCAGTGCTTGGTAGGCCCATTGCATTTTATGGTATTTATCAATCAACTAAACTTAAATATAGGGGTTATGATTAAGACGTTTTCAGGTGATAGTAAAATAGGCAGTGTGGTTCATAGTGGAGATGCAAGCTGGAGACTGCAGGAAGATATCAATCAACTGGTAAGGTGGGCAGAACAGTGGCAAATGGAATTTAATCCAGAGACGAGTGAGATCGTGCATTTGTGGAGGGCAGAAAAGGAAAGGGAATACACATCAACTGGGAGGACATTGAGAAATATAGAAGAACAAAGGGTTTTGGGATTGCATGTCCACAGATCCCTGAAAGTAGCTGGCCAGTTGGATACGTTGGTTAAGAAGGCATACGGAATGGTTGCATTTATTGGCAGAGGCAAGGAACAGAACAGCAAGTGGGGTATGCTAGAACTGTATACATTTCTGGTTAGGCCATAGCTGGAGTTCTGCGTGCAGTGCTGGTCACCGCATTGAAGGAAGGACGTGATAGCGCTGGAGAGGGTACAGCGGAGATTTATGTAGATGTTGCCGGGAGTGGAGCAATTTTACAATGAGGACAAGATTGGACAGGCTAGGTTTGTTTTCCTTGGAACAGAGGAGGCTGAAGGGCAACAGCATTGAGGTGTACAACATTAGGAGGTGTCTAGATATTGTTGATTGAGAGGGTCTATTTCCCAAAGTCGAGGGGTCACCAACCAGGGGTTATAAATTAAAAGTAATTCGTATAAGGGTTAAAGGGGATTTGAAGGGAACATTCTTCATCCAGATGCATGTGGGGGTCTGGGACTCACTGCCTGAAAGTGATGTGGAGGCAGAAACCGTCACCACATTTAAAATGTTCTTGTATTTGCAATTGAAATGCAATAAGATGCAAGGTTACACACCTATACGGGATATTTGTTGGCCGGTGCGGATAAATGTGCTGAAAATGACTCCTTACATGCTGTAAACTTATATGATTATTAATTATCGGTGAGCATGACCTTCATGATGCAAAACGATGCCGTCATCTAATTAATAGTGTTTGCAGTTGAAAAATGTTTGTGCAAGCTGAGCTTGAACTGAGGAACCTAAGATTAAGAGGCTTCTGAAGCTGTCGTTCGGTGCACGTGGAGCTTTACTTCGAACCGTGGCATTTTGCACCCCAGTGAAGAGGAGTACACCGGCAGCGGCTGATTGGAGAGTACTGGACCGGAATGCTGTGGTTTGTCCCGCCCTCACTCACTCACGAAATTGGGAAGTGTGATTATTCGATGGGTTTGTTTGTGGCTTTGATTTTCTGTTGTGAAGCGAGGCGGTGCTGCAGGATCCTTTAATAATGTCTCACAGCTGAACTGATGGCACGGAATGCGCAGCTTTGAGATGACGTTTCTCCACAGTCAGGGCTGGAAACGGGAGGGAGTGAAAAACACTGTGCAGAGTTTCAGTGTGTACAGAACTGGCAGAGAAATCAACAAATGCAACAGCGTCGTGACACACTGCACTCTGTTATCCACGAATATGAATTATTCAATTTGTTCTAATCATTAATTGGACACGTTTGCAAAATGTTTATAACCGGAAATCTTCCACGTGCTCAGCGAACATGATAACCATCACACTACGGAAACGCTGTAAAAATGCAATGTTGGGAAAATAACCAGAGCTTTAACCTCAATAGCTGGACAACACTTCAGGAGCTTTCGTCAAGAGAGCAGAATGACAGTGCTATATTTAGCATGGTTTTGAGGGTGTCAGGAATTGATCCCGTGACCCTCTGCCTTTATACATAGCAGCAGGAGTGGCCGTTCCTCAGAAAGTGGTCAAAATATGTAATACACTGCTTTAAAGGGCGGTGGAGGCAGACTCAATCTTATATTTCAAAATGGAGTTGGATAAATATCTGAAGGAAAAAAATTGCACAGCTGCCTCTAAATGACGGGGAGTGGGACTAGTTGAGAGTTGGCATGGGCTCGACGGGCCGAATGGATTTATTCCTTGCTGTAACCGTTCCCTTATTCTGTGACTCTATAAGTCAGTGGTATATTTAATAGTGTGCATGAAAGCTGCATATTGCAAAGGGACATGGATTGAGTCGGCACAACAAGAGACATCTGATTCTGAAAATTCTGGCGCGCGAAAATTCGGGTTTAATGACATTAACCGCATCATTTTTGTTTTGTGAAGTTCCGGTCGGGGAAATATTTGGGAAAGGAATGTTTTGCTGAAAGGGCCTCAGCATTTAATCTTCTTTCTTGCTGTCGGGGTCACCTTTCTTTTCGATGTTATTCTTGCAGAATGTTTATTTTCGTTGCTGTTTCACAACAACCAGTCTCTTGCTCTACAGTCTATCTCACTGTTTCTCGAGTCTCATGTAACTGTTACCAGCAATGAACATTTTGAAGCAGACCATTAAACGCAGTGCCTAAAATGGTTTATGAATTAAGAGGTAAGATGCAGAGCATCGACAAATTATTCAATTAAGGACTCTGCTTCAGTTAAAATTTCTTTAGTTGTGCAAATGAAGATCATCAGTGAATTAATGATGTTTTCCCCTGAAAGCAGGATAACATTTAACGATTATACATTTTCTACATTTCGAAAGACACTGGTTGATCAGGACAGACAGCACGATTTGTTAAGGAATGGTCGCGTTTGAGTAACTTGAATGCATTTTTGGAGGAGGTCACCAGGAGGGTCGATAAGCGGATGCGTATGATGTAGTGTATATGAATTTTATTTATGCTTTCGCGAAGGTCACACATGGCAGATTGGTCATGAAAATAAAAGCCCATGGGATCCAGGGCAAAGTGGCAAATTGGATCCAAATTTGGTTCAGAGACAGAAAGTAAAGGGTCTGTTTGATGGGTGTTTTTGTGAATGGAAGGATGTTTCCAGTGGAGCTCCGCTGTTTTCAGTGTTAGGTCCATTAGTTTTTCTGGTATATATCATTGATCTAAACTTGAATATAGGCTTTATGATTGATCAGTTTACAGGTGATAGTAAAATAGGCAGTGTGCTTGATAATGAAGAGGAAACCTGGAGACTGCAGCCAGATATCAATCAACTGGTAAGTTGGGCAGAACAGTGGCAAATTGAATTTAATCCAGAAACGTGTGAGATCGTGCGTTTGTGGAGGGCTAACAACGAAAGGGAATACACATCAACTGGTAGGACATTGGGAAATATAGAGGAAAAAAGGGAACTGGGATTGCATTTCCACATTCCTGAAGGTAGCTGGCCATTTGCATAAGTTGGCTAAGAAGACAAACAGAATCGTGCATTTATTGGCAGAGGCAAGGAACAGAACAGCAAGTGGGTTGTGCTAGAATTGTATAAAATTCTGGTTAGGCCACAGCTGGAGAACTGGGTGCAGTTCTGGTCACCGTATTGAAGGAAGGATGTGACAGCGCTAGCAAGCGTTCAGAGGAGGTTTACGGAGATGTTGCAGTGAGTGGATCAACTTTGCTACGAGGGCAGATTGGATAAGCAGGGTTTGTTTTCCTTGGAACAGAGGAAGCTGATGGGCGACAGCATTGTGCTGCATAAAATTAAGAGGGGCCTAAATATTGTTGAATAAAAGTGCTTACTTCCCGCAGTGGATTGTTCAATCACCAGGGGGCATACATTAAAAGTAATTAGTATAAGGGTTAAAGTTGATTTGAAGGGCACATTCTTCATCAAGATATTTGTGGTGGTCCGGACCCCACTGCCTAAAAGTGTTGTGGAGGCAGAAACCATCACCACATTTAAAAAGTACGAAGATTTGCACTTGAAATGCAGTAAGGTGCAGGGTTACACAACTAAAACTGACCATTTGTTGGCCGGTGCGGATACGATGGGCCGAAAAGGACGCCTTCCATGCTGTTAACTTGTACGACTATATAATTATCGGATAGCATTACTTTCATGATGCAAAACCAGGCAATCGGCTAATTAATGGTGTTTCCAGTGAAAAAATGATCGTGCAAGCTGTGGATCGAGCTCAGGAAGCTGAGATTAAGAGTTTCATGAGGCTGCTGTTTGGTGTACGGTGAGCTTTGACTAAAATCGTGGTATTTTGCAGCCCAGTGAAAAGCCGTAAACTACTGTTTGAGGGTGCCTTCTCCGCTTTCCGCAGGCAGCGGCTGATTGGAGAGTCCGTGATCGGAATGTTGGGGCTTGTCCCGCCCTCACTCACTCTGGAGCTGGCGAGGAGTCGATGGGTTTTTTGTGGCTTTGATTTTCTGTTGTGAATCGAAGCGGCGCGGCAGAATCCTTTAATGATCTCTCACAGCTGAACAGAATGCACGGAATGTGCAACTTTGAGATGGGGTTTCTCCACCGTCAGGGCTGGAAACTGGAGGGAGTGAGAGACGCTGTGTAGAGTTTGAGTGCGTAAAGAACTGTACAGAGCAATCAGCAAATGCAACAGCGTCGTGAGACACTGCACACTCTTAATATTGAACCACGAATATGAATTAGTCAATTTTTTCAATCATTAATGGAACACGTTTGCAAAATGTATTTGCCTGGTTTTGAACCAGAGACTTTTCGTTTGTTAGGCGAATGTGATAACCACGAGACTACTGAAACGCTGTGCCAGAATTTGTGTTGGGAACATAACCAGATCTTTAACCTCAACAGCTGGACTACTTCAGCTTCAGGAGCTTGGGTTCCGAGAAAAGAATGACGGTGCTCTATTTTGCAAGGTTGCAAGGTTGTGAGTGTGTCACCAATTGATCCGGTGTTTCTCAGACTTTATGCATAGGAACAGGAGGTGGCCATTTCGCAGCAAGTGGTTCGAATGTGGAATACACTGCTTTAAATGGCAGCGGAGAGAGACTCAATCTTATGTTTCAAAAGCAGTTGGATATGTATCTGATGGAAAAATTGCACAGCTGCGGAAAAATGAGGGGTGTGGGACTCGTTGCGAGTTCGCATGCGCTCGAATGGTCGAATGGCCTTTTTCCGTCCTGGAACCATTCCTTTATTCTGTGATTCTATAAGTTAGTGGCACATTTCATAGTTTGCATGGAAGCAGAATATCGCAAAGGGACATGGATTCAGTTGACACAACGAGCAGAATCTTATTCAGAAGATCCGGCTGAGCGAAAATTAATTTTTCATGAATTTGGAAGTTACATTTTTTTTGTGAAGTTTCAGTCAGAGAAATGTTTGTGAATTGAATTTTTCGCAGAAAGGGAGTCAGCATTTAATCTTCTTTCTGGCTATCGGGGTCACATTTCTTTACGAAGTTATTGTGTTCCTAACACAGCTGAGACTGCACACAGGGAGGTTAAAGTAACAGTCACCGCAGTCTTTATTAAGACACTCCAGAGTGAGGTACAGGCCTCAGGGGCCAGCTTATATACAATGTTCCCAATGGATGCGGGAAACCTTTGGGACTTCAGGGGATGCACTCCCTGGTGGCGGAACATGGGAGTGCGTGCATTACAGATACACAACATCACTCCCAAACAAAGTCAAAGGGAAAACTATTTACAGGTGAGGCGGTCGGGAGCCTTTGTTTCCCTAGTGGAGCGACTCGATACAAATGTCTGTTCTGTTGTGTTGGTTGTGCCCTCGCTGGGCTGGCATGTATTTGGCCCTGCAAGGCTGCCGGGTGATCCTGGCCTTGCTGGGCTGCTGGGCGTGATGGGTTCGATTTCCTATCCCGGGGTCGTGTCGCTGATCCTTTGGGTGTGTGTTGTGGGCTCGAAAACGGTGGTACTGCTGTGGCTTTTTCAGGGCAGTATGTGAACCGCAGCATGGTTTGGTCCAGGTCCTTTCTGAAAATGTCTTCATTGCCAAGTTTGACAATACACACCCTACTCCTTTCATTATCTTGCACGGTGACCTCAATCCAATTGGGACCACGTCCATAGTTCAGCACATACACAGGGTCATTGAGATGAATTTCCCGTGATACGGTGGCGCGACCATCGTTTACATTTTGTTGCTGCCGACTTCTCTCTACCTGATATGCAGGTTGGGTTAACCAGCGAGATTCTGGTTTTAAGTGTCCTATTTTTGAGTAACTCAGCAGGCGGCACCCCTGTATGCGAGTGTGTCGCGTGGGGTAGCCGAGAAGTATCGGGACAGGCGTGTTTGGAGTGAGCCTCCTGTGCCTCGTTTAAGGCACTGTTTGATTGTTTGTACTGCCCGCTCTGCCTGCCCATTGGAGTTTGCTTTAAACGGGGCCAAGGTGACATGTTTGATCCCATTGCAGGTCATGAATCTTTTTAATTCGGCACTGGAGAAACATGGCCGGTTGTCACTGACCAGTATGTCAAGCTGTCCGTGTGTGACAAACATGGCCCACAGGCTGTCAATGGTGACAGTGGCGGTGCTTCCCGAAATAATTCCACGTACAATCCATTTTGAACAAGCATCCACCACCACCAGGAACGTTTTACCGAGAAACGGGCCAACCTAGTCGACATCTATCCTCGACCATGGTCTGGAGGGCCAGGACCACATACTTAATCTCTGGGTGCGATGCTCAACTGAGCACACACGCTGCATTTCCGTACACAGGACTCTAAGTCAGAGTCGATACCGGGCCACCACACGTGGAATCTGGCTATCGCTTTGATTGTTACTATACCCGGGTGTGTGTTGCGATGATCCGAGATGAACGTCTCTCTGCCTTTTTTGGGTAGCACAATGCGGGTCCCCCACAACAGGCAGTCTGCCTGAATGGGCAGCTCGTCCTTCCCTGCTGGAACGGCTTGATTACCCCTTGCATTTTAACGGGGATGCTAGCCCAGTTCCCATGCAGCACACGGTATTTTTACTAGAGACAGCAGATTATCTTGGCTGGTCCAACTCCTAATCTGGCGGGCCGCGACAGGTGATTTGCCATTTTCAAACGCTTCCATGACCATCAGCAAATCTGCGGGCTTCGCCACCAGAATTAGCTACAGGAACAGGGGAATTGCAGTTAGAAAGAGCAGAGTTCTATCGAGAATGAAGTGACGTAGATTCCCTGCAGCAGGAGAATTAGGAGAGTGCAACATAACAAGTGTTTTCGGAGATATATATATAACTAGTAGACTCATCAATAGGACAATTAGGTGCTTCATAAACAGCGCAATGTGGAGCTGCAGAAAAAAAGACAATTAGGAGATCCACAAACAACACAGAATCTCCAGAAAGAGGCGAACTAGTACCTCCAGAAATTGAGGAATTCTCTCCGGAATCAATGGTATTAGCCCCAGAAACAGCTGCATTAGCTCCAGAAGCATGGGAATTCCCTCCATGAACATGGAAATTATGAGCTGCAGAAGGAGGGGAAGCAGGAGTCACAGCAGCATGGCAATTACTGCACAAACTAGGAATTAGCGCCAGAAACAGGAGGATAAGCACCAGAAACTGTGGAATTATGCCCTGAAAGATGAAAAGTAGGAGGTAGGAGTAGGAGAAACTGGTAAATTTGCAGCTCCAGAAACATTGGAAATTGGCTCCAGAAACAGGGCAATGGGGAGCTGCAGAAACATGGGAAGCGAGTTCCAGGAACACAGGAATAATCACAGTACTGCACAATTAGCTCCAGAAACAGGGGAATTATGTTTAGAAGGATGAGGGTTATCTTCTGAAACGTTGACTTTTCTGTTAATATTGCAGGATAATAAAGAGAGTGCACCATAAACAGGACAATTCGGAGCAATACATATCGGCGAATTAGTAGGCATGTAAAAAGGACAATTATGTGCTTCATAAATCACAAAATAATTAGAGCTCGAGAAATATGGACATTTGGACATCAACATGAATGTTCCCCAGAAAAAAAGTTATTAGCTCCAGCCACCGTTGTAATAGCAACAGAAACAGGGGAGTTACCTCCCGAAACAGATGCATTAGGAGATTCACAATCTGGGACAGTAGAAACTCCAGAAAAAATCATGAGCTCCAGGAAAAGGGGAATTAGCTCCAGGAGCAGGCTAATTGGTAGCTGCAGAGAGCAAATTGGAGGATCTGGAAGACTGGAATTAGTTCACAAATATGTGTATTAGCAACAAAAATAAGGGAACTAGGACTAGAAAGATGAGAGTTGGCAGTTGCAAAAACTGCGCAATTGTGCACTGCAGAAACGAGGGAATTATGAGTTTCTGAAACACGGGAATTTGTTCAGTAGAGTGGAAGTAGCTTCAGAAACAAAGGAGTAACATTTAAAAAATGAAGAACTTGCTCAAGAAGTCGGTAAACTAGCTAATCCTGAGCAGGGTTATTAGGAGAGCGCATCATAAGCAGAATAATTCGGGGCTATGTATATCGAGGAAATGGTAACCACATGAAAAGCACAATTAGATGTTTCATAAACAGTGCAATTTGAAGTTCCAAAAACAGGGGTCTAAGGATCTCCATAAATAAATGAAATAGCTCCAGAAACAGGGGTACTAGGACCTGCAAAATCTTGGATAAAGGGAGCTCCAGCAACAGCGTCATTCGGAGTTCACAAAAAATGGGATTTTGCCGCTCCAAGAACATTGAAACTAACTCCGGGACAAAGTAAATAGTTCCAAAAACAGGGGGAAGGGATAATCTTAAGTACAGGAATTAGTTCGATAAAGCGCGGAATTAGCTCCTGAAATGGTGGAGTTAACTCCACAAAATGCGGAACTAAGTGTTCCAGAGACACCGGAATTAGGAGCTCCCGCATCTGGGGAATTATGATCAGAAATATCGCGATTAGCTACAGAAAGAGGGAGAAACAGGTGCTCCAGAAATAGAGGACGTTTTAGCTACAGAAAGGTGATTAGCTCCAGGAACAGGTGATGATGCCCCAGAAACAGAGGAATTATAAGCTCCACAGACTGGAAAATTAGTAGCTCCAGAACAGCGCAATTAGCTCCAGAAATAAGGTAATTGCTTTTATAAAGAGCAAACTTTACTCTAGAAAGAATAACATTAGCTGTCCTTGCAGCAGCGTAATTAGGAGAGCGCACCATAAACAGGACATCCCGGAGAAATATATAAAACTAGTAGGCACTTAAATATAATAATTAGCTGCTTCATAAACAGCGCAATTTGCAGCTCCAAAAAAAGGACAATTAGTAGCTCAGCAAACAACTCAGAATCTCCAGAAAGTGGGGAATTAGGGCTTCCATAACCTATGGAATTTTCTCCGGAATCAATGGTATTAGCTGTCGGAGCATGTGAATTAAATAAAGAAACAGGCAAATTCCATCCAAGAAGAGGGAAATTAGGAGTCGCAGAAAGACGGGAAGTAGACGCTCCAGGAACCCCGGCATTAGCCCAGAATCAAGAAATAAGCAGCAGAAACAGGGGAATAGTTTTAGGTATTGTGGAATTAGGTCTTAAAAGATGAAAAGAAGGAGTTAGAGAAACGGTTAATTCGCAGCTCCAGAAACATTGGAATTCGCTCCAGAAACTGGGCAATGGGAAGCAGCAGAAAAAGGGGAATCGATCTCGGAAAACATGAATAATCACGGTACAGAGCGATTAGATTCAGAAACAGATGAATTATGATTTGAAAGAAGAGAGTTACTTCCAGATGAGGTGAATCTCCTGTTCATGTTGCAGGGTACTGAGGAAAGCGCAGTATAAGAAAAAGAATTCGGAGCTAAATATATCAGGGAAATGGTAGCCGCATAAAAAGCAGAATTAGGTGTTTCACAAACAGCACAATTTGAAGCTCCGCAAACTGGGGAATTAGGATCTCCAGAAAAAGGAGAATTTTCCAGTAAAGCGGAAGTAGCTCCATAATCAAAGAAATTACGTTTAGAAAGAGAAGAGTTGCCTCAAGAAACAGGTACTCTATATGTTCCTGTAGCAGGAGAATTAGGAGAGCGCAGCATAAGCAGAATGGTTCGGAGCTAAATATATCATGGAAATGGTAGCGCCATAAAAAGCAATATTTGTTGTTTCATAAATAGCGCAATTTGAAGCTCCAGAAAGAGGGTGATTAGCATCTCCACAAACAACTGAAATAGCTCCAGAAACAGGGGAACTAGCAGCTGCAAAACGTGGGTTTTTGGAGTTCCAGCATTAGCGGCATTCGGAGCTCCCGTATGATGGGATTTAGCAGCTCTAAGTACATTGAACCTAACCCTGGAACATGGGAAGTAGCTCCAGAAACAGTGAGAATGCTGAATCCTTAATTACTGGAATGAATTCCAGAAATCGGGGAATTTGCTCCAGAAACATTGGACATATCTCCACAAATTTGGGAGTTAAGTGCTCGCAGAAACACAGGAATTAATATCTCCAGAAAGAGGGGAATTATGTCCAGAACTCTGGTCATTAGCTCCAAAAAGAGGGAGAATCAGGTACTCCTGAAATCGAGGACATTTCAACTACAGATTCAAGGTGATTAGCTGCAGGAACAGGGAAAGTTGCTCCAGAAACAGAGGAATTAGTAACGGCAAAAACAGCGAAATTTGCAGCTGCAGGAACAGGGGAAGTTGCTCCAGAAACAACGGAATTAGCATCTCCAGAAACAGGGGATTTTGCAGCTCCAGAAAAAGTGGAATTAGCTCCAGATACAGTGGAATTAGCTTCAAAAACAGTGACGTTAGCTGCATAAACAGTGGAATTACCTTCAGAAACAGTAGAATTGCTTCCAGAAACAGGGGAATTAGCAGTTGAAGAAGCACCGGAATTAGCTCCAGAAACAGTGGAATTAGCTTCGGAAGCAGTGAAATTAGTTCCAGAAACACTGGAATTAGCTCCAGAAACAGTGAAATTATCTCCATAAACATAGAAATGCGCTCCAGAAACAGTGGAATTAGATCCAGAAATAGTGGAATTAGCTTTTGTTATATTTCTGGACATAATTCCCCGCTTTCTGGAGCTCTTAATTACTGTGCTTCAGGATAACTTAATTCCCAAGTTTGCGAAGTTAACTCCAATATTTCTGGATTTAATTCCGCGGTTTGTGGATTAATGCCTGAAATGAGAATATCCCATTTCCCCTGTTTCTAGAGCTATTTCCCTTGTACCGGGTTAGTTTCAAAGTTCTCGCAGATGGCAAATCCCATATTAAGTGAGCTCCGAATGCCGCTGTTGTTGGAGCTCCCTTTTCCCAAGGTTATGCAGATCCTAGTTCCCCTGTTTCTGGAGCTTTGTCAGTTATTTGTGGAGATACTTATTCCACTGCTTTTGGAGCTTCAAATTGCACTGTTTATGAAACATCTAATTTTGCTTTTTATGTGGCAACCAATTCCCCGTTGCTCCGAATTATGCTACTTATGGTGCGCTATCCTAATCCCCCTGCTACAGGAATAGTAAATGTACCTGTTTCTTGAGCAAGTTCTTAATATTTTAAATGTAACTCCTTTGTTTCTGGAGCTACTTCCGCTCTCATGAACACATTCCCGTGTTTCTGAAATTCATAATTCCCTAGTTTTTACAGTGCACAATTCGGCAGTTTCGGCAACTGCTTATTCTCATCTTTCTCGACCTAGTTCCCTTGTTTCTGTTGCGAATACCCATATTTCTGAACGAATTCCATTTTTTTCCAGGAACTCCGAATTCTGCTCACTGCAGCTCGCAATTAGCCTGTTCTTGGAGCTAACTCCCCTCATCCTGGAGCTCATGTTTTTTTCTGGAATTCCTATTATCGCAGATTGTGGATCTCCTAATGCATCTGTATCGGGAGGTAACTCCCCTGTTTCTATTGCTAATTATGCTGAACTGTGATTATTCCTGTGTTCCTGGAGATCGCTTCCCCTGTTTCTGCAGCTCCCCATTGCCCTATTTCTGGAGCTAATTCCACTGTTTCAGCAGCTGCAAATTTATCAGTTTCTGTTACTTCAACTTTCATCTTTCAAGACCTAATTCCACAGTTTCTGAGGATTATTCTCCTGTTTCTGACGCTAATTCGCTTGTTTCTGCGCTAATTCCCGTGTTGCTGTGGCTCCTGCTTCCCCTCTTTCTGCGGCTTCTAATTTCCATGTTCCTGGAGGGAATTCCCATGTTTCTGCGACATCTAATTTACCTGTTCCTGGAGGGAATTCTCCCGTTTTTGCATTAACGCAGCTGTTTCTGCAGCTAATACCATAGATTCCAGGGAGAATTGCAAAGTTTCTGTTGGTAATCGTTCCCCTCTTTCTGGAGATTGTGTGTTGATGGTGTTCTTAATTATCCTTTTTCTTGAGGTCCAAATTGACGAGTGTACTATTTATATTTATATCCGAAAAGTCTTGTTTATGGTACGCTCTCCTAACTCTCCTGCTGCAGGTACAGCAACGTTACCCCTTTCTCCAGGCAATTCTGTTCTTTCTAACCGCAATTCCCCTGTTTCTGGAGCAAATTGCGCTGTTTGTGCAAATTTGTTGATGGTGGCGCAAGCCGCAGACTTGATGATGATCATGGAAACATAAAAACATAGAAAATAGTTGCAGGAGCAGGCCATTCAGTCCTTCTAGCCTGCACCGCCATTCAATGAGTTCATGGCTGAACATGAAACTTCAGTACCCCCTTCCTGCTTTCTCGCCATAACCCTTGATCCCCCGAGTAGTAAGGACTGCATCTAACTCCCTTTTGAATATATTTACTGAATTGGCCTCAACTACTTTCTGTGGTAGAGAATTCCACAGGTTCACCACTCTCTGGGTGAAGAAGTTTCTCCTCATTTCGGTCCTAAATGGCTTACCCCTTATCCTCAGACTGTGACCCCTGGTTCTGGACTTCCCCAACATTGGGAACATTCTTCCGGCATCTAACCTGTCTAAACCTGTCAGAATTTTAAACGTTTCCATGAGGTCCCCTCTTATTCTTCTGAACTCCAGTGAATGCAAGCCCAGTTGATCCAGTCTTTTTTGATAGGTCAGTCCCGCCATCCCGGGAATCAGTCTGGTGAATCTTCACTGCACTCCCTCAATAGCAAGAATGTCCTTCCTCAAGTTAGGAGACCAAAACTGCACACAATACTGCAGGTGTCGCCTCACCAAGGCCCTGTACAACTGTAACAACACCTCCCTGCCACTGTATTCAAATCCCCTCGCTATGAAGGCCAACATTCCGTTTGCTTTCTTAACCGCCTGCTTACATGCATGCTAACCTTCAATGACTGATGTACCATGTCACCCAGGTCTCGTTGCACCCTCCCTTTTCCTAATCTGTCACCATTCAGAAAATAGTCTGTCTCTCTGTTTTTACCACCAAAGTGGATAACCTCACATTTATCCACATTATACTTCATCTGCCATGCATTTGACTACTCACCTAACCTATCCAAGTCGCTCTGCAGCCTAATAGCATTCTCCTCGCAGCTCACACTGCCACCCAACTTTGTGTCATCCGCAAATTTGGAGATACTGCATTTAATCCCCTCGTCTAAATCATTAATGGACAATATAAACAGCTGGGGCCCCAGCACAGAACCTTGCGGCACCCCACTAGTCACTGCCTGCCATTCTGAAAGGTACCCGTTTACTCCTGCTCTTTGCTTCCTGTCTGACAACCAGTTCTCAATCCATGTCAGCACACTGCCCCCAATCCCATGTGCTCTAACTTTGCACATTAATCTCTTGTGAGGGACCTTGTCGAAAGCCTTCTGAAAGTCCAAATATACCACATCAACTGGTTCTCCTTTGTCCACTTTACTGGAAACATCCTCCAAAAATTCCAGAAGATTTGTCAAGCATGATTTCCCTTTCACAAATCCATGCTGACTTGGACCTATCATGTCACCATTTTCCAGATGCTCTGCTATGACATCCTTAATAATTGATTCCATCCTTTTACCCACTACTGAGGAGAGGCTGACGGGTCCATAATTCCCTGTTTTCTCTCTCCCTCCTTTTTTAAAAAGTGGGGTGACATTGGCTACCCTCCACTCCATAGGAACTGATCCAGAGTCAATGGAATGTTGGAAAATGACTGTCAATGCATCCGCTATTTCCAAGGCCACCTCCTTAAGAACTCTGGGATGCAGTCCCTCTGGCCCTGGGGATTTATCGGCCTTCAATTCCATCAATTTCCCCAACACAATTTCCCGACTAATAAAGATTTCCCTCAGTTCCCCCTCCTTACTAGACCCTCTGACCCCTTTTATATCCGGAAGGTTGTTTGTATCCTCCTTAGTCAATACCGAACCAAAGTACTTGTTCAATTGGTCTGACATTTCTTTGTTCCCCGTTATGACTTCCCCTGATTCTGACTGCAGGGGACCTACGTTTGTCTTTACTAACCTTTTTCTCTTTACATACCTATAGAAACTTTTGCAATCCGCCTTAATGTTCCCTGCAAGCTTCTTCTCGTACTCCATTTTCCCTGCCCTAATCAAAACCTTTGTCCTCCTCTGCTGAGTTCTAAATTTCTCCCAATCCCAAGGTTCGCTGCTATTTCTGGCCAATTTGTATGCCAATTCCTTGGCTTTAATTATATCCCTGATTTCCCTTGATAGCCACGGTTGAGCCACCTTCCCTTTTTTTATTTTTACGCCAGACAGGAATGTACAATTGTTGTAATTTATCCATCCGGTCTCTAAATGTCTGCCATTGCCCATCCACAGTCAATCCCCTAAGTATCATTCGCCAATCTATATCAGTCAATTCACGCCTCATACCTTCAAAGTTACCATTCTTTAAGTTCTGGGCCAAGCGTTTGAAAATTACAAATCACCTGTCGCGCTCGCCACGTTAGGACTTGGACCAGCCAAGATTCTCTGCTGCACCTAGGAAAAAAACTGTGCACTGCATGGGCGCTGGGCCAGCATCCCCGTTGAAATGCAAGAGCTAATGAAGCCATTTCAGCGGCGAAAGGACGGGCTGTCCATTCAGGCAGACTGCCTGTTGTGGGGTAACCGTGTAGTGCTATAAAAACGGCAGGGAGACGTTCAACTTTGAACTCCACAGTACACAACCGGGTATAGTAATGTTGACAGCGGTAGCCAGATCCCACGTGTGGTGGCTAGGTATTGACGCTGACTTTTAGAATCCTGTGTACGGCAATGCAGCATGTGTGCTCAGTTGGGCAACGCGCCCAAAGGCATCACTAAGTTTGTGGTCCTGGCCCTCCAGGCCATGCTCAAGGATACATGTCGGCAATGCGGGCCCGTTTCTCGATAAAATGTTCCTGGTGATGGTGGATGATTTTTCAAAATGAATTGAAAGTGAAATTATGTCGGGAAGCAACGCAACCGCCACCATTGAAAGCCTGAGGGCCATGTTTGTCACCCACGGCCTGGGTGACATAATGGTCAGTGACAACGGGCCATGTTTCACCAGTGCCGAATTTAAAGAATTCATGACCCGCAATGGGATTAAGCATGTCACCTGCCTCCAATGGGCAGGTAGAACGGGCAGTACAATCAATCAAACAGAGTCTTAAATGAGTCGCAGAAGCCTCACTCCAAACCAACCTGTCCCGAGTACTGCTCAGGTACGGCACGAGACGCACTCGCTCACAGCTGTGCCTTCGGCTGAGCTAGTAATGAAAAGCACACTTAAAACCAGACTCTGGCTGGTTCACCCGAACCTCCATGATCAGCTAGAGAGCAGGCGGAAGCAACAAAATGTAAACGATGGTCGCGCCACAGTTTCACGTCAAATTGATCTGAATGGTCCTGTGTATGTGCTAAACTATGCACATGGTGCCAAGCGGATCTCGGGCACGGTGATCGCAAATGAAGGGAGTAGAGAGTTTGTAATCAAACCAGACAATGGACAAATTTGCAGAAAGCACCTGGACCAAACGAATCCGCGTTTCACAGACTGCCCTGAACAACCCACAGCAGACAGCATCATTTTCGAGCCAACAATACAGATCCAAAGGAACAACGACATCACCGCGGACTAGGAAATAGAACCCATCAGGCCCAACATCCCAGCAAGGCCAGGCATAACTAGCAGCCCTGCAGGGCCAACAATACGCCAGCCCAGCGAGGGCAAAGCCAAAACACCAGAACAGACATTTGTACTGAGTCGGTCAACCGGGGAAAGAAAGGCATCCGACCGCCTCATCTTGTAAATAGACTTCCATTTGATTTTGAGGGGGAGTGATGTTGTGTATCGACAAAGCATACACTCCCATGTTCCGCCACCAGGGAGTGCATCCGCTGAAGTCCCAAGTAATCCCAACATCCCTTGGGAGCACTGCATATAAACCAACCCCTGAGGCCTGTTTCTCATTCTGGAGTGTCTTAATAAAGAATGAGGTCACTGTTACTTAAACCTCCCTGTGTGCAGTTTCTTCTGTTGTAGTAACACAATAACTGCGATAGCCAGAAAGAAGATGAAATGCTGACACCTTTTCGGCGAAAGTTTCCGTACACCAACAATTCTCTGACCAAAACTTCACAAAACAAAAATGTTCTTTTCAATGTCATTAAACCCGACTTTTCGCGCACCCGAATCTTCTGAATCAGATGCCTCTAATTTTGCCGACTCAATTCATGTCCCTTTGCAATATTCTGCTTCCGTGCACACTAAAAATGTACCACTAACTTATAGAATAAGGGAATGGTTACAGCAGGGAGGAAGGCCATTCGGCCCATCGAGCCCATGCCAACTCTCAGCTACTCCCACTCCCTCGTCATTCACCCGCAGCTGTGCATTGCTTTCCCTTCAGATGCTGATCCAACTACCTTTTGAAAGATAAGATTGAGTCTGCCTGCACCGTCCCTTAAAGCAGTGTATTCCAGATTCTAACTACTTGCTGCGAAATGGCCACCTCCTGTACCTATCGACAAATGCTTTCAAACACGGGATCAATTGCAGCCACAGGATCACAACCTTGCAAAATATAGCACCTTCATTGTATTCTCGTAAGGCAAGCTCCTGAAGTGAAGTCCAGCTGTTGACGGTAAAGCTCTCGTTATGTTCTCAACGCTTCTTTTACCACAGCGTTTCCGTAGTGTAGTTGTTGTCACATTCGCCTTACACGCAAAATGTTCCCCGTTCGGAACAGAGCGGAAACATGTTTCAAACGTGTTCCATTAATGTTCAGAAAAAAATTAATAATTCATATTAGTGGTTCAATATTAATATAGTGCAGGGCCACACGGTGCTGTTACATTTGTTGATTTCACTGTAAAGTTCTGTACATATTCAAACTCCACATAATTTCTCTCACTCCCTCCCGTTTCCAGCCCAGACGGTGGCGAAACCCCATCTCAAAGATGCACATTCCGTGCATTCAGTTCAGCTTCGAGAGATTATTAAAGGATTCTGCCGCGCCGCTACACTTCACAACATAAAATCAAAGCCACAAACAAACGAATAATCGTTCTTACCCAGCTCCAGACTGTGTGAGGGCGAACAAGTCCCAACATTCTGATCACGCACTCTCCCATCAGACGCTGCCTGCGGAAAGCGGCAAAGGCACTCTCAAACAGCAGTTTACCGCCCTTCACTGGGCTGCAAAATGACACGTGTCGAGCCAAAGCTCCCCGTACACTGAACAGCAGCCTAATAACACTCTAAATCTAGGTTCCTGAGGTCTAGCACCAGCTTGCACAAACATGTTTTGACTGGAAACACCATTAATTCGCCTTTCGCCTCATTTTGCATCATGAAAGTAATGCTAATCGATAATTACATAATCAGAGAATTTACAGCAGATAGAATGGCCCATCCTATCTGTACCAACCAACAAATGTCCAGTTTTAGGTGTGTGACCCTGCACCTTATTGCATTTCAAAAGCACACCCAAGTACTGTTTAAATGTGCTGAGGGTTTCTGCCTCCACCTCACTTTCAGGCGGTGAGTTCCACACCCCCACAAACATCTGGATGAAGAATATTCCCTTGAACTCTCCTTTAACCATTATACTAATGACTTTTAATTTATGCCCACTGGTTGTCGACCACTCCACTAACATCAGCAATTTTCAACTATCCAATGCGGGACGCTGCACATATCCTTTACGATTTAAGAATGGAACGTCCTGTTATTAAAGTCATCTCTTGGAGCAATCAGGTTAGTCCACATCTCAAATAATACTTGCATTGTTCCACGATGATTGACATCAATATTTAAAGAGTTTCGTTGTTAGAAAAGTGAAATGTTAACTGAAGGATAGTACTTAATTTAATAATTTGTCTGTGCTCTGCAATTTTCCTCTGAAACCATTTTGAACATTGTGTTTCAGTGGACTGCTTCAAAATGTTGATTACTGATAACAATACATGAAACTGGAAATACAGTGAGATAGACTGTACAGCAAAGGATTGGTAATTGTGAAAAAGCAAAGATAATATACATTCTGGAAGAATAACATCGAAAAGAAATGTGACGCCAACATCCAGAAAGAAGATTAAATGCTGAGTCTCTTTCAGCAAAGAATTCCGATCCCAAATATTTCTCTGACCGAAAATTCACAAAACAAAAGTGTTTCTTTTAAAGTCATTAAACCAGAATTTTAGCGCAGCCGAATATTCTGAGTCAGATGTCTCGTGCTCTGTGGATTAAATCCAAGTCCATTTGCAAAATTCTGCTTCTATGCACACTATTAAATATGCCACAAACTTATAGAATCACAGAATAAGGGAATGGTTACCGCACGGAAGAACCATATTCGGCCCGACGAACCCATGCCAGCTCTCAACTAGTACTACTCCTCATCATTTACGCGCAGCTGTGCAATTTTACTCCTTCGGAAATTTATCGAACTCCATTTTGAAAGATAATTTTGAGTCAGCCTCCACCGCCCTTTTAAGCAGTTTATTCCAGATTCCAACCACATGCTGAGGAATGACCACTCCTGTTCCGATGTGTAAAGACAGAGAAACACGGGATCAATTCCTGCAACAATCAAAACCTTGCTAAATATAGCAATGTCATTCTATTCTCATAAAGCAATCGCCTGAAGTGTCGAGCTTAAAGCTCTGGTTATATTCTCAACATTTATAACCCCACAGCGTTTCCGTAGTGTAGAGGTTATCACGTTCGTCTAACACACGAAAAGTTCCCCGTTCGATAGCGGGTGGAAACATTGTGCAAATGTGATCCATGAATGATTAGAACACATTGAATAATTCATATTCGTGCTTCAATATGCAGTATCTCATGACGTTGTTGCTTTTGCTGATTTCTCTTTTATGTACACACTCAAACTCTACACAGTGTTTTTCACTCCCGCCCGTTTGCACCCCTGACGGTGCAGACACCCCAGCTCAAAGTTGCACATACCATGCATTCAGTTCAGCTGTGAGAGATTATTAACAGATCCTGCCGTGACGCATCGAAAATCAAAGCCACAAACAAAACCCATCGACTAATCGCTTTACCCAACTTCAGAGTGAGTGAGTGCGGGACAAGCCCCAAAATTCCGGTCCCACAGTCGCCAATTAGCCACTGCCAGCGAAAGCGCCGAATGCAGTATCAACTAATGTTTACCGCCCTTCACTGGGCTACAAAATGCTGCGGCTTGAGCCAAAACTCCCAGTGCACCGAACGGCAGCCTCATAAAAACTCTCAATCCTTGGTCCCTGAGTTCGAGCCCCAGATGACACGAACGTTTTTTTCACTGGAAATACAAAAATTAGCCGATCGCCTTGTTTTGCATCATGACAGTAATGCTGACCGATATTATGCAATCATAGAAGTTTACAGCATGGAAGGATTCCTTTTCGGCCCATCGAACCCTACAACATACGGCTTTTCAAATGCACATCCGAGTACTTTTAAATGTGGTGAGGTTTTCGCCATCCACCACATTTTCAGGCAGTGAGTTGCAGACTCCCACAAACTTCTGGATGAAGAATGTTGCATTCAAATCCCCATTAACCCTTATACTAATTACTTTAAATTTATGCCCCCTGGTTGTTCACCCCTCTACTATGGGAAATTGGCCCTATTAATCAACAATATATAGGCCCCTCCTAATTTTCTACAACGTAATGCTGTCGCCCATCAGCCTACTCTGTTCCAATGAAAACAACACGCAGCATATCCAATCTGTCCTCATACCAAAGTTGCTCCACTCCCGGCAACATCTACCTAATTCTCCTCTGTACCCTCTCCAGTGCAATCACGTCCTTCCTTCAATGAGGTGACCAGAACTGCACGCAGTACTCCACCAGTTGCCAAACCAGAATTTTATACATTTCAAGCATAACCCACTTGTTCTTCTACTCCATGCCTCTGCCAATAAAGGCAACTATTCCGTGTGCCTTCTTAACCACCTTATCCAACTGGACAACTAACTTCAGGGATCTGTGCAGATGGAATCCCAGTTCCATGTGTTCCTCTACACTTCTCAATGTCCTACCTGTTGATGTGTATTGCCTTTCCTTGTTAGCCCTCCACAAATGCAACGATGTCACATGTCTCTGGATTAAATTCAATTTGCCAATGTTCTGCCCACCTTACCGTTGATTGAAGTCTATCTGCAGTCTCCAACTTTCTTCTTCATTATCAACAACACTTTCACCTGACAACTTCTTAATCATAACCACTATATTCAAGTTAGATCATTGATAAATACCATAAAACGCAATGGACCTAGCACTGAAAACTGCGGAATCACACTTGAAACATCCTTCCAGTGAAACAATCACTCATCAAACATTACACATTGCTTCCTTCGTCTGAGCCAAATTTGTATAGAATTTGCCACTTCGACTAGATCCCTTGGGCTTCTACTTTCATGTCTAGTCTGCCAAGTGGGACCTTAGCGAAAGCATTAAAAAAATCCATATATATTACAACATATGCAGTACTTCATCGAATCACCTGATGACTTCCTCCAAAATAGCAATCAAGTTCGTCAAACGCGACCCTTCCTTATAAATTCGTGCTGACTGACCTGATTAACCAGTGTCTTTCGAAATGTGGATCATGTATAATCGTTAAATATCATCCTGCTTTCACGGGAAAATATCATTAATCAACTGATGATCTTAATTTGCACAACTAAATAAAAGTTAACTGAAGGAAGTCCTTAATTGAATGATTTTCTTTGCACTGCAATTTACCTCTTAAACCTTAACCATTTTAGATACTGTCTTTTAGTGGTCTGCTTGAAAATGTTCGTTGCTGGTGACATGTATATGAGACTGTGGAAACAATGAGAGAGAGTGTAACGCAAGGGACTGGTTATTTGAAACAACAAAGAAAATATACATTCTGCAAGAAAAACTTCGAAACGAAATGTGACCACAACAGCCAGAAAGAAGATTAAATGCTGAGTCCCTTTCAGCAAATAATTCCTTTCCCAAAGATTTCTCTGCCCGAAACTTCATAAAACAAAAATAATGCATTTAAAGTCATTAAACCCGAATTTTTGCGAACCGGCACGCAAATCTTCTGAATCAAATGCATCGAGCTCTGCCGACTCAATCCATGTCACTTTGCAATATTCTGCTTCCATACGCACTATTAAATGTACCACTAACATATATAATCAAAGAATAAGGGAATAGTTGCAGCAAGGAAGAAGGCCATTTGGCTCGTAGAGCCCATTCCAACTCTCAACTAGTCCCACACCCCGGTCATTTACTCACAGCTGTGCAATTTTATTCCTTCTGATTCTTATCCAACTCCGTTTTGAAAGATAAGATTGGGTCTGCCTCCACCGCCCATTTAAGCAGTGTATTCCAGATTCTAACCACTTGCTGAGGAATGGCCAATCCTGTTCCTATGTATAAAGACAGAGAAACGCGAGATCAATTCCTACCACACTCAAAACCTTGCAAACGATAGCACCGTCATTCTATTCACATAACGCATGCTCCTGAAGTGTCGGCCAGCTGTTGAGCTTAAAGCTCTGGTTATATTCCCAAGATTAATGTTACCACAGCGTTTCCGTAGTGTAGTGGTTATCACGTTCGCCTAACACGTTCGAAACCGGGCGGAAACCTTTTGCAAATGTGTTCCATTAATGATTAGAACAAATTGAATAATTCATACTTGTCGTTCAATATTAACAGAATGCAGTGTCTCATTACGCTGCTGCATTTGCTGATTTATCTGCACAGTTATCTGCACACTGAAACTCTGCACAGTACTTCTCAGTCCCTCCCGTTTGCAGCCCTGACGGTGCAGAAACCTCATCACAAAGCTGCACATTCCGAGCATTCAGTTCAGCTGTGAGAGATTACTGAAGGTTCCTGCCGCGCCGCTTCGAAAATCAAAGCGACAAACAAACCCATCGAATAATCACTCTTCCCCAGCTCCAGAGTGAGTGAGGGCGGGACAAGCGGCAACATTCCAGCCCCGCACTCGCCAATCAGCCTCTTCCGGCGGAAAGCGGAGAATGCAGCATCAAACATGCTTTACCGCCCTTCATTGGGCAACAAAATGGTACAGTTTGAGCCAAAGCTGCTCGTACACCAAACAGCAGCCTCATTAAAACTCTTAATCGCTGGTACCTGAGTTCGAGCCCCAGCTTACACGAGCGTTTTTTCACTGGAAACATCATTAATTAGCCGATCGCCTTATTTTGCATCATGAAAGTAATGCTGACCGATATTATGTAAACATAAAAGTTAACAGCATGATAGGAATCAATTTCGGCCCATTGAATCCGCACCGGGCAACAAATGTCCAGTTTCCGTTACAGCATTTCAAATGCCCATACAAGTTATTTTTAAATGTGTTGAGGGATTCTCCCTCCACCACACTTTCAGTCATTGAGTTCCAGACCCCCACAAACATCTGAATGAAGAATGTTCCCTCCAAATCTCCTTTAACCCTTATACTAATCACTTTTAATTGATGCCCCCTTGGTATTGACACCTCTACGATGGGAAATAGGCCCTTTTAAGCTACAATATCTAGGCCTCTCCTAATGTTATACACCTTAATGCTGCCGCCCATCAGCCTCCACTGTTGCAATGAAAAGAAACCCAGCCTATCCAATCTCCTCATAGCAGAGTTGCTCCACTCCCGGCAACATCTCCAGCAATCTCCTCTGTCCCCTCTCCAGCGCAATCACGTCCTTCCATCAAAGCGGTGACCAGAACTGCAAGCAGTACTCCAGCTATGGCCTCACCAGAAATTTATACTTTTCTAGCATATCCCACTTTCTGTTTTGTTCCTTCCCTCTGATAATAAATGCAACCATTCCGTATGCCTTCTTAACTAACTTATCCAATTGGCCAACTACCTGAAGGGATTTTTGGACAATCAATCCCAGTTCGCTTTACACTTCTCAATGTCCTACAAGTTGAGTGTATTCCCTTTCGTTGTTCGCTCTCCACAAATGCAGGATTTCACACCTCTCGGGATTAATTTCCATTTGCCAATGTTCTGCCCACCTTACCAGTTGATTTAATCTGCCTGCAGTCTCCAGCTATCTTCTTCATTTTCAAACACACTGCCTATTTTACTATCTCCTGAAAACATCTTAATCATAACCCCTATATTCAAGTTTAGATCATTGATAAATCCCAAAAAAGCAATGGTCCTAGCACTGAAATCTGCGTAACCGCACTTGAAACTTCCTTCCAGTCACAGAAACATCCATCAAACATTACCCTTTGCTTCCTGCCTCTGAGCCAAATTTGGAGTGAATTCGCCACTTCGTCCGGGATCCCATGGGCTTTTACATTCATGACCAGTCTGGCATGTGGGATCATACCGAAAGCATTAATAAAATGCATATACACTACTTCATACGCAGTACTTCATCGATTCACCTGGTGGCTTCCTCCAAAAATGCAATCAAGTTCGTCAAACGCGACCCTTCCTTAACAAATCCTGCTGGCTGCCGTGATTAACCCGTGCCATTCGAAATGTAGAAAATGCATAATCGTTAAATGTTATCCTGCTTTTATGGGAGAAATGATTAATTAACTGATGATCTTCATTTGCACAATTTAATAAATGTTAACTTAAGGAGTGTCCTCACCAGAATAATTTGTCAGTGCTCTGCAATTTACCTCTTAAACCATTTTAGACACTGAGCTTTAGTGGTCTGTTTCAAAATGTTCATTGCTGGTAACAATACATGAGACTGTGGAAACAATGAGAGAGAGTGTAACGCAAGGGACTGGTTATTTGAAACAACAAAGAAAATAGACATTCTGGAAGAAAAACTTCGAAACGATATGTGACCACAACAGCCAGAAAGAAGATTAAATGCTGAGTCCCTTTCAGCAATTAATTCCTTTCCGAAAGATTTCTCTGGCCGAAACTTCATAAAACAAAAATAATGCATTTAAAGACATTAAACCCGAATTTTCGCGAATCGGCACCCGAATCTTCTGAATCAAATGCCTCGAGCTCTGCCGACTCAATCCATGTCACTTTGCAATATTCTGCTTCCATACACAATATTAAATCATATATATAAAACATATATATTCAAAGAATAATGGAATAGTTACAGCAAGGAAGAAGGCCATTTGGCTCGTAGAGCCCATTCCAACTCTCAACTAGTCCCACACCCCGGCCATTTACTCACTCACAGCTGTGCAATTTTATTCCCTCGGATTCTTATCCAACTCCGCATTGAAAGATAAGATTGAGTCTGCCTCCACCGCCCATTTAAGCAGTGTATTCCAGATTCTAATCACTTGCTTAGGAATGGCCACACCTGTTCCTATGGATACAGACAGAGAAACGCGGGATCAATTCCTACCACACTCAAAACCTTGCAAACGATAGCACCGTCATTCTATTCACATAACGCATGCTCCTGAAGTGTCTGCCAGCTGTTGAGCTTAAAGCTCTGGTTATGTTCCCAAGGTTGATACTATCACAGCGTTTCCGTAGTGTTGTGGTTATCACATTCGCCTAATATGCGAAAAGTCCCCGGTTCAAAACTGGGGGAAAAATTTTGCAAATATGTTCCATTAATGATTGGAACAAATTGAATAATTCATATTTGTGGTTCAATATTAACAGAATGCAGTTTCTCATGACGCTGCTGCATTTGCTGATTTATCTGCAAAGTTATCTGCATACTGAAACTCTGCACAGTGTTTCTCACTCCATCCCATTTGCAGCCCTGACGGTGCAGAAACCCCATCTCAAAGCTGCACATTCCGTGCATTCAGTTCAGCTATGAGAGATTACTGAAGGATCCTGCTGCGCCGCATCGAAAACCAAAGCGACAAACAAACCCATCGACGATTCACTCTTCCCCAGCTCCAGAGTGAGTGAGTGCGGGACAAGGCCAAACATTCCAGTCCCGCACTCGCCAATCAGTCGCTTCCGACGGAAAGCGGCGAATGCAGCATTAACTATGCTTTTCCGCCCTTCATTGGGAAACAAAATGCCAAGATTTGAGCCAAAGCTCCCCGTACACCGATCAGCAGCCTCATTAAAACTCTTAATCGCTGGTACCTGAGCTCGAGTCCCAGCTTACACGAGCGTTTTTTCACTGGAAACACCATTAATTAGCCGATCGCCTTGTTTTGCATCATGAAAGTAATGCTGACCGATATTATATAAACATAGAAGTTTACAGCATGGAAGGAGTCCATTTCGGCCCATCGAATCCGCACCGGGCAACAAATGTCCAGTTTTCGGTGTGTAACCCTGCTCGTTACAGCATTTCAAATGCACATACAAGTTCTTTTTAAAAGTGTTTAATATTTCTCCCTCCACCACACTTTCAGTCATTGAGTTCCAGACCCCCACAAACATCTGAATGAAGAATGTTCCCTCCAAATTCCCTTTAACCCTTATACTAATCACTTTTAATTTATGCCCCTTGGGTGTTGACACCTCTACTATGAGAAATAGGCCCTTTTATGCTAAAATATCTCGGCCACTACTTATGTTATACACCTTAATGCTGCCGCCCATCAGCCTCCTCTGTTCCAAGGAAAACAAACCAGCCTATCCAATCTCCTCATAGCAAAGTTGCTCCACTCCCGGCAACATCTCCGTCAATCTCCTCTGTACCCTCTCCAGCGCAATCACGTCCTTCCTTCAAAGCGGTGACCAGTACTGCACGCAGTACTCCAGCTATGGCCTCACCAGAAATTTATACTTTTCTAGCATATCCCACTTTCTGTTCTTTTCCTTGCCTCTGACAATAAATGCAACCATTCCGTATGCCTTCTTAAATAAATTATCCAATTGGCCAACTCCCTTAAGGGATTTGTGGAAAATCAATCCCAGTTCGCTTTACACTTGTCAATGTCCTAAAAGTTGAGTGTATTCCCTTTCGTTGTTCGCTCTCCACAAATGCAGGATTTCACACGTCTCGGGATTAAATTCCATTTGCCACTGTTCTGCCCACCTTACCAGTTGATTTAATCTGCCTGCAGTCTCCAGCTATCTTCTTCATTTTCAACCACACTGCCTATTTTACTATCTCCTGAAAACATCTTAATCATAACCCCTATATTCAAGATTAGAACATTGATCAATCCCAAAAAAGCAATGATCCTAGCACTGAAATCTGCGTAACCGCACTTGAAACTTCCTTCCAGTCACAAAAATACCCATCAAACATTACCGTTTGCTTCCTGCCTCTGAGCCAAATTTGGATCGAATTTGCCACTTCGTCCTGGATCCCATGGGCTTTGACATTCATGACCAGTCTGGCATGTAGGATCATACCGAAAGCATTAATAAAATGCATATACACTACTTCATACGCAGTACTTCATCGATTATCCTGGTGACTTCCTCCAAATATGCAATCAAGTTCGTCAAACGCGACCCTTCCATAACAAATCGTGCTGGCTGCCGTGATTACCACGTGCCATTCGAAATGTAGAAAATGAATAATCGTTAAATGTTATCCTGCTTTTATGGGAAAAATGATGAATTAACTGAAGATCTTCATTTGCACAACTAAATACATGTTAACTTAAGGAGTGTCCTCAATAGAATAATTTGTCAGTGCTCTGCAATTTACCTCTTAAACCATTTTAGACACTGTGATTTAATGGTCTGTTTCAAAATGTTCATTGCTGGTAACAATACATGAGACTGGGGATGCAGTGAGTTAGACTGTAGGCCAATGGACTGGTTATTGTGAAACAGCAAAGAAAATATACATTCTGTAAAAATAACATCGAAAGTAAATGTGACACCAACATCCAGAAAGAAGATTAAATGCTGTGTCCCTTTCAGCAAAAAAATCCTTTCCCAAGCAGTTCTCTGACGGAAACTTCACAATAGCAAAATACTACTTTTAAAGTCATTAAACCCGAATTTTTCGCGCACACGAGTCTTCTGAATCAGATGCCTCTATTTGCGCCGACTCATACCATGTCCCTTTGCAATATTCTGCTTCCATGCACACTATTAAATGTGCCAGCAATTTGTAGAATCGCAGAATTCAGGAATAATTACAGCACATAAGAAGGCCATTCGGCCCGTAGAGGCCATGCCAACTCACAACTAGTCCCACAACCCGGCCATTACCCGCAGTTGTGCAATTTTTTTCCCTTCGTATTCTTATCCAACTCCCTTTTGAAAGATAAGATTGAGTCTGACTCCACCGGTATGTAAAGCAGTGTGTTCAAGATTCTAACCACTTGCTGTGGAATGGTCACTCCTGTACTTATGTATAAAGACAGGGAAACACGGGATCAAGTTCTGCCACACTCACCACCTTGCTAAATGTAGCACCGTCATTCTATTCTCATAACGTAAGCTCCTGAAGTGTAGTCCATCTGGTGATCTTAAAGCTCTGCTTATGTTCCCAACACAGCTTCTGCCGCAGCGTTTCCTTAGTGTTGTGGTTATCATGTTTGCCTAACACGCGAAAAGTCCTAGGTTGGAAACCTGGCTGGAACAATTTGCAAACGTGTTCAATTAATGATTAGTAGAAATTGAATAATTCATATTAGTGGTTCAATATTAACAGAGCGCAGTGTCTAATGACGCTGATGCATTTGCTGATTTATCTGCACAGTTATGTACACACTCAAGCTCCACACAGTGTTCCTCACTCCCTCCCGTTTCCAGCCTTGACGGTGGAGAAACCTTATCTCTAAGCTGCACATTCCGTGCACTCAGTTCTGCTGTGAGAGTTTATAAAAGGATGCTGCCGCGCCATATCGAAAATCAAAGCCACAAACAAACCCATCGAATAATCACTCTTCCCCAGCTCCAGAGTGAGCGAGGGTGGGACAAGACAGAACATTCCGGTCCCGCACTTGCTAATCAGCCGCTGCCAGAGGAAAGCGGCGAAGGCAGAATCAACAGCGGTTTCCCACCCTTCACTCGGCTACAAAATGCAACATGCGAGACAAAGCTGCCCATACACCAAACATAATCTCAGGTTCATGAATTCGACCCCCAGCTTGCATGAATGCTTTATCACTGGAAATATAATTAATTAGCCGATCGTTTTGCATCATAAAAGTACAGCTAACCGATAATTATAATCATACAATTTTACAGCCTGGAAGGAGTCCTTTTCGCCCATCGTATCCGTACCGGCCAAACAACGTCCAGTTTTCGGTGTAACCCGGCACCTTACTGCATTTCAAATGAACATCCAAGTACTTTTTAAAAGTGGTGAGGGTTTCTCGCTCCACCAGACTTTCAGGCAGTGAGTTCCAGACACCCACAAATATCTGGATGAAGAATTTTCCATTCAAATCCCCATTAAACCTTATAATTTCTAAATTTCTTTTAATTTATGCCCCGTGGTTGTTGACCCTTCTACAATGGGAAATTGGCCCTTTTACTCAACAATATCTAGGCCCCTCCTAATTGTATACACCTTAATGCTGTCGACCATCAGCCTCCTCTGTTCTAAGGAAAACAAACACAGCCTATCCTATCTGTCCTCATAGCAAAGTTGCTCCACTCCCGGCAACATCTACGTGAAACTCCTCTGTACCGTCTCCAGCGCAATCACGTCGGCCCTTCAATGCAGTGACCAGAACTGCACACATGCTCCAGCTGCGGCCCAACCAGAATTTTATGCAGTTCTAGCATAACCCACTTGCTCTTCTATTCCATGCCTCTTCCAAAAAATGCAACTACTCCGCCTGTCTTATGAACAAGCTTATCCAACTGGGCAGCATCTTTCAGGGATTTGTGGACATGCAATCCCAGTTCCCTTTATTCCTCTATATTTCGCAATGTCCTACCAGTTGATGTGCATTCCCTTTCCTTTTTAGCCCACCACAAATACACGAGCTTTCACATCTCTGGATTAGATATCATTTGCCACTATTCTGCCCAACTTACCATTTGATTGATATCTGCCTGCACTCTCCAGCGAAAGCATTAATAAAAACCATATACACTGCATCATACACAGTACTTCATCGATTCACCTGGTAATTTCCTCCAAAAATGCAATGAAGTTAGTCAAACGCGATCCTTCCTTGACAATTCGTGCTGAATGTCCATATTAAACTGTGCCTTTCGAAATGTAGAAAATGTATAATCGTTAAATGCTATACTGCTTTCACTGGAAAACATCATTAATTAACTGATGATCTTCATTTGCATAGTTAAGAAATGTTAACTGAAGGAGAGTCCTCAATAGAATAATTTGTCTGTGCTCTGCAATTTACCTCTTAAACAATTTTAGACACTGTGCTTTAGTGGTCTGCTTCGAAATTTTCATTGCTGGTAACAATAAATGAGACTGGGGATACAGTGAGATAGACTGTAAAGCAAAGGACTGGTCATTGTGTTACAGCAAAGAAAATATACATTCTGGAAGAATAACATCGAAAAGAAATGTGACCCCAACATCCAGAAGGAAGATTAAATGCTGAGTACCTTTCAGCAACAAAAAATCCTATCCCATGCATTTCTCTGACGGAAACTTCACAAAACCAAAATGATGCTTTCAAAGTCATTAAACACGAATTTTTCGCGAGCACGAATCTTCTGAATCAGATGCCTCTAATTGTGCCGAATCATACCATGTCCCTTTGCAATATTCTGCTTCCATGCACACTATTAAATGTTCCAGTAACTTATAGAATCACAAAATTCAGGAATAATTACAGCATGGAAGAGGGCCATTCGGCCCAGAGAGGCCATGCCAACTCTCAACTAGTCGTACACTCCCGTCATTTACCTTGCTGTGCATTTTTTTTTCCTTCGGATACGTATCCAACTCACTTTTAAAGGTAAAATTGATTCTGCCCCGACCGCCATTTAAAGCAGTGTATTCCAGATTCTAACCATTGCTGAGGAATAGCCACTCCTGTTCCTATGTA
The DNA here is from genome assembly GCF_044704955.1 of Pristiophorus japonicus. Lineage (NCBI taxonomy): Eukaryota > Metazoa > Chordata > Chondrichthyes > Pristiophoridae > Pristiophorus > Pristiophorus japonicus. The sequence goes on from NC_091999.1 coordinate 67,271,778, forward strand.
TAAACATGGCATCAAGTCCTGCCACACTCACCACCTTGCTGAATGTAGTACCGTCATTCTCTTCTCATAACACAAACTCCTGAAGTGTAGTCCAGCTGTTCAACTTAAAGCTCTGGTTATATTCTCAAAACAGTTTATGACGCCGCGTTTCCGTAGTGTTGTGGTCATCACGTTCGGCTGACCCGCGACAAGTCCCCGGTTCGAAACCTGGGGTGTACATTTTGCAAACATGTTCAAGTAATGATTGGAAGAAATTGAATAATTCATATTAGTGGTTCAATATTAACAGAGTGCAGTGTCTCACGACGCTGTTGGAGTTGCTCATTTCTTTGCAACGTTCTGCACACACTTAAACTCTGCTCAGTATTTCTCACTCCCTCCCGTTTCAAGCCACAAAGATCCATCGACGAATCGCTCTTCCCCAGCTCCAGAGTGAGTGATGGCGGGACAAGGCCCAACATTCCGAGCCTGCGCTCTCCAATCAGCAGCTGCTGGCTGAAAGCGGCGAATGCAGCATCATCAGTGGTTCACCGCCCTTCACTGGGATACAAAATGCCGCGGTTCGAGCAAAAGCTCCCTGTACACCAAACAGCTGCCTCATAAAACTCTTTATCTCAGGTTCCTGAGTTCGAGCCCCAGCTTGCATGAATGTTTTATCACTGGAAACACCATTAATTAGCCGATCGCCTCGTTTTGCATCATGAAAGTAACGCTAACCGATAATGATATAATCATACAAGTTTGCAGCTTGGTTGGAGGCCTTTTCGACCCATGGTATTTGCAACGGCCAAAAAATGTCCAGTTTTCGGTGTGTAACCCTGCACTTTACGGCATTTCAAATTAACATATAAGTACTTTTGAAATGCGGTGAGGGTTTCTCCCTCCACCACACTTTCAGGCAGTAAGTTCCGATACCCACACATATCTGGTTGAAGAATGTTCCCTTTATATCCCCTTTAACACTTATATTAATGACATTTAATTTATGCCCCCTGGTTGTTGACCCCTCTACTATTAGAAAGTGGCCCTTTTAATCAACAATATCTAGGCGCCTCGTAATTTTATATACCTTCATGCTGTCGCCCATCAGCCTCCTCTGTTGCAAGGAAACGAATAGCAGATAGAGTACTGCATGAAGGTAGTGACAACCTCGACTAATAGGAAAAGCCTCGTACAACTAGTATTGAGACATCTATCCAAGTATTAATCAGACCTGTCACTACTTTGTTGCAGAATTGTGCTACGATGTGTTAGTTATAGCGCAACGTCTGAATTTGAGCTGGGATACATTGGATGATAAGGAGCTATAGGTTTGGATGTGTTGTGTTGCTCGGTTATTTTGTTGTTGTGTTTTTTGCTTGGATATGCATGAACCCCCTTGATTTTCTATGGCAGCAGGAGAATCAGCAGCAGCGATTTGGAAAATATAGAAACATAGAAATAGAGAAAATAGGTGCAGGAATAGGCCATTCGGTCCTTCGAGACTGAGCCACCATTCAATAAGATAATGGCTGATCACACCCTCTGTACCCCATTCCTGCTTTATCTCCATAACCCTTAATCCACCTAGCAGTAAGGGTCATATCAAACTCCCTCTTGAATAGAACCAATGAACTGGCATCAACAACTCTCTGCGGCTGGGAATTCTACAGGTTAATAACTCTCTGAGTGAAGGCGTTTCTCTTATTTCAGTCTTAAATGGCCGACGCCTAATCATAAGCCTCTGTGCCCTGGTACTGGTTTTCCTCAACATCGGGAACATTCTTCGCGCATCTAACCTGTCCAGTCCCGTCAGAATCTTATACATTTATACAAGATCCCCTCTCATCCTTCTAACCTCCAGTGAATAACGTCCCAATTGATCCAATCTCTCCTCATATGATATCCCTGGAATCTGTCTGTTGAACCTTCGCTGCACTCCCTCAATAGCAAGAACGTCCTTCCTCAGATTAGGAGACCAAAACTGAGCACAATATTCCAGGTGAGGCCTCACAAGGCCCTGTACAATTGCAGTAAGATCTCCCTGCTCCTGTACTCAAATCCTCCATCTATGAAGGCCAACATACCATTTGCCATTTTTCACCGCTTGCTGTACCTGCATGCCAGCTTTCAATGACAGATGAACCATGACACCCAGCTCTCGCTGCACATCCGCTTAGACTAATCTGCTGCCATTCAGATAATATTCTGCCTACCTGTTTTTGTCCCTAAAATGGATAACTTCACATTTTTCCACATTATACTACATCTGCATCGCATTTGGCCACTCACCTAAACTGTCCAATTCAGCATGCTGCCTCTTAGTGTCGTCCTCATTGCTCACACTGCCACCCAGTTTAGTGTCATCTTTAAACCTGGAGATATTACACTCAATTCCTTCATCTAAATCGGTAATAATATTGTAAAGAGCTGGGGTCCCAGCGCTGAGCCCTGCAGCACACCACAAGTCACTGCCTGCCATTCTCAAAAGGACCCTTTTGTCCCGACTCACTACTTCTTGTCTGCCAACCAGTTCTCTATCCACGTCAGTACATTACCCCAATTCCATGCGCTTTAATTTTGCACACCAATGTCTTGTGCAGGACCTTGTCACAAGTCCAAATACACCATATCCACTGGTTCTCCCTTGTCCATTCTGCGAGTTACGTCTTTAAAAAATTCCAGCAGATTCGTTAAGCCTGATTTCCTTTTCATAAATACATGCTGACATGGAAAGGTCCTGTTCCTGCTTTCCAAATGCGCTGCTGTTTCATCCTTAATGATTGATTCCAACATTTTCCCTGATGTCAGGTTAACCGGTCTATAATTACCCGTTTTCTCTCTCCTTCCTTTTTTAAAAAGTGGTGTTACATTAGCTACAATCTAGTCCATAGGAACTGATCCAGAGTCAATAGACTGTTGGAAAATAATTACCAATATATCCACTATTTCTGGGGTCACTTCCTTAAGTACTCTGGGATGAAGATTATCAGAGCCCGGGGATTTATCGGCCTTCAATTCCATCAATTTACCTAACATAATTTCCAGCCTAATAATGATATCCTTCAGTTCCTCATTCTCACGAGACTTATTGCCTCTCGTACATTCGGAAGCTTGCTTTTGTCTTCCCTCGTGAAGACAGAACCGAAGTATTTGTTCAATTGGTCTGCCATTTATTTGTTCCAATATTATAAGTTCAGCTGAATCCGACTGCAAGTAACCTACTTTTGACTTTACCAAACTTTTTCTCTTCATATACTTATACAAGCATTAGCAGTCAGTTTTTATGATCCTTTCAAGCACCCTCTCGTAATCTATTTTCCTCCTCTTAATCAAACCCATCGTCCTCCTCTGTTGAATTCTAAACTTCACACAGTTCTCAGGTTTGTTGCTTTTTCTAGCCAATTTATTTGCCTATTTCTTGGGTTGAGCACTATCCTTAATTTCCCTTGTTAGCCACGGTTGAGCCACCTTCCCCGTTTTGTTTTTACTCCAGACAGGGATGTAAAATTGCTGAAGTGCATCCATGCGACCTTTAAATGTTTCCATTGCTTATCCACCTTGAACCCTTTAATTATCCTTTGCCAGTCTATTCGAGTCAATTCACGCCTCATACCATCGAAGTTACCTTTCTTTAAGTTCAGAACCATAGTTTCCAATTAACAGTGGCACTCTCCATCTTCATAAAGAAATCTACCATATTGTGGTCAATCTTCCCCAAAGGGCCTCGCACAACAAGATTGCTAATGAGTCCCTTCTCTTTACACATCACCCAGTCTCGGATGGTCAGCTCTCCAGTTGGTTTCTCGAAATATTGGGATAGAAAACAATCCCTAATACACTCCAGGAAATCTTCCTCCACCGCATTGCAGCCAGTTTGAGTTCGCCCAATCATATGTAGATTAAAGTCGCCCATGATAACTTTTGTAAATTTATTGCACACATCTCTTATTTCTTATTTGATGCTGTCCCCGTCTTCACTATTACTGTTTGGTGGTCTATACACAACTCCCACTAGCGTTTTCTGTCCTTTGATTTTCCGCAGCTCCACCAATACCGCTTCCAAATCATTCAGGTTAATATCCCTCCTTGCTATTGCATTAATTTCCTCTTTATCCATCAACGGCATCCCGCCTCCTTTCCTCTCTGCCTATCTTTCCTAAAAGTTGATTACCCCTGGATGTTGAGCTTCAACCTTGGTCACCATGGAGCCATGTCTCCATGATGCCAATTAGATCATATCCGAAAACTGCTGTCTGCGCAGTTAATTCGTCCAACGTATTCCGAATAATCCTTGCATTGAGGCACAGAGCCTTCAGGCTTGTCTTTTTAACACAATTTATCCCTTCAGAATTTTGCCGTCATTTTTTACCTTTTGTTTTTTGCCTTGAAATAAAGGGAGTGGTGAGACAGAAATTCAATGCAGGAGGGAGAAGCGAAACGATTGTTGATTGGTTGACAGCATTGTGAATGTTGTGAGCAGCCTGTGGTGGCAGCAAAATCCTACTGCACCTGGCATTCCCAGGCGATCTCCAATCCAAATGCTAATCAGGTATGACTCTGCGTAGCTTCCTAGATCAGCTGAGATTGGGCGTTTTCAGACTAGTGTGGCCATAGGCATCAGCACATGGGCTTTCTCTTTACTTAAACGGACTTACGGCTGTAATCTTCATTTATTTTTCTCATTCTCTGCACTCAAACAAGTAATCAGCACTCAACTTAATGTAGTATCTCCAAATTTGCGGATGACACTAAGTTGGGTGGCAGTGTGAGCTGCGAGGAGGATGCTGTGAGGCTGCAGAGCGAATTGGATAGGTTAGGTGAGTGGGCAAATGCATGGCAGATGAAGTATAATGTGGATAAATGTGAGGTTATCCACTTTGGTGGTAAAAACAGAGAGACAGACTATTATCTGAATGGTGACAGATTAGGAAAAGGGGAGGTGCAACGAGACCTGGGTGTTATGGTACATCAGTCATTGAAGTTTGGCATGCAGGTGCAGCAGGCGGTTAAGAAAGTAAATGGCATGTTGGCCTTCATAGCAAGGGGATTTGAGTACAGGAGCAGGGAGGTGTTGCTACAGTTGTACAGGGCATTGGTGAGGCCACACCTGGAGTATTGTGTACAGTTTTGGTCTCCTAACCTGTGGAAGGACATTCTCGCTATTGAGGGAGTGCAGCGAAGGTTCACCAGACTGATTCCCGGGATGGCGGGACTGACCTATCAAGAAAGACTGGATCAACTGGGCTTGTATTCACTGGAGTTCAGAAGAATGAGAGATAACCTCATAGAAACATTTAAAATTCTGACGGGGTTAGACAGGTTAGATGCAGGAAGAATGTTCCCAATGTTGGGGAAGTCCAGAACCAGAGGTCACAGTCTAAGGATAAGGGGTAAGCCATTTAGGACCGAGATGCGGAGGAACTTCTTCACCCAGAGAGTGGTGAACCTGTGGAATTCTCTACCACAGAAAGTTGTTGAGGCCAATTCACTAAATATATTCAAAAATGAGTTAGATGAGGTCCTTACTACTAGGGGGATCAAGGGGTATGGCGAGAAAGCAGGAATGGGGTACTGAAGTTGAATATTCAGCCATGAACTCATTGAATGGCGGTGCAGGCTAGAAGGGCCTAATGGCCTACTCCTGCACCTATTTTCTATGTTTCTATGTTTCTATGTTTCTAACTTTAATTTCACCATTTTCCTTCCGCCACACCCACCTCCTGCTTCTCTGCCTCCCACGCAAACAAACTACAAACCCTATCCCCTTCATTGCCATGTCTCAAGCTTCAAAACTACCTGATTTGCACCATTCCCTCTTTAACCCTGAAATCATTCACTTTCCCAGCCGAAATCTCATGCTCGCCAACGTCGAATCGCTCTTCTCTAAAATCTCCCCATCCCCAAATCTGAACTCAACCCAAAAAAGCTTCCAACTCAAACAAATCGCCTGCATTGTTTAAATTCCAATCCTACCGATTTTTAAGCCAGGAATCTCTTGTAGCCACATTTCAGAACCGCACCTGGCAAGTGACGCCTGCAACTCGTCAATCTGACTTGTAACACTCCTCACATTAACACACATGCATTCCACCAGCCTGCTAATTGCCTTTGCTTTATTCTGCATTGAATTGCTGCTCTTTCTGCACTATTATTTGTACTGTTGCTGTTTGTCGTTCCCAGGTTTCGATGCACCTTGTCTCTCCTCTCTGCTGCTGTATCCTGGTGCCCCTCTGCCAGCATGTGTTTTTTTGCTACTATATTTTCTTGTTCTACGTTCTTTCACACCCGGCGTCGACCCCCTTGCACTTGTGTAGCAGCAGCAGAATGTGCAGGAAAGAAATGGTGAAAGGAAAGTGAGAGAGAGAGCAGCAAAAAGGTTGTTGATGGATTAACGGCAGTGTGTGTGCAGAACCATGAGCGGCCTGCGGCGCCAACAAAAGCCGACTGCACCTTTTATTCCCACGCACTCTTCCATCCAAATACTAACCAGGCTTGACTTGGCTCAGTTTACAAGATCAAAGGAGATCAGGTGATTTCAGACTATACTGGCCGCAATCATCAAGACGTTCGCTTTTTCATTACTTAAACGGACATGCGGCTGTTCTTCATTTCTTTTTCTCATTCCATGCATTCATAAAGTAATCAGGACTCAATTTTAATTTCACAATTTTCGTTCCGCCACCCCGCCTCTTGCTGCTCTGCATTCCACACAAACAAAATAGATGCCCTACCTCCTTCACTGCCTTGCCTCATGCTTCAAAACTATCTGACTTTCAACAATCCCTCGCTCACCCCCAAATCACTCACTCACTCACTCCCAAATCTCACGCTGGCCAAACTCGAAATCTCTCAACAGCTCAAATCGCTCTCACCCCAAATCTCCCCTTCCCCAAATCTCTCCTCCCACTAAAAAAAAAAGCTTGCACCAACCGAATACACCAAGCTTGTTTAATTTCAAATCCTACCCATTTTTAATCCAGGTCTCAGTTATCGCCACATTTCGGAACACCATGTGGCAAGTGACGCCTGCAAAGCGCCAATCTGATTTGTAACATTCATCCCATTAATACACATGCATTTTAGCAGCATTTGATTTTTTTGCTGCATTTCCTTCAATATTATTCGTTGTTCTGTTGCTATTTATCCCACCCAGGTTTCGATGCACTTTGCATTCTTCTCTTTTGCCCCTCCGCCAGCATGTGGTTTGTGCTATTTTATTTTGTTGTTGTGCGTCGACCCCTCAAGCATTTGTGCAGCAGCAGAAGAAATTGCACGAAACAAATGTGAGAGAGAGAGCAGCAGAACGGTTGTTCAGGGATTAAGTTCAGTGTGCATGCAGCCACAGCTGACTGCATCTGATATTCCCATGCAGTCACCCATCCAACTACTCACCACGTCTGATTCTGCTTAGTTTTCGAAATCAGACGAGATCGATGGTTTTCAGACCAGGGTAGACGTTGGCATCAGCACACTGGCTATCTCTTTACTTAAATGGACATTCACACAAGTAATCAGCACTCAATTTTCATTTCACCATTTACCTTACGCCACCCACATGTCTTGCTGCTCTCCTCTCATGCAAAAAAAAGTACAAAGCCCTACCCCCTTCATTGCCTTGCCTCAAGCTACAAATGAACCTGACATTCACCATTCCCTAACTCACCCGCAAATCACTCATTCATTCACTCGGAAATCTCACGCTGGCCAACATCGAAATCTCTCACTACCTTAAATTGCTCTCCCGCAAACCGCCCAATACCCACATCTTACATCACCCAACAAAACTTCCACCGCCGCCAAATCGCCACTATTTTTTAATTTCCAATCCTGTCAATTTTTGCTCCAGATCTCTGTCATCGCCACATTTCAGATCCCCATGTGCAAGTGGCACCTGCAACTCGTCAATCTCGTTTATAACACACATGCATTCAAGCAGCATGTTAGTTAGCTTTGCTTTTTACCTGCAGTGAATTTCAGTTCTTCCTACAATTGTTCCTGTTTGTCCCTCCGCGGTTCCGATGCATCTTGCCTCTCCTCTCTGCTGCTGCGAACTGGTGCCCCTCTGCTAGCATGTGTTTTTTTGCATTCTTATTTTGTTCTTCTGCTTTCTTTCGCCCCCTGCGTCGACTCTCTTGCATTTGTATAGCAGCAGAAGAATGTGCAGGGAAGAAATGGTGAAAGGAATCTGGGAAAGGGAGAGCAGCAAAAAGGTTGTTGATGGATTAACGGCAGTGTGTGTGCAGAACCATGAGCCCCCTGTGGTGGAAGCAAGTGCTTACTGCACCTTTTCTTACCAGGCGGTCTCCCTTCTAAGTATTAACCAGGCCTGACTCTGCATCGTATTCGTGATCTGATGAGATCAGGATTTTTCAGAGTAGGATGGCCGTAGATATCTAACCGCTGGCTCCCTTTGTACTGAGAGAGCCACAGACAGCTGCTATGAGGACAGATTGGACAGGCTGGGTTTGTTTTCCTTGGAAAAATGGAGGCTGATCGCGACAGCATTGAGGTGTTTAAAATTAGGAGGTGCCTATATATTGTTGATTAAAAAGGTCTATTTCCCGTTCTGGAGGGATCAACTACCAGGGTGCATAAATTAAAAGTAATTAGTATAAGGGTTAAAGACGATTTGAAGGGAACATTCTTCATCCAGATGCTTGTGGGTGTCTGGAACTCACTGCCTGAAAGTGTGGTGGATGCAGAACCTCTCACCACATTTATAAAGTACTTGGATGTGCACTTGGATTGGTGTCAGGTGTAGGTTACACACCTCAAACTGGACATTTGTTGGCCGGTGCAGAAACGAGAGAGCAAAAATGACGCTTTCTATGCTGCAAACATCTATGATTATATAAATATGGGTTAGCATTATTTTCATGATGCAAAACGAGACGATCGGCTAATTAATGGTGTTTCCAGTGAAAAAATGTTCATGCAAGGTGTGCCTCGAACTCATGAACCTGAGATTAAGAGTCTCATAAGGCTGCTGTTCCGTGAACGGGGAGCTTTGCCTCGAACCGCAGCATTTTGTAGCCCAGTGAAGGGCTGTAAACTGCTGTTTGATGTTGCATACGGCGCTTTCCGCCTGCAGCGGTTGATTGGAGAGTGCTGGAACAGAAAGTTGGAGCTTGTTCCGCCCTCAATGACTCTGGAGCTGGGGACGAGCGATTAGTCGATGGGTTTGTTTCTGGCTTTGATTTTCTGTTGTGAAGAATGGCGTCGCGGCAGGATCCTTGAAAAATCTCTCACAGTTCAACTGAATGCACGGAATGTGCGGCTTTGAGATACGGTTTCTCCACCGTCAACGCTGCAAACGGGAGGAAGTGAGAAATATTATGTAGAGTTTGAGTGTGTACATAACTGTACAGAGAAAACAGCAAATGCAACAGCATCGTGAGACACTGCACTCTGTTAATAGTGAACAACCAATATGAATTATTCAATTTGTTCTTATCATTAATGGAACACGTTTGCAAAATGTATCCGCACGGTTTTGAACCGGGACTTTTTATGTAAAGCGAATGTGGTAACCGCTACACTACGGAAACACTGTGGAAGCAGTAGTGTTGGGAACATAACCAGAACTTTAAGCTCAACAGCTGGACGACACTTCAGAAGCTTGCGTTCTGAGAATAGAATGACGGTACTCTAATTAACAAGTTTTGAGTGTGGCAGGAAGTGATCTCGTGTTGCTCTGTCTTTATACAGCGGAACAGGAGTAGCCATTCCTCAGCAAGTGTTTAGCATCTGGAATACACTGTTTTAACGGGCGCTGGAGGCAAACTTAATCTTATCTTTCAAAACGGCGTTGGATAGGTGTCCGATGGAAGAAAATTTCACAGCTGCGGGTAAATGATCGGGGAATGGTACTAATTAAAAGTTGGCACGCCTCGACGCGCCGATCCGCCTTCTTCCGTGCTGTAACCATTCCCTTATTCTGTGGCTTGAGCGGTGGTGCAGCAGAAGTTATTCAAATTCCTGAGACATTGGAATCGGTTCTGGGGGAGGTGTGACCAGTACAAACCGGACGGTCTGAAAGTAGGCAGGACCGGAACCAATGTCCTTGGGGGAGTGTTTGCTCGTGCTGTTGGGGAGGAGTTAAACTAATATGGCAGGGGGGATGGGAACCAATGCAGGGTGACAGTGGGAAACAAACTGGCGACAGCAGCAAAAGACAGAAAGGAGATGACGAAAACTGGAGGGCAGAGAAACCCAAGTCAAAAAAACAAAAAGGGCCACTGTACAGCAAAATCCTAAAGGTCAAAGTGTAAAAAAAAGGCAAACCTGAAAGTTCGGTGCCTCAATGCGACGTGTATTCGGAACCCAGGAGAATGCTCTGAGCTAGTTAGAGTGGGTATAAGCTCAGATGAACAGGACCCCAAGAAAGAATGCAAAAGGCAGGAGGCAACAGAGCAGAGTAGCACTGGGGTGAGTGTAAACCACAAGTTGTTACGAAGGGACAATATGTATGATTATAAAGGGGCTGCAGGAGGGGTGAAAACTAAAAATCTTGGTTAAAAACTAGTATTAAAACACTCTACCGAAACGCACGCAGCATTCGAAATAAAGTAAATGAGTTGACGGCACAAATCATTACAAATGGGTACGACTTGGTGGCCATTACAGAAACCTGGTTGCAGGTTGGCCAAGACTGGGAATTAAACATACAGGGATATCTGACAATTCGGAAATATAGACAAGAAGGGAAAGGAGGTGTGGTAGCTCTGTTAATAAAGGATGATAACAGGGCAGTTATGAGGGATGATATTGGTTCTAATGAACAAAAAGTTGATTCATTGTGGGTGGAGATTAGAGATAGTAAGGGGATAAAGTCACTGGTGGGCGTAGTTTATAGGCCAGCAAATAATAACTTCACGGTGGGGCAGATAATAATCAAGGCAATAATAAAGGCATGTGAGAAGGAACGGCAGTTATCATGGGGGATTTTCATCTACACATCGATTGGTCAAATCAAATCGCAAGTGGTAGCCTTGAGGAGGAATACAGATAATGCATACAGGGTTATTTCATATAACAGTATGTTACATAACCTGCAAGGGAGCAAGGTAGCTTAGATCTTGCCCAGTGTAATGAGACAGGAATAATAAACGATCTCCAAATAAAAGATCCTCTAGGAATGAGTGATCACAGTATGGTTGAATTTGTAATACAGATGGAGGGTGAGGATGTAGTGTCTCAAACGATTGTACTCTGCTGAAACAAATGGGACAACGTGGTTTGAGGGCAGAGTTGGCTAAGCTAGACTGGGAACACAGACTAAACGGTAGCACAATTGATGAACAGTTTAGGACTTTGAAGGAGCCCTTTCAGAGTGCACAACAAAAATGTATTCCAGTGAAAAAGAAGGGCGGTAAGAGAAGGGATAACCATCCGTGGATAACCAAGGAAATAAAGGAGAGGATCAAATTAAAACCCAATGCGTATAAGGTGGCCAAGGTTAGTGGGAAACTAGAAGATTTGGAAAGTTTTAAACGACAACAAAGAATGACTAAGAAAGCAATAAAGAAAGAATAGATCGACTACAAAAGTAAACTTGCGCAAAACATAAAAACACATAGTAAAAGGTTTTACCGATATATAAAACGGAAAAGAGCGACGAAAGTAAATGTTGGTCCCATTGAAGATGAGAAGGGGGATTTAATAATGGGAAATGTGGAAATGGCTGAGACGTTGAACAATTATTTTGCTTCGGTCTTCACAGTGGAAGACACAAAAACCTTGCCAAAAATTGCTGGTCAGGGGAATGTGGGAACGGAGGACCTTGAGATAATCACTTTCACGAGAGTGGTAGTGCTGGACAGGCGAATGGGACTCAAGTTAGAAAAGTCCCCTGGTCCTGATGAAATGCATCCCAGGGTATTAAAAGAGATGACGGAAGTTATAGCAGATGCATTCGTTATAATCTACCAAAATTCTATGGAAGCTGGGGTGGTACAAGCGGATTGGAAAGCAGCTAATGTAACGCCTCTGTTTAAAAAAAGGGGGCAGACAAAAGGCAGGTGACTATCGGCCGGTTAGTTTAACATCTGTAGTGAGCAAAATGCTTGAAGCTGTCATTAAGGAAAAAATAGCGGGACATCCAGCTAGGAATAGTGCAATCAAGCAGAAGCAAAATGGATTCATGAAGGGGAAATCATGTTTCACTAACTTACTGGAATTCTTTGAGGATATAACGAGCATGATGGATAGAGGTGTACCGATGGATGTGGTATTTTTGATTTCCAAAACGCATTCGATCAGGTGCCACACAAAAGGTTACTGCAAAAGATAAATGTACTCCGAGTCAGAGGGAATGTTGCAGCATGGATCGAGAATTGGCTGGCTAAGAGAAAGCAGGAAGTCTGGATAAAAGGGTCCTTTTCGGGTTGGATATCCGTTGTTAGTGGTGTGCCACAGTGATCGGTACTGGGACCACAACTGTTTACAAGATACATAGATAGCCTGGAAGAGGGGACAGAGAGTAGTGTAACAAAATTTGAAGATGACACAAAGATTAGTGGAAAAGCGGGTTGTGCAGTGGACACAGAGAGGCTGCAAACAGATTTAGATAGGTTAAGCGAATGGGCTATGATTTGGGAGATGGAATGTAGTGTCGGAAATTGTGAGGTCATCCACCTTGGGAAATGAAACAATAAAAGGAAATATTATTTGAATGGGAATAAATTTCAACATGCGGTTCAGAGGGACCTGGGGGTCCTTCTGCATGAATCTCAAAAAGTTAGTTTGCAGGTGCAGTAGTTAATCAGGAAGTCGAATGAAATGTTGGCCTTCATTGCGAAAGGGATGGAGTACAAAAGCAGGGTGGTCCTGCTGCAACTGTACAGGGTATTGGTGAGGCCGCACCTGGAGTACGCGTGCAGTTTTGGTTACCTTACTTAAGGAAGGATAGACTTGCTTTGTAGGGGGTACAGAGACGTTTCACCAGGCTGCTTCCGGTGATGAGGAGGTTGCCTTATGATGAAATATTGAGTCGACTGAGTCTTTAGTCATTGGAGTTCAGCAGGATGAGGGGTGATCTTATAGAATCACATAAAATATTGAAAGGGATAGACTAGATACAGACAGGGATGTTGTTTCAACTTGCCGGCGAGACTAGAACTAGGGGGCAGAAACTCTAAATACGGTGGAGCCAATTCAAACCCGATTTGAGAAGGAATCGCTTCTTCCAAGGGGTGTGAATCTGTGGAATTCTCTTCCCAAGGAAGCAGTTCAGGCTAGCTCATTGAATGTATTCAAATCACAGATGGATAGTTTTTAACCAATAATGATATTAAGGGTCATGGAGAGCGGGCTGGTAATTGGAGCTCAGTCCACGGCTACATCAGCCATGATCTTGTTGAATGGCAGAGCAGGCTGGAGGTGCTAGATACCGACTCCTGTTAGTAATTTTTATGTTCGTATGTTCTTATGTGATTCTATAAGTTAGTGGCACATTTTATAGTGTGTATGGACGCAGAAGATTGCATAGGGAGATGGACTGAATCAGCACAACTTGAGGCATCTGATTCAGATGATTCGGGTGTGTGAAAAATTCGGGTATAATGATTTTGAAAGCATCATTTTTGTTTTGTGAAGTTTCGGCCAGAGAAATGGTTGGGAAAGGAATTTTTTGCTGAAAGGTACTCAGCAATTAATATTCTTTCTGGCTGCTGGTGTCACATTTTCTTTCGATGTTATTCCTCCGGAATATATATTTTCTTTGCTGTTTCACAATAACCAGTGCCTTGCTCTACAATCTATCTCACTGTTTCCCCAGTCGCATGTACATGTTAACAGCAATGAACATTTTGAAGCAGACCACTAAAGCACAGTGTCTAAAATAGTTTATCTTTTAAGAGGTAAATAGCAGAGCATAGATAAATTATTCAATTAAGGGTTCTCCTTCAGTTAACGTTTCATTAGTTGTGCAAATGAAGATCATCAGTTAATTAATAATGTTTTCCCGTGACAGCAGGATAACATTTAACGATTATACATTGTCTTCATTTCGAAAGACACAGGTTATTCACGACAGTCAGCTGAATTTATTCAGGATGGTCACGTTTGACTAACTTGATTGCATTTTTGGAGGAAGTCATCACATGGGTCGATGAAGTAGTGCATATGCTGTAGTGTATATGGATTTTATTAATGCTTTCGCTAAGGTCCCACATGGCAGACTGGTCATGAAAGTAAAAGTCCATGGGATCCAGGGCGAGGTGGCAAATTGGATCCAAATTTAGCTCAGAGGCAGAAAACAAAGGGTAACATTTTAAAGGTGTGTTTGTGAATGGAAGGATGTCTCAAGTGGGGTTTCGCAGTTTTCAGTGTTCGGTCCATTACTTTTTATGGTATTTATCAATGATCTAAATTTGAATATAGGGGTTATGATTAAGAAGTTTTCAGGTGATATGAAAATAGGCAGTGTGGTTGACAATGAAGAAGAAAGCTGGATACTGCAGGAAGATATCAATCAACTGGTAAGGTGGGCAGAAAAGTGGCAAATTGAATTTAATCCAGAGATGTGTGAGATCGTGCGTTTGTGGAGGGCTGATAAGGAAAGGGAATACATATCAACGGGTAGGACATTGTGAAGTGTAGAGGAACAAAGGGACCTGGGATTGCATGTCCACAGTCCCTGAATGTAGCTGTCTAGTTGGATAAGTTGGTTAAGAAGGCATATGGAATCGTTGCATTTGTTGGAAGAGGCATGGAATAGAAGAGCATGTGGGTTAGGCTTGAAATATCTCAAATTATGGTTAGGCCAAAGCTGGAGAATTGCGTGCAGTTCTGGTCACCGCATTGAAGGAAGGTCGTGATTGTGCTGGTAAGGGTATAGAGGAGATTGACTTAGATGTTTCCGAGAGTGCATCAACTTTGCTATGAGGACAGATTGGATTGGCTGTGTTGGTTTTCGTTTGAACAGAGGAGGCTGATGTGCGTCAGCATGAAAGTTTATAAAATTAGAAGGGGACTAGATATTTTTGTTTAAAAGCGCCTGTTTCCCATAGTAGAGTGGTCAACAACCAGAGGGCATGAATTCAAAGGAATTCGTATAAGGGTTAAAGGGGAGTTGAAGTGAACATTCTTCTTCCAGTTGTTTGTGGGGGTCTGGAACTCACTGCTTGAAAGTTTGGGGGACCGACAAACCCTCACCACGTTAAAAATGTATTTGTATGTGAACTTGAAATGCAGTTGGGTGCAGGAATACACAACTAAAACTGGACATTATTTGGCTGGTGCGGATACGATGGGCCAAGAAGGTCTCCTTCCATGCTGCAACCTTCGATGATTCGATAATTTCATGATGCAAAACAAGGCGATCGGCGAATTGATGGTTTGTCCAGTGAAAAAATGCTCTTGCAAGCAGGCGCTCGCCCTCAGGAACCTAAAATTTCGAGTGTTGAGGATGCTGTTCGGTGTACGGGGCGCTTTGTCTCGAACTTTAGCATTTTGCAGCCCAATGAAGGGCGGTCAACCGCTGTTTGAGGCTGCATTCGTTGCTTTCCGTTGGTAGCGTCTGATTGGAAAGTGCTTGAATGTTGGGGCATGTCACGCCCTCACTCACTCTGGATATGGGAAAGAGCGATTAGTCGATGGGTTTGTTTGTGGCATTGATTTTCTGTTGTGAAGCGAGGTGGCACGGGAGGATCCTTTAATAATCTCTCACAGCTGAACTGAATGCCTGGAATGTGCAGCTTTGAGATGGGATTTCTCGACCGACAGGGCTGGAAACAGAAGGGAGTGAGAGAAGTGGCCTAGCTTTTGAGAGCGTAAAGAATTTTACAGAGAAATCAACAAATGCAACAGCGTCGTGAGACACAGCATTCTGTTGATATCGAACCACGTATATGAATTTTTCAATTTTTTCGAATCATTTGTTGAACACGTTTGCAAAATATTCACAGCCGGTTTTCGAACCGAGACCTTTGGCATGTTAAGCAAATGTGATAAACACTACACTATGGAAACGCTACGTTGGTAAAATAACCAGAGCTTTAACCTCAAAAGCTGGACTACAATTCAGGAGCTTGTGTTCCGGGAATAGAATGATGGTTCTTTGTTTAGCAAGATGATAAGTTTGGCGTTTCCCTGTCTTTATACATCGGAACAGGAGTGACCATTCCTGAGCACGTGGTTAGAATCTTGAATACACTGCTTTCAAGGGCGGTGGTAGCAGACTCAATCTTATTTTTCACAAGCGAGTTGGATAAGTATCCGAAGGAAAAAATTGCACAGCTGCGGGTAAATGACCGGGGTGTGTGACTGGTTGAGAGTTGGCATGGGCTCGACAGGCCGAATGGACTTTTTCCGTGCTCTAACCATTCCTTTATTCTATGATTATATAAGTTAGTGGCACATTTAATTGTGTGCATGGATTGCGTCAATACACTAGGGGCATCTGATTCAGAAGTTTTTGGTGTGCGAAAATTCTGGATTAATGTATTTATATGCATCATCTTTGTTTTGTGAAGTTTCGGTCAGAGAAATGTTTGGGAAAGGAATTATTTGCTGAAAGGGACATAGCATTTATTCTTCTTGCTGGCTGTTGTGGCCACTTTTTTTTTGATGTTATTCTTCCAGAATGTATGTTTTCTTTGCTGTTTCAAATAACTAGTCCCTTGCTTTACAGTCTATCCCACTGTTTCCCCCATCTCATGTACATGTTACCAGCAACGAACATTTTGAAGCAGACCACTAGACCACAGTGTCTAAAATGGTTTAGGGTTTAACAGGTGAATTGCAGAGCAAGAAAGGTTATTCAATTAAGGACTGTCCTTCAGTTAACATTTCTTTTGTTGTGCAAATGAAGATCATCAGTTGATTAACGATGTTTTCCCATGAAAGCAGGATAACATTTAACGATTATACATTTTAGCTCAGACGCAGGAAGCAAAGGCTCATGTTTGATGGGTTTTGTTGTGACTGGAAGGATGTTTCAAGTGGGGTTCTGCAGTTTTCCGTGCTAGCTAGGACCATTGCTTTTTATGTTATTTATCAATGATCTAAACTTAAATATAGGGGTTATGCTTAAGACGTTTTCAGGTGATAGTATAATAGGCAGTGTGGCTGAAAGTGGAGACGCAAGCTGGAGACTGCAGGAAGATATCAATCAACTGGTAAGGTCTGCAGAACAGTGGCAAATGAAATTTAATCCAGAGACGTGTGAAATCGTGCATTTGTGGAGGGCTGAAAAGGAAAGGGAGTACACATCAACTTGGAAGACATTGAGAAATATAGAAGAACAAAGGAAACTGGGATTGGATATCCACAGATCCCTGAAAGTAGGTGGCCAGTTGGATACATTGGTTAAGAAGGCATACGGAATGGTTGCATTTATTGGCCGAGGCAAGGAACAGAACAGCAAGTTGGGTATGCTCGGACGGTATACATTTCTGGTTAGGCCATAGCTGGGGTAATTCGTGCAGTTATGGTCCCCGTCTTGATGGAAGGACGTGATAGCGCTGGAGAGGGTACAAAGGAGATTTACGTAGATGTTGCCGGGAGTGGAGCAATTTTGCGAAGAGGACAAGATTGGACAAGCTGGGTTTGTTTTCCTTGGAACAGAGGAGGCTGAATGGCAACAGCATTGAGTTGTATAAAATTAGGAGGGGTCTAGATATTGTTGATTAAAAGCGTCTATTTCCCATAGTCGAGGGGTCACCAACCAGGGGAAATAAATTAAAAGTAATTCGTATAAGGGTTAAAGGGGATTTGAAGGGAACATTCTTCATCCAGATGTATGTGGGGGTCTGGGACTCACTGCCTGAAAGTGCTGTGGAGGCAGAAACTTTCACCACATTTAAAATATTCTTGGATGTGCAATTGAAATGCAATAAGGTGCAGGGTTACAAACCTAAAACTGGACATTTTTTGGCCGGTGCCCATAAATGTGCCGAAAAGGACTCCTTACATGCTGGAAACTTATATGATTATATCATTATCGGTGAGCATTACTTTCATGCTGCAAAACGATGCGGTCATCTAATTAATAGTATTTGCAGTTGAAAAATGTTTGTGTAAGCTGGGCTTGAACTCATGAACCTGAGATTAAGATTCTTATGAAGCTGTTGTTCGGTGCACGTGGAGCTTAACCGCGAACCGGGACATTTTGCAACCCAGTGAAGAGTGGTACACCGGCAGCGGCTGATTGGAGAGTGCTGGACCGAAATGCTGTGGCTTGTCCCGCCCTCACTCACTCTAGAAATTGGGAAGAGCGATTAGGCGATAATTTGTTTGTGGTTTTGATTTTCTGTTGTGAAGCGAGGCGGTGCGGCAGGATCCTTTAATAATGTCTCACTAATGAAGGCACGGAATGTGCAGCTTTGAGATGGCGTTTCTCCACAGTCAGTGCTGGAAAGGGGAGGGAGTGAGAAACACTGCGCAGAGTTTCAGTGTGTACAGGACTGGACAGAGAAATCAACAAATGCAACAGCGTCGTGAGACACTGCACTCTGTTATCCACGATTATGAATTATTCAATTTGTTCTAATCTTTAATTGGACACGTTTGCAAAATGTTCCCAACCGGTTTTGAACCGGAGATCTTTCACGTGCTTAGCGAAGATGATAACAACCACACTACGGAATCGCTGTGAAAAATGCACTGTTGGGAACATAACCAGAGCTTGAACCTCAACAGCTGGACCACACTTCAGGAGCTTTCGTCACGAGAGCAGAATGGCAGTGCTATATTTAGCATGGTTTTGAGGGTGTCAGGAATTGATCACGTGTTTCTCTGCCTTTACACAGCGGAGCAGGAGTGGTCGTTCCTCAGAAAGTGGTTAAAATCTGTAAAACACTGCTTTAAAGGGCGGTGGAGGCAGACTCAATCTTATATTTCAAAACAGAGTTGGATAAATATCTGCAGGAAAAGAATTGCTCAGCTGCCTGTAAATGACGGGGAGTGGAAATAGTTGAGAGTTGACATGGGCTCGACGGGCCGAATGGCTTTCTTCCTTGCTGTAACCTTTCTCTTATTCGGTGATTCTATAAGTCAGTGGTATATTTAATAGTGTGCATGAAAGCTGCACATTGCAAAGAGACATGGATTGAGTCGGCACAACAAGAGACATCTGATTCTGAAACTTCTGGCGCACGAAAATTCGGGTTTAATGACATTAACAGCATCATTTTTGTTTTGTGAAGTTCCGGTCGGAGAAATGTTTGGGAAAGGAATGTTTTGCTGAAATGGACTCAGCACTTAATCTTCTTTCTTGCTGTCGGGGTCGCCTTTCTTTTCGATGTTATTCTTGCAGAATGTATATTTTCGTTGCTGTTTCACAACAACCAGTGTCTTGCTCTATCTCACTGTTTCACCAGTCTCATGTACCTGTTACCAGCAATGAACATTTTGAAGCAGACCAATAAACCGCATGGTCTAAAATGGTTTATCATTTAAGTGGAAAGTTGCAGAGCATCGAACAATTATTCAATTAAGGACTCTCCTTCAGTTAACATTTCTTTAGTTGTGCAAATGAAGACCTTCAGTGAATTAATGATGTTTTCCCGTGAATGCAGGATAACATTTAACGATTATACATTTTCTACATTTCGAAAGACACTGGTTGATCAGGACAGACAGCACGATTTGTTAAGGAATGGGCGCGTTTGAGTAACTTGAATGCATTTTTGGAGGAGGTCAAAAGGAGGGTTGATCAGTGGATGCGACCGATGAAGTGTATATGGATTTTATTTATGCTTTCGCTAAGGTCACACATGGCAGACTGGTCATGAAAATAAAAGCCCATGGGATCCAGGGCAAAGTGGCAAATTGGATCCAAATTTGGTTCAGAGACAGAAAGCAAAGGGTAATTTTTGATGGGTGTTTTTGTGACTGGAAGGATGTTTCCAGTGGAGTTTCGCAGTTTTCAGTGTTAGGTCCATCAGTTATTCTGGTATATATCATTGATCTAAACTTGAATATAGGCGTTATGATTGATCAGTTTACAGGTAATAGTAAAATAGGCAGTGTGCTTGATAATGAAGTAGAAAGCTGGAGACTGTAGGCCGATATCAATCAACTGGTAAGTTGGGCAGAACAGTGGCAAATGGAATTTAAACCAGAGACGTGTAGATCGTGCGTTTGTGGAGGGCTAACAACGAATGGGAATAAACATCAACTGCTAGGACATTGAGAAATATAGAGGAAAAAAGGGAACTGGGATTTCATTTCCACTGATTCGTGAAGGTAGCTGGCCATTTGGATAAGTTGGCTCAGAAGACATACAGAATGGTTGCATTTATTGGCAGAGGCAAGGAACAGAACAGCAAGTGGGTTGTGCTAGAACTGTATAAAATTCTGGTTAGGCCACAGCTGGAGAACTGGTTGCAGTTCTGGTCACCGTATTGAAGGAAGGATGTGACAGCGCTGGAGACGGTACAGAGGAGGTTTACGTCGATGTTGCCGGGAGTGGATCAACTTTGCTACGAGGGCAGATTGGATAAGCAGGGTTTGTTTTTCTTGGAACAGAGGAAGCTGATGGGCGACAGCATTGAGCTGCATAAAATTAAGAGCGGCCTAAATATTGTTGAATAAAAGGGATTACTTCCCGCAGTGGATAGTTCAATCATCAGGGGGCAAACATTAAAAGTAATTAGTATAAGGGTTAAAGGGGATTTGAAGGGCACATTCTTTAACCAGATATTTGTGATGGGCCGGACCCCACTGCCTGAAAGTGTTTTGGAGGCAGAAACTATCACCACATTTAAAAAGTACTTGGATGTGCACTTGAAATGCAGTAAGGTGCAGGGTTACACAACTCAAACTGGCCATTTGTTGGCCGATGCGGATACGATGGGCCGCAAAGGACTCCTTCCATGCTGTAAACTTGTATGACTATATAATTATCGGATAGCATTACGTTGATGATGCAAAACGAGGCGATCTGCAAATTAATGGTGTTTCCAGTGAAAAAATGATCGTGCAAGCTGGGGATCGAGCTCAGGAACCTGAAATTAAGGGTCTTATGAGCATGCTGTTTGGTGTACGGGGAGTTTTGGCTAAAATCGTGGTATTTTGCAGCCCAGTGAAGGGCGGTAAACCACAGTTTGAGGGTGTCTTCGCCGCTTTCTGCAGGCAGCGGCTGATTGGAGAGTCCGTGATTGGAATCCTGGGGCTTGTCCCGCCCTCACTCACTCTGGAGCTGGTGAGGAGTCGATGGGTTTGTTTGTGGCTTTGATTTTCTGTTGTGAATCGAAGCGGCGCAGCAGAATCCTTTAATGATCTATCACAGCTGAACTGACTGCACGGAATGTGCAGCTTTGAGATGGGTTTTCTCCACCGTCAGGGCTGGAAACTGGAGGGAGTGAGAGACGCTGTGCAGAGTTTGAGTGCGTAGAGAACTGTACAGAGAAATCAGCAAATGCAAAGGCGTCGTGAGACACTGCACTCTCTTTATATTGAACCACGAATATGAAGAAGTCAATTTTTTCAATCATTAATGGAACACGTTTGCAAAATTGATTTGCCTGGTTTTGAACCGGAGAACTTTTGCGTGTTAGGCGAATGTGATAACAACTACACTACTGAAACGCTGTGTCAGAATTTACGTTGGGAACATAACCAGAGCTTTAACCTCAACAGCTGGACTACTTCAGCTTCAGGGGCTTGCGTTCCGAGAATAGAATGAAGGTGCGCTATTTTGCAAGGTTGCAAGGTTGTGAGTGTGTCACCAATTGATCCCGTGTTTCTCAGACTTTGTGGATAGGAACAGGAGGTGGCCATTTCGCAGCAAGTGGTTAGAATGTGGAATACACTGCTTTAAAGGGCGGCGGAGTGAGACTCAATCTTATGTTTCAAAAGCAGCTGGATAAATAACTGATGAAAAATTGCACAGCTGCGGAAAATTGAGGGGTTTGGGACTCGTTGCGAGTTCGCATGTGCTCGAACAGTGGAATGGCCTTTTTCCGTCCTGTAACGATTCCCTTATTCTGTGATTCTATAAGTTAGTGGCACATTTCACCGTGTGCATGGAAGCAGAATATTGCTAAGGGACATGGATTGAGTCGGCACAATGAGCAGAATCTGATTCAGAAAATTCGGGTGCGCGAAAATTCACGTTTCATGATTTGAAAGTTACATTTATTTTGTGAAGATTCAGTCAGAGAAATGTTTGTGAATGGCATTTTTCGCAGAAAGGGAGTCAGCATTTAATGTTCTTTCTGGCTATCGGGGTCACATTTCTTTACGAAATTATTGTGTTCCTAACACATCTGAGACTGCACACAGGGAGGTTAAAGTAACAGTCACCGCAGTCTTTATTAAGTCACTACAGAGTGAGGTACAGGCCTCAGGGGCCAGCTTATATACAGTGCTCCAAATGGATGCTGGGAACCCTTAGGACTCCAGGGGATTCACTCCCTGGTGGCGGAACATGGGAGTGCATGCATTACAGATACACAACATCACTCCCAAACAAAGTCAAAGGGAAAACTATTTACAGGTGAGGCAGTTGGGAGCCTTTGTTTCCCTGGTGGAGCGACTCGATACAAATGTCTTTTCTGATGTGTTGGTTGTGCCCTCGCTGGGCTGGCGTGTATTTGGCCCTGCAGGGCTGCCGGGTGAGCCTGACCTTGCTAGGCTGCTGGGCTGCTGGGCGTGATGGTTTCGATTTCCTATCCCGAGGTCGTGTCGTTGATCCTTTGGGTGTGTGTTGTGGGCTCGAGAAAGGTGGTACTGCTGTGGCTTTTTCAGGGAAATATGTGAACCGCAGCGTCGTTTGGTCCAGGTGCTTTCTGCAAATTTCTTCATTGACAAGTTTGAGCACAAACACCCGAATCCTTTCATTATCTCTCACCGTGCCAGCAATCCAATTGAGACCATGACCATAGTTCAGCACATACACAGGGTCATTGAGATCAATTTCCTGTGACACAGTGGCGGGACCATCGTTTACATTTTGTTGCTGCCGACTGCTCACTACCTGAAATGCAGGTTGGGTTGAACCAGCGTGATTATGGTTTTAAGTGTACTATTTTTGAGTAGCTCAGCCGGGGGCAAATCTGTGTGCTGGTGTGTCGCGTGCGGTAGCTGAGCAGTATCGGGACAGGCTTGTTTGGAGTGAGCCTTCTGTGTCTCGTTTAAGGCACTGTTTTATTGTTTGTACTGCCCGCTCTACATGGCCATTGGAGTTTGCTTTTAACGGTGCCAAGGTCCCATTGCATGTCATGAATCTTTTTAATTCGGCACTGGAGAAACATGGCCGGCTGTCACTTACCAGTATGTCAGGCAGGCCGTGGGTGACAAACATGAACCACAGGCTTTCAATGGTGGCGGTGGCGGTGCTTCCCGACATAATTTCACGTACAATCCATTTTGAAAAAGCATCCACCACCACCAGGAACTTTTTACCGACAAATGGGCCCGCCTAGTAGACATGGATCTTTGACCATGGTCTGGAGGGCCAGGACCACAAACTTAATCCTGCCTCTCTGGGCGCGATGGTCAACTGAGCACACAAGCTGCATTTCCGTACACAGGACTCTAAGTCACAGTCGATACCGGGCCACCACACGTGGAATATGGCTATCGCTTTGATCGTTAATATACCCGGGTGTGTGCTGTGATGATACGAGATGAAGGTCGCCCTGCCTTTTTTGCGTCGCACAATGCGGTTACCCCTCAACAGGCAGTCTGCCTGAATGGGCAGCTCGTCCTTCCCTGCTGGAACGGCTTGATTAACTGTTGCATTTCAACGGGGATGCTAGCCCAGCTCCCATGTAGCACACAGTTTTTTTACTAGAGACAGCAGATTATCTTGGCTGGACAAGTCCTAATCTGGCGGGCCTCGGCAGGTGATTTGTCGTTTTCAAACGCTTCAATGACCATCAGAAAATCTGCGGTCTTCGCCAATAGAATTAGCTGCAGAAACAGGGGAATTGCAGTTAGAAAGTGCAGAGTTCTATCTAGAATGAAGTAACGTAGTTGTCCCTGCAGCAGGAGACTAAGGAGAGCGCACCATAACAAGTGATTTCGGAGATATATATATAACTAGTAGACTCATCAATAGGACAATTAGGTGCTTCATAAACAGCGCAATGTGGAGCTGCAGAAAAAGGACAAATAGGAGCTCCACAAACAACACAGAATCTCCAGAAAGAGGCGAACGAGTAATTCCAGAAACTGTGGAATTCTCTCCGGAATCAATGGTATTAGCTCCAGATGCAGCTGTATTAGCTCCAGAAACATGGGAATTTCCTCCATGAACATGGAAATTAGGAGCCACAGAAAGAGGGGAATCAGGAGCCACAGCAACATGACAAATACTGCACAAACTAGGAATTTGCGCCAGAAACAGGAGGATAAGCCCCAGAAATTGTGGAATTAGGCCCTGATAGAAAAAAGTAGGAGGGACAGAAACTGGTAAATTTGCAGCTCCAGAAACAGTGGAATTGGCTCCAGAAACAGGGCAATGGGGAGCTGCAGAAACATGGGAAGCGAGTTCCAGGAACACAGGAATAATCACAGTACTGCACAATTAGCTCCAGAAACAGGGGAATTATGTTTAGAAGGATGAGAGTTATCTTGAGAAACGTTGAATTTTCTGGTCATGTTGCAGGGTAATAAGGAGAGTGCACCATAAACAGGACAATTCGGAGCAATACATTTCGGCGAACTAGTAGATACGTAAAAAGGGCAATTATGTGCTTCATAAACAACAAAACAATTAAAGCTCCAGAAATATGGACATTTGGACATCAACATGAATGTTCCCCAGAAAAAAAGGTATTAGCTCCAGACACCGTTGTAATAGCAACAGAAACAGAGGAGTTACCTCCCGAAACAGATGCATTAGGAGATTCACAATCTGGGATAGTAGAAACTCCAGAAAAAATCATGAGCTCCAGGAAAAGGGGAATTAGTTCCAGGAGCAGGCTAATTGGTAGCTGCAGAGAGCAAATTGGAGTACCTGGAATACTGGAATTATTCAGAAACATGTGTATTAGCAACAAAAATAACGGAACTAGGACTAGAAAGATGAGAGTTAGCATTTGCAAAAACTGCCGAATTGTGCACTGCATAAACGAGGGAATTATGAGGTTCAGAAACACGGGAATTTGTTCAGTAGAGCGGAAGGAGCTCCAGAAACAAAGGAGTACATTTAAAAAATGAAGAACTTGCTCAAGAAGCAGGTAACCTATCTAATCCTGAAGCAGGGTTATTAGGAGAGCGCACCATAAGCAGAATAATTCGTGGCTAAGTATATCGCGAAATGATAGCCACATAAAAAGTACAATTAGATTTTTCATAAACAGTGCCATTTGAAGTTCCAAAAACAGGGGACTAAGGATCTCCACAAATAACTAAAATAGCTCCAGAAACAGAGGAACTAGGACCTGCATAATCTTGGGTGAAGGGAGCTGCAGCAACAGCGTCATTCGTAGTTCACATGAAATGGGATTTTGCCACTCCAAGAACATTGAAACGAACTCCGGCACAAAGTAAATAGTTCCAAAAACAGGGGGAAGGGATAATCTTAAGTACAGGAATTAGTTCGATAAACCGTGGAATTAGCTCCTGAAATGGTGGAGTTAACTCCACAAAATGGGGAACTAAGTGTTCCAGAGACACTGGAATTAGGAGCTCCCGTATCTGGGGAATTATGACCAGAAATATCGCGATTAGCTACAGAAAGAGGGAGAATCAGGTGCTCCAGAAATAGAGGACGTTTTAGCGACAGAAACAAGGTGATTAGCTCCATGTACAGGTGATGATGCCCCAGAAACAGAGGAATTATAAGCTCCACAGACTGGAAAATTAGTAGTCCAGAAACAGCGCAATTAGCTCCAGAAACAAGGTAATTGCATTTATAAAGAGCAGACTTTACTCTAGAAAGAATAACATCAGCTGTCCCTGCAGCAGCGGAATTAGGATAGCGCACCATAAACAGGACATTCCGGAGAAATATATAAAACTAGTAGGCACTTAAATATGACAATTAGCTGCTTCATAAACAGCGCAATTTGGAGCTCCAAAAAAAGGACAATTAGGAGCTCAGCGAACAACTCAGAATCTCCAGAAAGTGGGGAAATAGGACTTCCAGAAACTATGGAATTTTCTCCGGAATCAAAGGTATTAGCTGTCGGAGCAGCTGAACTAACTCAAGAAACAGGCGAATTCCATCCAAGAAGAGGGAAATTAGGAGTCACAGAAAGACGGGAAGTAGACGCTCCAGGAACACCGGCTTGGGCGCAGAATCAAGAAAGTAGCACCAGAAACAAGGGAAGTAGTTTTAGGAATTGTGGAATTAGGTCTTAAAAGTAGAAAAGAAGGAGTTAGAGAAACTGATAATTCGCAGCTCCAGAAACAGTGGAATTCGCTCCAGAAACGGGGCAATGGGATGCAGCAGAAAAAGGGGAATCGATCTCGGAAAACAAGAATCATCACGGTACAGAGCGATTATCTTCAGAAACAGGTGAATTATGTTTTGAAAGAAGAGAGTTACTTCCAGATGAGGTGAATCTCCTGTTCATGATGCAGGGTACAGAGGAAAGCGCAGCATAAGAAGAAGAATTCGGAGCTAAATATATCAGGGAAATGGTAGCCGCATAAAAAGCAGAATTAGTTGTTTCATAAACAGCGCAATTTCAAACTCTGCAAACAGGGGAATTAGGATCTCCAGAAAAAGGGGAATTTTCTAGTAAAGCGGAAGTAGCTCCATAAACAAAGAAATTACGTTTAGAAAGAGAAGAGTTGGCTCAAGAAACAGCTACTCTATATGGTCCTGTAGCAGGAGAATTAGGAGAGCGCAGCATAAGCAGAATAGTTCTGAGCTAAATATATCATGGATATGGTAGCGCCATAAAAAGCAATATTTGTTGTTTCATAAATAGCGCAGTTTGAAGCTCCAGAAAGAGGGTGATTAGGATCTCCACAAACAACTGAAGTAGCTCCAGAAACAGGGAAACTAGCAGCTGCAAAACGTGGGTTTTTGGAGTTCCAGCATTAGCGGCATTCGGAGCTCACGTATGATGGGATTTAGCAGCTCCAAGTACATTGAAACTAACCCTGGAACATGGGAAGTAGCTCCAGAAACAGTGAGAATGCTGAATCCTTAATTACTGGAATGAATTCCAGAAAGAGGGGAATTAGCTCCATAAACATTGGACATATCTCCACAAATTTTGGCATTATGTGCTCGCAGAAACACCGGAATTAATATCTCCAGAAAGATGGGAATTATGTCCAGAACTCTGGTCATTAGCTCCAAAAAGAGGGAGAATCAGGTGCTCCTGAAACAAAGGAAATTTCAACTGCAGATACAAGGTGATTAGCTGTAGGACCAGCGAAAGTTGCTCCAGAAAATTAGGAATTAGTCGTGCCACAAAGAGTGAAACTTGCAGCTGCATGAAGAGAGGAAGTTGCTCCAGAAACAACGGAATTAGCACCTCTAGAAACAGGGGATTTAGCAGCTCCAGAAAAAGTGGAATTAGCTCAAGAAACAGTGGAATTAGCTTCAAAAACAGTGACGTTAGCTGCATAAACAATGGAATTACCTTCAGAAACAGTAGAATTGTTTCCAGAAACAGGCGAATTAGCAGTTGAAGAAGCAGCGGAATTAGCTCCAGAAACAGTGGAATTAGCTTCAAAAGCAGTGAAATTAGCCCCAGAAACAGTGGAATTAGCTCCAGACACAGTGAAATTATATCCATAAATAGTGTGATTAGCTCCAGAAACAGTGGAATTTGATCCAGAAACAGTGGAATTAGCTTCAGAAACAGGGAAATTATCTCCATAAACAGAGAGATTAGCTCCAGAAACAGAGCAATTCGATCCAGAAACAGTGGAATTAGCTTTTGTTATATTTCTGGACATAATTTCCCGCTTTCTAGAGCTCCTAATTCCTATGCTTCAGGATAACTTAATTCCCCAGTTTGCGAATTTAACTCCAATATTTCAGGAGTTAATTCCGCTGTTTGTGGAATTAATGCCTGTAAATGAGAATATCCCATTTCCCCTGTTTCTGGAGCTATTTCCCTTGTATCGGGTTAGTTTCAAAGTTCTCGGAGATGGAAAATCCCATGTTAAGTGAGCTCCGAATGCCGATGTTGCAGAAGCTCCTACTACCGCTGTATCTGGAGCTATTGCTCTTGTTGTGGAGATCCTAATTCCCTGTTTCCGGACCTAAAAATTGCGCTGGTTGTATTGCAACATATTGTGCTTTTTCTGTGACTGCCATTTCCCCGATAAACTTTGCTCTGAATTATTCTGCTTATGGTGCGCTCTACTAATTCCCCTCCTGCAGAAATAGCTAGTTTACCTTTTTCTTAACAAACTCTTTTATTTCTAAATGTAATTCCTTTGTTTCTGGAGCTATTTCCGCTTTGCTGAACAAATTGCTGTCTTTCTGCAACTCCTAATTCCCCAGCTGCTCCAATGTCCAATTCGGCAGTTCCTGCAGTACGTAATTCTCATCATTCTAGACCGAATTGCACTGTTTCTGGAGCTAATACCCATGTTTCTGAACTAATTCCTGAATTCCTGGAACTACTAATTCCCCTCTCTGCAGCTCCTTTGTCCGCTGTTCCTGGAGCTAATTCCACTGTGTCTGGAGCTCATCTTTTTTATGGAGTTCCTATTATCCCAGATTGTGGATCTCCAAATGCTATGTTTCTTGAGCTAATTCAGCAGTTTCTGGAGCTCATTCCTTTTTTTCTGCGGACATTTTCTGTGGAGCTCCTAATTGTCCTTTTCCAGGAGCTCCAAATTGCTTTGTTTATGAAGCACCAATTGTCATATTTATGTTTCCAATCGTTTTATATATATATTATATATATATATATAATATATATATATAACTATTTAAATATACGAAACGTCCTGATTACGCTGCGCTCTTGTAAATCCCCTGCTGTTCCGGGGCAGCTAAGTCACTTCTTTGTACTGCTAAAACTGCTCTTTCTAAAGGAAATTCCACTTCTACTGGAACTAATTGTGCTGTTTCTGGAGGAACTACCCCTGTTCCTTGAGCTGCAAATTTCACTGGTTTTGTGGAGCTCCTAATTCCTCTGTTGTTGGAGCAACTTTCCCTGTTCCTGGAGCTAATCACCTTGTATCTGTAGATGAAATGTCCTCTGTTTCGGGAGCAGCTGATTCTAACTCTTTCTGGAGATAATGACCATCGTTCTGGAAATAATAACACTCTTTCTGGAGCTGCTAACTTTAGTGTTTCTGGAGCACTTAATTTCCCAGTTTCTGGAGTTAAGTCTAATGATTCTGGATCTAATTCCCCGGTTTTTGGAATTCATTTCTGTAGTTAAGGATACCCCATTCTCCCTTGCTCTGGGGTTAGTTTCAATGTTTTTGCAGTTGCTAAATACCAACATACGGGAGCTCCGAAAGCTGCTGTTGCTGGAGCTCCAACTACCCCAGGTTATGCAGCTCCTCGTTCCCCTGTTTCTGGAGCTATTTCAGTTGTTCGTGGAGATCCCAATCACCATCTTTCTGGAGCTTCAAATTGCGCTATTTATGAAACAACTAATATTGCTTTTTATGGCGTTACTATTTCCATGATATATTTAGCTCCGACCTATTCTGCTTATGCTGCGCTCTCCTAATTCTCCTGCTATGGGAAGAGCTAGATTACCTGTTAATTGAGCCAAATCTTCTATTTCTAAATGTAATTTCTTTGTTTATGGAGCTACTTCCACTGTACTGAACACATTCCCCTGTTTCTGGAGATCCTAATTCCCCAGTTTGCGGAGCTTCAAATTGCGCTGTTTATGAAACAGCTTTTTATGCGGCTACCGTTTCCCCGATATATTTAGCTCCGATTTCTTCTTCTTATGCTGTGCAATCCTAAGTACCCTGCAACATGAACAGGAGATTCACCTCTTCTGCAAGTAACCCTCCTCTTTCTAAACATAATTCTCCTGTTTCTGATTCTAATTGCTCTGTACTGTGATTATTCCTGTTTTCCTGGAGCTCGCTTCCCGATTTTCTGCAGCTCCCCATTGCCCTGCTTCAGCATCGAATTCCACTGTTTCTGGAGCTGCTAATTAACAGTTTCTGCAACTCTTTCTTTTCTTCTTTCAACACCTAATTCCACAATTTCTAGACCTAATTCTCCTGTTTCTGGTACTAATTTCCTTGATACTGCGCTAATTCCCCTGTTCCTTGGAGCTTCCACTTCCCGTCTTTCATCGACTCCTAATTTCCCTGTTCCTGGATGGAATTCGCCTGTGTCTGCAGTTAATTCAGCTGTTCCGGGAGCTAATACATTTGATTCCGGTGAAAAATCCATAGTTTCTGGAAGTCCTATTTCCCCACTATCTGTAGATTCTGATTTGTTTGCTGAGCTCAGAATTGTCATTTTTCTGGAGCTCCAAATTGCGCTGATATGAAGCAGCTAAATTTCATATTTAAGTGTTTACTGGTTTTATATATATATATATATGTATCCAAAATGTCCTGCTTATAGTGCACTCTCCTAATTCCCCTGCTGCAGGGACAGCTAATGATACTCTTTCTAGAGCCAACTCTGCTCTTTATAAATGCAATTCCCATGTTTCTGGAAATAATTGCGCTGTTTCTGGAGCTGCTAATTTCCCAGTCTGCAGAAGTCCTAGTTGCTCTGTTTCTGCAGATTCTTCCTCTGTTCCTGGAGCAAATCACCTTTTTTCTGCAGCTAAAATGTCCTCTGTTTCTGGAGCAACTGATTCTCCCTCTTTCTGTAGCTAATCGCGATATTTCTGGACATAATTCCCCCCATATTGGAGCAACTAATTCTGGTGTCCTGGCGCACTTAATTGCTTATTTTGTGGAGTTAACTCCACCATTTCCGGAGCTAATTCCGCGAGTTATGGAATTAATTCCTGTACTTAAGCATATCCGATTTCCCCTGTTTCTGAAGCTATTTCGCTTGTTCTGGGGTGCGTTTCAATGTTCTTGGAGCTGCTAAATCCTATTTTATTTGCACTCCGAATGCCGCTGTTGCTGGAGCTCCGACTACCCCAGGTTATGCAAGTCCTAGTTGCCCTCTTTCTGGAGCTTTGTCAGTTATTTGTGGAGATAATTATTCCCCTGCTTTTGGGGCTTCAAATAGCACTGTTTATGAAACATCTAATTTTGCTTTTTATGTGGCTACCAATTCTCCGTTATATTTAGCTCCGAATTATTCTGCTTATGGTCGCTATCCTAATCCCCCTGCTACAGGAGTAGTAAATTTACCTGTTTCTTGAGCAAGTTCTACATTTTTTAAATGTAACTCCTTTGTTTCTGGAGCTACTTCCGCTCTCATGAACAAATTCCCGTGTTTTTGAAACTCATAATTCCCTAGTTTCTGCAGTGCATAATTCGGCAGTTTCGGCAACTGCTTTTTCTCATCTTTCTCGACCTAGTTCCCTTGTTTCTGTTGCGAATACCCATATTTCTGAACTAATTCCAGTTTTTTCCAGGAACTCCTAATTCTGCTCACTGCAGCTCGCAAATTGCCTGTTCATGGAGCTAACTCCCCTCATCCTAGAGCTCATGTTTTTTTCTGGAATTCTTATTATCGCAGATTGTGGATCTCCTAATGCATCTGTTTTGGGAGTTAACTGCCCTGTTTCTGTTGCTAATTGTGCTGTACTGTGATTATTCCTGCATTCCTGCAGCTCGCTTCCCCTGTTTCTGCCGCTCCCCATTACCCTATTTCTGGAGCTAATTCCATTGTTTCTGCAGCTGCAAATTTATCAGTTGCTGTAACTTCAACTTTCATCTTTCAAGACCTAATTCCACAGTTGCTGAGGCTTATTCCCCTGGTTCTGACGCTAATTCGCTTATTTCTGCGCTAATTTCCGTGTTGCTGTGGCTCCTGTTTCCCCTCTTTCTGCGGCTCCTAATTTCCATGTTCCTGGAGGGAATGTCCATGTTTCTGCGACTCCTAATTTACCTGTTCCTGGAGAGAATTCTCCCGTTTGTGTAGCTCATACAGCTGTTTCTTCAGCTAATACCATTGATTCCAGGGAGAATTCCAAATTTTCTGTCGGTAATCGTTCCCCTCTTTCTGGAGATTGTATGTTGATGGTCTTCTTAATTATACTTTTTCTGAAGGTCCAAATTGACGAGTTCACTATTTATATTTATATCCGAAATGTCTTGTTTATGGTGCGCTCTCCTAACTCTCCTGCTGCAGGTACAACGACGTTACCTCTTTCTACAGCTAACTCTGCTCTTTCTAACAGCAATTCCCTGTTTCTGGAGCAAATTGCGCTGTTTGTGCAAATGTGTTGATGATCAGGACGTAGACTTGTTGATGATCATGGAAGCGTTTGAAAATTACAAATCACCTGTCGCGGCTCGCCACTTTAGGACTTGGACCAGCCAAGATTCTCTGCTGTACCTAGCAAAAAAACTGTGTACTGCATGGGAGCTGGGCCAGCTGGGTTGAAATGCAAGAGCTAATGAAGCCATTTCAGCGGCGAAAGGACGGGCTGTACATTCAGGCAGACTGCCTGTTGTGGGGTAACCGTGTAGTGCTATAAAAAGGGC
This sequence comes from Pristiophorus japonicus, assembly GCF_044704955.1. Lineage (NCBI taxonomy): Eukaryota > Metazoa > Chordata > Chondrichthyes > Pristiophoridae > Pristiophorus > Pristiophorus japonicus. Next base: position 67,304,232 of record NC_091999.1, read on the forward strand.
AGGGAGACGTTCAACTCTGATCTCCACAGTACACACCCGGGTATAGTAATGTTGACAGCGGTAGCCAGATCCCACGTGTGGTGGCTCGCTATTGACTCTGACTTTTAGAGTCCTGTGTACGGCAATGCAGCGTGTGTGCTCAGTTGAGCAACGCGCCAAAATGCATCACTAAGTATGTGGTCCTGGCCCTCCAGACCATGTTCAAGGATCCATGTCGGCAATGTGGGCCCGTTTCTCGGTAAAATGTTCCTGGTGATGGTGGATAATTTTTCAAAATGAATTGAAAGTGAAATTATGTCGGGAAGCACCGCCACCGCCACCATTGAAAGCCTGAGGGCCATGTTTGTCACCCACGGCCTGCGTGACATAATGGTCAGTGACAACGGGCCATGTTTCACCAGTGCCGAATTTAAAGAATTCATGACCAGCAATGGGATCAAGCATGTCACCTCGGCCCGGATTAAACCTGCCTCCAATGGGCAGGTATAACGGGCAGTACAATCAATAAAACAAACCCACCTGTCCCGAGTACTGCTCAGCTACGGCACGAGACACACTTGCTCACAGGGGTGCCTCCGGCTGTGCTCGTCATGAAAAGCACATTTAAAACCAGACTCTGGCTGGTTCACCCCAAGCTTCATGATAAAGTAGAGAGCAGGCGGCAGCTACAAAATGTAAACGATGGTCGCGCCACTGTTTCACGGGAAATTGATCTGAATGATCCTGTGTAGGTTCTAAACTGTGCACATGGTCCCAAGCGGATCTCGGGGACGGTGATAGCAAATGAAGGGAGTAGAGAGTTTGTAATCAAACCAGACAATGGACAAATTTGCAGAAAGCACCTGGACCAAATGAATCCGCGGTTCACAGACTGCCCTGAACAACCCACAGCAGACACAATCTTTTTCGAGCCAATAATACAGATCCCAAAGGATCAACGACAGCACCGCGGACTAGGAAATCGAACCCATCATGCCCAACATCCCAGCAAGGCCAGGCACAGCCAGCAGCCCTGCAAGGCCAACAATGCGCCAGCCCAGCGAGGGCAAAGCCAAAACACCAGAACAGACATTTGTACTGAGTCGGTCAACCGGGGAAAGAAAGGGACCCGACCACCTCACCTTGTAAATAGACTTCCATTTGACTTTGAAGGGGAGTGATGTTGTGTATCGACAAAGCTTACACTCCCATGTTCCGCCACCAGGGAGTGCATCCGCTGAAGTCCCAAGGAATCCCAACATCCCTTGGGAGCACTGCATATAAACCAGTTCCTGAGGCCTGTTTCTCACTCTGGAGTGTCTTAATAAAGACTGAGGTCACTGTTACTGAAACCTCCCTGTGTGCAGTCTCATCTATTGTAGTAACACAATAACTGCGATAGCCAGAAAGAAGATGAAATGCTGACAGACTTTCTGCGAAAATTTCCGTACACCAACATTTCTCTGACCAAAACTTCACAAAACAAAAATGTTCCTTTCAATGTCATTAAACCCGACTTTTCGTGCACCCGAATCTTCTGAATCAGATGCTTCTAGTTGTGCCGACTCAATCCATGTCCCTTTGCAATTTTCTGCTTCCGTGCACACTAAAAATATGCCACTAACTTATAGAATCACAGAATGAGGGAATGGTTACAGCAGGGAGGAAGGCCATTCGGCCCATCGAGCCCATGCCAACTCTCAACTAGTCCCACTCCCTCGTCATTCACAGCAGCTGTGCATTTTTTTCCCTTCAGATACTGATCCAACTGCCTTTTGAAAGATAAGATTAAATCTGCCTGCACCGTCCCTTAAAGCAGTGTATTCCAGATGATAACCACTTGCTGCGAAATGGCCACCTCCTGTTCCTATCGATAAAGTCTGTCAAACACGGGATCAATTGCAGACACAGGATCACAACCTTGCAACATGTAGCACTTTCATTCTTTTCTCGTAAGGCAAGCTCCTGAAGTGAAGTCCAGCTGTTGAGGTTAAAGCTCTCGTTAGGTTCTCAACGCTACTTTTAACACAGAGTTTCCGTAGTGTAGTGGTTGTCACATTCGCCTTACACGCGAAATGTTCCCCGTTAGACACAGAGCGGAAACATGTTTCAATCGTGTTCCATTAATGTTTAGAAAAAATTGAATAGTTCATATTAGTGATTCAATATTAATAGAGTGCAGGTCCTCACAATGCTGTTTCATTTGCTGATTTCTCTGTAAAGCTCTGTACACATTCAAACTCTACACAGTTTCGCTCACTCGCTCCCCTTTCCAGCCCAGACGGTGGCAAAACCCCATCTCAAAGATGCACATTCCGTGCATTTAGTTCAGCTTCGAGAGATTATTAAAGGATTCTGCCGCGCCGCCACACTTCACAACAGAAAATCAAAGCCACAAACAAATGACTAATCTTTCTTCCCCAGATCCAAAGTGAGTGAGGGCGAACAAGTCCCAACATTCTGATCACGCACTCTCCAATCAGACGCTGCCTGCGGAAAGCGGCGAAGGCACCCTCAAACAGCAGTTTACCGCCCTTCACTGGGCTGCAAAATGACACGTGTCGTTGCAAAGCTCCCCGTACACCGAACATCTGCCTAATAACACTCTAAATCTAGGTTCCTGAAGTGGAGCCCCAGCTTTTACTGGAAACACCATTAATTCAACAATCGCATCATTTTGCATCATGCATAATTACATAATCAGAGAATTTACAGCAGATAGAATGGCCCATCCTATCTGCACCAACGAACAAATGTCGAGTTTTAGGTGTGTAACCCTGCGCATTACTGCATTTCAAAAGCTCATCCAAGTACTGTTTAAATGTGCTGAGGGTTTCTGCCTCCACCACACTTTCAGGCGGTGAGTTCCACGCCCCCACAAACATCTGGATGAAGAATGTTCCCTTGAAATCCACTTTAACCATTATACTAATGACTTTTAATTTATGCCCACTGGTTGTTGACCACTCCACTAATATCAGCAATTTTCAACTATCCAATGCGGGCCGCTGCACATATATAATAGGATTTAAGAATGGAAAGTCCGGTCATTATAGCCATCTCTTGGAGCAATCAGGTAAGTCCACATCTCAAATAATACTTTCATTGGTCCACGATGATTTACATCAATATTTTCAGAGTTTCGTTGTTAGAAAAGTGCAATTGGCAATCTGTTTTATCTCGCCTGATGCTGAGATTCCCCAGCCGGCCAACTGATGTGTCCTCCATTCCACTCTGCTCTTGAAGAATGACGATGGTGAAAAGGCTTCGAGAAATCAGGAGGTGATCCAAATCAGCGTGCAGTTCACATACACACACAGAAACTCACAGCCACACACACACTCAATCACAATCTCACAGACATACACACTCAAACACATAGCCAGACACACACGTACACACTTACACGCTTACACACTCACACACTTACCCAGACACACAGTTACAAACACACACTCACACGCATACACTCACACACACATTCACTCACGCATTCACACAAACAATTACACACACGCTTACACACACACACTTAAACAATCACAGACTTACACACACAGACACTCACTTCCGAACGTACACATTCACAAAGTCACGCACTTACGCACCCACACACCCAGGCACAGACTGACATACTCACAATCTTACACAGTCACGCATTTACACAGGCATATAGTCAAAGATTGTACACTTACGCACTTACCCAGATGCATACTCACGCACATACATGCGCACACACAGACACTCGCATACACTTACAACTTCACGTACACATACACTTACACACTCTAACACTTACCCAGGCACAAACGTGCACACTTATACATTTACACACTCACACATTCAGAGACTTACACTCTCACACGAATAGCCAGACACACAATTACACACTCACACACTTACACTCACAGACTTACACACGTACACTCTTACCCAGAAACAGACTCACGCTTTAACACATTTACACATGCACACACTTACCCAGGCGCGCGCTTACACCCTCAAATGTTTGTGCATTCTTACACTCACACACTCACAGATGTAAGGACTCACACACTTACCCAGACACGCACTTACACACTCGCACACTCACAATCACAGACCTGAACACTCACAGACTCACACACTTACACAGACACACGTTCACACACTTCCACACTCCCAGACATAAACACTCACACACACTTGCACACACACACTTACCCAGGCAAATACTCACAAACAATAATACACTCACACTCACACTCACACACTTACCCAGACACACACTTAAACACTTACATATTGACACACATACACACACACACACACACACACACACACACACACACACACACACACACACACACACACACGTTCCATCCATCATAGGCAATCACTCGAATTGAGAATGACTTGCTTCCACGTCAAAACGTTGACAGTTGTTTCAAAGAAGGAACGAAATTTCCAGATCCGTACAAAATCTTCATGGGTGGACGATGCTTGTGTGTGGATTTTTTTCACGTGTGATGACCGTTGTACACTATCCAGCAATTACCCACGCACACACTTACACAGACACATGCACATACACTCACGCACAATACACCCACTCATCTGGACACAAACATACACACTCACTCAAATGCACACACATTTAACCAGACAGAAAGTCACACACAATAATACACTCATACTCATACATCCTTACCCATATACACAAGAATTCAGTCATATACTCACACATACACACAGAATAGCACACTCACACTCACATACGCTTAACCAGACAAATAATTACACACTCACACACTCACACACACACACACGCACATTTACCCAGGCGCACACTCAAACACTCACACACAATAACACACTCACAAATATTTTCGCAGAAATACACTCACACACTCATACATACATTCACACTCACATATTCCTACACTTAGCCAGGCACGCATTTACCCAGAAACACATTTACACTCGCACAGTTGGCTCATGAGATGGCCAGTTGGGACAACTAGTTAAATTAACAATTGTGTGTCAGGCGATTCATTAGCGCAAGTTGCCATTACTGAACGGGGTAGAGGAGCAGAGAGGTGCAGTTACACATATCACTATAAGCAGCGACGTAGGTTAATGAGGCCATAATAAACATCAAATAAAGCTCCAGTGGTCATTTCAAGAAGGTCAGTTTTCAAAATAAAAATAACATGTATTTACTTAGCTCTTTTATCACAGTGAATCATCCCAAGGCGCTTCACAGAAGTGTTATGAGAAAAAACATTTGACAGCGAGACATATCAGGATAAATTAGGGCAGGTGACTGAAAGCTTCTTCAAAGATATAGATTTTAAGGAGCGTCTTGAAGGATGATGGAGAAGTGGAGAAATGGAGAGGTTTATGCAGGGAGCTCCAGAGCTTGGCAACAGAAGGCCTGTGAACAGGGTGAATATTAACACACTCACTCACACACTGTCTACACTGGGCTCCATGTGTGAGGCCTGTGATTAGTGTGAATATTAACATACTCACTCACACACTGTCTACACTGGGATCTCTGTGTGAGGATTGTGATCAGGGTGAATATTAACAAACTCACTCATACACTGCCTGCACTGCGATCTCTGTGTGAGGCATGTGATCAGGGTGATTATTAACAAACTCACTCACACACTGTCTACACTGGCCTCCCTGTGTGATGTCTGTGATCGCAGTGATATTAAGACACTCACTCACACACGTCTGCATTGGGCTCGCTGTGTGAGACCTGTGATCAGGTGAATACTAACATACTTACTCACACACTGTCGACATTTGGATCCCTGTGTGAGGCCTGTGATCATGGTGAATATTAACATACTGACTCACACACTGTCTACACGGAGGTCCCTGTGTGAGGCCTGAGATCAGAGTGAATACTAACACACTCACTCACACATTGCCTACACTGGGCTCCGTGTGAATGTGAAGTTATGTCGGGACGCACCGCCACCGCCACCATTGAAACCCTGAGGGTCATGTTTGGCATCCACGGCCTGCCTGACATCCTGGTCAGTTAAAACGGGCCCTGTTTCACCAGTGCCGAATTTAAATAATTCATGACCCGTAATGGGATCAAACATATCACGTCGGACCCGTTTAAACCAGCCGCCAATGGGCAGGCAGAGCAGGCAGTACAAATAATCAAACAGAGCCTTAAACGAGTCACAGAATCCGCACTCTAAAGCCACCTGTCCCGAGTACTGCTCAACTACGGCACGAGACACAGTCGCTACAGGCGTGCCCCCAACTGAGCTACTCATGAAAAGGACACGTAAAACCAGACTCGCTGGTTCCCCCGAACCTGAATGATCAGGTAGCGAGAAGGGAGCAGCAACAAAATGTAAGCGATGGTCACACCCGTTTGTCATGGGAAATTGATCTGAATGACCCTGTGTATGTACTAAACTATGGACATGGTCCCAAGTGGATCGCGGGCATGGTGATAGTTAATGAAGGGAGTAGGACGTTTGTAGTCAAACTATACAATGGACAGATTTGCAGACATCACCTGGACCAAACGAAGCTGCGGTTCACAGACTGACCTGAGCAAACCACAGCAGAGACCACCTTTTTCGAGACCACAACAGACACCCAAAGCATCGAATACACCACCCCGGACTAGGAAATCGAACACATCAGCCCATCTTCCCAGCAAGGCCAGGCTCCTCTTGCAGCCCTGCACGGCCAAAAACAGGCCAACCCAGCGAGGGAACAGCCAACAATCCAGAACAGACATTTGTACCGAGGCGTCCATCAGGGAAGGAAAGGCTCCCGACCGCCTCACCTTGTAAATAGTTTTCAATTTGACTTTGGGGAGAGGCGGGGAGTGATGTTGTGCTTCAACCACCAGGGAACGCATCCACTGAATTCTCAAAGGATCCCAGCACCCCTTGCGAGCACAGTATATAAGCTGACCCCGAAGGCATTTTCCTCACTCTGGAGTGTCTTAATAAAGACTGAGATCACTGTTACTTTAACCTCCCTGTGTGCAGTCACATCTGTGTTAGGAACACAATAACTTCGTAAAGAAATGTGACCGCGATAGCCAGAAAGAAGATGAAATGCTGACTCCCGTCCTGCGAAAAATTCCTTTCACAAACATTTCTCTGACCGAAGCTTCACAAAAGAAAAATGTTCCTTTCAAAGTCATTAAACCCGAATTTTCACGCACCCGAATCTTCTGAACAGTATGCCTCTGTTTAAGCCGACTCAATCCATGTCCCTTTTCAATATTATGCTTCCATGCACGCTATTAAATGTGCCACTAACTTATATAATTACAGAATAAGTGAATGGTTACAGCACGGAAGAACCACATTCGGCCCGTCGAGCCCTTGCCAACTCTCAAATCATCATACTCCTACGTCATTTATGCGCAGCTGTGCAATTTTATTCGTTCGGATACTTACCCAACTGCCTTTTGAAAGATAAGATTGAGTCTGCCTCCATCGCACTTTAAAGCAGTATATTCCAGATTCTAACCACTTGCTGAAAAATGGCCATTCCTGGTCCAATGTATAAAGGCTGACAAACACGGGATCAATTGCTGACAGACTCAAAACCTTGCTAAATAGCGCACCGACTTTCTATTCTCGGAATGCAAGCTCCAGAAGTGTAGTCCAGCTGTTGAGATTAAAGCTCTGGTTATGTTCCCAACATTACTTCTGACAAGCGTTTCCATAGTGCAGTTGATATCATGTTTGCCTAACACGCTAAATGTCCCAGGTTTGAAACCGAATGGAAAAATTTTGCATACGTGTTCCATTAATTATTAGAAAAAATTGAATACTTCATATTAGTAGTTCGATCCCCAGCTTGCACGAACATTTTATCATTGCAAACACCATTAATTAGCTGATCGCCTCGTTTTGCATCATGAAAGTAATGCTAACCGACAAATCTATAATCATAGAAGGTTACAGTATGGAAGGAGTCCTTTATGACCCAATGCATCCGCACCTGCCAACAAATGTCCAGTTTTAGGTGTATAACCCTGCACCTTACTGCATTTCAAGTTCACATCTAAGTACTTTGAAAATGGGATGAATGTTTCTGCCTGCACTAAACTTTCAGGCAGTGAGTTCCAGACCCCCACAAACATCTGCATGAATAATGTTCCCTTCAAATCACCTTTAACCCTTATACTAATTACTTTTAAGTAATGCCCCCTGCTTGTTGACCACTCACCTGCAGCAAGGAGGCCCTTTTAATCAACAATATTTAGGCCTCTCCTAATTTTTACACCTTAATGCTGTCGCCCATCAGCCTCCTCTGCTCCGAGGAAACAAACCATAGCCGATCCAATCTGTCCTCATAACAAAGTTGCTCCACTCCCGGCAACATTCTACTTAAATCTCCTCTATACCCTCTTCAGCACAATCACGTCCTTCCTTCAACGCGGTGACCAGAACTCCACACAGTACTCCAGCTGTTGGCTAACCAGAATTGTATACAGTTCTAGTATAACCCTCTTGCTCTTCTATTTCATGCCTCTGCCAATAACTGCAAACATTATGTATGCCTTCTTAACCAACTTATCCAACCGGCCAGCTACATTCAGGGATCTGTGGACATGCATTGACAGTGCCCTTTGCTCCTCTGCACTTCTCAATGTTCTACAGTCGATGTGTATTCCCTTTCATTGTTATCCCTCCACAAATGCACGATCTCACACGTCTCTGGATAAAATTCTACTTGCTACTGTTCTGCCCACCTTACCAGTTGATTGATATATTCCTGTAGTCTCCATCTTTTTTCTTCATTATCACCCACACTGCCTATTTTACGACCACCTGAAGACTTCTGAATCATAACTCTGAAAAATACAACAAAAAGCAATGGACCTAGCACTGAAAACTGCGGAATCCCACTATAAACATACTTCCAGTCACAAAAACACCCATCAAACATCAACCTTTGCTTCCTGTGTCTGAACCAATTTTGGATCCAATTTGCCACTTCGCCCTGGATCCCATGGGACTTTACTTTCATCGCCAGTCTGCCATGTGGGCCCTTAGCGAAAGCATTAATAAAATCCATATACACTACATCGTAAACGCTAATGATCGACCCTCCTCGTGACCTCCTCCAAAAGTGCATTCAAGTTAGTCAAACGCGACCATTCCTTTACAAATCGTGCGAACTGTCCTGGTTAACCAGTGCCTTTCGAAATGGAGAGAATGTATCATCGTTAAATGTTATCCTGCTTTCACGGGAAAACATCGTTAATTAACTGATGATCTTCATTTGCACATCTAAAGAAATGTTAACTGAAGGAGAGTCCTCAATATAATAATTTGTCTGTGCTCTGCAATTTACCTCTTAAAACAATTTAGACACTGTGCTTTGGTGGTCTGCTTCAAAATGTTCATTGCTGGTAAAAATACTTGAGACTGTGGATACAGTGAGATGGACTGTAGAGGAAGGGAATGGTTATTGTGAAACAGAAAAGAAAATATACATTTGGGAAGAATAACATCGAGAATAAATATGACGCCAACATCCAGAAGGAAGATTAAATGCTGAGTCCCTTTCTGCCAATAATTCCTCTCATAAACATTTCTCTGACCGAAACTTCACAAAACAAAATTTATGCTTTTTAAAGTCATTAAACCCGAATTATCGCGCACCGAATCTTCTGAATTAGATGCCTCGAGCTCTGCCGACTCAATCCATGTCGCTTTCCAATATTCTGCTTTCATGCACACGATTAAATGTGCCACTAACTTATAGAATCACAGAATAAGAGAATGGTGACTGTACGGAAGAACCACATTCGGCCCGTCGAGCCCATGCCGAATCTCAACGAGTCACACCCGCCCTGTCATTTACTCACAGCTGTGCAATTTTATTCCTTCGAATACTTATCCAACTCCGTTTTGAAAGATAACATTTAGTCTGCCTCCATCGCCCTTTTAAGCAGTGTATTCCGAATTCTAACCACTTGCTGAGGAATGGCCACTCCTGTTCCGATGTGTAAAGAAAGAGAAATACGGGATCAATTCCTGCCACACTCAAAACCTTGCTTAATACAGCACCGTCATTCTATACACACAACGCTGGCTCCTGAAGTGTCGGGCAGCTGTTGAGCTTAAAGCTCTGGTTATGTTCCAAAGAATGATGTTACTGCAGCGTTTCCGTAGTGTAGTGGTTATCACATTAACCTAACACGTGATAGGTCCCCGGTTCGAAACCAGGCGGAAACATTTTGCAAATGTGTTCCATTAATGATTAGAACGAATTTAATCATTCATATCCGTGGTTCAAAATTAACAGATGCAGTATCTCATGATCTGTTGCATTTGCTGATTTAGCTGCACAGTTATTTACATACTGAAACTCGACACAGTGTTTCTCACTCCCTCCCATTTGCAGCCCTGACGGTGAAGAAACCCCATCTCAAAGCTACACATTCCATGCATTCAGTTCAGCTATGAGAGATTATTAAAGGATCCTGCCACGCCGCATCGAAGATCAAAGCCACAAACAAACCCATCGACGAATAGCTCTTCCCCAGCTCCAGAGTGAATGATGGGGGGACAAGGTCCAGCATTCCGAGCTCGCACTCACCAATCAGCAGGTGCTGGCTGAAAGCGGCGAATGCAGCATCATCAGTGGTTCACCCCCTTCACTGGGATGCAAAATGCCGCGGTTCGAGACAAAGCTCCCCGTACAGCGAACAATCACCCTCATCGAGCTCTTTATCTCAGGTTCCTGAGTTCGAGCCCCAACTTGCATAAACGTGTTATCATTGTAAACACCATTAATTAGCCGATCGCCTCGTTTTGCATCATGAAAGTAACGCTAACCGATAATTATATAATCATACAAGTTTACAGCATGGATGGAGTCCTTTTCGACCCATGGTATTTGCACCGGCCAAAAAATGTCTAGTTTTCGGTGTGTAACCCTGCACTTTATTGCATTTCAAATTAACATCTAAGTACTTTTGAAATGTGGTGAGGATTTCTCCCTCCACCACACTTTCAGGCAGTATTTCCGATACCCATACATGTCTGGTTGAAGAATGTTCCATTTAAATCCCCTTTAACCCTTATAATAATTACTTTTAATTTATGCCCCCTGGTTCTTGACCTGTCTGCTATGGAAAATTGGCCCTTTTAATCAACACTATCTCGGCCCCTCCTAATTTTATACACCATAATGCTGTCGCCCATCAGCCTCCTCTGTTCCAATGAAACGAATAGCAGATAGAGTGCTGAATAAAGGCAGTGACAACCTCGACTAATAGGAAAAGCCTCGTACAACTGCTATTAAGACATCTATCCAAGTATTAATCAGACTTGTCCCTACTTTGTTGCAGAATTGTGCTACGATGTGTTAGTTATAGCGCAACGTCTGAATTTGATCTGGGATACATTGGATGAAAAGGAGTTACAGGTTTGGTTGTGTTGTTTTGCTCGGTTATTTTGTTTCTGTGATTTTTGCTTGGATATGCATGAACCCCCTTGACTTTCTATGGCAGCAAGAGCATCAGCAGCAACGAATTGGAAAATATAGTAAAATAGAAATAGATAAAATAGGTGCAGGAATATGCCATTCGGTCCTTCGAGACTGAGCCACCATTCAATAAGATACTGGCTGATCACTCCCTCTGTATCCCTTTCCTGCTTTATCTCCATATCCCTTCATCCACTTAGCCGTAAGCGTCATATCTAACTCCCTCTTGAATAGAACAAATGAACTGGCATCAACAAATCTCTGCGGCAGGAAATTCCACAGGTTAACAACTCTCTGAGTGAAGAAGTTTCTCTTATCTCAGTTTTAAATGACCGACCCCTTAACATAAGCCTATGTCCCCGGGTACTGAACTTCCCCAACATCGGGAACATTATTCCCGCATCTAACCTGTCCAGTCCCATCAGAATCTTATACATTTCTACGAGATGCCCTCTCATCCTTCTAACCTCCAGTTAATAAAGTCCCAGTTGATCCAATCTCTCCTCATATGACATCCCTGGAATCAGTCTGGTGAAACTTCGCTGCACTCCCTCAATATCAATAACGTCATTCCTCAAATTAGGAGACCACAACTGAGCACAATATTCCAGGTGAGGCCTCACTAAGGCCCTGTACAATTGGAGTAAGTCCTCCCTGCTCCTACACTCAAATCCTCCAGCTATGAAGGCCAACATACCATTTGCCTTTTTCACCGCTTGCTGTACCTGCATGCCAGCTTTCAATGACTGATGAACCATGACACCCAGCTCTCGTTGCACCTCCCCTTTTAATAATCTGCCACCATTCAGATAACATTCTGCCTTCCTGTTTTTGTCCCTAAAATAGATATGCTCACATTTATTCACATTGTACTATATCTGCATTGCATTTGGCCACTCACCTAAACTGTCCAGGTAACCCTGCTGCCTCTTAGTGTCCTCCTCATTGCTCACACTGCCACCCAGTTTAGTGTCATCTGCAAACTTGGAGATATTACACTCAATTCCTTCATCTGAATCGTTAAAAATATTGTAAAGAGCTGGGGTCGCAGCATTGAGCCCTGCGTCACTCCACTCGTCACTGCGTGCCATTCTCAAAAGGACCCTTTTGTCCCGAGTCTCTACTTCCTCTCTGCCAACCAGTTCTCTTCCACGTGAGTAAATTACCCCAATGCCATGCGCTTTAATTTTGCATGCCAATGTCTTGTGCGGGACCTTGTCAAAAGTCCAAATGCACCACATCCACTGGTTCTCCCTTGTCCAATCTGCTAGTTACGTCTTCAAAAAATTCCAGCAGATTCATCAAGACTTATTTCCCTTTCATAATACATGCTGACATGGAACGATCCTGTCACTGCTTTCCAAATGCGCTGCTGTTTCATCCATAATGATTGATCCAACATTTCCCCACCGACTGATGTCAGGCTAACCGGCTATAATTAGCCGTTTTCTCTCTCCCACCTTTTTTAAAAAGTGGTGTTGCATTAGCTACCATCCAGTCCATAGGAACTGATGCAGAGTCGATAGACTGTTGGAAAATAATCACCAATGCATACACTACTTCTGGGGCCACTTCCTTTAGTACTCTGGGATAAAGATTATCAGGCCTTCAATCCCATCAATTTACCGAACACAATTTCCTGCCTCATAAGGGTATCCTTCAGTTCCTCCTTCTCACGAGACCCATTGTCCCCTCATACATTAGGAAGGTTACTTGTGTCTTCCCTCGTGAAGACAGAACCGAGGTATTTGTTCAATTGGTCTGCCATTTCTTTGTTCCACATTATAAATTCAGCTGAATCGGACTGCAAGTGACCTACCTTTGCCTTCAATAATCTTTTTCTCTTCACATATTTATCGAAGCTTTAGCAGTCAGTTTTTACGATCCCTTCAAGCTTCCTCTCGTAATCTATTTTCCGCCTCTTACACAAACCGTTAGTCCTCCTCTGTTGAATTCTAAACCTCGCGCAGTCCTTAGGTTTGTTGCTTGTTCTGGCCAATTTGTATGCCTCTTCCTTGGGTTTAACACTATCCTTAATTTCCCTTGTTAGCCACGGTTGAGCCACCTTCCCAGTTTTTTTTACAATTCCAGAAAGGGATGTAAAATTGCTGAATTTCATTCATGCGACCTTTAAATGTTTCCATTGCTTATCACCTTCAACTCTTTACGTATCCTTTGCCAGTCTATTCTAGCCAATTCACACTTCATACCGCCGAATTTTCCTTTCCTTAAGTTCAGGACCATAGTTTCCGAATTAACTGCGTCACACTCCATCTTCATATAGAATTCTACCATGTTATGGTCAGTCTTCCCCAAGGGGCCTCGCACAACAAGATTGCTAATGAGTCCATTCTCATTACACATCACTCAGTCTAGTATGGTCAGCTCTTTAGATGGGTCCTCTTCATATTGGTATAGAAAACAATCCGTAATGGACTCCAGGAAATCTTCCTCCACCACATTGCAACCAGTTTGTGTTAACCCAATCAATATGTCGATTAAAGTCGCCCATTATAACTCTTGTACATTTATTGCACACATCTCTTATTTCTTGTTTGATGCTGTCCGCGTCCCCACTACTACTGTTTGGTGAACGATGCACAACTCCCACTAGCGTTTTCTTCCCTTTGGTATTCCGTAGCTCCACCCATACCGATTCCAAATCATTGACGTTAATATCCCTCCTTGCTATTGCATTAATTTACTCTTTAACCAGCAACGCAACCCTGCATCCTTTTCCTCTCTGCCTATCTTTCCTAAAGGTTGATGACCCCTGGATGTTGAGTTCCCAACCTTGGTCAACCTGGAGCCATGTCTCCATGATGCCAATTAGATCATATCCGATAACTGCTGTCTGCGCAGGTAATTCGTCCAACTTATTCCGAATAATCCTCGGATTGAGGCACAGAGCCTTCAGGCTTGTCTTTTTAATACAATTTCTCCCTTCAGAATTTTGCTGTAATTTTGCCCTTTTTGGTTTTTGCCATGAAATAAAGGGAGAGGGTGAGAGAGAAATAAATGCAGAAGGAGAAGCGAAAAGCTTCTTGATTGGTTGTCGGCAGTATGAATTTGCTAGCAGCCTGTGGTGGCAGCAAAAGCCGACTGCACCTGGCATTACCAGGCGGTCTCCAATCCAAATGCTAATCAGGCCTGACTCTGTGTCGGTTCCGAGATCGGATGAGATCGGGCGTTTTCAGGCTAGTGCGGCGATAGGCATCAGCACATGGGCTTTCTCTTTACTTAAACGAATATACGTCTGTTCTTTTTCTCATTCTATGCATTCAAACAAGTCTTCAGCACTCAACTTTCATTTCACCATTTTCCTTCCGCCACACCCTCCTCCTGCTTTTCTGCCTCCCACGCAAACAAACTAAAAGCCCTATCCCCTTCATCGGCTTGCCTCAAGCTTCAAAACTACCTGACTTTCACCATTCCATCTCACGCACCCAAATCATTCACTTACTCACCCAGAAATCTCATGCTCGACAACGTCGAATCGCTCTTCCCCAAAATCTCCCCATCCCCAAATCTGAACTCACCCCAAAAAAAGCTTCCAATGCAACAAAATCGCCAGCATTGTTTAAATTACAATCTTACCCATTTTTTAGCAAGGACTCCCTAGTAGCCAAATTTCAGAACCCCATGTGGCAAGTGACGCTGCAACTCGTCAATCTGACTTGTCACACTCCTCACATTAACACACATGCATTCCACCAGCCTGCTAGTTGCCTTTGCTTTTTTCCTGAATTGAATTGCTGCTCTTCCTGCACTATTCTTTGTTCTGTTGCTGTTTCTCGCACCCAGGTTTTGATGCACCTTGTCTCTCCTCTCTGCTGCTGCATCCTGGTGCTCCTCCGCCAGCTTGTGGTTTTTTGCTATTTATTTAGTTGTTCTGCGTCCTTTCACCCGCTGCGTCGACGCCCTTGCATTTGTGTAGCAGCAGGAGAATGTGCAGGAAATAAATGGTGAAAGGAAAGTGAGAGAGTGAGGATCAAAAAGGGTGCTAATGGATTAACGTCAGTGTGTGCGCACAACCCTGAGCGGCACGTGGCGGCAGCAAAAGGCTACTGCACCTGCAATTCCCAGGCGGTCTCCCGTCCAAGTACCAACCAAGCCAGAGTCGGCTTAACTTCCAAAGCAACACGATATTGGGCGTTTGCAAACTAATGTGGCCGTTAACATATGCACAGACGCTTTCTCTTTAATTAAACGGATATACGGCTGTTTTTCATTTCGTTTTCTAATTCTGTGCAGTTACACATGTAATCTGCACTCAATTTTAATTTCATAATTTTCCTTCCGCCACCCCCACCTCTTGCTACTCTACCTCCCACACAGACAAGCTACAAAACCTACCCCCTTGATTGCCTTGCCTCAAGCTTCAAAATTACCTGACCATCACCATTCCCTCACTCACCCACAAATCTCACGTTCGCCAACCTCAAAATCTCTCAGCCCTTCAATTTTCCCCATCCCCAAAACTCTGCTCCTCCAAAAAAAGCTTCGACGCCCCCAAATCGCCAAGATTGTTTAATTTCCAATCCTAACCATTATTAAGACAGGTCTCTGTTGGAGACACACTTCAGAATCCCATGTGGCAAGTGGCGACTGCAATTCGCCAATCTCATTTGTAACACTCCTCCCATTAAGGCACATGCATTCCCGCAGCATTATAGGTGACTTTGCTTTTTCCCTGAATTGAATTTCAGCTCTTCCTACATTATTCTTAGTTCTGTTCCTGTCTGTCCCTCCGAGGTTCCGATGCACCTTGTCTCTCCACTCTGCTGCTGCCTCCTGGTGCCCCTCTGCCAGCATGTAGTTTTTTGCCATCTTATTTTGTTATTCTGCATTCTTTCGCACCCTGTGTCGACTCCCTTGCAATTGTATAGCAGCAGGAGAATGTGCAGAAAAGAAATGGTGAAAGTAAACTGAGAAAGAGAGAGCAGCAAAAAGGTTGTTGATGGATTAACGGCCGTGTGTGGGCAGAACCATTAGCGGACTGTGGCGAAAGCAAATACCTACTGCACCTGGAATTCCCAGGCAGTCGCCCTTCGAATTACTAACCAGGCCTGACTCTGCATCGTATTTGAGATCTGATGAGATCAGGATTTTTCAGAGTAGTATGGCCGTACATATCTAACAGCTGGCTCTCTTTCTACTGAGAGAGCCACAGACAGCTGCTTATAGCTTTCTTTCAGCTGATGCATGAATACTATCAAACAGCTGAATGCGATCAAAGTGCTTGGAAGCATTTGTAATTCTTACATTTCCTGTAACCTGCCTTACTATTTTCTTTTCTATCCCTCTTCGAGCCATCTCTCGCTAACACACACACAAACTATAAACCCGAGCCTCCATTGCTATTTACAAATCAGACCTGTGCCTATTAGAGAGCAAGCCAGGCAGTTGTAGAAAGTGCAGGAACGAACAGCAAATGGAGTGCTGAATGAAGGCAGTGACAACCTCCACGAATAGAAAAAGCCTCGTACAGCTCGTAATAAGACTCCTATTTAAGTACTGATCAGACCTGTCCATGCTTTGCTGCAGAAATGAGCTACGATGTGGCAGTTATAGCGCAATGTCTCAGATTCATCTCAATCAATCAATCAAAGTTAGTCCCTCAGGATCGTGGAGGACTTGTTTCCACTCCAAAAGTGAGTTCTTTGATGGGTGAACAGTCCCATACGAGATCAACACACCCTGTTACAGGTGGGACAGACATTCGTCGAGGGAAGGGGTCGTTGGGGCTGGTTTGCCACGCGCTCCTTCCGCTGCCTGCGCTCGGCCTTCTAATGCTCTTTATGTTGAGATTCGAACAGCTCAATCCCGATTAACTTTCTCCACCTCGGGCGGTCTGCGGCCAGTGTCTCCCAAGTGTCTGTGGTGATGTCGCACTTAACCATCGAGGTTTGGAGGGTCTCCTTATATCGTTTCCGCTCTCCTCCTTTGTCCCGTTTACCGTGAAGGAGCTGTGCATAAAGCATTTGCTTCGGGAGTCTTGTATGTGTCCTGCCCAGCGAAGCTGAAAGAGAGTGGTCAGTGCTTCAATACTGGGAAAGATAGCCTAGTCGAGGACACTGACGTTGGTGCGCCTGTCCTCCCAGGAGATTTGTAGGATCTTGCGGAGACATCTTTGGCGAAATATCTCTAGCGGCTTCACGTGCCTTCTGTATATCGTCTATGCCTCTGACCCATATAGGAGGGCGGGTATTACTGCAGCCCTGTAGACCATGACTTTGATGGTAGATTTGAGGGCCTGTCTTCAAACACTCTTTTCCGCTGGCAGCCGAAGTCTGAGCTGGTGAACTGGAGGCGATGCTGAATCTCCACATCAATGTTTGCCTTTGTTGATAAGAGGCTCCAGAGATATGGAAAATGGTCCACGTTGTCCAGTGCCGCGCAGTGGACCTTGATCATCGGAGGACAGTGCTGTATGGCGATGACAGGCTAGTGAAGGACCTTTGTCTTACGGATGTTAAGCGTAAGGCCCATGCTTCAATATGCCTCAGTGAATACATTGACTATATCCTGGAGTTTAGCCTCTGAATGTGCACTGTCACAGGCATCGTCCGCATACTGCAGTTGAATGACAGAGGTTGGGATGATCTTGGACCTGGCCTGTAGGTTAACCAGCTTCTCACTGCTTCTGTAGCTTAATTCCACTCCAGCGGGGAGCTTGTTGATTGTGAGGTGGACCATGGTGGCGAGGCATATTGAAAAGAGGTTTGCAGCGATTACACCGCCCTGTTTGACCCCGGTGCTGACGTCGATTGCGGCTGCAATGGAACCATTGATCAGGCTTACGGCCTGCATGTCATCGTGAAGGAAGTGAAGAATGTTGACCAACTTTTGGGGGCATCCGAAATGGAGGAGGACCTTCCATAGATCCTCACGGTTGTCAGTGTAAAAGATCAAACGGTTTGTAAGATGGAAAAAGTCCATGTTTCAGGGTTGACGCTGCTCTCTGCATTTTTCCTACTGGCGTGCTGCAAAGATCAAGTCGGTTGTGCCCCGTAGGGGACGAAATCCTCATTGTGATTCCAGGAGGAGCACCTCGGCCACAGTGAGAAGATGATTGAGGAGAACTCGAGCGACAACTTTCCCAGTGGATGAAAACAAAGAGATTCCCGTGTAGTTGGCATCTCTCAGATCTCCAGGCATGCTCTCCTCGCTCCAGATGAGAGAGATGAGGTCATGTATCCGCGCCAACAGCGCCTCTCCACTGTATTTTAGCGCCTCAGCACGGATTCAATCTGCACCCGTAGCCTTTTTATTCTTAAGCTGTTTTATAGTTTTGCCTACCTCGTGCAAGGCTGGAGTTTCACTGAGTTGATGGTAGGTTGCATGCTGCGGAATGGATTCGAGAACACTCGAGTCAAAGGCCGGGTCTCGATTGAGGAGATCTTCTACGTGCTCCTTCCATCGGGCCCTGACAGCCTCGGTGTCCTTGATGAGTGTTTCCTCATTCTTGGCTAGGAGTGGGTTGGAGCCTCCGGAATTTGGACCACAGGTGGCTTGACTGCAGCGAACAATCCTCGCATATCGTGGCTGTCGACCTGTTGTTGTATCTCCTGTGCTTTCTCCATCAATCATCACCTGTTCTTTCGGTCCCGGGATTTTTGTTGAACCTGAGCCTTGAGCCGTCTGTAATCTTGTTTTGCAGCTCTCGAGTTGGGCTGATGCTTGATGCTCAGAAATATATTGCGCTTGCAATTTATTAGTTCTTCGATCTTCTGATCATTTTCATCAACCAGTCCTAGTGTTTCCTGGTTGAGTGACGAAGTGTCTCTTCACAGGCACTTTATATAGAGGCCTGTAGGACAGACCAAGCACTATGGGGATTCAACATTTCATTATCAGCAAGGCACGACAGATTGGCTGTGAGGCGCTGATGTATGTGGCTCTATTAGGTTGCTCTCGAAGTGCCCCGGCATTAGCTTTTTGTGGAACTGCTTCTGCTGTCCCCTCTGTTTTGGGGCAATGTTAATGTTGATGATGGATCTGATAAAGCGATGGTCCTTCAGCCAGGGACAGCAGCGGCCGGTACAGGGTCCCTTCGGCCATGGACAGCAGTGCCCAGTACTGTGTCCCTTCGGCCAGGGACAGAAGAGGCCGTACCTACTCCCTTCGGACAGTGACAGAAAAGGCCGATACAGGGTCCCTTCGGCCAGTGACAGATGAGTCCGGTACCGGGTCACTTCGGCCAGGGACAGTAGAGGGCGGTACCGGGTGCCTTCGGCCAGTGACAGAAGATGACGGTACAGGATCCCTTCGGCCAGGGACAGAAGAGGACGGTAAAGGGTCCCTCCGGCCAGGGACAGAAGAGGCCGGTACTGGGTCCCTTCAGCCAGTGGCAGAAGAGGCCGGTACAAGTTCCCTTCGGCCAGGGACAGCAGCGGCCGGTAGTGGGTCCCTTCAGCCAGTGGCAGAAGAGGCCGGTACAGTGTCCCTTCGGCCAGGGACAGAACAGGCCGGCATAGAGTCCCTTCGGCCAGGGACAGAAGAGTTCGGTACTGGGTCCCTTCGGCCAAGGATAGCAGTGGACTGTACTGGGTCCCTTCGGCCAGCGACAGAAGAGGCCGTTAGAGGCTCCCTTTGGTCAGTAACAGAAGAGGCCGATATTGGTCACTTTGGCCACTGACAGCAGCGGCCGGTACAGGTTCCCTTCGGCCAGGGACAGCAGAGGCCGGTACAGAGTCCCTTCGGCCAGGGACAGAAGAGGCCGCCACTGGGTCCTTTCGGCCAGCGAAAGAAGAGGCCGGTACAGGTTCCCTTCGACCAGGGACAGAAGAGGCCGGTACTGTGTCCCTTCAGCCTGGGACAGAAGAGGCGGCACAGAGTCCCTTCGGCCAGGGACAGAAGATGCCGGTACAGGGTCCATTCGTCCAGTGTCAGAAGAGGCCGGTACTGGATCCCTTCGGCCAGGGACAGAAGAGGCCGGTAATGGGTCCCTTCGGTCAGGGACAGTAGAGGCTGGTACAGGATCCCTTCAGCCAGCGACAGAAGAGGCCGGTACAGGGACCCTTCTGCCAGTGACAGAAGTGGCCGGTACCGGGTCCCTTCGGCCAGGGACAGAAGAGGCCGGTACAGGGTCCCTTCGGCCAGGGAGAGGAGAGGCCGGTGCAGATTCCCTTCGGCCAGTGACAGAAGATGCCGGTACAGGGTCCCTTCAGCCAGCGACAGAAGAGGCCGGTATCGTTTGTTTGACGGCAGTGTGAATGTTGCGAGCAGCCTGTGGTGACAGCAAAAGTCTACTGCACCTGATATTTCCAGTCGGTCTCCCTTCCAAGTAATAATCAGGCATTACTCTGCTTCGCAACCGAGATCAGACATTTTCAGACTGCTACGGCCGAAGCAATATAACATGTGGCTCTCTCTTTACTCCAAGAGCGTCAGTCAGCTTGTTATTGCTTTCTGTCAGCTCCGACATGAATGCTATTGAATAGCTCGGAAACATTTGTACTTGTTACATTTCCTTTTACCTGCCTTCCCACCTTGTTTACAATCTCTTTTCGCGCCATCTCTCGCTAACACACAGACAATGTTTCAGCCCGAGCCTCCATTGCTAAGTAAAAATCAGGCATGTGGCTAGTAGACGGAGAGAGAGAGCGAGAGCGAGAGTGATAGTTGCAGAAAAATCGGAGGAAGCAACAGCAAATGGCGTGCTGAATGAAGGCAGCAACTTCCTTGACTAATACGTAAACCCGAGTACGCCTGGTATTAAGAATCCAACCCAAGCACAACTCAGACCTGGCCCAACTTTTGTGCAGAAATGATATCCGGTATGGTAGTTAAAGCGCAATGTCTGAGTTTGATCTCAAAGGTTTGGATGACAAGGACTTACTGGTTTGGGTGTGTTGTTTTGCTCGTTTACTTTGTTGCTGTATTTTTTGTCTCGTTGTGGGTGGACCCCCTTGACATTCTATGGCAGCATGAGAATGAGCAGTAAAGATTTGGAAAAAGAAGGGGAGAGAGTGAGAGAGTAATTGAATGCAGGAGGGAGAACCGAAGAGCTGTTGTTGATTGTTTGATTTCAGTAGGAATGTTGCGAGCAGCCTGTGGTGGCAGCAAGTATCTACAGCACCTGATATTCCCAGTCGGTCTCTCTTCCCAATATTGACCAATCTTTAGTCTGCCTCGCCTCCGAGAGTAGACTTTTTCAGACTGGCCTGGCCGTAGTGATATAACGGCTGGCTCTCTCTTTACTCAAAGAGCGACAGACAGCAGATTATTGATTTCTGTCAGCTCATACATGAATGCTGCTATCAAACATCTGAATAGAAAAAAGGAAACATAGTAGCATAGAAAATAGAAAACAGTTCTTCGAGCCTGCACAACCATTCAATAAGATCATGGCTGATCATTCACCTCAGTCCCCCTTTCCTGCTTTCTCTCCATTACCCTTGATCCCTTTCGGCATAAGGGCCATATCGAACTCCCTCTTGAATATATCCAATGAACTGGCATCAACATCTCTCTGCGGTTGGGATTCCACAGGTTAGCAACTTTCTTAGTGAAGCAGTTTCTCTATAATATCACTCGTAATACTTATCCTTAGACGATGTCCCCTGCTCTTGGACATCACCAACATCGGAAACATTCTTCCTGCACATTACCTGTCCAGACCCGTCAGAATTTTATATATTTCTATGAGATCCCCTCTCATCCTTCTAAACTCCAGTGAATACAAGCCCAGTCGATCCAGTCTCTCCTCGTATGTCAGTCCTGCCAACCCGGGAATCAGTCTGTTTAACCTTCGCTGCACTCCCTCACCAGCAAGAACGTTCTTTCGCAGATTAGGAGCGCAAAACTGAACACAATATTCCAGGTGAGGCGTCACTAAGGCCCCATACAACGGCAGTAAGACCTCGCTGCTCCAATACTCAAATCCCCTCGATATGAAGGCCAACATATAATTTGTCTTCTTCACCACCTGCTGTACCTGCATGCCAATTTCCAATGACTGATGTACCATTACACCTTGGTCTCGCTGCACCTCCCATTTTTCTGATCTGCCGCCCGTCAGATAACATTCTGCCGTCGTGTTTTTGCCATCAAAGTGGATAACCTCACATTTACCCACATTATACTCCATCTGCCATGCGTTTTCCCATTCATCGAACCTGTACAATTCATTCTGCAGCCTTTTAGCATCCTCCTCACAGCTCACACCATTATCCAGCTTAGTGTCATTTGCAAATTTGGAGATATTACACTCAATTCCCTCATCCAAAATATGAATGTATATTCTACATAGTTTGGGTCCAACACTGAGCTCTACGCTACTGCACTGGTCACTGCCTGCCACTCTGAAAAGGACCCGTTTATCCCGACTTTATGCTTCCTGCCTGCAAAGCTGTTCTCTAACCACGTCAGTACATTACCCTCAATAACATGTGCTTTAATTTTGCACATCAATCTCTTGTGTGGGACTCTGACAAAAGCATTTTGAATGTCCAAATACACCACATCCAATGGTTGTCCCTTGCCACTCTACCAGTTACATCCTCATAAAATTCTCCAAGATTTGTCAAGCAGGATTTCCCTTTCATAAATTCATGCTGACTTGGATCGATTCAGTTACTGCTTTTCAAATGTGCTGCTATTTCATCTTTAATAATTATTCCAATACTTTCTACCACTACTGATGTCAGGCTAATTGGTGTATAATTACTTTTTTCTCTCTCACTCCTTTCTTAAAAAGTGGTCAACCTTATCATTCAAAAGGGAGTTGGATATGTATCGGAAGAAGAAAAAATCCACGTCTGCGGGTAAACGACAGGCGAGAGGGACTAATTGCTAGTTAGCTTTGGGTCGACCAGCCGAATGGTCTTCTTTCGTGTTGTAACCTTTCCATTATCCTATGATCATATCAGTTAGTGGCACATTTCATTGTATGGATGGAAGCAAAATATTGCAACGCGGCGTGGCTTGAGTCGGCACAACTAGAGGCATCCGATTCAGAAGATTCGACTGAGTTCATATTCGGGTTTAGTGACTTTAGAAGCATTATTTTTGTTTTGTGAATTTTCGGTCAGATAAATGTTTGGAAAAGGATTTTGTGCAGAAAGGGACTCAGCATTTAATCTTCTTTCTGGCTGTTGGGGTCACATTTTTGTTCCATGTTATTCTTCCAGAATGTATGTTTTCTTGGCTGTTTCGCAATAACCAGTCCCTTGCTCAACAGTTGATCTCACTCTTTCCCCAGTCCCATGTACGTGTTACAAGCAATGAACGTGATAAAGCAGATCAATAAAGCACAGTGTCCAAAATGGTTTATGGTTAAAGAGGTAAATTGCAGAGCACAGAAAATTATTCAATTAAGGACTCTCCTTCAATTAACATTTCTTTAGGTGTGCAAATGAAGATCATCTGTTAATTAATGATGCTTTCCCGTGAAAGACGGATAACATTTAACGATTATGTATTTTCACAATTCAAAAGACACTGGTTAATCAGGACAGTCAGTACAATTTGTTCGGGAAGGTTCGCGTTTGACTAACTTGATTGCATTTTTGGAGGAGTTCACCACGTGGGTCGATGAAGTAGTGCGAATGGTGCAGTGTATATGGATGTTATTAATGCTTTCGCTCAGGTCCCACATGGCAGACTGGTCATGAAAGTAAACGCCCATGGGATACAGGGCGAATTGGAAAATTTGTTCCAAATTTGGCTCAGTGGCAGGAAGCAAAGAGTAATATTTGAATGGTGTTTTTGTGACTGGAAGAATGTTTCCAGTGGGGTTCCGCACTTTTTAGTCTGAGATCCATTGCTTTTTATGATAGTTATCAATGATCTAAACTTGAATATAGGGGTGATGATTAAGAAGTTTTCAGCTGATAGTAAAATAACTGTGGTTGAAAATGGAGAAGAAAGCTGGAGACAGCAGGAAGATATCAATCAACTGGTAAGGTGGGCAGAACAATGGCAAATGGAATTTATTCCAGAGAACGTGTGATATCGTACATTTGTGGAGGGCTAACAAGGAAAGGCAATACACATCAACTGCAGGACATTGCGAAGTGTCGAGGAACAAAGTGAACTAGGATTACATGCCCTCAGATCACTGAATGTAGCTGGCTGGTTGGTTAAGTTGGTTAAGAAGGAATATGGAATAGTTGCATTTATTGGAAGAGGTATGTGTGAAATGTGAAAAATACTGGTTAGCATACAGCGTGCAGTTCTGGTCAACGCATTGAATAAAGGACATGATTGCGCTGTAGATAGAACAGAGGAGATTTACGTAGATGTTGCCCGTCGTGGAGAACCTTTGCGATGAGGACAGATTGCATAGGCTGGGTTTGTTTTCCTTGGAACAGAGGAGGCTGATTGGCGACAGCATTGAGGTGTTTAAAATAAGGAGGGGCCTAGATATTGTTGATTAAAAGGGCCTATTTCCCATAGTAATGTGGTTAACAACCAGGGGGCATAAATTAAAAGTAATAATTATAAGAGTTAAAGGGGATATGAAGGGAACATTCTTCATCCAGATGTTTGTGGGGGTCTGGAAGTCACTGCCTGAAAGTGTGGTGGAGGCAGAACGTCTCACTCCATTTAAAAAGTATTTGGATGTGCACGTGAATTGCCAAAAAGTAAAGGGTTACACACCTTATACTGGACATTTGTTGCCCGGTGGAGATACGATGGGCCGAAAAGGACTCCTTCAATGCTGTAAACTTCTATGATTATATAAATATCGGTTAGCATTACTTTCATGACTCAAGAGGATGTGATCGGCTAATTAATGGTGCTTCCATTAAAAAATGTTCGTGCAAGCTGGGGCTCGGTCTCAGGAACCTGAGATTAAAAGTCTTATGCGGCTGTTGTTTGGTGTACGGGGAGCTTTTGCTCGAAACGTGGCATTTTATAGCCAAGTGAAGGGCAGTAACCAGCTGTTTGATGCTGCCTTCGCCGTTTTCCGCCGGCAGTTGCTGATTGGGGATGCGGGACCGGAATGTTGGGGCTTGTCCCGCCCTCAATCACTCTGGAGCTGGGGAAGAGCGATTAGTCGATGGGTTTGTTTGTGGCTTTGAATTTCTGTTGCGAAACGAGGTGGCGCGGCAGGATCCTTTAATAATCTTTCACATCTGATCTGAATGCCTCGAATGCACAGAAACAAGAGGGAGTGAGAGACACTGT
Source organism: Pristiophorus japonicus (assembly GCF_044704955.1). NCBI lineage: Eukaryota > Metazoa > Chordata > Chondrichthyes > Pristiophoridae > Pristiophorus > Pristiophorus japonicus. The sequence continues at coordinate 67,329,834 of NC_091999.1, forward strand.
CTAGATTTTGAGTGTGTGCAGAACTGTACAGAGAAATCATCAAATGCAACATCGTCGTGAGACACTGCACTCTGTTAATATTGAACCAATAATATGAAGTTTTCAATTTTTTGTAATCATTAATGGAACACGTTTGCAACATGTTTCCACCCGGGATCCAACCGGGGACCTTTCGCGTGTTCGGCTAATGTGATAACCACTACACTCCGGAAATGCTATGGCAGAAGTAGTGTTGGGTACACAACCAGAGTTTTAACCCCAACAGCTGGACAGCACTTCAGGAGCTTGTGTTACGGGAATAGAATGACGGTGCTATATTTACCAAGGTGGTGAGTGTGGCAGGAGTTGATCCAGTGTTTCTCTGTCTTTATACATAGGAACAGGATTGGCTGTTTCTCAGCAAGTTGTTAGAATCTGGAATACACTGCTTTAAAGGGCGGTGGTGGCAGACTCAATCTTATCCTTGAAAACGGAGTCGGATAAGTATCCGAAGGAATAAAATGGCACAGCTGCGAGTAAATGACCGGGCTGTGGGAGTGGTTGAGAGTTGGAATGGGCTCGACTAGCCGAATGGCCTTCTTCCTTACTGTAACCATTCCCTTATTCTGTGATTATATAAGTTAGTGGTACAATTAATAGTGTGCATGGTAGGAGAATATTGCAAAGGGACATGAATTCAGTCGACAGAGCTGGAGGCATCTAATTCAGAAGATTCAGGTGCCGGTTCGCGAAAATTCGGGTTTAATGTCTCTAAATGCATTATTTTTGTTTTGTGACGTTTCGGTCATATAAATCACTGGGAAATGAATTATTTGTGAAAGGGACTCAGCATTTAATCTTCTTTCTGGCTGTTGTGGCCACATTTCTTTTCGATGTTATTTTTCCAGAATGTATATTTTCTTTGTTGTTTCAAATAACCAGTCCCTTGCTTTACACTCTATCTCATTTTTTCCCCAGTCTCATATACATGTTACCAGCAACTAACATTTTGAAGCAGACCATTAGAGCGCAGTGTATAAAATGATTTAGGGTTTAAGAGGTAAATTGCAGAGCAAAGAAAATCATTCAATTAAGGACACTCCTTCAGTTAACATTTCTTTAGTTGTGCAAATGAAGATCATCAGTTGAATAATGATGTTTTCCCGTAAAAGCAGGATAACATTTAACGTTTATACATGTTCTATATTTCGAAAGACACTAGTTAATCAGGACAGACAGCACGACTTGTTAAGGAAGGGTCGCCGTTCACTAACTTGATTGCATTTTTGCAGGAAGTCACCAGGTGATTCGATGAAGTAGTGCGTATGATATAATGTATATAGATTTTATTAATGCTTTCGCTAAGGTATCACATGACAGACTGGTCATGAAAGTAAAAGCCCATGGGATCCAGGGCGAAGTGCCAAATTGGATCCAAAATTGGTTCAGATACAGGAAGCAAAGCTTCATGTTTGATAGGTGTATATGTGACTGGAAGGGTGTTTCCAGTGGGGTTCCGCAGTTTTCAGTGCTCGGTCCATTGCTTTTTCTTGTATTTATCAATGATCTAAACTTGAATATCGGGGTTATGATTAAGAAGTTCTCAGGTGATAGTAAAATACGGAGTGTGGTTGATAATGAAGAAGAAAGTTGGAGACTGCAGGAAGATATCAATCAACGCTAAGGTGGGCAGAACACTGGCAATTTCAATTTAATCCAGAGACGTGTGAGATCGTGCATTTGTGGAGGGCTAACCAGGAAAGGGAATGCACATCAACTGATAGGACATTGAGAAATATAGAGGAAAAAAGGGAACTGGAATTGCTTGTCCACAGATATCTGAAGGTAGTTTGCCAATTGGAAAAGTTAGTTAACAAAGTTTACGGAATGTTTGCATTTATTGGCAGAGGCAAGGAATAGAACTGCAAGTGGGTTATGCTACAACACTATAAATTTCTGGTTAGGCCATAGCTGGAGTAATGCGTGCAGTTCTGGTCATCGCATTGAAGGAAGGATGTGATTGCGCTGGAGAGGGTACAGAGGAGATTGACGTAAATGTTGCCGGTAGTGGAGCAACTTTACTGTGAGTAGATTGGATAGGTAACAGAGGAGGATGATGGGCGACAGCATTAAGGTGCATAAAATTAAGAGGTGGCGAGATATTGTAGATTAAAAGGGCCTATTTCGCATAGTAGAGGTGTCAACAAGCAGGGGGCATAAATTAAAAGTGATTAGTATAAGGGTTAAAGTGGATTTAAGGGAACATTCTTCATCCAGATGTGTGTGAGGGTGTGGAACTCACTGGCTGAATGTCTGGTGGAGGGAGAAATCCTCAACATATTTAAAAAGAACCCGGATGTGTATTTGAAATGCCATAAGTTGCAGGGTTACACACCGAAAAGTGGTCATTTGTTGGCCGGTGCGGATCCGATGGGCCGAAAATGATTCCTTCCAATCTGTAAACTTCTATGATTACATAATATCGGTCAGCATTACTTTCGTGATGCAAAACAAGGCGATCGGCTAATTAATGGTGTTTTCCGTGAGAAAACGTTCGTGTAAGCTGGTGCTCGAACTCAGGTACCAGCGATTAAGGGTTTTTATGAGGCTGTTGTTCAGTGCACGGTGAGCTTTGAGCTCGAACCGTAGCATTTTGTTGCCCAGTGAAGGGCGGTAAACCATAGTTGATGCTGCATTCGCCGCTTTCCGCCGGCAGCACCTAATCGGAGAGTGCAGGATTGGAATGTTGGGGCTAGTCCCTCACTCACTCACTCTGGAACTGGGAAAGAGCGATTAGTCGATGGGTTTGTTTGTGGCTTTGATTTTCGATGTGGCACGACAGAATCTTTTCATAATCTCTCGCAGCTGAACCCAATGCACGGAATGTGCAGCTTTGAGATGGGGTTTCTTCACCGTCAGGGCTGCAAACGGGAGGGAGTGAGAAACACTGTGTCGAGTTTGAGTGTGTACATAACTGTGCAGAGAAAGCAACTAATGCAACAGCGTCATGAGACACTGCATTCTGTTAATATTGAACCACGAATATGAATTATTCAATTTGTTCTAATCATTAATGGAACATGTTTCGAACCGGGAACTTTTCGTGTGTTAGGCGAACTTTATAACCACTACACTCCGGAAACGCTGTGATAGCATTAGCGTTGGGAACATATCCAGATCTTTAACTAAACAGCAGGCCGACACTTCAGGAGCTTGCCTTATGAGAAGAGAATGACGATGCTGTCGTTAGCAAGGTTTTGAGTGTGGCAGGAATTGAACTCGTGTTTCTCTGTCTGTATCCATAGGAACAGGAGTGGCCATTCCTCAGCAAGTGGTTAGAATCTGTAATAAACTGCTTAAAAGGGCGGTGGAGGCAGACTCAATCTTATCTTTCAAAAGGGAGTTGGATAAGTATGCGAAGGAATAAAATTGCACAGCTGCGGGTAAATGACGAGGGAGTGGGACTAGTTGAGTGTTGGCATGGGCTCGATGGGCAGAATGGCCTTCTTCCGTACTGTAACCATTCCCTTATGCTGTGATTATATAAGTTAGTGGCACATTTAATCGTGTGTATGGAAGCAGAATATGGCAAAGCGACATGGATTGAGTCGGCATCTGATTCAGAAGATTTGGTGAGCGAAAATTCGGGTAAACGACTTTAAAAAGCATCATTCGGTCAGAGAAATGTTTGGGAAAGGAATTTTTTGCTGAATGGGACTTAGCATGTAATCTTCCTTCTGCATGTTGGCGTCATATTTCTTCTCGATGTTATTCTTCCAGAATGTGTATTGTCTTTGCTGTTTCACAATAACCAGTCCCTTGCTCTTTAGTCCATTTCACGGTATCCCCCGTCTCATATATTGTTACCAGCAATGAACATTTTGAAGCATACCACTAAAGCACAGTGTCTAAAATGGTTTTAGAGGGAAATTGCAGTGCACAGACAAATTATTTTATTGAGGACTCTCCTTCAGTTAACATTTCTTTAGTTTTGCAAATGAAGATCATCAGTTAATTAATGATGTTATCCCATGAAATCAGGATAACATTTAACGACGATACATTCTCTACATTTCGTAAGGCACTGGTTAATGAGGACAGTCCATAAGATTTGTTAAGAAATGTTCGCGTTTGACTAATTTGATTGCATTTTTGGAGGAGGTCACCAGGAGGGTCGATCAAGTAGTGGGTACGATGCAGTGTATATGGATTTTATTAATTCTTTCGCTCAGGTCCCACATGGCAGACTGGTCTTGAAAGTAAAAGCCCATGGAGTCCATGGCGAAGTGGCAAATTGGATCCAAAATTGGTTCAGACGCAGGTAGCAAAGGTTAATGTTTGATGTGTATTTTTCTGACTGGAAGGATGTTTCCGGTTGGGTTCCGCATTTTTCAGTGCTTGGTCCATTGCTTTTTATATTATTTTACAATGATCTAAACTTGACTATAGGGATAATGATTAAGAAGTTTTGAGTTGATAGTAAAATAGGCAGTGTGGGTGATAATGAAGAGAAAGCTGGAGACTGCAGGAAGATATCAATCAATTTGTAAGGTGTGCAGAAAAGAGGCAAATGGAAATTAATCCAGAGACGTGTGAGATTGTGCATTTGTGGAGGGCGAACAAGGAAAGTGAAAAAGCATCGACTGTAGGACATTGAGAAGTGTAGAGGGACAAAGGGAACTGGCAATGCATGTCCACAGATCCCTGAATGTAGCTGGCTAGTTGGATAAGTTGATTAAGAAGGCAGAGCGAATGGTTGCATTTATTGGCAGAGGCAAGTAATAGAAGAGCAAGTGGGTTATGTCTGAAATTTGCAAAAGTCTGCTTAGCCTACAGCTGGAGGAATGCGTGCTGTTCTGGTCATCATATTGAAGGAAGGACATGATTGCGCTGAAGAGGGTATGGAGGAGATTTATGTAGAATGTTGCCGGGAGTGGAGCAACTTTGTTATGAGGACAGATTGGATAGGCTGGGTTTGGTTTCCTTGGAACAGAGGAGGCTGATGGGCGACAGCGTTTAGGTGTTTAAAATTACGTGGGGCCTAAATATTGTTCATTAAAAGGGACTGATTTCCATACGTGAATGGTCAACAACCATTGGTCATTAATTAAAAGTAATTAGCATAAGGCTTAAAGGGGATTTGAAGGGAACATTATTCATGCAGATATTTGTCGGGATCTGGAACTCACTGCCTGAAAGTGTGGTGGCGGGTGAAACCTTCACCACATTTATAAAGTACTTGGATGTGCAGCTGAAATACCGTAAGGTGCAGGGTTACACACCTAAAACTGGACATTTATTGGCCGGTGCAGATACGATGGGCCGAAAAGAACTCCTTCCATGCTGTAATCATCTATGATTATATAATTATCGGTTAGCATTACTTTCATGATGCAAAACGAGGTGATCAGCTAATTAATAGTGTTTCCAGTGAAAGCATGTTCGTGTAAGCTGTGCTTGAACTCAGGAACCTGAGATTAAGATTATTATGAGGCTGCTGTTAGGTGTCTGGGAAGCTTTAGCTCGAACCGTTGCATGTTATCGCCCAGTGATGGGCGGTAAACAAGTGTTGATGCTGCATTCGTCGCTTTCCGCTGGCAGCGGCTGATTGGAGATGCGGGACTGGAATGTTGGTGCTTGTCCCGCCCTCACTCACTCTGGAGATGGGGAAGAGCCATCTGTGGCTGGGTTTGTTTGTGGCTTTGATTTTCTGTTGTTAATAGAGGCGGCATGGCAGGCTCCTTTTATAATCTCTCACAGCTGAACTGAAGGCACGGAATGTGCAGGTTTGAGATGGCGTTTCTCCAACGTCAGGGCTGGAAACGGGAGGGAGTGAGAAACACTGTGTCGAGTTTCAGTATGTACAGAATTGTACAAAGGCAACAGCGTCATGAGACACTGCACTTTGTTCACCACGAATATGAATTATTCAATTTGTTCTAAACATTAATTGAACACGTTTGCAAAATGTTGCCGCCCAGTTTCGAATCGGGTAGTTTCACTTGTTTGGCGAACGTGATAACCACTACACTACGGAAAAGCTGTGGCAAAAGACGTCTTGGGAACATAACCAGAGCTTTAACCTCAACAGCTGGACTACACTCCAGGAGCTTGCGTTCCGAGAATCGAATGAAGATGCTTTATTTAACAAGGTTGTGAGTGTGGCAGCAATTGATCCCGTGTTTCTCAAACATTATAGATAGGAACTGAAGGTGGCCATTTCGCAGCAAGCAGCTAGAATCTGAAATACAACGCTTTAAAGGGCGGTGGAGGCAGATTTAATCTTATCTTTCAAAAGGCAGATGGATAAGGATCTGAAGGGAAAAAAATCACAACTGCGGGTAAATGACGGGGGAGTGGGACTAGTTGAGAGTTGAAATGGGCTCGATGGGCCAAATGGCCTTCTTCCATACTGTAACCATTCCCTTATTCTGTGATTATATAAGTTAGTGGCACATTTGATAGTGTGCATGAAAGCAGAATATTGCAAAGGGACATGGATTTAGTTGGCACAACGAGAGGCATCTGATTCAGAAGAGACGGCTGCGTGAAAATTCGGGTTTAATGACTTGAAAGGAACATTTTTGTTTTGTGAAGTTTGGTCAGAGAAATGTTTGTGAAAGGAATTTTTGGCAGAAAGGGAGTCAGCATTTCATCTTCTTTCTGGCTTTCGGGGTCACATTACTTTTCTAAATTATTGTGTTACTAACACAGGTGAGACTGCACAAACGGAGGTTCAAGTAACAGTGATCTCAGTTTTTATTAAGACACTCCAGAGTGAAGAACAGGCCTGAGGGGCCGGATTATATACAGTGCTCCCAAGGGATGCTGGGATCCCTTGGGTCTTCAGGGGATGCACTCCCTGTTGGCGGAACATGGAAGTGCATGCTTTATAGAAACACAGCATCACTTCCCCCAAAGTCAAAGGGTAAACTATTTCGAAGGTGAAGTGGTCGGGAGCCTTTCATTCTCTGGTTCGCCGCCTCGGTCAAATGTCTGTTCTGGTGTGTTGGCTATGCCATCGCTCGGTTGGCGTGTTGTTGGCCCTGCAGGGATGCTGGGTGAGCCTGGCCTAGCTGGGATGTTTGGCGTGATGGGTTCGATTTCCTAGTCTGGGCTGGTGTCGTTGATCCTTTGGGTGTGTGTTGTGAGCTCGAAAACGGTGATGTCTGCTGTGGGTTGTTCCGGGCAGTCTTTTAACCGCAGCCTCGTTTGGTCCAGGTGATTTCTGCAATTTGTTCATTGTCTAGTAAGACGACAAACTCCCTACTCCCTTCATTAACTATCACCGTGCCGGCGGTCCACTTGGATCCATGTCCATAGTTTATCACATACACTGTGTGATTCAGATCAATTTCCCGTGACACAGTGGCGCGACCTTCGCTTACATTTTGTTACTGCCGGCTGCTCTCTATCTGATCATGCACGTTGTGGTGAACCAACGAGAGTCTCGTTTTAAGTGTCCTTTTCATGAGTAGCTCAGCCGGGGACCTATAGCCTACTACTCGACGAAGAAAGTCCCAGTAGTTAATGGAATGCCCCGATGTGTGGCCGCCCTGAATTGTGCGAATTGGGCAGTCAAAGTAAGCGAACCAGTAATGATGATGTGACAGATCATTTTGCACCACAACATACCCTGGTAGAACGATTAATTACGAGAAAGCTGCGGTCGATCTCGGACAGCCGAAAAGCTAAGGGCTAAGCCGTATTCATGCCCAAAGACAAGTCAGTAATAATAAAAAAGCATAATGGAGTTAACCTCGCTACCGGGGTGCTGACAGAAGGAGAGGAACATAGCTCAAGGGAACAAGTAGATGAGGAAACACTCAGCGCGGTAAAGGAAGAGCCATTGGACAATCCAGATGAAACTTTCTCTGTGGATGGATCCAGAAAATACAATGATGGAGAACCCTATACTGGGTGGGTAGTGGCAACACAGGAGCGAGAGGAAATAATGGTAGGATCGCTCCCAGGAGACAAGTGGCAGAACTGGTATAAAGGCTCTCGAGTCAGCTAAATGACAGCGAGTAAACTAATATCCAGATAATCAATACATTTTCGGGGTGGTTCACAAATATATGGCAGTCTGGTCACGACGAGGGTATGTGACATCTGCTTGCGAGTTGATAAAACATGGAAAGATCGTAGAAAGTGTAGTGAAAGCAGCAAAGTAACCATGGTGAGCAGCGGCAATAAAGGTAAAAGCACACACAAAACTAACTAGTAAAGGCCAAAAGCATCCGCAAGACCTAACCATCGTCGGGAATAGGTTCGCCGTCCTCCAGGCCAAACGAGCGGCAGGTGAACGGAAGCCAGAGCCAGCATTTTAGGCTGAATTTCAACCAGTAATGTCAACAGTGTTCATACTGACATAAATATAGTATTGGTCCACCAGAGTGTCGATTAGGAAGAAAGACGTGAAAGGAGTCCAGCAAGAATGTGAAATATAGGTATGGGGTACCCAGGAGCAAGTTGTGGTACCACAATGTTGTGGGCAACAATATCAAAAATTATTTCACGTGATAACACATATCCAGAGAAGCAACATGCTGTACTTGCTCTCGCAGTACTCGTGGTGGCCAGCAATGCGGAAGGATGTGGCTAAATTTTGCCAGAAGTGCATTATTTGTGCCCAACAAAACGTAGGCAGTAGATGCAAGGTATGAATGTGACCACAGGGACCTTGGGAGAATTTACAGATAGACTTCAGCATCCCCCTGCCACAGGATAGTGGCAAAAGTTAGTGCCTGGGAGTTATAGACCAGTTCAGCCGATGGGTGGAAGCCTTCACAATCAGGGAGTGCTCCGCTCGGACGATAGCACAGATCCTGGCTAGCGAGATGATACCTCGGTGGGCAGTACCCCTACAGATAGATTCAGACAATGGGACTCATTTCACGGGGAAATTAATGAAAGTAACATGTGCACTGCTGGGAATCAAACAAAGGTACCACAAAACATATCATCCCCAATGCTCGGGAATGGTGGCAAGAATGAATGAGACCTTAAACACGGCAACGCAGGAGACAGGTAAAGGATGCACCGGGCTGCTTACATAAATTTTACTGCGGCTCAAAGGCACCCTGGGGCGAACCACGGGACGAACACCATAGGACCTGACGATTGGAATGGCTATGAGACTACCAGAGGCATTCGATTCAGTTGCAGGTGAAGCAGGACCAATTCAGCAGAGGCTCAGGCAGTACTTGGTCAGCTAAACCAGGAGGTGTATGCTATGAATAAATAAGTTGGAAGCAAAGAGCAGATAAGAGAAGAGAAATTCATAATGAGAGAATGAGACTCGTTGCGCTACCTAAATAGGAGAACATGTCATGATAGGTGTGACAGGGATGTGAAAGGGCAAGGAGTCCCGAAGGATCGGACCATACTCGGTGCTAATGAGGAGTGATCCTTGTGTTTGTATGCAGAGCCCACTGGGATTATATGGAAACACTGGCCACAGGTAAAACCATATAAACTAAACAACCCCCGTCTGTTTTAGTGTATAGAGGCAGTGCACCCGGTGACCACGGAAGCGTCCGATACGGAAGCAAGCGTGATAACAACGGGTTGGAGCTGTGAATAGTGGGGATGGCAATTGGATTTGTGGCCGTCCTGCGCTCCCAGTGCCTCCAGAGAAACGTTTAGAAGGAAAAGGCCTTAGTCGTTATTATATGTGGAAGGCTCATTGAGAAGCAACCCAGGGAATCTATACATGCCCCGCTGGAATTAAAGGTCATGTTTTTCATTAAACGTTTGACTGCAAACGGTGGACCTATTAGACACCAATCTTTCGCACTATCATACTGATCACCCATAAGAATGAGAATGTAACCTTCAACTTTACATAGATGGCCGACGCTCCAGGGATGATGTGTAAGCGAGTTTGCGACAATACTCCCCAGAATATAACCAGAATACGTAAAGAAGCCTGGGATACTAACAAAACGGAGTTTACCAACAGTACAGAGTGGAGTCACGCAACGTTGGGAGACGGAGACTGGGTCTTGTGCAGGAATAATTCAGTTTGGCCGAAGGGGCGAATGGCTGGTCATGATAAGTGTAAATATCTCCGTCTGAACAAGGAACGGATACCACACTTGAAAATGCTGCACAATAAGTATATGAGCACACTAATAGACCCTACAATAAAAAAAATACTAATAAATATACAGTATGATCAATAGCTGGTACCCAGTATTGTAAGAACCCGGATCTTGACCGAAAGAGAACCAAAGCTCGCAATTGGTGAAACGTAATAGATAGAGTAGTTGGAGTGTTAGGAACGGGACTCGAAGCATTAAATTCAATGGATATAGAAACGCTGCGGAATAAAATACAAAAAGCGGGACAATTGACAAAAAATTCCATGAGGCTGTCAGATGTGTGGCAAGAACCCTTACAGGCCAATCGCCTGTGGGGATGGATGTCAGACAAAATGATATGGCAATGGTCAAACAAAACTAACTGGGAACTGCAACAAGTATCGGTCAATTCAACGTGGGAAGCCTAATAAGTTTCACTGCCTTATAATGGATCAAGGAAGGACAATGGGCTGAATTAGAAAGAATAGCATTCTCTGGGAATGTGCCACGATGGGCTAAACTATTTCATTTTGGACACCGAAATCTGACACTCAGGCCACATATGAAGCAGACGTGATGTGATGAAGAGGGATGTAATATGACGATTTTGCTGGCTAATGTTACTAACAGTCAGATATGGTGTGAGGTATTGTCCCGACCACAGCTATTCGGTAAAAACTTATGGCAGCCACAGTTTTACGTAAAATGGATAGACCCAAAGAATAAAATGCACAAAGAGATGCATTGCGTAAAGTGGCCATTCGGACAAGTATGCCCGCTACATGCACCAGAGGTGGAACCATGCAGCATTGAAGGCACATCAGTGGCTTGTGAAAAGCGCCTGCAACCCTTAAATGATATCGTAATACATGAAATCAGAGTAAACTACATTTGTGTAACCAGTATGCACGTGGTATGTTTGAACGCGGATGGCTTGGAACCCCCGGTAAATGAATGCTGGAAAAAATATATGTCATCATCGACGTTAAAACGACCACGTCCGACCAAATAGGACAATGGAAAAACATTGCACAACATAGGAGCAAAAAAGGACTATCCGTCGACCTCCGTTACTGGAGTTGCGAAAATTATGGGACTTTATGGAAAAACACAGTCAGGTGACCAAGTACCTGGGAGAGGATAGGGAACGGTTACTCAGACAAAAGGTCGTAATGAGTTACACAAAACAAGAACTGATCCGAGTGACGGAGGAACTAAGTGACCTCACGGTTCAACACTGGTGAGACAGTTTTAAGATCTGAGGCCTACGCGGTCCTGAAATTAATGTGGCACCGAATTGTGCTAATAACGGTCGTGGTAGGGATATGAATCGTTATCCAACGTTATCTGATATGTAAGATCCGAGGGATAGACAATCGCGTGGTTCTGGCCGCACAGCCAACAGCCTATGTAACGTAGGTGTGATCGGGAGGCGACTGATTTTGTAACTCGTTAGTGAAACAACTAAGACCCCCAAGCTTATGCTCTGTATGTACAAAAACAAATATAGGTAGCTTGCCACTAATCCCACGGAAATGGGCAGGGATAGCCTGCAAGGATTCCGGTAAAAGATGGAATTACGAGCAATCCAAAGGAAATGGATTTGTACTTCTTTTCCAGCAGATGGCTCAGAACATGTATGTGGTCGGATGATTATTTAGAAAAAATAAGGGACCAACAGGAGGGACTGAAGAGGTAAATTTATATATTAATTAATTGTACCAAGTTAAAATGTCAGGCACTAAGTAGTGTGGCACGAAAATGTTCAGTGCTGGGACCCCAGCTATTTACAACATACACATTGACTTATTCGAAGGAATTGAAAGCAATGTCATCAAGTTTGCAGATGACACGAAGTTGGATGGCAGTGTGAGTTGTGAGGATGATGCTAAGAGGCTGCACGCTGATTTGGACAAGTTATGTGATTGGGCAAATGCATGGCAGATGCCGTGTAATGTAGATACATTTGTGGTTATCCATTCTGTTGGCAAAAACAGAAAGGAAGAATACTTTTTGTGTCGTGACAGATTATGAAAAGGGGAGGGGCAACGAGACCAGGGTGTCATGATACATCAGTCATTGAAAGTTAGCCTGCAGGTATAGGAGGCTGTGAAGAAGGTAAAAGGCATATAGGCTATCAAAGCGAGAGGATTAGCGTACAGGATCAAGGAGTTCTTACACAGTTGTACATGGCATTGGTGAGGCCACACGTTGAAACTTGTGTACAGTTTTGGTCTCCGAATGTGAGGAAGAACCTTCTTGCTATTGAGGGAGTGCAGCGAAACTTCACCAGTCTGATGCCCGGGATGGCAGGACTGACATATGAAGAAAGACTTGATCGACGAGGCTTGTATTCATTGGAATTTAGGAGAATGAGACGCGATCTCATAGAAACATATACAATTCTGAGAGGATTGCACAGGATTGATGCTGGAAAAATGTCCCCGATGTTGGGGTATTCCAGAACCTGGGGTCACAGTCTAAGCATAGGGGGGTTAGCCAATTAGGACCGAGGTGAGGAGAAACCTCTTCTCACAGGGAATTGTGAAACTGTGGAATTTTCTAGCACTGAAATTTGTGGAGGATAGTTCCTTAGATATAATCAAAAGGGAGTTGGATTTGGCCCTTACGGCTAAAGCGATTAAGGGGTATTGAGAAAAAGCAGGAATGGGGTGTTGAACTTGCATGTTCAGCCATCATCATATTGAATCGTGGTGAAGTCTTGAAGGGACGAATTTTCTAATCATTAAACTAATTTCCATGGTTTTGTGTTTGTATGTATCTGGATGGGCAGTAACTGTACGAGTGAGGTCAGTGATGTATCTGGATTGGCCATAACAGTATGAGTGAGGTCAGTGATGTATCTGGAAGCGTAGTGACTGTATAAGTGAGGTCAGTGATGTATCTGGATGGGCAGTGACAGTACGAGTGAGGTCAGTGATGTATCTGGATGGGTAGTGACAGTATGAGTGAGTTCAGTGATGTACCTGGATGAATAGTGACAGTAAGAGTGAGGTCAGTAATGTATCTGAATGGGTAGTGACAGTATGGTGTGTTTAGTGATGTATCTGGTGTGTAGTGACAGTATGAATGTGGTCAGTGATGTATATGGATGGGTAGTGACAGTATGAGTGAGGTCAGTGATGTATCTGCATGGGTATTACACACAGTTTCTCCAAAGCTGTGCAGTTGTGTGTTTATCTCGATGCTTCCCCACACCATTGTTGCATGTCACGTAGTCTGCCTGGCACAGGTTTTAACATGCAGGCACTCGTTAACATCATATTCCGCAGGTTCGTTCCTCAGACCTGCTTGTGCAAACTTCGTTGCGCGCGGACTGACCCCATTTCGGAGCCTGTTACCTGGAAACCATACCAGGCCGGAGCCCTGAGCCACTGAGTATGTGAAGAACAGCCTAATGCAGATACTGTGCCGAGAATTGTGGCTTGAAAGACGGTTCTCTTATAAAGCGCATCGGCACACTGAAAGCTTTAGGCACTAGAACATCACGTGCACTGGTGGGAGAGTGTGGGAGAGAGAAAATGTTGGATAGTGAGGCTGGGGCAATTCGTGAGTGGGGAGAGAGATAGAGTGGAAGAGAATGAGATTGTGGAGAGTAAGTGGGAGAGATTGAGAGACAATTCATGGGGAGTGAAATAAAGTATGATACGGAAATCGAGAGAAAGAGATAGACAGCAAAAGAGGGGGAAAGAGAGCATGAGAGTGGTTAGACTGAGGTCTGTCTAGTCCGTACCCAGGGACTGCACATCGGTCGCATTTTGGAACTACAACAACAACTTAAACTGTATGGTGCCTTTTACATGGCGAAACGTCCCAACATGCTCCATAGGTGTATTATGAGATAAAACAAACTTGACACTGAACCGCACAAGTAGTATTTAGTGCAAGTGATCAAAAAATTGTTGAAAGAGGAAGGTTATAAGGAACGTCTTGAACGGGAAAAAAGATGTAGGGAGGTGGAGAGGATTAGGGACAAATTCCAGAGCTTGCGGCCGAGGCAACAGAAGGCACGCCCACCAATGGCAGAGCGATTACAATCAGGGCTGCTTAAGAGGGCAGAATTAGTCGATTGCACAAATATGTAGGGTTGTGTGATGGAGGAGGTTACATAGATAGAGAGGGGGTAAGGGCAATGGATGCACTTTAAAGCCTGGATGAGGATTTTGAAATCGAGGCGTTGTTTAACCGGGAACCAATGTAGTTCAGCGAGCCCAGCTGCAATGGGTGACCAGAATTTGGTGCGAGTTAGATGATGGGCATCCGGGTTTCGGATCAGCTCCAGCATGCGTAGGGCAGAATGTGGGAGGCCAACGAGGAGCCTGTTGGAATCGTCATGTCTAGAGGTAATGGAGGAATGGAATGGACGACGGATTTCAGCAGCGGACGAGCTGAGGCAATGGGCGGAGATGGGTGATCTTAGGGAGATGGAAATAGGCGGTCTTAGTTATGCAGCGGATATGTGGTCTAAAGTTAATTTCAGGGTCAAATATAACAGCAAAGTTGCGAACTGCCTGGTTCGGTCTCAGGCAATCGATGGGGAAAGGCATGGAGTCAGTAGCTCGGGAACGGAGTTTGTGGCGGGGACCAAAAATAATGATTCAATCTTCCCAATCTTCAATTGGATAAATTTCTGCTCATCTGAAACAACACAGGTGGAGGTGCAGCACATGTTCTGTGGCCACTGTGAGGAGGCTAAAGGCAACAATCCTTCGGCTCACGGAGTGCCGAGCTCAGTTCCAGTTACATTTTGCGAGGTTTTGTTCCACTTTGTGAAAGTTTTTCTCAGGTTTATTCACATCATGTAACGAGAGACGGGATAAGGTTTGTGGACCCGTTTCTACCTCAGAGTCTGTGAGAGACGGAGGGAACGGCAGCAGAAAAAGAGAAAACAACTTCTTCAAAACTGATCCCAACTCCTCGCCAAGTCTATGGGTAGATAATCTCACCGTCTTCTTAGGAAATTTCACCACTTTATTCACCTTCTTATTTGAGCTCTTTTTGGAATCCGTTTATTTTATTATTCTTGTTGAGTGTTTAACGACAGCATTGAAGCAGGATAGAGAAAATCGGAGCAAATTATTCTCACAATGCAGCAACGAGACTTGAAACAGTTTATAGATTTTTAATGAACCTTTCACTAAAAACTAGTGTTGAAAACACTTTTACTCCTAAGATTCGATGAAGATTTCAGAAGAAACTGTAAAAAATCAGTTTTCGCCTGCTCTAAACAAGTCCCAACATGGTCTTGAAATCCAAATGCTTCTAAAGAGGCTCCGAATTGCTCAACATGTTTAAAAATGATGGTCTTCAATATTTGATGTTGAGGTCTTGAATAAAGTGAGCAGCTTAACACAAACACGCACCCCATGCTGTTGAGGAGGGGAGAACAGAGGAGGAGGTGTCTAAGTTACACGTTACTTTTTATTGACATTAAAAAGTATCAATAAGCCGTTTAGGAAGAGAAGCAAAAAAGAGTGAAAAACACATACCTTTTTATTTTATATAATATAAAAACAGAAATTGCAGGAAATACTCCGGAGGTCAGGCAGTAACTGTGGAGAGAGAAACAGAGATAATGTTTCAGGTCTGTCAACTGTCATCAGAACTGTAAAATGAAAGAGATGCAACAGATTTAAACCAGGTACAGAGGCAGAGAAAGTTGGGAGGGGAGGAAAGAACAAAAGGGAAGACAGGAGGGGCTAAATCCTACCTCTGCACCTGCTTAAAATCTATTACATTTCTAACTTCTTCCAGTTCTGACCCAAAGCTCACAGACCTAAATGGTTACCTTAATTTCTCTCTCCACAGAAGCTGCCCGACCTTCTGAGTAGTTCCAGCATTTTCTGTTTTAGTTTCAGATTCCAGCATGCGCTGTTTATTGCGATTTTGAACAATTGTATTTTGTCTGAAGTTCTAGAGTCCAAACAAGTCTCAGGAAAAATTTAAATATAGATTACTTCCTAAACGTTTTATGGAATGTTAGTAGAAACAACATTTATGCAATGATGTATAAAGTAGCAGGTAGGGAGTTTAGAAAAAAACACTAGTTGTTTTTTGAGAACTACACAGAAAATACTTTGATTAAACTGACAATGTACAATTTAGATTTGGTATATATGTTTGAAATAGGAGAATAAAAATTGAGAATACAATGAAGTTTGTTTCCATCTGTATAATTCGGAATACCGAAACCAATTCAACACTTTTGGTAATAAGAGCAGGGATTAATATAGTTCCTATGGAGTGGAGGGTAGCCAATGTAACCCCACTTTTTAAAAAAGGAGGGAGAGAGAAAACAGGGAATTATAGACCGGTCAGCCTGACCTCAGTAGTGGGTAAAATGATGGAATCAATTATTAAGGATGTCATAGCAGTGCATCTGGAAAATGGTGACATGATAGGTCGAAGTCAGCATGGATTTGTGAAAGGGAAATCATGCTTGACAAATCTTCTGGAATTTCTTGAGGATGTTTCCAGTAAAGTGGACAAAGGAGAACCAGTTGATGTGGTATATTTGGACTTTCAGAAGGCTTTCGACAAGGTCCCACACAAGAGATTAATGTGCAAAGTTAAAGCACATGGGATTGGGGGTAGTGTGCTGACGTGGATTGATGAACTGGTTGTCAGACAGGAAGCAAAGAGTAGGAGTAAACGGGTACTTTTCAGAATGGCAGGCAGTGACTAGTGGAGTGCCGCAAGGTTCTGTGCTGGGGCCCCAGCTGTTTACATTGTACATTAATGATTTAGACGAGGGGATTAAATGCAGTATCTCCAAATTTGCGGATGATACTAAGTTGGGTGGCAGTGTGAGCTGCGAGGAGGATGCTATTAGGCTGCAGAGTGACTTGGATAGGTTAGGTGAGTGGGCAAATGCATGGCAGATGAAGTATAATGTGGATAAATGTGAGGTTATCCACTTTGGTGGTAAAAACAGAGAGACAGACTATTATCTGAATGGTGACAGATTAGGAAAAGGGAAGGTGCAATGAGACCTGGGTGTCATGGTACATCAGTCATTGAAGGTTGGCATGCAGGTACAGCAGGCGGTTAAGAAAGCAAATGGCATGTTGGCCTTCATAGCGAGGGGATTTGAATACAGGGGCAGGGAGGTGTTGCTACAGTTGTACAGGGCCTTGGTGAGGCCACACCTGGAGTATTGTGTACAGTTTTGGTCTCCTAACTTGAGGAAGGACATTCTTGCTATTGAGGGAGTGCAGCGAAGGTTCACCAGACTGATTCCCGGGATGGCGGGACTGACCTATCAAGAAAGATTGGATCAATTGGGCTTGTATTCACTGGAGTTCAGAAGAATGAGAGGGGACCTCATAGAAACGTTTAAAATTCTGACGGGTTTAGACAGGTTAGATGCAGAAAGAATGTTCCCAATGTTGGGGAGGTCCAGAACCAGGGGTCACAGTCTGAGGATAAGGGGTAAGCCATTTAGGACCGAGATGAGGAGAAACTTCTTCACCCAGAGAGTGGTGAACCTGTGGAATTCTCTACCACAGAAAGTAGTTGAGGCCAATTCACTAAATATATTCAAAAGGGAGTTAGATGAAGTCCTTACTACTCGGGGGATCAAGGGTTATGGCGAGAAAGCAGGAAGGGGGTCCTGAAGTTTCATGTTCAGCCATGAACTCATTGAATGGCGGTGCAGGCTAGAAGGGCTGAATGGCCTGCTCCTGCACCTATTTTCTATGTTTCTATGTTTCTATGAATGTTTGAGAGAAAAACATTAGTGTTTGTATTTTAACATCTTTAATTCACCATATTAGTAAACATTTCCAAGTCAGACTGATTGGTTGGCCTGTCCTGGAGGAAAGATTAAATTTTATTTCTGTTAAATCAAAGCGCTCCCTGCATTTGGTTTTAATTCAATGACGCACAGTGTGTATTTGTTTTTCTGCACTTGTGAATAAGTGTCTCATTTCTGACATGTTACCTGGCATGGTGCTGGTAAAAAAGGCAACCTTTATTAATGGAATTCATTGCATTTGGAAATTGGTCCATTTTGTTCAACTCTTTTTTATATCTTGAACTAAAGAATTACAGTAATTTTATCTGCTGGTTGCCTGTTTGTATTATCATTAATATTCTAATTACTTATGTGGACGTTCAGGATATCAGCGCCGGAGGAAACTCACTGTTCCTGCTGCTTGTGGTGCCATTGCTATGGACACATGAGAGGTACGGTAATAGGTTGACAAATATAACATTAACAAAAATTGCACGAATTTATATGCCTCTTTCAACTCACCTTGGGCTTTTGGATTGTTTGTCGATGCATAACCGTGTAACTGAGTGATGGTTCTGTCGTGTAAATGCATTATTATGTAGTTCCCTTATATCCCACTCATTGGGATCAGTTATCTTTTTTTAATAGATTTTGTACATGACGAACTAAAAACATTTAATTAATTCGATCGTACACAAACATGCATAATTGTCATGTAAATATCCGACGATTTTCAATATGGATCAGGGTGAGTTGGAGCATTTTGGTAGGAGAGATAAGGACCCAACCTACCCTTGGAAACTAAGAGTACAAATGCGATAGAAGTGCAAACGAGTCTCTGGGTACAGATACACACGTCTCTGAATGTAGCAATGGAGGATAATAAGGACATACAATTGTAAATTTAGCACTGGAGATCATTTATAGAGGATAATAATTAAACTGCAGAGAAGTTATGTAAACCCTTTATCTAACCTTGACTGATTGTCTAATGACTTGAGACGGTGGGCTGTCAAGATGGCATGACTCTATATATGATTTCAAGTGTTTGCTGCGGCTGTTGTTGTTGTAAAGGTTGTTGTAAATAATGTTGGTATAAACTTTGCCCAAGGGTGAAAAGGTCGCGCTGAAATGGGTTTTTGGCCCGCTCAGTACAAACATCTGGAGGCAATCTTGGTGGGGAGGGTCTGAGGATATTGCGTGGGGTGGGAAGGTCTGAGGATATTGGGGGGGGGGTGGTCGGGAGGCTCTGAGGATATTGGTTGGGGTGGGGGGGATCTGAGGATATTGGTTGGGGTGGGCAGGAGCTGAGGATATTGGGTGGGATGGGGAGGAGCTGAAGATATTGGGTGGGGTGGGGAGGGTCTGAGGATATTGGGTGGGGTGGGTAGATTATGAGGATATTTGGTGGGATGGGGAGGGTCAGAGGATATTGGGTGAGGTGGGAAGACTCTGAGGATATTGGGTGGGGTGTGGAGGGTCTGAGGATATTGGGTGGAGTGGGGAGGGTCTGGGGATATTGGGTGGGGTGGGGAGGGTCTGAGGATATTGGGTGGGGTGGGGAGATGCTGAGAATATTCGGTGCATTTTTAGATATGGATTGACACAAAGTGAGGCTGCTGTTAAGAGGGCAGCGGTTCCTTTATTTGAAATTAATAATATCTTCACCAACTTTAATGAAAAGCAGCGGTACACAGTGACATAACGTAAAGAATAGGAGCAGGAGTGGGCCATTTGTCTCCTCGAGTCTGCTCGGCTATTTAACCTTTGGAATTACTGATCAAATTCCCACCCCACTGTGGGTGACTGCCGTTATTAATGATTGTTGTTTTATTGAATAAACAGATGCTCCCCATTCTATATTGAGGAGATATTTGTCTAAAGGAGATACACAATAGACGTTAGAATACATGCAGACTGCGCAGCTTTGGCAAGTGTACTTTCATGTAGATGAATGCGAGGTGATACACTTTGTTGGGAATCTGTACATTTATATATTTCTATATATATATATATATATATATATATACACATATATCCGGCTTTTGATGAAGTGTACAAAGACATTCGAAGGGCGTTTGAGCATCTACCACTTAGCTGTTGTGGATAAAATTCTAAACCATGGGATTAAATGGTCAGGGCAGCATGGACATTACAATGCCTTAGATACAGATACCAGAGAGCATTTACGGCTGGTTGTTGTTCAGACTGGAGGGAGTGACACTGCTCCCTCCAGTCGTATTAGGAGGACTGCTCTTTTTGATATATACCCTAGATATGGGTATATATGGTATCATTTTATAGTTTGTAGATGATACAAGATGACGAAGTGCAGTAAACAATGAGGACAATAGTAATTGTTTTCAGGAGGGTATGGACTGACTGGTGAACAGGAGAAAGTTTAGGCTGATCATCGGTAAAAAGTACAATGATTTAGCATTTTCCAACGAGCTCTGGTTCCTGAATATCAAGTTATCTCCTCACTCAGTTAAAGGCTATATAGAAAAATAGAAACATAGAAGTTTGGTGCAGGACTAGGCCATTCGGCCATTCGAGCCTGCACCGCCATTCAATAAGATCATGGCTGATCATCCCCACAGTACAACTTTCCTGCTTTCTTTCCATACCCCTTGATCCCCTTAGCAGTACGGGCCATATCTAACTCCCTCTTGAATATATCCAATGAACTTAGCATCAAAAAATCTATGCGGCAGGGAATTCCACAGGTTACCAACTCTCTGAGTGAAGAGGTTTCTCCTCATCTCAGTCCTAAACGGCCTGCTCCTTATCCTGAGACTATGTCTCTGGTTCTGGACTTCCCCAACATCGGGAACATTCTTCCCGCATCTACCCTGTCCAGTCCCGTCAGCATCTTATACGTTTCAATGAGATCCCCTCTCATCCTTTCTAACTCCAGTGAATAAAGGCCCAGTTGATCCAGAGTCTCCTTATATGAAAGTCCAGCCATCCCTGGAATCAGTCTGGTGAACTTTCGCTGCATTCCCTCAGTAGCAAGAACGTCCTTCCTCAGATTAGGAGACCATAACTGAACAAAATATTCCAAATGAGGCCTCACTAAGGCCCTTTGCAACTGTAGTAAGACTTCCCTGCTCCTGTGCTCAAATCCCCTAGCTATGAAGGGCAACATACCTTTTGCCTTCTTCACCTCCTGCTGTACCTGCATGCCCACTTTCAGTGACTAACGAACCATGACTCCCAGGTCTCGTTGCACCTCTCCTTTTCCTAATCTTCTGCCATTCAGATAATATTCTGACTTTGTGTTTTCCCTAAAATGGATAAGCACACATTTATCCACATTATACTGCATCTGCCATGCATTTGCCCACTCACCTAACCTGTCCAATTTAACCTACAGCCTATTAGCTTCCTCCTCACAGCTCACACCGCCACCCACTTTAGTGTCATCCACAAACTTGCAGATATTACACTCAATTCCTTCATCTAAACCGTTAATGTATATTGTAAAGAGCTGTGGTCCCAGTTCTGAGCCCTGCGGCATTCCACTCGTCATTGCCTGCCATTCTGAAAAGGACCCGTTTATCCCGACTCTCTGCTTCATGTCTACCAAGCAGTGCTCTATCCACATCAGTACATTACCCCCAATACCATGCACTTTGAGTTTGCACACCATTCGCTTGTGAGGGACCTTGTCAAAGCCTTCTGATAGTCCAAGTACAAAACATCCACTGGTTCTCTCTTGTCCAACCTGCTAGTTACATCGTCAAAAAATTCCAGAAGATTCCTCAAGCTTGATTTACCTTTCATAAATCCATGCTGACTTGGACCTATCCTGTCACTGCTTTCCAAAAGCGCTGCAATTTCATCGTTAATAATTGATTCCAACATTTTCCCCACTACTGATGTCAGGCTAATTACCCGTTTTCTCTCTCCCTCCTTTTTTAAAAAGTGGTGTTACATTTGCTACCCTCCAGTCCACATAAACTGATCCAGAGTAGATAGACTGTTGGAAAATGATCACCAATGCATCCACAATTTCTTGGGCCACTTCCTTAATTAATCTGGGATGCAGACGATCAAGCCCCTGGGATTTATTGGCATTCAATCCCATCAATTTCTGAACACAATTTCCCGCCTAATAAGGATATCCTTCAGTTCCTCCTTCTCACTAGATCAACTGTCCCCTAGTACATTCGTGTCTTCCTTCGTGAAGACAGAACCGAAGAATTTGTTCAATTGGTCTGCCATTTCTTTGTTCCCCATTATAAATTCATCAGAATCCGACTGCTAGGGATCTACGATTGTCGTCACTAATCTTTTTCTCTTCACATATTTATAGAAGCTTTTGCAGTCAGTTTTTATGTTCCTTTGAAGCTTCCTCTAATACTGCATTTCCCCCCTCTTAATTAAATCCTTAGTCCTCCTCTGTTGAATTCGAAATTTCTCCCAGTCCTCAGGTTTGTCGCTTTTTCTAGCCAATTTATATTCCTCCTCCTTGGCTTTAACACTATCCTTAATTTCCCTTGTTAGCCACGGCTCAGCCACCTTCCCAGTTTTATTTTTACTGCAGACAGCGATGCACAATTGCTGAAGTTGATCCATGTGATCTTTCAATGTTTATCCATTGCTTATCCACCGTCAACGCTTTAAGAATCCTTTGCCAGTCTATTCTAGCCAATTCACACCTCAAACCGTCAATCTTCCCTTTGCAAAAGTTCAGGACCCTAGTTTACGAATTAACTGTGTCACTCTCCATCTTAATAAAGAATTCTACCTTATTATGATCACTCTTCCCCAAGGGGCCTCACACAACAAGTTGCTAATTAGTCCCTTCTCATTACAGATCAACTAGTCTAGGATGGCCAGCTCTCTCGTTGGTTCCTCGACATATTGCTCTCGAAAACCAGCCCTAATACACTCGAGGAAATCCTCCACCACCGCAATTCTACTAGTTTGGTTAGCCCACAATCTGTAGATTAAAGTCGCCCATGATAACTTATGTAGCTTTATTGCGGACATCCCTTATTTCTTGTTTGATGTTGTCCCCAACCTCAATACGACTGTTAGGTGGTCTGTATACAACTCCCACTAACGTTTACTGACCTTTGGAATTCCACAGCTCCACCCATACCGATTCCACATCATCCAGGCTAATGTCGCTCCTCACTATTTCATTAATTTCCGCTTTAACCAGCAACGTCACCCCGCCTCATTTTCCTCTCTGCCTATCCTTCCTAAATGTTGACTACCCCTGGATGTTGCGTTCCCAGCCATGGTCACCCTGGAGCCATTTCTCCGTGATGCCATGTGTGGTCTGCACATACCCCAGAGCAGAGTAGCACGGGGTAAGTGTAAACCACTAGGTGATAGGAAGGGACAATATGTATGAATATAAAGGGGCTGCAGGAGGGGTCAAAATAAAAATCATGGTTTAAAAGCTAGTATTAAAACACTTTACCTAAACGCACGCAGCATTCGAAATAAAGTAAATGAGTTGACGGCTCAAATCATTACAAATGAGTATGATTTCGTGGCCATTACACAAACGTGGTTGCAGGGTGGCCAAGACTGGGAATTAAACATACAGGAGTTTCAGTAAATTCGGAAGGATAGACAAGAAGGGAAAGGAGGTGGGGTAGCTCTGTTAATAAAGGATGATATCAGGGCAGTTGTGAGTGATGATATTGGCTCTCATTGAAATATATAAAATTATATAACATATAAACGTGGGTTTACAGGTTTAATGCTGAATAAATGTTCCTCCTGTCTGGGGAATCTAAAATAGGAGGTCACTCTGACAGATTAAGGTGCCGGCCATTTAATTCTGTGATGAGGAGAAATGTCTTCACTCAAAGGTTGTGAATAATTGGAATTATCTGCCCGAGAAAGTAGAATAGATGGGAAAGGAGGTGGGGTAGCTCTGTTAAAAAAGGATGATATCAGGGCAGTTGTGAGAGATGATATTAACTCTAATGAACAAAATGTTGAACCATTGTGGGTGGAGATTAGAGATAGTAACGGGAAAAAGTCACTGGTGGGCGTAGTTTATAAGCCCCCAAATAATAACTTCACGGTGTGGCGGAGAATAATCAAGGAAATAATAAAGTCATGCGAAAAAAGGAATGGCGGTAATCATGGGAGATTTTAACCGACATATTGATAGGTCAAATCAAATCGCACGGGGTAGCCTGGAGGAGGAATCCATATAATGCATACGAGATTGTTTCTTAGAATAGTATGTTACAGAACCTACAAGGGAGCAAGCTATCTTAGATCTGGTCCTGTTTAATGAGATAGGAATAATAAACGATCTCCTAGTAAAAGATCCTCTCGGAACGAGTGTTCACAGTATGGTTGAATTTGTAAGACAGATTGAGGGTGAGGAAGTAGTGTCGCAAACGAGCATACTATGCTTAAACAAAAGGGACTACAGTGGGGTGAGGGCAGAGTTAGCGAAAGTGGACAGGGAGCACAGACTAATTAGTGGCACAATTGAGGAACAGTGGAGGATTCTTATAAGGAGCTCTTTCATAGTGCTCAAAAACATATATTCCATTGAAAAAGAAGGGCGGTAAGAGAAGGGATAACCAGCCGTGGATAACCAAGGAAATAAAGGACAGTATCAAATTAAAACTAATGCTAAAAGGTGGCCAAGTTTAGTGGGAAACCAGAAGATTGGGAACATTTTAAATGACAGCAAAGAATGACTACGAAAGCAATAAAGAAAGGAAAGATAGATTACGAAAGCAAACTTGCGCAAAAAATAAAAACAGATATTAAAAGCTTTTACTGATATATAAAACGGAAGAGAGTGACTAAAGTAAATGTTGGTCCTTTAGAAGATGAGAAGGAGGATTTAGTAATGGGAAATGTGAAAATGGCTGAGACCTTAAACAATTATTTTGCTTCGGTGTTCACAGTGGAAGACACAAAATCGATGCCAAAAATTGCTGGTTACGGGAAGGTGGGAAGAGAGGACCTTGAGACAATCACTATCACTAGGGGGGTAGTGGTGGACAGGCTAATGGGACTCAAGGTAGAGAAGTCCCCTGTTCCTGAGGAAATGCATTCAGGGTATTTAAAGAGATGGCGGAAGTTATTGCAGATGCATTCGTTATAATCTACCATAATTCTATGTATTCTTGGGAGTTACAAGTGGATTGTAAGGCACCAAATACAACGCCTCTGTTTAAAAATGGGGGTAGACAAAAGGCAGGTTATTGTAGGCTGGTTTGTTTAACATCGGTAGTGGGAAAATGCTTGAAGCTATCACTAAGGAAGAAATAGCGGGATATCTAGATAGGAATAGTGCAATCAAGCAAACGCAACATGGATTCATGAAGGCGAAATCATGTTTAACTAATTTACTGGAATTCTTGAAGATATAACGAACATGGTGGATAGAGGTGTACCGATAGAAGTGGTTTATTTAGATTTCCAAAAAGGCATTCGATAAGGTGCCATACAAGGTTACTGCAGACAATAAAGGTACGCGAGTCAGAGGAAATGTATTAGCATGGATCAAGAATTGGCTGGCTAACAGAAAACAGAGAGTCGGGATTTATGGGTCCTTTTCGGGTTGGCAATCGGTGGTTAGTGGTGTGCCACAGGAATCGGTGCTTGGACCAAAACTGTTCACAATATGCATAGATCACCTGGAAGAGGGGACAGAGTGTACTGTTCAAAATTTGCAGGTGACACAAAGATCAATGGGAAAGCGGGTTGTGGAGAGGACACAGAAAGGCTGCAAAGATATTTATTTAGGTTAAGCGAATGGGCTAAGGTTTGGCAGATGGAATACAATATCGGAAAATGTGAGGTCGTCCACCTTGGAAAAAAAAAACAGTAAAAGCGATTATTAATTGAATGGGGAGGAATTACAACATGCTGCGGTGCAGAGGGGCCTGGGGGTCCTTGTGCATGCATCCCAAAAAGTTAGTTTGCAGGTGCAGCAGGTAAACAGGAAGCGAATGGAATGTTGGCCTTCATTGCGAGAGGGATGGAGTACAAAAGCAGGGAGGTCCGGCTGCAACTGTACAGGGTTTTGGTGAGGCCGCACCTGGAGTACTGAATGCAATTTTGGTCACCTTACTTAAGGAAGGATATACTAGCCTTGGAGGCAGTACAGAGACGATTCGCTCGGCTGATTCCGGAGATGAGGGGTTTACCTTATGATGATAGATTGAGTAGACTGGGTCTTTACTCGTTGGAGTTCAGAAGGATGAGGGTTGATCTTATAGAAACATTTAAAATAATGAACGGAATAGACAACATGGAGGCAGAGAGGTTGTTTCCACTGGTCGGGGAGACTAGAACTAGGGGGCACAGCCTCAAAATACGGGGGAGCCAATTTAAAACCGAGTTGAGAAGGAATTTCTTCTCCCAGAGTGTTGTGAACCTGTGAAATTCTCTGCCCAAGGAAGCAGTTGAGGATAGCTAATTGAATGTATTCAAATCACAGATAGATAGATTTTTAAACAATAACGGAATTAAAGGTTATGGGGAGCGGGCGGGTAAGTGGAGCTGAGTCCACGGCCAGATCAGCCATGATCTTTTTGAATGGCGGAGCAGGCGCGAGGGCAAGATAGCCTACTCCTGTTCCTAATTCTTATGTTCTTATATTCTTATGTTCTTATGTTCTTATTATGTTCAATTACTTCAGATCCGTTATCTGCTGTCTGCGCAGGTAATTCGTCCACTTTATTCCGAATAATACACTCACTGAGGCACACAGCCGTCAGGCTTGTTTTTAACACATTTTGCCCCTTTAGAATGTTTCTGCAATATGGCCCTTTTTGTTTTTTTCCTTGGGTTTCTCTGCCCTCCTATTTTACTATTCTCCTTTCTATCTTTTGCTTTTGCTTCCATTTTATTTCCCTCTGTCTCCCTGCATAGGTTCCCATCCCCCTACTATATTAGTTTAACTCCTCCCCAACAGCACTAGCAAACACTCCCCCTAAGACATTGGTTCCAGTCCTGCTCAGGTGCAGATACTCCGGTTTGTACTGGTCCCACTTTTCCCAGAACCGGTTCCTGTGTCCCAGGAATTTGAATGGCTTTCTTCTGCACCACTCCTCAAGCGACGTATTCATCTGAGCTTTCCTGCGATTCCTACTCTGATTAGCACACGAGCACGTGGCACTGGTATCAATCCTGAGATTACTACCTTTGAGGTCCTACTTTTTTATTTAGCTCCTCTTTCCCTAAATTCGTCTCGTAGGACCTCATCCCTTTGTTTTACCGATATCATTGTTACGCATATGCACCACGACAATTGGCTGTTCACCCTCCCTTTTAAGAATATCCTGCAGCCGCTCCGAGACATCTTTACCCTTCCACCAGGGACGCAACATAGCATCCTGGAGTCTCGGTTGCGGCCGTAGCAACGCCTAAATATTCCCCTTAAAATTAAATCCCCTATCACTATAGCACTCCCACTTTTTTTCCTGTCCTGCTGTGTAGCAGAGCCAGCCACAGTGCCATGAACCTGTCTGCTGCTGCTCCCCGCTGATGAGTCATCCCCCTCAACAGTACCCAAAGCGGTGTATCTGTTTTGTAGGGGGATGAACGCAAGGGACCCCTGCACTTCCTTCCATGCACTACTCTTCCTGCTGGTGACATATTTTCTATCTGGCTGTGTTCTCTTTGCCTGCGGTAAGACCAACTCGCTAAACGTGCTCTTTTCGTCACTTCTATGGAGTGGAGGGTAGCCAATGTAACCCCACTTTTTAAAAAAGGAGGGAGAGAGAAAACAGGGAATTATAGACCGGTCAGCCTGACCTCAGTAGTGGGTAAAATGATGGAATCAATTATTAAGGATGTCATAGCAGTGCATCTGGAAAATGGTGACATGATAGGTCCAAGTCAGCATGGATTTGTGAAAGGGAAATCATGCTTGACAAATCTTCTGGAATTTTTTGAGGATGTTTCCAGTAAAGTGGTCGAAGGAGAACCAGTTGATGTGGTATATTTGGACTTTCAGAAGGCTTTCGACAAGGTCCCACAGAAGAGATTAATGTGCAAAGTTAAAGCACATGGGATTGGGGGTAGTGTGCTGACGTGGATTGAGAACTGGCTGTCAGACAGGAAGCAAAGAGTAGGAGTAAACGGGAACTTTTCAGAATGGCAGGCAGTGACTAGTGGAGTGCCGCAAGGTTCTGTGCTGGGGCCCCAGCTGTTTACATTGTACATTAATGATTTAGACGAGGGGATTAAATGCAGTATCTCCAAATTTGCGGATGATACTAAGTTGGGTGGCAGTGTGAGCTGCGAGGAGGATGCTATTAGGCTGCAGAGTGAATTGGATAGGTTAGGTGAGTGGGCAAATGCATGACAGATGAAGTATAATGTGGATAAATGTGAGGTTATCCACTTTGGTGGTAAAAACAGAGAGACAGACTATTATCTGAATGGTGACAGATTAGGAAAAGGGAAGGTGCAACGAGACCTGGGTGTCATGGTACATCAGTCATTGAAGGTTAGCATGCAGGTACAGCAGGCGGTTAAGAAAGCAAATGGCATGTTGGCCTTCATAGCGAGGGGATTTGAATACAGGGGCAGGGAGGTGTTGCTACAGTTGTACAGGGCCTTGGTGAGGCCACACCTGGAGTATTGTGTACAGTTTTGGTCTCCTAACTTGAGGAAGGACATTCTTGCTATTGAGGGAGTGCAGCGAAGGTTCACCAGACTGATTCCCGGGATGGCGGGACTGACCTATCAAGAAAGATTGGATCAACTGGTCTTGTATTCACTGGAGTCCAGAAGAATGAGAGGGGACCTCATAGAAACGTTTAAAATTCTGACGGGTTTAGACAGGTTAGATGCAGAAAGAATGTTCCCAATATTGGGGATGTCCAGAACCAGGGGTCACAGTCTGAGGATAAGGGGTAAACCATTTAGGACCGAGATGAGGAGAAACTTCTTCACCCAGAGAGTGGTGAACCTGTGGAATTCTCTGCCACAGAAAGTAGTTGAGGCCAATTCACTAAATATATTCAAAAGGGAGTTAGATGAAGTCCTTACTACTCGGGGGATCAAGGGTTATGGCGAGAAAGCAGGAAGGGGGTACTGAAGTTTCATGTTCAGCCATGAACTCATTGAATGGCGGTGCAGGCTAGAAGGGCTGAATGGCCTGCTCATGCACCTATTTTCTATGTTTCTATGTTTCTCAGCATCGTGGATGCTCCAGAGTTCATCCACCCGCAGCTCCAGCGCTGCAATGCGGTCTGTCAGGAGTTGGAGGCAGATACACTTCACACACATGTAGTCGTCAGGGACAACTTTCCTGCCCTGACTTAAACCTTAGATAAACTTTCTTTGCAAGAACAATGCTAAATGTTACTTACTGATAGACAAAAGAAAAAATAAATATCATTACCAACTTTGCATCAGTGGAGCCTAAAACAGGCCCTAAATGCCCAGCAACGTTATTCAGGCTGGAGGGTCTGACAGCTACATAGAAGTCCATGACCTGATCCTACACTTCCAGGATGAGTTTCAATCCAAATCCAAACCCTTCGCTTACAACATAACACTAACTCTGATTCAAATTGGCAGACACATGGCAGATTAAATTTAACAGAGAGAATTGTGCAGTAAGGTTTGTTGGTCAGAAGATTGAGGAGAGGCAATATGAACTAAATTGTACAATTTAAAGTGAGAGCAAGTAAATAGAGACATGGCTGTGTATTTGCAGAAATCTTTGAAGGCTGCCAGACAAGTTGAAAAGGATGTTAAAGTCATTCTGTGCCATTTGCTTCATTAATAGAGCAATAGAGCACAAAAGCAAGGACGTTATGTTAAGCTGTTATAAAACACTGTTTAGGCTTCAGCTTGGGTGTGGTGTTCATTTCAGGGCACCTAACGTCCGGAAAAATGTCAAGACATTGGAGCATGTGCATAAGTGAAATTCTAGAGTGGTTCCATGGATGAGGATCTCCAGTTACGTGGAGACACTGGAGAACTGGGGTTCTTCTCCTTAGAACAGAGGATGTTAAGGGCAGATTTATCAGAATTATACCAGGATTAGGGAACGTCAGTTATATGGATGACTGGAGAAGCTGGTGCTGATCTGATTGAGCAGAGACGATCACTAGTTTCTATCGGTACGTCAAATGAAAAAAGTGGCTAAAGTAAATGTTGTACACTCAGAGGACTGGCGAGCGAGGAACTAGTAATGGGGAACATGAAGATGGCAATAACTCTGAACAATTATATTGTATCAGTCTTTACGGTAGAGGATACTAACAATATTCCAACAGTGGATAGTCATGGGGCTATAGCGGGGGAGTAACTTAACACAATCAAAATCACTAAGGAGATGGTTCTCAGTAAGATAATGGGACAAAAGGCTGGTAAATCCCTTGGACATGATGGTTTGCATTCTACGCTCTTAAGAGAAGTAGTGACAGGGATTGTGGATGCATTGATTCGAATTTACAAAAATGTCCTGGATTCTGGCGCGGTCCCAGCAGATTGGAAAACTGAAAATTGAAAGCACCTATTTAAAAAAGGCGGCAAATAAAAAGCAGGTAACTATAGACCAATTAGCCTAACATCTGTGCTTGGGAAAATGTTGGAGTCCATTATTAAAGAAGCAGTAGCAGGACAATTGGAAAAGCAAAATTCGGTCAGGCAGAGTCAGCATGGATTTATGAAGGGGAAATCATGTTTGACAAATTTACTGGAGGTCTTTGAGGATGTAACGAATCGGGTTGTAAAGGGGAAGCAGTGGATGTGGTGTATTTCGAATCCCAGCAGACATTTGACAAGCAGCCGCATAAAAGGTTACTGCACAAGATAGACTTCACGGGGTTGGGGATAATATTTTAAGATGGATAGAGGATTGGCTAACTAACAGAAAACAGAGAGTCGGATTAAATGGTTCATTTTTTGGTTGGCAATCAGTAACTAGTGGGGTGCCACAGGAATCAGTGCTGGGACCCCAAATATTTACAATCTATACTAACGAATTGGAAGAAGGGACTGAGTGTAACGTACCCAAATTCACTGAGATACAGAGATGGAAGGAAAAGCAATGTCTGAGGAGGGCACATAAAATCTGCAAAATGGAGAAAGTTTGATAAGTGCCGCAGTACAGCGGGAACTTGGGATAATTGCGCATGAACCAAAAAAGGATAGTATGCAGGTACAGATATTTATCAGGATGGCCAATGGTGTCTTGGCCTTTATTGCAAAGTGGATGGAGAAAATAAGCAGGAAAGTCTTGCTTCAGTTGTGCAACGTATTGCTGAGGCCAGACCTGGAACATTGCGTGCAGTTTTGGTTTCCGTATTTACGAAAGACTATACTTGCTTTGGAGGCAGTTCAGAGAAGGTTCACTAGGTTGATTCCGGGGATGGGGTCGTGGACTTATGAAGAAAGGTTGAGTAGGTTGGGCCTCTATTCATTGGAGTTCAGAAGAATGCGAGGTGATCTTATCGAAACGTATAAGATTATGAAGGGGTTTGAAATCGTGGATGCAGAGAGTATGTTTCCCCTGATGCGGGAGACTAGAACGAGGGGGCGTGATCTTAAAATAAGGTGCCCCCCATTTAAAGCAGAGATAATGAGGAATTTCTGCTCTCGGAACTGAGAGCGTGTACTTATCAGGAAATGTTGAACACGCCGTGGATATTTTCTTTCACACAGTGAAGACTGAGGGATGTTCAGATTATGTCTTTCAGAAATCTGAAAGGCTCTGATAGGATAGAGGGAGAAAAGATGTTTCCACTTGCGGGAGAGAACAAAACTCAGGGGCATAGATTTAAGACAGCCATTAATAAATCCAGCAGGGAATAGAGGACATCTTGGCAGCGAAGCATAAAAGGAGGTTTTAGCAAATAATCTTCATCAAATATTTAGTCTTAAGGGGAATCTTAAAGGAGGAGGAGAGTTAGAGAGGAATAGAGGTTTAGGGAGGGAATCACAGATCTTGGGACCCAGGCAGCTGAAGGAGGAAGAGAGTTCACGAGATGGCAATTTTAAGGGAGGGAATCCAAGAGCTTGGGGCCCAGGAAGCTGAAGGAGGAGGAGAGTTCGCGAGCTGGAGGGGTTTTGGGAGAGTATCACACAGCTTGGAACCCAATCAGCTAAAGGAGGAGGAGAGTTCGCGAGCTGGAGAGGTTTAGGAAATCAATCCCATAGCTTGGGACCCAGGCAGCTGAAAGCATGGCTACCATTGGTGGAGCAGTTTAAATCGGTGATATGCAATCTGCCAGATTTGGAGCAGTGCAGAGATATCAGGAGGTCTAAGTGCTGGTGCAGGTTGCAGAGGCCGTGATGTGATGTTAACACAATAATGATCATTTTTAAATTGTGGCGCTGTCGGACAGGGAGCCAATGTAGTTCAACAAGCACAGGTGTGATGGGATATTGCGATAATTTGCAAGTTAGGACACAGGCAGCAGAGTTTTGGATGAGCTCAAGTGTATGGATGATGGGAGATTGGATGTCGCCCAGGAGAAAATTGGAGGAGTCATATCTAGTGCTAACAAAGGCAAGGATAAAGATTTGAGCAGCAAATGAACTGCAGCTCCACTCAGCCTACCTACCTATTGACGAGACTCACACTCTGGAAGTTGCAATGAATTCCTTCACTAAATATCTGTAGTGACCCTTTACAGAAGAGCTCGGACAGAATGCAACAAGCTCGTGGTGCTGTCCAGAAAGACAAGATGGGAAATGTCAATCAGAAATCGTACCGTGTCCTAAACACGTCGCTTGGTGTATTTTCAGACCACCAGCCATTCCTGGTGTAATTCAGTGGATGGAAGTCTGGGGCTAAATATTATATTCCTGGACTGGAAACACTGGGACCCGCCTCTGCGCTGTTCTCAATTGTTCTGTCATTAATTAATTGTATAATTGAGGTAACCGGATATTTCACCGCGCTCATCAACTGCTCTCTGAACTTGGACTGTGTCACCCCGTAAATAAATGTGTTTGTGCAGCAACTTAAATTGCGCAGTATATATCCGAATTCTGCAAAGGTATATAAAGTATCATTGTAATCGACGGGATTTATTCCTGCAATGCTATAATATAAGAAATTTAAAACATATAACAGCCACGGCAGTATGAAGCTGCCAGATAAGGTGAAGAGTAAAATGACAGACTTCCTCCTGCTCTCCATCTCTGGGACACTACCATTCTCCCCCTTGCTCTCACCTCTCAGTCTTTTCCGGACTCGACTAGCCACTAAAATATGCCTAACTGTCAGAGCGTTGAGCTAGAAAATTACAGCGAATGGGAGCAGTGGGGTAACAACCGTATCAAACCAGTCAAATCCCAACCATCCGGGCTCAGTACAATAGGCTGGGATTGTAACACAGAGCAACGGAACATTGTCGATTGTCTTCCCAGGTTCAAGTGTAAAGTAGTGAGGAAAGTTTTTTGAAGAGAGCAGAATGCAGCTTGTTGCCTGAACCACAGCCGCAGTTCTCCCGGTGCAATATTTGGTTTTCAGCTTCTGGCAACAAATGGCCACAAATCGATCAAAGATGAAACTGACGGTGAACCAGACAGACCAGTCTGTTGTTACACTGGAAAGGAGATATATAACACTACACACACGGTGCTATCCAGGAAACACCATGGGAAATAATACCCATTAATCCTCCGCAGTGTGACCTCAGTGATGACCACCAGTAGAACCGCCGCAGACATGGCCACAAGGTAGCAAGTGGTGCAGGTGGAAAACCCGCACTTTCCCCGCGACAGGACCACAATCGCCACTAAATTCACTGTAATAAACAGAAGGGAAAAGAGACGGTCAATTATTGTTCACACATTCTCGGTGACTGAGCCCAAACAGTGAGGCCTGTGATTTAGCACAGAAACAGCCGGCTGGACATCGGGTCAGGGTTAACATGTAAAGTATATCATCCCGACCCAACCTACATCCAACCCGCTGCGTCCCAGTTTAGCAGAGACCGGGCAGTGGGGGGAAGCCGAGCCATCCCAGCGGGCGGGTGGGCAATATTAATAGAAACATAGAAACATAGAAAATAGGTACAGGAGTAGGCCATCCGTACCTTCGAGCCTGCACCACCATTCAATAAGATCATGGCTGATCATTCACCTCAGTACCCCATTCCTGCTTTCTCTCCATATCCCATATCCCTTTAGCCGCAAGTGCCATATCTAACTCCCTCTTAACTATATCCAATAAACTGGCATCAACAACTCATTGCGGCAGGGAATTGCACAGGTTAACAACTCTCTGAGTGAAGAAGTTGTTCCTCATCTCGGTCCTATATGGCTTACCCCTCATCCTTAGACTGTCTCCCCTGGTTCTAGACTTCACCAACATCGGGAATATTCTGAAACTATGTCCCCTAGTTCTGGATTCTCCCTCGAGGTGCAACACCCTCTCTGCATCCAACCTGTCAAGCCCCCTCAGAATCTTATACAGTTCAATAAGATCACCGCTGATTCTTCTGAACTCCAACGATTAAAGAACCAACCTGCTCAACATTTCCTTATAAGACAAGACCTTCATCTCAGGAATCAGCCTGGTGAACCTTCTCTGAACAGGGCATGGAAAAGACAGGCAGATAATCAACCTGAGTGGCTCGGGGACCGGGGAACCACCCCACTACTGTAGCCCCTCAGCCCGAGTTATTGACTCAACTGGTCACTGTCTCCATGACTCTGCCTCGTCCCTCCTCTCCTACACACTCCACATTAGGTTACAGTCCCACAGGATCAGTACCACAGAGGACGGGTATCCTCAGCTCAGAAAAAGGAAGACATGTTGTAAGCACTGGTGTGGGAGGTGGCAGAATCGCAACAGATACAACGCAGGCAGCGACAATCTGAGAATGCAATAGAATCCTTGCAGCAAGCTGGGTGAGAGCTCATATAATCAAAGTAGCTGGAGGTGTCGGCCGGATTATGGTAGATATTTGTAGAGAGGCTATCCTCGGAAATGGAATTAGAGATGTCGAGGAAGGGAAGACTAGTGTCAGACGGAGCATGTGAAGGTGGGAGAGGGGCGTAAATTAGAAGCAAGGTTGACTACATTATTATAATTCTAATTATCTTTATTAATAATGCTAATAACAACTAATATTATTAATAATAATAACAATAACTTTTATTTATATCACGCCTTTATTGTTGTTGAAGGTACGAAGGTGCGTCAAAGCAGTGTTAACAGGTCAACACAGACACATAGGACACCGAGATAAAAAAGAAGTAATTAGGGCATATGATCAAAAGCTTGATAAAGGGGTTGATTTTTTGGACCGTTTTTAAAATGGAATGATGGTTAGAGAAGCGGAGAGGTTTAGGGAGGGACTTCGAAAGTTTAGGGCCTAAACAGCTGACGATAAGGCCACCGATGGTTGAGCAGTGTAAGGAGGGATGTTCGAGAGGGAAGAATGAAGAGCGGAGATATATTGCGGGTTTATGAGGCTGAAAAAGATTACAGAGGTAGGGAGCTGTAAGGCCATGGAGAGATTTGTAAACAAGGATGAGAATTTACAAAATCGAAGCGTTCTTTAACCGGAAGCCAATATAGGTCAGAAAGCATAGCGGTGAGGTGATGGGTGTTCATGACTTTCTGCGAGTCAGGACATTTTCCAGTTCATGGCTAGAAAAGGAAATTGCGCGAACACAGTCATCATGTACCTGAAAGTAGGGGACCGGAGTGGAAGTGGAACAACGAAGGTTCCCTGTATCTCAAGAAAAAGCAGCATAGCTTGGGACCGCGCGAGCTCCCATACCGACACCAGTGGAGTGTGGGGTTAGAACATTGTTCGGACGAGATATCCAGCACTTGTCGTTTCAGCAGGGGAAGTGCACTGTTGTCAGGATCAGGATCAGCAACCTGCAAGGGTTTTCATTCCCAGCCCAAAGCCGGTGAGGGCGAGAGGACTTCCAGAGTTAATGGCGAGTGAATTAAATTGTAAATGTATCCCTCAGAATGTATCAGCGGGGATAGGTGCAGGGAAACTCGCCATCCGCTGCGGGTTTCAGCGGAATTAGGATCTACTGGGCTGTACATTGCACAATGTGGATCATTTTCCATACCTCGGGAGCCCACTGTCAACAAGGGCAGACTTTGATGGCAAAGTCCAACACTGCCTTCAGTGCGTCAGTGCAGCCTTCAGACACCTGAGGAAGGAAGTGTTTGAAGACCATGACATCACACCCCGCACCAAGCTCATGGTCTACAGGGCAGCAGTGATACCCGCCCTCCTATATGCTTCAGAGACATGGAATATTTACAGCAGGCACCTTAAAGCACTGGAGAAGTACCAACGCTGCATCCGCAAATTCCTGCAAATTAATTGGCCGGAGTGGCGCACCAGCATCAGTGTTCTCGGTCAGGCCAACATCCCCAGCATTGAATCATTGACCACAGTCGATCAGCTCTGTTGTCCGGCCACATCGTCGTTATGCCTGACATCAGATTCAAAAAGCAAACGCTCTATTGGTGATTCGTTATTGGAAGCGAGCCGCAGGTGGGCAGAGGACACGCATTGTGACAACTCTCAAAACCTGCTTGAAGAATTGCAACGTCCCCACCTACAACTGGCAATCCCTGGCCCAAGCCAGCCCGAAGTGGAGGAAAAGCATCCGCATGGTGCTGAGCACATCGAGCAAGCTGAAGCCAAAAGCAGATAGCAGAAGGAACGCGAAGCAACCCAGGCAACCCACACTGCCGTTCGTTCAACCACCGTCTGCCCCACCTATGATAGTTATGTAGGTCATGCATTGGACTCTTCAGCACTCTGGGAACTAATTTTTAGTGTGGAATTGAGTCATCGTCGGTTCCGAGGGTACGCCTCAGAAGCGGAAGTAGAAGAAATAATGACCGACACTGAGTACATTCGAAAGTGACAGACACTCAAAGTAATTCTTGGTCACTCAGGTACGGTGTTTCACACCGGTTAGTGACCCACACTCAGTATATCCGACAGTAACACACATTCCAAGTTATACATGCTCACTGGGGTACGGTGTTGCACACCGCTTGGAGTCTTACACTCAGTATATCCAAAAGTGACACACAATCCCTGTAATACATGGTCACTGGGGTATGGTGTTCCACACCGCTTCGGGACCCACACTTAGTATATCTACCGTGATACACACTCCCAGTGATATATGGTCACTGAGGTACGGTGTTCCACACCGATTAGTGACCCACACTGAGTATATCCGTCAGTGAAACACATTCCCATTAACACATGGTCACTTGTGTAGAGTGTTCGACACCGGTTCCTGTCCCGCACTCAGTATATCCAAGAGTGACACACATTCCCAGTAATACATGGCCACTGGGGTATCGTGTTTCACACCGGTTAGTGAATCACACTGAGTATATCCTACAGTGAAAGACACTCCCAGTAATACATCGTCACTGGGGTATGGTGTTTCACGCCGGTTAGTGACCTACATTGAGAATATCCAACAGTGAAAGACACTTCCAGGAATAAATGGTCACTGGAGTATCGTGTTCCACACCGGTTAGTGACCCACACTCAATATATCCTACAGTGACAGACACTGCCAGTAATACATGGTACCTCGGGTATGGTGATCCATACTGCTTAGTGACCCATGCTCAGTATATCCTACAGTGACACACACTGCCAGTAATACATGCTCACTGGGGTACAGAGATTCACACTGGTTCGTGACCACATTCATAATATCCCACAGTGAAACACACTCCCAATAATACATGGTCACTGGGGTACAGTGATGCACACCGGTTAGTGACTAACACTGAGTAAAATCTACATTGACAGACACTCGCAGTAATACATGGTCACTGGGGTATGGTGTCCCACACCGGTTCGTGACGCACACTCAGACTATCCTACAGTGAAACACACTCACATTAACACATGGGGTCACTGGGGTACAGTGTTCCTCACAGCTTCGTGACCCACACTCAGTACATCCTACAGTGACACACAGTCCCAGTAATAAATGGTCACTTGGGTACAGTGTTCCACAATCTGTAAGTGACCCACACTCAGTCTATCCTACAGTGACAGACACTCCCAGTAATACATGGTCACTGGGGTTCAAAATTCCACACCGGTTATTGACCCACACTCATAATATCCCACCGTGACACACACTCCCAGTAATATATGGTCACTGACCTATGGTGTTCCACACCGGGTAGTGACCCACACTGAGTATATCCTACAGGGAAACACACTCCGTTTAACAGATGGACACTGGTGTAGAGTGTTCTACACCGGTCCGTGTCGCGCACTCAGTATATCCAACAGTGACACACATTCCCAATAATGCATGGCCACTGGGGTATGGTGGTCCATACTGCTTAGTGTCCCACGCTCAGTATATCCTACAATGACAGAGACTGCCAGTAATACATGGTCATTGGCGTATGGTGCACAGACACCGGTTAGTGACCTACATTCATTATATACTGCAGTGACCCTCACTGCGTATATCCTATAGTGAAACACACTCCAAGTAACACATCGTCAATAGGGTAGAGTGTTCCTCACATGTTCGTGAACCACACTCAGTATATCCTACAGTGACACACACTCCTGGTAAGACATGTTCAATGGGGTAAAGTCTTCCACACCGGTTAGTGACCCACACTCGTTATATCGTAGAGTGACAGACACTGCCAGTAATACATGGTCACGGGGTTCAGTGTACCACACCGGTTACAGACCCAAACCCAGTTCATCGTACAGTGCCATACACTCCCAGTAATACGTGGTCACGAGGCCACGCTGTTTCAGACTGGTTTGAGACCGACACACAGTACATCCGACATGTGACACACATTCCCAGCAAAGATGATCACTGGCGTACGGTGTTCCACACTGGTTTGTGACCGACACTCAGTATAGCCTCCGGTGAAAGATAATCCCAGTAATACATGCTTACTGGTGCACGGTGTTCCACACCGGTTCGTGGCCCACACTCAGTATATCCTACAGTGACACACATTCCCAGTAATACATGGTCACTGGGGTATGGTGTTCCACACCGGTTTCGTGACCCACACTCAGTATATCCTACAGCAACACACATTCCCAGTAATGCATGGTCACTGGTGTACGGTGTTGCACACCGTTTAGTGACCCACACGGAAAAAACCTACAGTGACACACACTCCCAATTAATACATGATCACTGGGATATGGTGTTTCACACCGGTTGGTGACCACACTGAGTATATCCGACAGTGATAGGCACGCCCAGCAATACATAGTCACTGGTGTACGGTGTTACACATCGGTTAGTGACCAAAATACAGTATATCCTACAGAGACAGTCACTCCCAGTAATACATGATCACGGGGGTACATTGGTTAACACTCATTAGTGAACAACTCTTAATATATACTGCAGTGACGCACACTCCCAGTAATACATGGTCACTGGGGTACAGTTTTCCACAATCATTCGAGACCATCACTCAGTATATCCTACAGTGACACACACTCCCAGTAATACATGGTCACTGCAGTACGGTGTTTCACACCGGTTCGTGAATTACACTCAGTATATCCGTAGTGACACACACTTCCAGTAATATATCGTCACTGTGATACGGTGTTCCACACCGTTACTGAGCTCAATCAGTATATCCTACAGTGACACACACTCCCTGTAATACATGGTCACTATGTTACAATGTTTCACACTAGTTGGTGAATCACACTCAGTATATCCTACCGTGACAGAGACTCCCAGTAATACATGGTCACTGGGGTACAGTGTACCACACTGGATAGAGAGCCACACTCAGTACATCCTGCAGTGATACACAATACCAGTAATACATGGTATACATGGTCATTGGGTTCTGTGTTCCACACCGTTTAGTGACCCACACTCAGTGTATCCTGCAGTGGCACACACTCAAAGTAATATATGGTCACTGGGGTACAGAATTCCGCGCTCAGTAGTGATCCACACTCATTATATTCTAAAGTGACACAGAATCCCAGTAATACATTGTCAGTGTGGTACAATGTTCCACATCGTTTAGTGAACAACACTCTGCATATTCTATAGTGGCATACACTGCCAGTAATACATGGTCATTGGGGTTGGGTGTTCCACACCGGTTGGTGACAACACTCAGCACATGCTACTGTGAAACACACTTCCAGTAATACATGGTCACTGTGGTACGGTGCTCCAGGCCGTTTAGTGACACACATTCAGCATATCCGACAGAGAAACACACTCCCAGTAATACATCGTCACTGGGGTAGAGGGTTTCACACCGGTTAGTGACCCATACACAGTATATCCTACAGTGCCACACTCTCCCCGTCATACATGGTCACTGTGGGATGCAGTTCCTCATCGCTTGTGATACACACTCAGTATATCCAATAGTGACACGCAGTCGCAGTAACATTTGGTCACTGGGATTCGGTGTTCCACATTGGTTAATGTTCCAGACTCAGTATATTCTACAGTGACACACGCTCCAGTAATACGTGCATGCTGGTGTACAGTGTTCCACACCGATTATTGACCCACACACAGTATATCCGAGAGTGACACACACTCCCAGTAATACATGGTCACTGGGGTACAGTGTTCCACACCGATTAGGGACCCACACTCAATAGATCCTACAGTGTCAGACACTCCCATTAACACATGGTCACTGGGGCTCGGTGTTCCACAATGGTTATTGACACACACATAGTATATCCTACAGTGACTCACAATCCCAGTAATACATATTCACTGGCGTACAGGCTTCCACACCGGTTTTTGAAGCGCACTCAGGATATCCTACAGTGAATGACACTCCAAGTAAAATATCGTCAGTGGGGTAGTGTTCCACACTCATTAGTGACCCACACTCAGCATATCCTACAGTGACACATACAGCCAGTAATACATGTTCACTGGGGTACGGTGTTCCACAGCGGTTAGTTTCCCACACTCAATACATCCTACAGTGAGAGACATACAAAGTAATGCATGGTCACTGGGGCACTGTGTTCCACAACGGTTCGTGACCCTCACTCAGTATTTCCTACAGTGACAAACACTCCCAGTAATACATCTTCACTGGGGTACGGTGTTCCACAGCGGTTAGTTTCCCACACTCAATACATCCTACAGTGACACACACTCCCGGTAATAAGTGGCTCTGGGGTAGAGTGCTCCACACGGTTTGTGAACCACACTCAGTATTTCCTATAGCGACACACACTTCCAGTATTACATGATCACTGTGGTACAATGCACAGCACTGGTTAGTGACATACACTCAGTATATCCGACAGTTACAGACACTCCCAATAATACAGTTCACTGGGGTACAGTGTTGCACACCGGTTAGTGATCCACACTCAGAATATCCTACAGTGACTGACACTCCCAGTAATACATGGTCACTGGGGTTCAGAGTTCCACACTGATTAGTGATCCACACTCAGTCTTTCCAACAGTGAAACACACTCCCATTAATACATGGTCACTGGGCTACGGTTTTCCACAGCGTTTAGATTCCCACGCTCAATACATCCTACAGTGACACACACTCCCTGTAATACATGTTCACTGTTGTACAATGTACCACACTGGTTAGTGACAGACACTCAATATATCCTACAGTGACAGACTCTCCCAGTAATACATGGTCACTGGGTACAATGTTCCACACCGGTTCGTGACAACACTCAGGATATTCCACAGTGACACACACTCGCAGTAATACATGGTCACTGGGGTACAGTGTACCACAATGGTTAGTGACATACAGTCAGTATATCCTACAGTGACAGACACTCCCAATAATACATGGTCACTGGGTTAATGTGCTCCACACCGGTTAGTTTCCCACACTCTGTATATCCTACAGTTAAACATACTCCCAGCAATACATGGTCTCTGTGGTACAATGTACCATCCTGGTTAGTGACACACACTCAGTATATCCTACAGTGACAGACACTCCCAGT
Organism: Pristiophorus japonicus; assembly: GCF_044704955.1. Classification (NCBI taxonomy): domain Eukaryota; kingdom Metazoa; phylum Chordata; class Chondrichthyes; family Pristiophoridae; genus Pristiophorus; species Pristiophorus japonicus. The sequence goes on from NC_091999.1 coordinate 67,371,581, forward strand.
AAAACATGATCACTGGCGTAGAGTGTTTCACATTGGTTATTGACCCACACTCAGTATAATCTACAGTGACACACACTCCCAATAATGCATGGTCACTGGGGTACAATTTACCACACTGGTTAGTGACATACACTCAGTATATTCTGCAGTGACCACAACTCCCAATAATGCATGGTCACTGGGGTACAATGTACCACACTTCAATGTACCACACTGGTTAGTGACATACACTCAGTATATCCTGCAGTGACAGACACTCCCAATAATACATGGTCACCAGGGAAAGGTGTTCCACACCGGTTAGTGATCCACACTCAATATATCGTACAGTGCCTAGAACTCCGAGTAATACATGTTCACTGGGGTAAGGTGTTCCACACCGGTTGGTGGCCCACACTCATTATATTCTACTTTGACTCATACTCCCAGTAATACATGGTCACTGGGGTATGGTGTTCTACACCAGTTAGTAGCCCACTCTCAGTATATCAGTACATCCTACAATGACACACACTCCCAGTAATACATAATCACTGGGGTAAAGAGTTCCACACCTTTTAGTGATACGCATTCAGGATATCCGATAGTGACTGACACTCCCAGTAATACATGGTCACTGGGGTAATGTGTTCTACACCGGTTGATGTCTCACACTCGGTATATCCAACAGTAACACACTCTCCCAGTAATACATGGTCACTCGGTTAGGTGTTCCACACTGGTTTGTGATCCACACTCATTATAATCTACAGAGCCATTCCCTCCAACTAATGCATGGTCAAAGGGGCACTGTGTTCCACACCGGTTCGTGGCACACACTCAGTATAACGTATCGTGACAGGCACTCCCAGTAATACATGTGCATGGGGTACAGTTCTCCACACCGGTTTGTGAACCACTCTCAGTATATCCAACAGTAACACACACTCCCAAAAATACATGGTCTCTGAGGTACTATTTTCCACACTGTTTAGTAAACCACACTCAGTATATCCAACAGTGACAGACACTCCCAGTTATACATGACCACTTGTGTAGACGGTTCCACACCGATTAGTGACCCATACGCAGTATATTTTACAGTGACAGACACTCCCAGTAATATATGGCCATGGGGTATTGTGTTCCACACGGGTTAGTGATCCAGACTCAGTATATCCTACAGTGAGAGACATTCAAAGTAATACATGGTCACTGGGGTACGGTGTTCCTACACTGGTTAGGGATCCACACTCAGTCTATCTGAGACTGAAACACTCTCCCAGTAATACATGGTCACTGGGTTACGGTGATCCACAGCGTTTAGGTTCCCACACTCAATACATACTACAGTGACACACACACCCAGTAATATATGGTCACTGGGGTAGGGTATTCCACACCGGTTTGTGAACCACACTCAGTATTTCCTACAGTGACACACAGTCCCAGGAATACATAGTCAATGGGATACAATGTACCACACTGGTTAGTGACATGCACTCAGTATATCCTACAGTGACAGACACTCCCAGTAATACTTGGTCACTGGGTTACAGTGTTCCACACCGGTTAGTGACCCACGCTCAGTATATCCTACAGTGATACACACTCCCAGTAATACATGGTCACTGTGGTACAATGTACCACACTGATTAGTGACATACACTCAGAATATCCGACAGTGAAAGACACTCCCAGTAATACTTGGTCACTGGGGTACAGTGTTCCTCACCGGTTAGTGACCCACACTCAGTATATTGTACAGTGATGCACACTCCCAGTAATGCATGGTCACCACGGTAAAATGTACCAGATGTTTTAGTGCTATACACTCAGTATATCCTGCAGTGACAGACACTCCCAATAATACATTGTCACTGGGGTACAGTGTTCCACACCGGTTAGTGATCGACCCTCAGTATATCGAAGAGTGACTGGCACTCCCAGTAATACATGGACATGGGGGTAAGGTGTTCCACACCGGTTACTGGCCCACACTCAGTATATCCAACTTTGAAACATATTCCCAATTATACATGGTCACTGGGGCACGGTGTTCTACACCGGTTAGTAGCCCACACTCAGTATATCAGTATATCCTACAATGACACACACTCCCAGTAATACATAATCTCTGGGGTAAGGTATTCTACACCGGTTAGTGTCCCACACTCGGTATATCCTACAGTGACACACTCTCCCAGTAATACATGGTCACTCGGTTAGGTGTTCCACACTGGTTTGTGATCCACACTGATTATAATTTACAGAGTCATTCACACCAAGTAATACATCGACACTGGGGTAGAGTGTTCCACACCGGTTTGTGAACCACACTCAGTATATCCTATCGTGACAGACACTCAAAGTAATACATGGTCACTGGGGTAGAGTGTTCCACACTGGTTAGTGAACCAGACTCAGTATATCCTACAGTAACAGACACTCACAGTAATACATGGTCAACTGGCGTACGGCGTTCCACACCGGTTCGTGGCCCACGCTCAGTATGACCGATCGTGATAGGCACTCCCAGTAAGACATGCTCACTGGGGTACAGTGTTCTACACCGGTTAGTGACCGACACTCAGTATATCTTTCAGTGAGAGACATTCAAAGTAATGCATGGTCACTGAGGTACTATTTTCCACACTGGCTAGTCAACCACACTCAGTATATCCTACAGTGACAGACACACCCAGTAATACATGGTCACTGGTGTAGAGAGTTCCAAACCGATTAGTGACCCATACTCAGTATATTCTACGGTAACAGACTCTCCCAGTAATACATGACCATGGGTTATAGTGTTCCACATCGGTTAGTGACCCACACTCAGTATATCCTACAGTGAGAGGCATTCAAAGTAATAAATGGTCACTGGGGCACTGTGTTCCACACCGGTTAGTGATGCACACTCAGTCTATCCGACACTGAAACACACTCTCAGTAATACATGGTCACTGGGGTACGGTGTTCCAAAGCGTTTAGGCTCCCACACTCAATACATCCTACAGTGACACACACTCTCAGTAATACACGGTCACTGGGGTAGAGGGTTCCACACCGGTTTGTGAACCACACTCAGTATTTCCTACAGTGACACACACTCCCAGTAATACATGGTCGGTGTGATACAATGTACCACACTGGTTAGTGACTTACACTCAGTATATCCGACAGTGATAGACACTCCCAGTAATATTTAATCACTGGGGTACAGTCTTACACACCGGTTAGTGATCCACACTCAGTATATTCTACAGTGACAGACACTCCCAATAATACAAGGTCACTAGGGTACAGTGTTCGACACCGGGTAGTGATCCACACTCAGTATATCCTACAGTGACTGACACTCCCAGTAACACATTGTCACTGGGGTAAGGTGTTCTACACCGGTTAGTGGCCCACACTCTGTATATCCTACAGCGAAACATACTCCCAGTAATACATGGTCACTAGCGTATGGTGTTACAATCCGGTTAGTGACCCACACTCAGTATATCCTACAGTGAAACACACTGACACTCCCAGTAATACATGGTCACTGGGAAAAGGTGTTCCACACCGGGTCTTGGCCCTCACTCAGTTTATCCGAAAGTGACAGGCACTCTCAGAAATACATGGCCATGGTGTACTGTGTTCCACACCGGTTAGTAACCCATGCTCAGTATATCTTACAGTGAGAGCCATTTAAAGTAATGCATGGCCACTCGGGCTCTGTGTTCCACACCAGTTTGTGAACCACACTCTGTATATCCTACAGTGACACACACTCCCAGTATTACATGGCCATGGGGTATAGTGTTCCACACCGGTTAGTGACCCACACTCAGTATTTCCTAGAGTGACACACACTCCCAGTAATACATGTTCACTGGAGTACGGTGTTCCACAGAGGTTAGTTATCCACACTCAGTATATACTACAGTGACACACACTCGCAGTAATACATTGTCACTGGGGTACAGTTTTCCACACCAGTTAGTGACCCACACTCAGTATTAGCTACATTGACACACTCTTCCAGTAATACATGGACAATGAAGTACAATGTTCCAAACTGTTTAATTACCCACACTCAGTGTATCCTACAATGACAGACACTCACTGTAATACATGCTCACTGGGGTACGGTGTTGCACACCGGTTCGTGTCCACACTCAGTATATACTACTGTGACATTACTCCCAGTGATACCTGGTCACTGGGGTACAGTGTTCCACACCGGTTAATGACCCACACTCAGTATGTTCTGCAGAGTCACACACTCCCAGCAATACATGGTCACTTGTACATTGTTCCACACCAGTTAGTGAATTACACTCAGTATATTCTACATTGATACATACTCCCAGTAATACATGGTCATTGGGATACAGTGTTCCACACCGGTTAATGAACCACACTCAGTATATCCTACAGTGAAACACACTCCCAGTAATACATTATCACTGCGGTATGGTGTTCCACACCGGTTAGTGACACACACTCAGTATTAGCTACATTGACACACTCTCCCAGTAATACATGGACAATGAAGTACAATGTTTCGCACTGGCTAATTACCCACACTCAGTGTATCCCACAATGACAGACACTCACTATAATACATGCTCACTGGGGTACGTTGTTCCACACTGGTTATTGAACCACGCTCAGTATATCCTGGAGTGAAACACACTCCAGTAAAACATTGTCACCGTGGTACATTGTTGCGAACACATTCCTGACCCACATCAGTGTATCCTACAGTGAAACACACTCCAAGTAATACATAGTCACTGGGATACAGTCTTCCACACCGGTTAATGAACCACAGTCAGTATATTGTACAGTGACACATACTCCCAGAAACACATGGTTCCTAGGGTATGGTGTTACACACCGGATCGTGAAGAACACTCAGTATATCCTACAGTGACACACACTCCCAGTAATCGTGGTCACTGGGTTACGGTGATCCACACTGGGTAGTGTTCCACACTCAGTATATCCGACAGTGACACACTCTCCCAGTAATACATGGTCACTCGGGTACAGTGTTCCACACTGGTTTGTGACCCACACTCAGGCATAATATATAGAATCATTCACTCCACGTAATACATCGTCACTGGGGCAGAGTGTTCCACACTGGTTTGTGAACCACACTCAGTATATCCTATCGTGACAGGCACTCCCAGTAATACATGGCCATGGGGTACAGTGTTCCACACCGGTTAGCGACCCACACTCAATATATCCTATAGTGAGAGACATTCAAAGTCTTGCATCGTCACAGGGGCACTGTATTCCACAACGGTTTTTGAACCACACTCAGTATGTCCGACAGTGACACACACTCCCATTATACATGGTCACTGAGGTACTATGTTCCACACTGGTTAGTGACCCACACTCAGTATATCTTACTGTGAAATTACTCCCAGTGATACCTGGTCTCTGGCGTACGGTGTTCCACACGGGCTAGTGAACCACATTCAGGATATCCTACAGTGACACACACTCCCAGTAATACATGGTCACTGGGGTATGGTGCTCCACCCCAGTTTATTACCCACACTAAGACTATCCTACAGTGACGCACACCCCCTTTAATATATGGTCACTGGGGTAAAGTTTTCCTGACCGGTTCCTGACCCACACTCAATATAACCTACATTGACACACACCCCCAGTAATACATGGTCACTGCGTACGGTGTTCCTCACCGGTTAGTGACCCACACTCAGTATATCCTACAGTGACATACACTCCCAGTAATACATGGTCTCTGGGGAATTATGTTCCACACTGGTTAGTGAACCTCACTCAGTATATCCTACAGTGACATACACTCCAATAATAGATGGTCACTGTGGCATGGTGTTCCACACCGGTTAGTGACCCACATTCAAAATATCCTGAAGAAACACACACATTGCCAGTAATACATGGTCACAGGGGTACGGTGTTCCACACACAGTATGTCCTACAGTGACGAACAATCAGTATATCCTACAGTGAAACACACTCCCAGTAATACTGAGGTTAGTGAAGCACACGCAATATATCCTGCAGTGACACACTCTGCCAGCAATACATGGTCACCGGGGTACGGTGTTCCACACCGTTTAGATAACCACACTGAGTATATCCCACAGTGAAACACACTACCAGTAATACATTGTCACTGGGTTGCAGTATACCACACCAGTTCGTGACCCACACTCAGTATAACCTACAGTGACACACACACTCACAGAATTACATGGTCACTGGGGTATGGTATTCCACACTGATTAGTGACCCACACTAAGTTGATCCTATAGTGACACGCACTCACAGCAATAAATGGTCACTGGGGTACGGTGTCCCACACAGAGTAATGACACACACTCAGTATATCCGACAGTGACAGACACTCCTAGTAATACATGGTCATGGAGTACAGTGCTCCACACTGGTTACTGACCCATGCTCAGTATATCCGACAGTGACAGACACTCCCACTAATACATCGTCACTGGAAATGGTGTTCCACACCGGTTACTGACCCACACTCAGTATATCCTAAAGTGATAAACACTCCCAGGAATACATGGTCACTGAGGTACAGTGGTCCACACCGGTTAGTGACCAACACTCAGTATATCCTACCATGACAGGCACTGCAAATAATACATGATCACTGGGGTACGGTGTTCCTCACCGGTTAGTGACCCACACTCAGTATAGCCTGCATTGACACACAATCCCAGTAACACATGGTCATTGGGGTATGGTGCTCCACTCCTGTTTATTACTACATTGTGTCTATCCTACAGTGACGCACACCCCGTTTAATATATGGTCACTGGGTTCCAGTTTTCCTCAACGGTTCCTGACCCACACTCAACATAACCTAGAGTGACACACACTCACAGGAATACATGATCACTGGGGTACAGTGTTCCGCACCAGTTAGTGACCCACACCAAGTATATCCAACTTTGACGCACAATCCCTCTGAGATATGCTCACTGGGGTACAGAGTTCCACAGCTGTTACGTGACCCACACTCAGTGTAACCGACAGTGACACACACTCGCAGTAATACAGGGTCACTGAGGTACAGTATTCCATACCGATTAATCACCCACACTCAGTATATCCTACAGTGACAGACACTCCCAGTAATACATGATCGCTGTGGAATGGTATTCCACAACGGTTAGTGACCCACACACAGTATGTCCTACAGTGCCAGGCACTCCCAGTAATACATTTTCATTGGATTAAAGTGTTCCACACCAGTTCGGGACATACACTCAGATATCCTACAGTGACACACATTGCCAGTAATACATGGTCACTGGGGTACGGTGTTCCACACCGGTTAGTGTCACACACTCAGTATATCCTGCAGTGACACACACTCTCAGTAATGCATGGTCATTGTGGTACGCTGCTCCACATCGGTTAGTTACACACACTCAGTGTATCCGACAGTGACGCACACTCCCTCTGATATATGCTCACTGGGGGACAGAGTTTCACACCGGTTCTTGACCCACACTAAGTATAACCTACAATGAAACACAGTAATACAAGGTCACTGTGGTATAATGTTCCACACCGGTTAGTGACCCACACACAGTATGTCCGACAGTGACAGGTAGTCCCAGTAATACATGGTCACTGGGGTACAATATTCCACACCGGTTAGTGACCCAAACTCAGATTATCCTGCAGTGACGGGCAGTCCCAATAATAAATGGTCACCGGGATACGGGTTTCCTCACCGTTTAGTGACACACACTCAGTTTATCCAAAAGTGACAGGCACTCCCAGGAATAAATGGTCACTGGGTACGGTGTTCCACACCAGTTAGGTATACACATTCAGTGTATCCTACAGTGCCACACACTACCAGTAACACATGGTCACTGGGGTACGGTGTTCCTCACCGGTTTGAGGCCCAAACTCAGTATATCCTACACTGACAAAACTCCAAGTAATACATGGTCACTGGGGTATGGTGCACCACACCGTTTAGTGACCCACACTCAGTACATACTACAGTGACACAAACTCCCAATAATACATGGTCACTGGGTTATGGTGTTCCAAACTTGTTAGTGATCCAGTCCCAGTATATCTTATAGTAACACACACTCCCAGTAACAGATGGTCACTGATGTACGGTGTCCCTCACCGGTTTGTGATGCACAGTCAGTATATCCTACAGTGACACACACTGCCAGTAATGCATGGTCACTGTGGTACGGTGCTTCACACCGGTTTATGACCAACATTGAGTCTATCCTACAGTGATGCACACCCCCTTTAATATATGGTCACTGAGATACAGTGTTCCTCACCGTTTCATGACACACACTCAGTATAACCTACAGTGACACACTCTCCCAGGAATACATGTTCACTGGGGTAAAGTGTTCCACACCAGTTAGTGACCCACAATCAGTATACGCTACAGTGACACAAACTCCCAGTAATACATGGTCACTCGGGTATGATGTTCTACACTGGTTAGTGATCCACACACAGTATGTCCGACAGTGACACAAACTCCTAGTAATACATGGTCACTGGTGTACCGTGTTCCTCACCGGTTAGTGACCCACACTCAGTATATCCTACAGTGATATACATACCCAGTAATACATGGTCTCAGTCGAAATATGTTCCACACCGGTTTGTGATGCACACTCAGTATATCCTACAGTGACACACACTCCCAGTAATACATGATCGCAGGCGTACGGTGTTCGTCACGAGTTAGTGACCCACATTCATTTTATCGATAGTGACATACACTCCCCGTAATACATGGTCTCTGGGGAATTATGTACCACACCGATTTGTGATGCTCACTCAGTATATCCTACAGTGACGCACACACCCTCTGATAAATGCTCACTAGGGTACAGAGTTACACACCGGTTCGTGACCCACACTCAGTATAACCTGCAGTGACACACACTCCCAGAAATACATGGTCACTGGGGTACAGTGTTCTACACCGGTTAGTCACCCACACTCAGTATATCCTACAGTGTCAGGCACTCCCAGTAATACATGAAAACGGTGGTATGCTGTTCCACACCGGTTAGTGACCCACGCACAGTATGTCCGACAGTGACAGGCACTCCCAGTAATACATGGTCACTCGGGTACAGTCTTCCACACCGGTTAGTTAGCCACACTCAGTATATCCTACAGTAACACACACTCCCAGTAATACGTGGCCACTGGGACACAGTCTTCCACACCGGTTAGTGAACCAAACTCAGTTTATCCTGCAGTGACGGGGACGCCCAATAATAAATGGTCACCGGGGTACGGGTTTCCTCACCGTTTAGTGACACACACTCAGTTTATTCAACAGTGACAGGCACTCCCAGAAATAAATGGTCACTGGGTACGGTGTTCCACATCAGTTAGGTATACACACTCTGTATATTCTACAGTGCCACACTCTCCCTGTAACACATGGTCATTGGGTACGGTGCACCTCACCGGTTTGAGACCCACACTCAATATATCCTACACTGACAGAACTCCAGGTAATAAATACATGGTCACTGGGGTATGGTGTTCCATACCGTTTAGTGACCCACACGTAGTATATCCTACAGTGACACAAACTCGCAATAATACATGGTCACTGGGTTATGGTGTTCCAAACCTGTTAGTGATCCAGTCCCAGTATATCTTACTGTAACACACACTCCCAGTAATATATGAACTGGGGTACAGTCTCCACACCGGTTAGTGACCCACACTCTGTATATCCTACAGTGAGACACACTCCCAGTAACACATGGTCATTGGGGTAAGGTGTTCGTCAGCGATTAGTGACCCACACTCAGCTTATCCTACAGGGACACACACACCCAGTAACAGATGGTCACTGATGTACGGTGTCCCTCACCGGTTTGTGATGCACACTCAGTATATCCTACAGTGACAGACACTGCCAGTAATGCATGGTCACTGGGGTACGGTGCTCCACACCGGTTTATTACCCACACTGAGTCTATCCTACAGTGACGCACACCCCCTTTTACATATGGTCACTGAGGTACAGTGTTCCTCACCGGTTCATGACCCACACTCAGTATAACCTACAGTGACACACACACCCAGGAATACATTTTCACTGGGATACAGTGTTCCACACCGTTTAGTGACGCAAAATCAGTATCCCCTACATTGACACAAACTTCTAGTAATACATGGTCACTGGGGAACGGTGTTCCACAGCAGTTAGTTTCCCACACTCAATACATCCTACAATGACAGACTCTCCCAGTAATACATGGCCATGGGATATTGTGTTTCACACAGGTTAGTGACCCACACTCAGTATATCTTACAGTGAGAGAGATTCAAAGTAATGCATGGTCGGTGGAGCACGGTGTTCCACACCGGTTAGTGAAGCGTACTCAGGATATTCTGCAGTGACTGACACTCCTAGTAATACATGGGAACTGGGGTAAGGTGTTCCACACTGGTTTGTGATCCACCCCCAGTATAATCTACAGAGTCATACACTCCAAGTAATACACCGTCACTGGGGTAGTGTTCCACACTCTCTAGTGACCCACACTCAGCATATCCTACAGTGACACATACAGCCAGTAATACATGATCATTGCGGTAAGGTGTCCCACACCGCTTAGAGACCCGCACTCGGTCTATCCTATAGTGACACACACACCTAGTAATCCATGGTCACTCGGGTACGGTGTTCCACACTGGTTAGTGATCCACACTCAGTCTATCCGACACTGAAACACACTCCCAGTAATAGATGGTCACTGGGGACGGTGTTTCACAGCAGTTAGTTTCCCACACTCAATACATCCAACAGTGACACACACTCCCAGTAATACATGGTCACTGGGGTATAGTGTTCCACACCGGTTTGTGAACCACACTCAGTATATCTTACAGTGAGAGAGATTCAAAGTAATGCATGGTCGGTGGAGCACTGTGTCCCACACCGGTTTGTGAAACACACTCTGTATATCCTACAGTGACACACACTCCCAGTAATACATGGTTACTGAGGTACTATGTTCCACACTGTTTAGTAAACCACACTCAGTATATCCTACAGTGACAGAATCTCCCTGGAATACATGGCCATGGGATATAGTGTTCCACACAGGTTAGTGAACCACACTCAGTATATCCTACACTGAGAGAAATAAAAAGTAATGCATGGTCACTGGGGCACTGTGTTCCACACCGGTTCGTGACCCACACTCAGTATTTCTTACAGTGACACACATTCCCAGTAATACATGTTCACTGGGGTACAGTGTTCCACAGCGTTTAGTTTCCCACACTCAATACATCCTACAGTGACACACACTCCCAGTAATAAGTGGCCGCTGGGGTAGAGTGTTCCACACGGTTTGTGAACCACACTCAGTATTTCCTATAGCGACGCACACTCCCAGTATTACATGGTCACCGGGGTACAATGTACCACACTGGTTAATGACATACACTCAGTATATCCTACTGTTACAGACACTCCCAATAATACAGTTCACTGGGGTACAGTGTTGCACAACGGTTAGTGATCCACACTCAGAATATCCTACAGTGACTGACACTCCCAATAATACATGGTCACTGGGGTAAGGTGTTCCACACTGATTAGTGACATACACTCAGAATATCCGACAGTGAAAGACACTCCCAGTAATACTTGGTCACTGGGGTACAGTGTTCCTTACCGGTTAGTGACCCACACTCAGTATATTGTACAGTGATGCACACTCCCAGTAATGCATGGTCACCACGGTAAAATGTACCAGATGTTTTAGTGCTATACACTTAGTATATCCCGCAGTGACAGACACGCCCAATAATACATTGTCACTGGGGTACAGTATTCCACACCGGTTAGTGATCGACCCTCAGGAGATCGAAGAGTGACTGGCACTCCCAGTAATACATGGACATGGGGGTAAGGTGTTCCACACCGGTTACTGGCCCACACTCAGTATATCCAACTTTGAAACATACTCCCAATTATACATGGTCACTGGGGCACGGTGTTCTACACCGGTTAGTAGCCCACACTCAGTATATCAGTATATCCTACAATGACACACACTCCCAGTAATAAATAATCTCTGGGGTAAGGTATTCTACACCGGTTAGTGTCCCACACTCGGTATATCCTACAGTGACACACTCTCCCAGTAATACATGGTCACTCGGTTAGGTGTTCCACACTGGTTTGTGATCCACACTCATTATAATTTACAGAGTCATTCACTCCAAGTAATACATCGACACTGGGGTAGAGTGTTCCACACCGGTTTGTGAACCACACTCAGTATATCCTATGGTGACAGACACTCAAAGTAATACATGGTCACTGGGGTAGAGTGTTCCACACTGGTTAGTGAACCAGACTCAGTATATCCTACAGTAACAGACACTCACAGTAATACATGGTCAACTGGCGTACGGCGTTCCATACCAGTTCGTGGCGCACGCTCAGTATAACCTATCGTGATAGGCACTCCCAGTAAGACATGCTCACTGGGGTACAGTGTTCTACACCGGTTAGTGACCGACACTCAGTATATCTTTCAGTGAGAGACATTCAAAGTAATGCATGGTCACTGAGGTACTATTTTCCACACTGGCTAGTCAACCACACTCAGTATATCCTACAGTGACAGACACACCCAGTAATACATGGTCACTGGTGTAGAGAGTTCCAAACCGATTAGTGACCCATACTCAGTATATCCTACAGTAACAGACTCTCCCAGTAATACATGACCATGGGTTATAGTGTTCCACACCGGTTAGTGACCCACACTCAGTATATCCTACAGTGAGAGGCATTCAAAGTAATAAATGGTCACTGGGGCACTGTGTTCCACACCGGTTAGTGATCCACACTCAGTCTATCCGACACTGAAACACACTCTCAGTAATACATGGTCACTGGTGTACGGTGTTCCAAAGCTTTTAGGCTCCCACACTCAATACATCCTACAGTGACACACACTCTCAGTAATACACGGTCACTGGGGTAGAGGGTTCCACACCGCTTTGTGAAACACACTCAGTATTTCCTACAGTGACACACACGCCCAGTAATACATGGTCGGTGGGATACAATGTACCACACTGGTTAGTGACATACACTCAGTATATCCGACAGTGATAGACACTCCCAGTAATATTTAATCACTGGGGTACTGTCTTACACACCGGTTAGTGACCCACACTCAGTATATTCTACAGTGACAGACACTCCCAATAATACAAGTTCACTAGGGTACAGTGTTCGACACCGGGTAGTGATCCACACTCAGTATATCCTACAATGACTGACACTCCCAGTAACACATTGTCACTGGGGTAAGGTGTTCTACACCGGTTAGTGGCCCACACTCTGTATATCCTACAGTGAAACATACTCACAGTAATACATGGTCACTAGCGTACGGTGTTACAATCCGGTTAGTGACCCACACTCAGTATATCCTACAGTGACACACACTCACAGCAATGCATGTTCACTGGTGTACAATGTACAACACTGGTTAGTGACATACACTCAGTACATCCTGAATTGACAGACACTACCAATAATACATGGTCACTGGCGTACAGTGTTCCACACCGGTTAGTGATCCACACTCAGTATATCGTAGAGTGACTGGTACTCCCAGTAATACATGCTCACTGCGGTAAGGTATTCCACACCGGTTAGTAGCCCACACTCAGTATATCAGTATATCCTACAATGACACACACTCTCAGTAATACATTATCACTGGGGTAAAGTGTTCCACAGCGGTTAGCGACACACACTCAAGATATCCGATAGTGACTGACACTCCCAGTAATACATGGTCACTGGGAAAAGGTGTTCCACACCGGGTCTTGGCCCTCACTCAGTTTATCCGAAAGTGACAGGCACTCTCAGAAATACATGGCCATGGTGTACTGTGTTCCACACCGGTTATTAACCCATGCTCAGTATATCTTACAGTGAGAGCCATTCAAATTAATGCATGGCCACTCGGGCTCTATGTTCCACACCTGTTTGTGAACCACACTCTGTATATCCTACATCGACACACACTCCCAGTATTACATTATCACTGCGGTATAGTGTTCCACACCAGTTAGTGACCCACACTCAGTATTAGCTACATTGACACACTCTCCCAGTAATACATGGACAATGAAGTACAATGTTCCACACTGTTTAATTACCCACACTCAGTGTATCCTACAATGACAGACACTCACTGTAATACATGCTCACTGGGGTACGGTGTTGCACACCGGTTCGTGTCCACACTCAGTATATACTACTGTGACATTACTCCCAGTGATACCTGGTCACTGGGATACAGTGTTCCACACCGGTTAATGACCCACACTCAGTATGTTCTGCAGAGTCACACACTCCCAGCAATACATGGTCACTTGGATACATTGTTCCACACCAGTTAGTGACTTACACTCAGTATATTCTACATTGATACACACTCCCAGTAATACATGGTCATTGGGATACAGTGTTCCACACCGGTTAATGAACCACACTCAGTATATCCTACAGTGACACACACTCCCAGTAATACATTATCACTGCGGTATGGTGTTCCATACCGGTTAGTGACACACACTCAGTATTAGCTACATTGACACACTCTCCCAGTAATACATGGACAATGAAGTACAATGTTTCGCACTGGCTAATTAACCACACTCAGTGTATCCCACAATGACAGACACTCACTATAATACATGCTCACTGGGGTACGTTGTTCCGCACTGGTTATTGAACCACGCTCAGTATATCCTGGAGTGAAACACACTCCAGTAAAACATTGTCACCGTGGTACATTGTTGCGAACACATTCCTGACCCACATCAGTGTATCCTACAGTGAAACACACTCCAAGTAATACATAGTCACTGGGATACAGTCTTCCACACCGGTTAATGAACCACACTCAGTATATTCTACAGTGACACATACTCCCAGTAAAACATGGTTCCTAGGGTATGGTGTTACACACCGGATCGTGAAGAAGACTCAGTATATCCTACAGTGACACACACTCCCAGTAATCATGGTCACTGGGTTACGGTGATCCACACTGGGTAGTGATCCACACTCAGTATATCCGACAGTGACACACTCTCCCAGTAATACATGGTCACTCGGGTACAGTATTCCACACTGGTTTGTGACCCACACTCAGGCGTAATCTATAGAATCATTCACTCCACGTAATACATCGTCACTGGGGTAGAGTGTTCCACACCTGTTTGTGAACAACAGTCAATGTATCCTGTAGTGACAGGCACTACCAGTAATACATGGTCACTGATGCAGATTGTTCCACACTGGTTTGTGAACCACACTCAGTATATCCTATCGTGACAGGTACTCCCAGTAATACATGGCCATGGGGTACAGTGTTCCACACCGATTAGCGACCCACACTCAATATATCCTATAGTGAGAGACATTCAAAGTCTTGCATCGTCACAGGGCCACTGTATTCCACAACGGTTTTTGAACCACACTCAGTATGTCCGACAGTGACACACACTCCCATTATACATGGTCACTGAGGTGCTATGTTCCACATTGGTTAGTGAACCACACTCAGTATGTCCTAGAGTGACACACACTCCCAGTAATGCATGGTCACTGGGGTGCTGTGTTCTACATCGATTGGTGACCCACACTCAGTATATGCTACAGTGACATACACATCCAGTAAAACATTGTCACTGGGATATAGTGTTCCACACCGGTTATTGATCCGCACTAAGTATATCCAACAGTTACACACACTCCCATTTATAAATGGTCACTGGGTTATGGTGTTCCACACCGGATTGTGTCCCATACACTGTATATCCTACAGTGACACAAACTCCAGGTAATACATGGTCACTGAGGTACGGTTTTCCGAAGACATTAGTGACCCACACTCAGCATATGCGACAGTGACAGATACTCCCAGTAAAACATGGTCACTTGTGTAAGTTGTTACACACCGATTCGTGACCCACACTCAGTATATCCGACAGTAAGAGATACTCCAAGTAATACATGGTCACTGGGGTATGTTGATCCACACTGGGTCGTGATGCAGACTCAGTATATCCTACAGTGACACACACACACGGTAATAAATGGTCTCAAGATCACAATGTTCCACACTGGTTCGTGACCCACACTCAGTAGATCCTACATTGACACACTCTCCTATAAATACATGGTCACTGAAGTACAATGTTAGACACTGGTAAATTACCCACACTCAGTATAACCTACAATGACAGACACTCACTGTAATACATGCTCACTGTGGTACGGTGTTCCACACCGGTTCGTGACCCATACTCAGTATATCTTACTGTGAAATTACTCCCAGTGATACCTGGTCTCTGGCGTACGGTGTTCCACACGAACTAGTGAACAACATTCAGGATATCCTACAGTGAAACACATTCCCAGTAATACATGGTCACTGGGGTATGGTGCTCCACCCCATTTATTACCCACACTAAGACTATCCTACAGTGACGCACACCCCCTTTAATATATGGTCACTGGGGTAAAGTTTTCCTCACCGGTTCCTGTCCCACACTCAATATAACCTACATTGACACACACCCCCAGTAATACATGGTCACTAGCGTACGGTGTTCCTCGCCGGTTAGTGACCCACACTCTGTATATCCTACAGTGAGACACACTCCCAGTAGCACATGGTCATTGGGGTAAGGTGTTCGTCACCGATTAGTGACCCACACTCAGTTTATCCTACAGGGACTCACACACCCAGTAATGCATGGTCACTGGGATACGGTGCTCCACACCGGTTTATTACACACATTGAGTCTATCCTACAGTGACGCACACCCCCTTTAACATATGGTCACTGAGGTACAGTGTTCCTCACCGGTTCATGACCCCCACTCAGTATAACCTACAGTGACACACACACCCAGGAATACATTTTCACTGGGATACAGTGTTCCACACCGGTTGGTTACGCACAATCAGTATCCCCTACATTGACACAAACTCCTAGTAATACATGGTCACTGGGGTTCGGTGCTCCACATCGGTTAATTACCCACACTCAGTGTATCCTACTGTGACGCACACTCACTCTGATAGATGCTCACTGGGGTACAGACTTCCACACCAGTTCGTGACCCACACTCAGTATAAGCCACAGTGACACACACTGCCAGTAACACATGGTCGCTGGGGTACGGTGTTCATCACGAGTTAGTGACCCACATTCATTTTATCTACAGTGACATACACTCCCTGTAATACATGGTCTCTGGGGAATTATGTTCCACACCGGTTTGTGACGCACACTCAGTATATCCTACAGTAACGCACACTCCCTCTGATAAATGCGAACTGGGGTACAGAGTTCCACACCGGTTCGTGATCAACACTCAGTGTAACTTACAGTGACACACACTCCCAGAAATACATGGTCACAGGGGTACATTGTTCTAGACCAGTTAGTCACCCACACTCAGTATACCTACAGTGACAGACACTCCCAGTAATACATGGTAACTGTGGTATGGTGTTCGCCACGAGTTAGTGACCCACATTCATTTTAGCTACAATGACATACACTCCCCTTAATACATGGTCTCTGGGGTATTATGTTCCACTCCGATTTGTGACGCACACTCAGTATATATTTCAGTGACGCACACTCCCTCTGATAAATGCTAACTCGGGTACAGACTTCCACACCGGTTCGTGACCCACACTCAGCATAACCTACAGTGACACACACTCCCAGAAATAAATGGTCACTGGGGTACAGTGTTCTACACTGGTTAGTCACCCACACTCAGTATATCTTAGAGTTACAGACACTCCCAGTAATACATGGTAACTGTGGTATGCTGTTTCACACCGGTTAGTGACCTATGAACAGTATGTCCGACAGTGACAGGCACTCCCAGTAAGTAATACATGGTCACTCGGCTACAGTCTTCCACAGCGGTTAGTCACCCACACGCAGTTTATCCTACAGTGAAAGCCATTCCCAATAATACATGGTCACTGGGGTACAGTGTTCTACACTGGTTAGTCACCCACACTCAGTATATCTTAGAGTTACAGACACTCCCAGTAATACATGGTAACTGTGCTATGCTGTTTCACACCGGTTAGTGACCTATGCACAGTATGTCCGACAGTGACAGGCACTCCCAGTAATACATGGTCACTCGGCTACAGTCTTCCACAGCGGTTAGTCACCCACTCGCAGTTTATCCTACAGTGAAAGCCATTCCCAATAATAAATGGTCACGGGGTACGGTGTACCTAAAAAGTTAGTGAACCACAATCAGATTATCCTACAGTAACAGGCAGTCCCAAGAATAAATCGTCACTGGGGTACGGTGTTCCACACCGGTTAGTGATACAAACTCAGTATATCCTACAGTTACAGATAGTCCTAGTAATACAAGGCACTGGGTTATGCTGTTCCACGCCAGTTAGTGACCCACACTCAGTAAATCCTACAGTGACACACACTCCCAGTAACAGATGGTCACAAGTTAACGGTGTTCCTCACTGGTAAGTGACTCACACTCAGTAAACCCGACAGTGAAAAACACTCCCAGTAATACATGGTCACTGGGGTACGGTGTTCCTCACCGGTTAGTGATCCACACTCAGCTTATCCTACAGTGCAAGCACTCCCAGAAATAAATGGTCACTGGTGTACGGTGTTCCACACCGGTTAGTGATACACACTCAGTTTATCCTACTGTGACAAACAATCCATTTAACACATGGTCACTGGGAAACGGTGTTCCTCACCGGTTAGAGACCCACACTCATTATAACCTGCACTAATAGAGACTACCAGTAATACATGTTCGCTGCTGTATAGTATTCCACATGGATTAATGACCCACACTCAGTATATCCTACAGTTACAGACAGTCCTAGAAATACAAGTCACTGGGGTATGGTGTTCAACACCGGTTAGTGACCCACATTCAGTATTACCTGCAGTGACACACACTCCCAGTAGCACATGGTCATTGGGGTACGGAGTTCCTCACCGTTTAGGGACCCACACTCAGTATATCCTACAGTGACAAACACTCCCACGAATATATGGTCACTGGGGTACAGTATTCCACACCGGTTAATGTCCCACACTCAGTGCATCCTACAGTGACAGACATTCCCAGTAATACATGGTCACTGGGGTGTTGAGTTCAACACTGGTTCGTGATCCACACACTGTATGTTCTGCAGTGACAGGCACTTCCAGTAATACATGTTCAATCGGGTAACGTGTTCCACACCGGTTCAAGACCCGCACTCTGTATATCCTGCAGTGACACACACTCCCAGGAATATATGGTCACTGGGGTACAGTGTTCCACACCGGTTCGTGACCCACACTCAGTGCATCCTACAGTGACAGACACTCCCCGTAATACATGGTCACTGGGGTATGGTGTTTAACACTGGTTAGTAACCCACACACAGCATGTCCGACATTGACAGGCACTCAATAATATATGGTCACTGGGTTATGGTGTTCCACAACTGTTAGTGATCCAGTGCCAGTATATCTTACAGTAACACACACTCCCAGTAATACATGATAACTGGGGTATAGTCTCCACACCGGTTAGTGACCCACACTGTGTATATCCTACAGTGACACACAGTCCCAGTAACAGATGGTCATTGGGGTAAGGTGTTTGTCACCGATTAGTGACCCACACTTAGTTTATCCTACAGGCACACACACACCCAGTAACAGAGGGTCACTGATGTACGGTGTCCGTCACCGGTTTGTGATGCATATTCAGTATATCCTACTGTGACAGACACTCCCCGTAATACATGGTCACTGGGGTATGGTGTTCAACACTTGTTAGTGACTCACACACAGTATATCCTACAGTGATAGGCACTCCAAGTAATACATGTGCAATGGGGTAATGTGTTCCACACCGTTCAAGACCCGCACTCAGTATTTTCTATAGTGACATACACTGGCAGTAATACATGGTCACTGGAGTAGGGTGTTCCACACCGATTAGATATCCACACTCTGTATATCCTACAGTGACACACACTCCAAGGAACACATGATCATTATGGTAATGTGTTATTCACCGATTAGTGACCCACACTCAGTTTTTCCTACAGGGACACACACACCCAGTAACAGAGTGTCACTGATGTACGGTGTCCCTCACCGGTTTGTGATGCACACTCAGTATATCCTACAGTGACAGACACTGCCAGTAATACATGGTCACTGGGGTACGGTGCTCCACACCGGTTTATTACCCACACAGAGTCTATCCTACAGTGAAGCACACCCACTTTAATATATGGTCACTGAGGTACAGTGTTCCACACCGGTTCAAGACCCGCACTCAGTATACCCTACAATGACACAAACTCCTATAATACATGGTCACTGGGGTATGGTGTTCTAGACTGGTTAGTGATCCACACACAGAATGTCCTACAGTGACACAAACTCCCAGTAAGACACGGCCACTGGTGCTCGGTGTTCCTCACCAGTTAGTGACCCACAATCAGTATATCATACAGTGACATGCACTCCCAGTAATACATGGTCTCTGGGGAATTATGTTCCACACCGGTTTGTGATGCACACTCAGTATATCCTACAGTGACACACACTCCCAGTAATACATGGTCACTGGGGTACGGTGCTCCACATCAGTTAATTACCCACACCCAGTGTATCTTACGGTGACGCACACTCCCTATGATACATGCTCACTGGGCCACAGACTTCCACACCGGTTCGTGACACACACTTAGTATAACCCACAGTGACACACACTGCCAGTAATACATGGTCACTGGGGTATGATGTTCATCACCGGTAAGTGACCCACACTTAGTTAATCCTGCAGTGACATGCACTCCCAATAATAAATGATCACTGGGGTACGGTGTTCCTCACCGGTTAGTGACACACACTCAATTTATCCTACAGTGATAGGCACTCCCAGGAATAAATGGTCCCTGGGGTACGGTGTTCCACATTGGTTAGTGATCCACACTCAGTATAACACACACTTACAGACAGTCCTAGTAATACAAGTCACCGGGGTATGGAGTTGCACATCTGTTAGTGACCCACACTCAGTTTATCCTACAGTGACACAAACTCCCATTAAGAGATGGTCACTGGGATACGGTGTTCCTCACCGTTTAGTGACTCACACTCAGTAAATCAGACACTGAAAAACAATCCCATCTAATAAATGGTCACTGGGGTAAGGTGTTCCACACCGGTAAGTGATCCACACTCAGTATGTTCTAAAGTGACAGACATTCCCAGTAATACATCGTGACTTTGGTATGGTGTTCCACACTGGTTAGTGACCCACACACAATATGTGATACAGTGACAGGCACTCCCAGTAATACATGTTCAGTGGGGTAATGTGTTCCACACCAGTTCGGGACACACACGCAGCATAGCTGACACTGACATACACTGCCAGTAATATATCGTCACTGGGGTACGGTGTTCCTCGTCTGTTAGTGAACCACACTCACCACATCCGGCAGTTACAGGCACAACCAGGAATAAATGGACACTGGGGTACGGTGATCCACATAGGTCAGTGACACATACTCAGTATATCCTGCAGTGACACAAACTCCCAGTAATACCTGGTCACTGTGGTACAGTGTTCCTCACCGGTTAGTCACCCGCACTCATTATATCCTACAGTGACTCACACTCCCAGTAATACATGTTCACTGGGGTACAGTCTTCCACACCAGTTACTCACACACACTCACTTTTCCTGCAGTGAAAGGCATTCCCAATAATAAATGTTCACTGGGGTACGGTGTTCCTCACCAGTTAGTGACCCAGACTCAGTTTATCCTACAGTGGCAGGCACTCCCAAGAATAAATGGTCACTGGGCCACGGTGTTCCACACCGGTTAGTTACACACAATCAGTTTCTCCTCCAGTGACGCACAATCCCAGTAATACATTGTCACTGGGGTACAGCGTTCCACATCGGTAGTGACCCACACTCAGTATATCCTACAGTGACTAACACTCCCAGTAATACATGGTCACTGGGTTACAGCATTCCACACCGGTAGTGACACACTCAGTATATCCTACAGTTGCAGACAGTCCTAGTAATACAAGACACTGCGGTATGCTGTCCCACACCGGTTGGTGACGCACACTCAGTTTATCCTGCAGAACACACACTCCGAGTAACAGGTGCTCACTGGGGTACGGTGTTCCTCACCGGTTCGTGACCACACTCAGTTTATCCTACAGTGACAGGCACTCCCAGGAATAAATGTTCATTGGTGTAAGGTGTTCAAGTCCGGTAAGTGACACACACTCAGTATATCCGACAGTGAAACACACTCCCTGTAATACATGGCCACTGGAGTACGGTGTTCCATTCCGGTTAGTGACACACAATCATTATATCCTCCAGTGACTGACACTCCCAGTAATACATAGTCACTGGTTTCCAGCGTTCCACACCGGTAGTGACACACACTCAGTATATCCTACAGTTACAGACAGTCCTAGTAACACAAGACACTGCGTTATGCTGTTCTACACCGGTTGGTGACCCACACTCAGTATAAGCTACAGTGAAACAAACTCCCAGAATTACTTGGTCACTGGGGTATGGTGTTCCACACCGGTTAGTGACGCACACTAAGATTATTATATAGTGACTCGCAATCCCATTAATAAATGGTCACTGGGGTACGGTTTCCCACTTCGATTAGTGAGCCACACTCGGTGTATCCAACAGTGCCACACACTCCCAGTAACAGATGATCACTGGGGTACGGTGCTCCTCACCGCTTAGTCACCCACACTCAGTAAATCCGACAGTGAAAAACGCTCCCAGTAATACATGGTCACTGAGGTAATGTGTTCCCACCGGTTAGTGATCCACACTCAGTTTATCCTACAGTGCAAGCACTCCCAGGAATAAATGGTCACTGGGATACGGTTTTCCACACCGGTCAGTGATACACACTCAGTATATCCTGCAGTGACACACACTACCTTTAACACAGGGTCACTGGGGAACGGTGTTCCTCACCGGTTAGAGACGCACACTCATTATATCCTACATTGATAGAGACTCCCAATAATACGTGGTCACTGGGGTATGGTGTTCCACACTGGTTAGTGATCCACACTCAGTATATCCTGCAGTGACACACACTCCCAATAACACATGGTCATTGGGGTACGGTGTTTGTCACCTTTGAGGGACCCACACTTAGTGCATCCGACAGTGACAGGCACTCCCAGTAAAACATGTTCATAGAAACATAGAAACATAGAAAATAGGTGCAGGAGTAGTCCTTTCGCCTCTTCTAGCCTGTACCGCCATTCAATGAGTTCAGAGCTGAACATGCAACTCCTGTACCCTATTCCTGATCTCTCACCATACCCCTTGATCCCCCTAGTAGTAAGGACTTCATCTAACTCCTTTTTAAATATATTTAGTGAATTGAGCTCAACAACTTTCTGTGGTAGATAATTCCACAGGTTCACCACTCTCTGGGTGAATAAATTCCTCCTCATCTCGGTCCTAAATGGCTTACCCCTTATCCTTAGACTCTGTCCCCTGGCTCTTTATTCCCCAACTTTGGGAACATTCTTCCTGCATCTAACCTGTCTAACCCCGTCAGAATTTTAAACGTTTCTATGAGGTCCCCTCTCATTCAACTGAACTCAAGTGAATACAAGTCCAGTTGATCCAGTCTTTCTTGATAGGTCAGTCCCGCCATCCCGGGAATCAGTCTGGTGAACATTCGCTGCACTCCCTCAATAGCAAGAATGTCCTTCCTGAGGTTAGGAGACCAAAACTGTACACAATACTCCAGGTGTGGCCTCACCAAGGCCCTGTACAACTGTAGCAACACCTCCCTGCCCCTGTACCCAAATCCCTGCGCTATGAAGGCCAACATGCCATTTGCTTTCTTAACCACCTGCTGTACCTGCATGCCAACCTTCAATAGGGTAATGTGTTCCACAGCGGTTCAAGACCCGCTCTCAGTATATCCTACAGTGACGAACACTCCCAGGAATATATGGTCACTGGGGTACAGTGTTCTACACCGGTTAGTGACCCACACTCAGTGCATGCTACAGTGACAGTCACTCCCATAAATACATGGTCGCTGGGTATGGTGTTCAACACTGGTTAGTGACGCAGACACAGTATGTCCTACAGTGACAGGCACTCCCAGTAATACATGTTCAATGGGGTAATGTGTTCCACACCGGTTCAATACCTGACTCTGTATATCCGACAGAGACACACACAACCAGTAATACATGGTCACTGAGGTAGGGTGTTTCACACCGATTAGATACTCACACTCTGTATATCCTACAGGGACACACGCTCTCATTAATACATTGTCACTGGGTTACAGTGCACCACACAGGTTCGTGACCCACACTCAGTATAAGCTACAGAGAAACACACTCCCAGAATTACATTGTCACTGGGGTATGGTGTTCCACACCGGTTAGTGATGCACACTAAGTTAATCTTTTAGTGACATGCACTCCCAGGAATAAATGATCACTGGGGTACGGTGTCGTACACCGATTAGCGAAACACACTCAGCATATCCTACAGTTACAGAATCTCCGCGTAATACATGGTCACTGGGGTACAGTGTTCCACACTGGTTAGTGACACACACTCAGTATATCAGACAGTGACACAAACTCCCAGTAATACATGGTCACTGGGGTACCGTGTTCCTCACCAGTTAGTGACCCACACTCATTTTATCTGCAGTGACATACACTCCCAGTAATACATGGTCTCTGGGGAATTATGTTCCACACCGGTTTGTGACACACTCTCAGTCGAACCTACAGTGACGCACACTCCCTCTGATAAATGCTCACTAGGGTACAGAATTCCACACCGATTCGTGACCCACACTCAGTATAACCTACAGTGACAAACACTCCCACGAATATTTGGTCACTGGGGTACATTGTTCCACACCGGTTAATGACCCACACTCAGTTCATCCTACAGTGACAGACACTCCATGTAATAAATGGTCACCGAGATATGGTGTTCAACACTGGTTAGCGAGCCACACACAGTATGTCCTACAGTGACAGGCACGCCCAGTAATACACGTGCAATGGGGTAATGTGCTACACACCGGTTCAAGACCCGCATGCAGTATATCCTACAGTGACAGACATTGGCACGAATACATGGTCACTGGGGTAGTGTGTTCCACACCGATTAGCTACCCACACTCTGTATATCCTACATTGACACACACTTTCAGTAATACATTGTCACTGGGATACAGTG
This sequence comes from Pristiophorus japonicus, assembly GCF_044704955.1. Lineage (NCBI taxonomy): Eukaryota > Metazoa > Chordata > Chondrichthyes > Pristiophoridae > Pristiophorus > Pristiophorus japonicus. The sequence continues at coordinate 67,397,006 of NC_091999.1, forward strand.
TACCACACCGGTTTCTGACCCACACTCGGTATAAGCTACAGTGAAACACACTCCCAGAATCACATGGTCATTGGGGTATGCTGTTCCTCACCGGTTAGTGACTCACACTAAGTTTATCCTATAATGTCATGCACTCACAGTGATATATGGTCACTGGGGTACGGTGTTCCACACCGGTTAGTGACACACACTCAGTATATCTTACAGTTACAGATAGTCCTAGTAAAACAATTCACTGGGGTATGCTGTTCCACACCAGTTAGTGACCACACTCAGTGTATCCTACAGTGAGGCACACTTCCAGGAACAGATGGTCACTGGGCACGGTGTTCCTCACCGGTTAGTAACACACACTCAGTAAATCCGACAGTGAAAAACACTCCCAGGAATAAATGATCACTGTGATATGGTGTTCCACACCGGTTAGTGATACACACTCAGTAAATCGAACAGTGACACACACTGCCAGTAATACATGGTCACTGGGTTACAGTGTTCCACACCGGTTAGTTAAACACACGAAGTATATCCTATAGTGACACACACACTCCCTTTAACACATGGTCACTGGGAAACGGTATTCCTCACCGGTAAGAGACCCACACTCATTGTATCCTTCACTGATAGAGACTCCCAATAATACACGGTCACTCGGGTATGGTGTTCCACACGGGTTAGTGATCCACACTCAGTCTGTCCTACAGTTATAGACAGTCCTAGAAATACAAATCACTTGGGTATGGTGTTCCACACCGGTTAGTGACCCACACTCAGTATATCCTGCAGTGACACACACTCCCAGCAACACATGATCATTGGGATACGGTGTTCGTCACCGTTTAGTGACCCACACTCAGTATATCCTACAGTGAAGACACTCCCAGTAATACATGGTCACTGGGGTATGGTGTTCAACACTGAGTCGTGACCCACACACAGTATGTCCTACAGTGACATGCATTCCGAGTAATACATGTTCAATCGGGTAATGTGTTCCACACCAGTTCAAGACCTGCACTCAGTATATCCTACAGTGACACACACTCCCAGGAATATATGGTCACTGGGGTACAGTGTTCCACTCCGGTTAGTGACCCACACTCAGTATATCGAACAGTGACACACACTGCCAGTAATACATGGTCACTGGGATACGGTGCTCACATCGGTTGGTTACCCAAACTCAGTGTGTCCTACGGTGACGCACACTCCCTCTGATATATGCTCACTGGGGTACAGTATTCCACACGGCTTAGTGACCCACACACAGCATGTCCGACAGTGACAGGCACTCCCAGAAATACATGGTCACTGGGGTACAGTGTTCCTCACCTGTTAGTCACGCACATTCAGTATATCCTACAGTGACACACACTCCCATTTATACGTGGTCACTGGGGTGCAGACTTCCACACCGGCAAGTCACACACACTCAGTTAATCCTGCAGTGAAAGGCATTCCCAAGACGAAATGGTCACTGGGGCACGGTGTTCCACACCGGTTAGTGACACACAATCAGTATATCCTCCAGTGACGCACACTCCCTGTAATATACTGTCACTGGGGTACAGTATTCCACATCTGTGAGTGACACACACTCAATATATCCTACAGTTACAGACAGTCCTAGTAACACAAGCACTGCGGTATGCTGTTCCACACCGGTTCTTGAGCCACACTCAGTCTATGCTACAGTACACACACTACCAGTAACAGATGGTCACTGGGGTACGGTGTTCCTCACCAGTTAGTGAACCACACTCAGTAAATCCGAAAGTGACAAACACTCCCAGTAATACATGGTCAATGCGGTACGGTGTTCCTCACCGGTTAGTGACCCACACTCAGCTTATCCTACAGTGACAGGCACTCCAGGAACAAATGGTCACTCGATTAATGTGTTCCAAACCGGTTAGTGATTGCCACTCAGTATATCCTAAAGTGACACACATTGCCAGTAATACATGGTCACTGGAGTACAGTTTTCCATACCGGTTTGTTAAACACACTCAGTATATCCTACAGTGACGCACACTCCCTGTAACACATGGTTACTGGGGTACGGTGTTCCTCACCGGTTTATGAGCCAAACTCATTATATCGTACACTGATAGAGACTCCCAGTAATACATGGGCACAGGGGTATGTTGTTCCGCACTGGTCAGTGACCAACACACAATATGTCCTACAGTGACAGGCACTCCCAGTAATACATTATCAGTGTGGTAATGTGTTCCACACCAGTTCGGGATACACCATCATCATATCCTACAGTGACACACACTGCCAGTAATACATAGTCACTGGGGTACGGTGTTCTTCATCTGTTAGTGAACCACCCTCAGTTTATCCTGCAGTTAAATGCACTCCCAGGAATAAATGGTCACTGGGGTACGGTGTTCCACACCGGTTAGTGACACACACTCAGTATATCCTGCAATGACACACACTCGCAGTAATACATGATCACTGTGGTACGGTGTTCCTCACCAATTAGTGACCCACACTCATTTTATCTGCAGAGACATACACTCCCAGTAATACATGTTCTCTGGGTAATTATGCTCCACACCGGTTTGTGATGCACATTTAGTATAACCTACAGTGACAAACACTCCCACGAATATATGGTCACTGGGGTACAGTGTTCAACACCGGATAATGACCCACACTCAGTGCATCCTACAGTGAGATACACACCCAGTAATAAATGGTCACTGGGGTATGGTGTTCAACACTGGTTCGTGACCCACACACAGTATGACCTGCAGTGACAGGCACTACCAGTAATACATGTTCAATCGGGTAATGTGTTCCACACCAGTTCGCGACCCACACTCATTAAGCTACAGAGACACATACTCCCAGAATTGCATGGTCACCGGTGTATGGTGTTCCACACCGGTTAGCGACGCACACTAAGTTTATCCTACAGTGACAAGCACTCCCAGTAATACATTATCACGAGGGCACGGTGTCCCACACCGATTAGTGACACACACTCAGCATATCCTACAGTGACAGACTCTTCCCGTAACACATTGTCACTGAGGTACAGTGTTCCATACCGGTTAGTGACCCATACTGAGTTTTAACTACAGTGACGCACACCCCCTTTAATATACGCTCACTGGGTTACCGTGTTCCTAACCGGTTAGTGAACAACACTCATTATATCCTACAGTGACAGGTACACCCAGTAAAACAAGTTCACTGGGGTATGGTGTTCTAGACCAGTTAGTGACCGACACTCAGTATATCCTACAGTGATACACACTCCCAGCAATACATGTTCACTGGGGTACAGTGTTCCTCACCGGTTAGTGACCCACACTCAGAAAATTTGACAGTGACAAACTGTCCCAGTAATACATGGTCACTGCGGTACGGTGTTCCTCACCGGTTAGTGACACACACTCAGCTTCTGCTACAGTGACAGGCTCTCCCAGGAATATATGGTCACTCGGTTAATGTGTTCCACACCGGTTAGTGATACTCAATCAGTATATCCGACAGTGACAAACACTTCCAGTAATACATGGTCACTGGGGTACCGTCTTCCACACCAGTTAGTTAAACACACTCAGTATATCCGACAGTAACAAACACTCCCTGTAACACATGGTCACAGGGGTACGGTGTTCCTCACCGGTTAGAGACCCACACTCATTATATCCTACACTGATAGAGACTCCCAGTAATACATGGTCACAGGGGTATGTTGTTCCACACTGGTTAGTGACCCACACACAATATGTCCTACAGTGACAGGCACTCCCAGTAATACATGTTCAGTGGGGTAAAGTGTTCCACAGCAGTTCGGGATACACCCTCAGCATTTCCTACAGTGAAACACACTGCCAGTAATACATAGTCACTGGGGTACGGTGTTACTCATCGGTTAATGAACCACACTCAGTTTATACTGTAGTTACAGGCACTCCCAGGAATAAATGGTCACTTGGGTACAGTGTTCCACACCAGTTAGTGACCCACACTCAGTATATGCTACAGTGACACACATCCCAGTTACAGATGGTCACTGGGGTACGGTGTTCCTCACCTGTTAGTGATTCACACGCAATTTATCCTACAGTGCAATCACTCCCAGGAATAAATGGTCACTACGCTACGGTGTTCCACACCGTTTCGTGATACACACTCAGTATATACTATAGCGACACACACTGCCAGTAATACATGATCACTGTGGTACAGTGTTCCACACCGGTTAGTTAAACGCACTCAGTCTATCCTACAGTGACACACACATCCTTTAACACATGGTCACTGGGGAACGGTGTTCCTCACCGGTTAGAGACGCACAATCATTATATCCTACACTGACAAAGACTCCCAGTAACACATGGTCACTGGGGTATGGTGTTCCAAACGGGTTAGTGATCCACACTCAGTATATCCTACACCTACAGACAGTCCTAGAAAGACATGTCACTGGGGTATAGTGTTCCACACCGGTTAGTGACCCGCACTCAGTATATCCTGCAGTGCCACACACTCCCAGTATCACATGGTCATTGGGGTACGATGTTCGCCAGCGTTTAGGGACCCACACTCAGAATATCCTACAGTGACAGCCACTCCCAGTAATACATGGTCACTGGGGTATGGTGTTCAACACTGGTTCGTGACTCACACACAGTATATCCTAAAGTGACAGGAAATCCCAGGAATACATGTTCAATCCGGTAATGTGTTCCACACCGGTTCAAGACCCGCACTCAGTATAACCTACAGTGACACACACTCCCAGGAATATATGGTCCCTGGGGTACAGTGTTCGACACCGGTTACGGACCCACACTCAGTGCATCCTAAGTGACAGACACTCCCAGTAATACATGGTCACTGGGATATGGTTTTCAACACTAATTAGTGACCCACACACAGTATGTCCGACAGTGACAGGCACACCCAGTAATAAATGTTCAATGGGGTAATGTGTTCCACACCGGTTCAAGACCCGCACTCAGTATATACAACAGTGACACACACTGCCACTAATACATGGTCACTGGGGTAGGGTGTTCCACACCGATTAGATACCCACACTCAGAATAAGCTACAGTGACTCACACTCACAATAATACATTGTCACTGCGGTACGGTGTTCCTCTCTAGTTAGTAATCCATACTCAGTTTACTATACAGTGCAAGCAGTCCCAGGAATAATTGATCATTGGGGTACTGTGCTCCACACCGATTGGTGAAACGCACTCAGTATACCCTGCAGTGACACACACTGCCAGTAATACATGATCACTGGGGTACCGTCTTCCACACCAGTTAGTTAAACACACTCAGTATATCCGACAGTGAAACACACTCCCTGTAACACATTGTCACTGGGGTACGGTGTTCCTCACCGGTTAGAGACCCACACTCATTATATCCTACACTGATAGAGACTCCCAGTAATACATGTTCACTGGCGTATGGTGTTCCACACTGGTTAGTGACCCACACATAATATGTTCTACAGTGACAGGCACTCCCAGTAAAATATGTTCAGTGGGGTAATGTTTTCCACACCAGTTCGGGATACACCCTCAGCATATCCTACAATGAAACACACTGCCAGTAATACAAAGTCACTGGGGTACGGTGTTACTCATCGGTTAGTGAACCACACGCAGTTTATACAATAGTTACAGGCACTCCCAGGAATAAATGGTCACTGGCGTACTGTGTTCCACACCAGTTAGTGACCCACACTCAGTATATCCTACAGTGACAAACACTCCCAGTTACAGATGGTCACTGGGGTACAGTGTTCCTCACCTGTTAGTGATCCACACGCAATTTATCCGACAGTGCAATCACTCCCAGGAATAAATGGTCACTGGGCTACGGTGTTCCACACCGTTTCGTGATACACACTCAGTATAACCTACAGTGACACACACTGCCAGTAATACATGATCACTGTGGTACAGTGTTCCACACCGGTTAGATAAACACACTCAATATATCCTACAGTGACACACACTCCCTTTAACACATGGTCACTGGGGATCGGTGTTCCTCACCGGTTAGAGACCCACACCCATTATATCCGACACTGATAGAGACTCCCAGTAATACATGTTCACTGGGGTATGGTGTTCCAAACGGGTTCGTGATCCACACTCAGTATATTCTACACTTACAGACAGTCCTAGAAATACAAGTCACTGGGGTATAGCATTCCACGACGGTTAGTGACCAACACTCAGTATATCCTGCATTGCCACACACTCCCAGTAATACATGGTCACTGGGGTATGGTGTTCAACACTGGTTCGTGACTCACACACAGTATGTCCTAAGTAACAGGAACTCCCAGTAATAAATGTTCAATCGGGCAATGTGTTCCACACCGGTTCAAGACCCGTAATCAGTATATCCTACAGTGACAGACACTCCCAGTAATACATGGTCACTGGGGTATGGTTTTCAACACTAATTAGTGACCCACACACAGTATGTCCGACAGTGACAGGCACACCCAGTAATAAATGTTCAATGGGGTAATGTGTTCCACACCGGTTCAAGACCTGCACTCAGTATATACAACAGTGACACACACTGCCACTAATACATGGTCACTGGGGTAGGGTGTTCCACACCGATTAGATACCCACACTCAGTATAAGCTACAGTGACTCACACTCACAATAATACATTGTCACTGCGGTACGGTGTTCCTCTCTGGTTAGTGATCCATACTTAGTTTAATATACAGTGCAAGCAGTCCCAGGAATAATTGATCATTGGGGTACTGTGCTCCACACCGATTAGTGAAACGCACTCAGTATACCCTGCATTGACACACACTGCCAGTAATACATGATCACTGGGGTACCGTCTTCCACACCAGTTAGTTAAACACACTCAGTATATCCGACAGTGAAACACACTCCCTGTAACACATTGTCACTGGGGTACGGTGTTCCTCACCGGTTAGAGACCCACACTCATTATATCCTACACTGATAGAGACTCGCAGTAATACATGGTCACAGGGGTATTGTGTTCCACACGGGTTAGTGACCTACACATAATATGTCCTACAGTGACAGGCACTCCCAGTAAAACATGTTCAGTGGGGTATGGTTTTCAACACTAATTAGTGACCCACACACAGTATGTCCGACAGTGACAGGCACACCCAGTAATAAATGTTCAATGGGGTAATGTGTTCCACACCGGTTCAAGACCTGCACTCAGTATATACAACAGTGACACACACTGCCACTAATACATGGTCACACCAGTTCGGGATACACCCTCAGCATATCCTACAATGAAACACACTGCCAGTAATACATAGTCACTGGGGTACGGTGTTACTCATTGGTTAGTGAACCACACGCAGTTTATACAATAGTTACAGGCACTCCCAGGAATAAATGGTCACTGGCGTACTGTGTTCCACACCAGTTAGTGACCCACACTCAGTATATCCTACAGTGACAAACATTCCCAGTTACAGATGGTCACTGGGGTACAGTGTTCCTCACCTGTTAGTGATCCACACGCAATTTATCCGACAGTGCAATCACTCCCAGGAATAAATGGTCACTGGGCTACATGTGTTCCACACCGTTTCGTGATACACACTCAGTATAACCTACAGTGACAACACTGCCAGTAATACATGATCACTGTGGTACAGTGTTCCACACCGGTTAGATAAACACAGTCAGTATATCCTACAGTGACACACACTCCCTTTAACACATGGTCACTGGGGAACGGTGTTCCTCACCGGTTATAGACCCACACCCATTATATCCTATACTGATAGAGACACCCAGTAATACATGTTCACTGGGGTATGGTGTTCCAAACGGGTTAGTGATCCACACTCAGTATATCCTACACTTACAGACAGTCCTAGAAATACAAGTCACTGGGGTACAGTATTCCACACCGGTTAGTGACCCACACTCAGTATATCCTGCAGTGCCACACACTCCCAGTAATACATGGTCACTGGGGTATGGTGCTCAACACTGGTTCGTGACTCACACACAGTATGTCCTAAAGTTACAGGAACTCCCAGTAATAAATGTTCAATCGGGCAATGTGTTCCATACCGGTTCAATCCCGTACTCAGTATATCCTACAATGACACACACTCCCAGGAATATATGGTCACTGGGCTACGGTGTGCCACACCGGGTGGTGACCCACACTCAGTGCATCCGAAGTGACAGACACTCCCAGTAATACATGGTCACTGGGGTATGGTTTTCAACACTAATTAGTGACCCACACACAGTATGTCCGACAGTGACAGGCACACCCAGTAATACATGTTCAATGGGGTAATGTGTTCCACACCGGTTGAAGACCCGCACTCAGTATATACTACAGTGACACACACTGCCACTAATACATGGTCACTGGGGTAGGGTGTTCTACACCGATTAGATACCCACACTCTGTATATCCTGCAGTGACACACACTCTCATTAATACATTGTCACTGTGTTACAGTGTACCACACCGGTTCGTGACCCACACTCAGTATAAGCTACAGTGACACATACTCCCAGTAATACATGGTCACTGGGGTACGGTGTTCCTCACTGGTTAGTGATCCACACACAGTTTAATCTACAGTGCAAGCACTCCCAGGAATAAATGGTCACTGGAGTACGGTGCTCCACACCGGGTTGTGAAACATACTCAGTATATCCTGCAGTGAAACAAACTGCCAGTTATACATGGTCACTGGGATACAGTGTTCCACAACGGTTATTTAAACACACTCAGTATATCCGACAGTAACACACAATCCCATTTACACATGGTCACTTGGGAACTGTGTTTCTCACCGGTTAGAGGCTCACACTCATTATATCCTACACTGATAGAGACTCTCAGTAATAGATGTTCACTGGGGTATGGTGTTCCACACGGGTTAGTGATCCACACTCAGTATATCCTACAGTTACAGACAGTCCTAGAAATACAAGTCATTGGGTATGGTGTTCCACAAATGTTAGTGACCCACAGTCAGTCTATCCTGCAGTTACACACACTCCCAGTAACAAATGGTCATTGGGATACGGTGTTCGTCACCGTTTAGGGACCCACACTCAGTATATCCTAAAGTGAAAACACTCTCACGAATATATGGTCACTGGGGTGCAGTGTTCCACACCGGTTAGTGACTCACACTCAGTGCATCCTACAGTTACAGACACTCCCAGTAATCCATGATCACTTCGGTATGGTGTTCAACACTGGTTAGTGACCCACACACAGTATGTCCTACAGTGACAGTCACTCCAGGCAATACATGTTCAATAGAGTAATGTGTTCCACAGCGGTTCAAGACCCGCACTCAGTATATCCTACAGTAACATACAATTTCAGTAATACATGGTCACTGGGGTAGGGTGTTCCACACCGATTAGTTACCAACACTCTGTATATCCTACAGTGACACACACTCTCAGTAATACATTGTCACTGGGTTACAGTGAACCACACCGGTTCGTGACCAACTCTCAGTATAAGATACAGTGACACACACTCCCAGAATTACATGGTTACTGGGGTATGGTGTTCCACACCGGTTAGTGACAGACACTAAGTTTATCCTATAGTGACACGCACTCCCAGTAATAAATGGTCACTGATGTACGGTGTCCCACACCGATTAGTGACACACACTCAGCATATCGTACATTGACAGACTCTCCCCGTAATACATGGTCACTGGAGTACAGTTTTCCACAACGATTAGTGACCCACGCTCAGTATATCCGATAGTGACAGATACTCCCAGTCATACATGGTCACTGGGGTACGGTGTTCCACACCGGTTAGTGATCCACACTAAGTCTATACTACAGTGACGCACACCCGCTTTAATATATGGTCAATGGTGTGCCGTGTTCCCAACCTGTTAGTGAACAACGCTCAGTCTTTCCTAAAGTGAAAGATACTCCCAGTAATACAAGGTCAATCGGGTATGGTGTTCCCGACCAGTCAGTGACCCACACTCAGTATATCCTGCAGTGACACATACTGCCAGTAACACATGGTTACTGGGGTATTGTGTTCCTCACCGGTTACTGACCCACATTCATTTATTCCTGCAGTGACACACACTGCCAGTAATACATCGTCACTGGTGTACGGTGCTCCACACCGGTTTATTACCCACAGTGAGTCTATCCTACAGTGACCCACTCCGCTTTTAATATATGGTTACTATGGTACCGTGTTCCTCACCGGTTACTGACCCACACTCATTTTAACCTACAGTGATACACACTCCCAGTAATACATGGTCACTGGGGTACAGTGTTCCAAACCGGTTAGTGATCCAAACACAGTATGTCCCACAGTGACACAAACTCCCAGTAATACATGGTCTCTGGGGAATTATGTTCCACACCGTTTCGTGACGCACACTCACTATATCGTACATTGACACCATCCCATTAATACATGGTCACTGGGATACGGTGCTCCACATCGGTTAGGTAGCCACACTCAGTGTGTCCTAATGTGAGGCGCACTCCCTCTGATATATGCTCAGTGGGGTACAGAGTTCAACACCGATTCCTGACCCACACTCAGTATAACCTACAATGACACCCACTCACAGTAATACATGGTAACTGAGGTATAGTGTTCCTCACTGGTTAGTCACCCACACTCAGTATATCCGACAGTGACAGACTCTCCGAGTAATACATGGTCGCTTTGGTATGTTGTTACAAACCGGACAGTGACCCACACACAGAATGTGCTGCAGTAACAGGCACTCCCAATAATACATGGTTACTGAGGTAAGGTGTTCTTCACCGGTTCGTTACCCACAATCAGTTTATCCAGCAGTGACAGGCACTCCCAATAATAAATGGTCACTGGTGTATGGTGTTGCACACCGGTTAGTGACCCACACTGAGTACATCCTACAGTGACACACAATCCCAGTAATACATGGTCACTGAGGTACGGTGTTCCACTCCGGTTAGATACCCACACTCTGTATATCCTGCAGTGACGCACACTCCCAGCACTACATGGGCAATGGGGTACAGTGTACCATACCGGTTCGTTACCCACACTCAGTTAATCCTGCAGTGACAGGCACTCACAATAATAAATTTTCACTGGAGTATGGTGTTCCACACCTGTTAGTGACCCAAACTGAGTACATCCTACAGTGACACACACACTCAGTAATACATGGTTACAGGGGTATGGTGTTCCACACTGGTTAGTGTTCCACACTCAGCACATCCTACAGTGAAACACACAACCAGTAATACATGGGCACTGGGGTATGTTGTTCCACACCGGTTAGTGACCCACACTCAGTAAATCCTACAGTACCACATTCTTCCAATAATACATGGTCACTGGGGGACGCTGTTCCTCACTGGTTAGTGACTAACACTCAGTATATCCTACAGTGACACACACGTCCAGTAATACATTCTCATTGGTGTAATGTGTTCCACACCGGTTAGTGATCCATACTTAGTATATCCTACAGTGATACAAATTCCCAGTAAGACATGCTCACTGGGGTACAGTGTTCCACACCGGTTAGTGACCGACACTCAGTATATTCGACAGTGACACACACTCCCAGTAATACGTGGTCACTGGCGTACAGTGTTCCACACGGTTAGGGAAACACACTGAGTATATCCAACAGTGACGCACACTCTTAATAATATATGGTCACTGGGGTACAGTGTTCCACACCGATTCGTTCCCCACACTCATTATATCCCGCAGTGACACTCAGTGACCATATATTATTGGGAGTGTGCGTCACTGTTTGATAGACTCAGTCTATTTCACTAACCGGTGTGGAACACTGTACCCCAGTAATACATGAAAACGTGGGTACGGAGTTCCACACCTGTCAGTGACCAACACTCAGTATACCCTACAGTGACACACACTCCCAGTAATACATGGTCACTGGGTTGCAGTATTCCTCACCGGTTAGTGACCCACACTCAGTATATCATGCAGTGACAGACACTCCCAACGATACATGTTCACTGGTGTACATTCTCCACACCGGTTAGTGATCCACACTCAGTATAACCTTCAGTGAAAAACTTTCCCAGTAATACAAGGTCACTGGTGCACAGTGTACCACACCAGTTCGTGAAGCACATTCAGTATATCCTGCAGTGACAGACAATCCCAGAAATACATGGTCACTGGGGTACACTGTTCCACACCGGTTAGTGACCCTCACTCATTATATCCGATAGTGACATACACTCATTTTCATACAGGATCACTGGGTTACGGTGTTCCACACCGGTAAGTGACACACACCCACTATACCCGACAGTGACACACACTCCCAGTAATACATGGTCACTGGGATACGGTGTTCCACACGGGTTAGTGACACACAATCAGTATATCCTACATTAACAGAAGGTCCCAAAAATAGAATGTCACTGGGGTAGAGTGTTGCACACCGGTTAAAGACCCACGCTCAGTATATCCTACATGGACACATACTCCCAGTAATAGATGGTCACCAGGGTATGCTGTACCAGACCTGTCAGTGACCCACACTGAGTATATCCTACAGTGAAACAAACTCCCAGTAATGCATTGTCTCTGGGCTATGGTGTTCCTCACCGGTTAGTGAACCACTCAGTACACAATGCAGTGACAGACATTCCCAACAATACATGTCCACTGGGGTACATTCCCCACACCGGTTAGTGATCCACACTGTGTATATTCTACAGTGAAAGGAGCTCCTGTTTATTGGGGTACAACATTTGTTTATTGGTGTACAGTGTACCACACCGGTTCGTGAAAAACAATCAGTATATCCGACAGTGACTCACAACCCAGTAATAGATAGTCACTGGGGAACGGTGTTCCACACCTGTTAGTGACCCACACTCAGTATATCCTTGAGAAAAACACACTCCCATTCATACATGGTCACTGGGTACAGTGCTCCACACGGGTTAGTGACCCACAATTCGTATATCCTAGAGTTACAGACACTGCCAGTAACATATGCTCACTGGGGTAAGGTGTTCCTCACCGGTTTCTGACCCACACTCAGTATATGCTACAGTGACACACACTCCCAGTAATAGATAGTCACTGGAGTATGGTGTTCCACACCGTTTAGTGATCCACTCTGATTAAATCCTACAGTGACACACACTCCCAGTAATGCATGGTCTCTGGGATACAGTGTTGCGCATCGGCTAGTGACCCACACTCAGTATATCCTTCAGTGACACACAATCCCAATAATAGATAGTCTCGAGGGTACAGAGTTCAATACCGGTTAGTGATCCATACTCAATATATCCTAAAGTGACACACACTCCCGGTAATACATGGTCACTGGGGTACGGTGTTCCACACCGGTTAGTGACCCACACTGAGTATATCCTACAGTGGCACACAATCCCAGTAATACATGGTCACTGGTGTACGGTGTTCCAGTGTACTAAGTGACCCGCATTCAGTGTATCCTACAGTGACACACACTCACACTCACGCATGCTCACTGGGGTATGGTGTTCCATACCCGTTATCGATCCACTCTAAGTATATCCGAGAGTGGCACACACTCCCAGTAATACATGGTCACTGGGGTACAGTGTTGCACACCGATTCGTGACTCACACTCGGTATCACCTACATTGACACACACTCCCAGTAAAACATGGTCACTGGGACATGGTGTTCCACGCCGGGAAGTGACTCACACTCAGTACATTCTACAGTGACAGGCACTCCCAGTAATACATGGTCACGTGTGTATGGTGTTGCACACCCATTAGTGACCCACACTCAGTATATCCTACAGTGAGAGTCACTCCCAGTAATACATGGTCACTGGGGGACAGCGTTCCACATTGGTTAGTGAACCAAACTCAGTATATCCTTCCGTGGCAGACACTCCCAGTCATACATGGTAACTGGGGTACAGCATTCCACACTGGTAAGTGACTCACACTCAGGAACTCCTACAGTGAAACACACTCCCAGTCATTCATGGTCACTGAGGTACAGTGTTCCAAACTAGTTATTGACAACACTAAGTATACCTACAGTGACACTCACTCCCAGTAATACATGGTCACTGGAGAACAGTGTTCCACACCGGTTAGTGAACCACACTCAGGAACTCCTACAGTGAAACACACTCCCAGTCATACATGGTCACTGAGGTACAGTGTTCCAAACTGTTTATTGACACACACTCAGTATATTCTACAGTGACACCCACTCCCAGTCATACATGGTTAATGAGGTAGAGTGTTCCACATCGGTTAGTGACTCACACTCAGTATATCCTACAGTTAGAGACAGTCCCAGTAATACATGGACACTGGGATGCAGTGATCCACACCGGTTGTGACCCACACTCAGTATATACTACAGTGAGACACACTCACAGTAATATATTATTCAGAGGGTTCGGTTTTCCACACCGCTTAGTGATTCACACTCAGTATACTCTACAGTGACACTTCCTCCCAGTAATACATGGTCACTGGGGCACAGTGATCCACACCGGTTAGTGACGCACACTCAGTATACCCTACAATGAAACTCACTCGCAGTAATACATGGTCACTGGGGTAATATGGTTTACACTGCTTAGTGACCCACACTCAGTATGTCCTACAGTGACACATACTCCCAGTAATGCATGTTCATTGGGGCAAGGTGTTCCACACGGGTTAGTAACCCATACTCAGTATATCCTGCAGTGACACACACTGCCAGTAATACATCGTCACTGGTTACGATGCTCCACACCGGTTTATTACCCACAGTGAGTCTATCCTACAGTGATACACACCACATTTAATATATGGTCACTGGGTTACCGTGTTCCTCACAGGTTCATGACCCACACTCAGTATAACCTACAGGGATACACACTCCCAGTAATGCATGGTCACTGGGGCACAGTGTTCAACACCGGTTAATGATCCAAAAACAGTATGTCCCACAGTGACACACACTCCCAGTAATACATGGTCACTGGGATACGCTGCTCCACATCGGTTAGGTACCCACACTCAGTGTGTCCTAAGGTGACGCGCACTCCCTCTGATATATGCTCACTGGGGTACAGAGTTCCACACCGATTCATGACCCACACTCAGTATAACCGACATTGACACACACTCGCAGTAATACATGGTAACTGAGGTACAGTGTTCCACACCGGTTAGTCACCTACACTCAGCATGTCCGACAGTGATAGACTCTACGAATAATACATGGTCGCTTTGGTATGTTGTTCCAAACCGGATAGTGACACACACACAGAATGTCCTGCAGTAACAGGCACTCCCAATAATACAAGGTCACTGAGGTAAGGTGTTCTTCACCGGTTCGTTACCCACAATCAGTTAATCCTGCAGTGACAGGCACTCCCAATAATTAATGGACACTGGTGTATGGTGTTCCACACCGGTTAGTGACCCACACTGAGTACATCATACAGTGACACACACTCCCAGTAATACATGGTCACTGGGGTACGGTGTTCCATTCCGGTTAGATAACCACACTCTGTAAATCCTGCAGTGACGCACACTCCCAGCAATACATGGGCTATGGGGTACAGTGTACCACACCGGTTCGTGACCTACACACACTATAACCTACATTGACACGCACTCCCAGAAATACATGGTTTCTGGGGTATGGTGTTCCACACTGGTTAGTGATCCACTCTCAGTTTATCATACAGTGCCAGACACTCCTCGTAATACATGGTCACTGTGGTACGGTGTTCCACAGCGGTTAGTGAAAAACACTCAGCAAGTCCTACAGAGACAGACACTCCTTGTAATATATGGTCACTGGGGCACAGTGTTCCACACCGGTTAGAGTCCCACACTCAGTACATCCTACAGTGAAACACACTCGCAGTAATACATAATCACTGCGGTATGTTGTTCCACACCGGTTAGTGACCCACACTCAGTAAATCCTACAGTACCACATTCTTCCAATAATACATGGTCACTGAGGGATTGTGTTCCTCACCGGTTAGTGACTAACACTCAGTATATCCTACAGTGACACAAACGTCCAGTAATACATTCTCATTGATGTAATGTGTTCCACACCAGTTAGTGATCCATACTTAGTATATCCTACAGTGAGACACATTCCTACTAAGACATGCGCACTGGGGTACAGTGTTCCACACCGGTTAGTGAAACACACTGAGTGTATCCAACAGTGACACACACTCCCAATAATATATGGTGGATGGGATACAGTGTTCCACACCGGTTCGTTCCCCACACTCAGTATATCTGCAGTGACACTCAGTGACCATATATTGTTGGGAGTGTGCGTCACTGTTGGATATGCTCAGTGTGTTTCACTAACCGGTGTGGAACACTTTACCCCAGTAATACATGGTCATGTGGGTACGGAGTTGCACACCTGTTAGTGACCCACACTCAATATACCCTACAGTGAAACACACTCCCAGTAATACATGGTCACTGGGTTGTCGTATTCCTCACCTGTTAGTGACCCACACTCAGTATATCATGCAGTGACAGACACTCCCAACGATACATGTTCACTGGTGTACATACTCCACACCGGTTAGTGATCCACACTCAGTATAACCTTCAGTGAAAAACATTCCCAGTAATACATGGTCACTGGTGCACAGTCTTCCACACCGGCTCGTGAACCACATTCAGTGTATCCTGCAGTGACAGACAATCCCAGTAATACATGGTCAATAGGGTATGGAGTTCCACACCGGTTAGTGACCCACGCTCAGTATCTCCTCCAGTGACACACACTTCCAGAAATACATGGTCACTGGAGTAAACTTTTCCACACCGGTGAGTGAACCGCACTGAGTATATCTTACGGTGACAGACACTCCCAGTAATACATGGTCACTGGGGTACACTGTTCCACACCGGTTAGTGACCCACACTCATTATATCCGATAGTGACGCACACTCACTTTCATACAGGATCACTGGGTTACGGTATTCCACACCGGTAAGTGACACACACCCACTATACCCCACAGTGACACACACTCCCAGTAATACATGGTCACTGGGATACGGTGTTCCACACCGGTTAGTGACACACACCAGTATATCCGACAGTAACAGACGCTCCCAAAAATAGAATGTCACTGGGGTAGAGTGTTGCACACCGGTTAATGACCCACGCTCAGTATATCCAACATTACACACACTCCCAGTAATAGATGGTCACCAGGGTACGCTGTTCCACACCTGTCAGTGAAGCACACTGAGTATATCCTACAGTGACACAAACTCCCAGTAATGCATTGTCACTGGGCTATGGTGTTCCTCACCGGTTAGTGAACCACACTCAGTATACAATGCAGTGACAGACACTCCCAACGATACATGTCCACTGGGGTACATTCTCCACACCGGTTAGTGATCCACACTGAGTATATTCTGCGGTGACAGGAGCTCCTGTTTATTTGGTTACAATAGATGTTTATTGGTGTACAGGGTACAGTGTTCCACACGGGTTAGTGATCCACAATTCGTATATCCTATAGATTCAGACGCTGCCAGTACAACATGGTCACTGGGGTATGATGTTCCTCACCGGTTTCTGACCCACACTAGGTATATGCTACAGTGCCACACACTCCCAATAATAGATAGTCACTGGAGTATGGTGTTCCACACAGTTTAGTGATCCACACTGAGTAAATCCTACAGTGACACACACCCATTAATGCATGGTCACTGGGATACAGTGTTGCGCATCGGTTAGTGACCCACACTCAGTATATCCTTCAGTGACACACACTCCGAGTAATAGATATTCTCGAGGATACAGTGTTCCACACCGGTTCGTGATCCATACTCAATATATCCTTCAGTGACACACACTCCCGGTAATACATGGTCACTGGGGTGCGATGTTCCACACCGGTTAGTGACCCACATGAGTATATCCTATATTGGCACACACTCCCAGTAATACATGGTCACTGGTGTACGGTGTTCCACTGTACTAAGTGACCCGCATTCAGTGTATCCTATAGTGACACACACTCACACTCACACATGCTCACTGGGGTATGGTGTTCCATACCCGTTAGTGATCCAATCATAGTATATCCGACAGTGACACACACTCCCAGTAATACATCGTCACTGGGGTACAGTTTTACACACTGGTTAGTGACTCACACTCAGTATATTCTGCAGTGACACACACTGCCAGTAATACATCGTCACTGGGGTACGGTGCTCCACACCGGTTTATTACCCACAGTGAGTCGATCCTACAGTGACACACACCCCCTTTAATATATCGTCACTGGGGTACCGTGTTCGTCACAGGTTCATGACCCACACTCAATATAACCTACAGTGATACACACTCCCAGTAATACATGATCACTTGGGTACAGTGTTCCACACCGGTTAGTGATCCAAACACAGTATGTCCCACAGTGACAGACACTCACAGTAATACATGGTCACTGGGATACGCTGCTCCACATCGGTTAGGTACCCACACTCAGTTTGTCCTATGGTGACGCGCAATCCCTCTGATATATGCTCACTGAGGTACAGAGTTCCACACCGATTCGTGACCCACACTCAGTATAACCTACAGTGACACACACTTGCTGTAATACATGGTAACTGAGGTACAGTGTTCCACACCGGTTAGTCACCCACACTCAGTATATCCGACAGTGATACACTCGCCGAGTAATACTTGGTCGCTTTGGTATGTTGTTCCAAACTGGATAGTGACCCACACACAGTATGTCCTACAGTGACAGGCACTCCCAATAATACATGGTCACTGAGGTAAGGTGTTCTTCACCGGTTCGTTACTCACACGCTTTTTATCCTACAGTGACGCACACTCTCAGCAATACATGGGCTATGGGATACAGTGTACAACACCGGTTCGTGACCTACACTCACTCTAACCTACAGTGACACACACTCCCAGAAATACATAGTTACTGGGGTATGGTGTTCCACACCTTCGTGACCCACACGCGGTATAACCTACAGTGACACACACTCCCAGTAATACATGGTCATTGGGGTACAGTGTTCCACACCGGTTAGTGATCCACACTCAGTATATCCTGCAGTGAAACACATTCGCATTAAAACATGGTCACTGGTGCACAATGTTCCTCAAACGTTAGTGGCCCACATTGTCGCTGGGGTATGGTGTTTCACACCGGTTAGTGTCACACTAACAGAATATAGTGCAGTGACACACTCCCAGTAATAAATCGTCACTGGGGTACAGTGTTCCACAGCGGTTTGTGATCCACAGTAAGTATATCCTGCAGTGACAGACATTTCCAGTAATACATGGTCAATGCGTTCCACACTGGTTAGTGAACCACACTCAGTATATCCTACATTGACAGACACTCCCTATAATACTTGACCACTGGGGTACAGTGTTCCACACTGGTTAGTGACCCACACTGAGTATATCGAACAGTGACACTGACTCCCAGTAATACAAGGTCACTGGGGAACTGTGTTCCACACCGGTTCGTGACCCACACTGAGTACATCCTACAGTGAAACACACTCTCAGTAATACATGGACACTGAGGTACCGTGTTCCACTCCCGTTAGATACCCACACTCTGCATATCCAACAGTTACGCACACTCCCAGCAATACATGGGCTATGGGGTACAGTGTACCACACGGGTTCGTGACCTACACTCACTCTAACCTACAGTGACACACACTCCCAGAAATACATGGTCACTGGGGTATGGAGTTCCACACCGGTTAGTGATCCACATTCAGTTTATCATACAGTGCCAGACACTCCCAGTAATACATGGTCACTGTGGTACGGTGTTCCACACCAGTTAGTGAAACACACTCAGCATGTCCTGCAGAGACAGACACTCCCAGTAATACATGGTCACTGGGGTACAGGGTTCCACACCCGTTAATGGCCCACGTTCAGAATATCCTACAGAGTCAGACACTCAAGTAATATATGGTCACTGGGCTATGGTGTTCCACACCGGTTAGTGAACCAAACTCAGTATATCCTGCAGTGATACACACTCCTTGTAATACATGGTCACTGGGGCACAGTGTTCCACACCGGTTAGTGACCCACACTCAGTACATCCTACAGTGAAAACACTCCCAGTAATACATGGTCACTGGGTTACGTTGTTCCACACCGGTTAGTGACCCACACTCAGTACATCCTACAGTACCACATTCTCCCAATAATACATGGTCACTGGGGGACGGTGTTCCTCACCGGTTAGTGTCTAACACTCAGTATATCCTACAGTGACACACACGTCCAGTAATACATTCTCATTGGTGTAATGTGTTCCACACCGGTTACTGATCCATACTTAGTATATCCGACAGTGACACACATTCCCAGTAAGACATGCGCACTGGGGTGCAGTGTTCCACACCGGTTAATGATAAACACTCAGTGTATCCTGCAGTGACACTCACTCCCAGTAATACATGGTCACGTGGGTACGGAGTTCCACACCTGTCAGTGACCCACACTCAGTATATCCTACAGTGATACACACTCCCAATAATACATGGTCACTGGGTTGCAGTATTCCTCACCGGTTAGTGAACCACACTCAGTATATCATGCAGTGACAGACACTCCCAACAATACATGTTCACTGGGGTACATTCTCCACAACGGTTAGTGATCCACACTCAGTATAACCTTCAGTGAAAGACATTCCCAGTAATGCATGGTCACTGGTGCGCAGTGTTCCACACCGGTTAGTGAACCACATTCAGTATATCCTGCAATGACAGACAATCCCAGTAATACATCGTCAATGGTGTATGGAGTTCGACACCGGTTAGTGACCCACGCTCAGTATCTCCTACAGTGACACACTCTCCCAGAAATGCATGGTCACTGGAGTAAACTTTTCCACACCGGTGAGTGAACCACACTGTGTATATCCTACGGAGACAGACACTCCCAGTAATACATCGTCACTGGGGTACACTGTTCCACGCCGGTTGGTGACCCACAATCAGTATATCCTGCAGTGAAAGACAATCCCAGTAATACATGGTCACTGTGGTGCTGTTTTCCACACTGGTTTTTGACCCACACTCTTTATATCCGATCGTGACACACACTCACTTTCATACCGGATCACTGGGTTACAGTGTTCCACACCGGTTAGTGACACACACCCACTATATCCCACAGTGACACGCACTCCCATTAATACATGGTCACTGGGATACGGTGTTCCACACCAGTTAGTAACACACAGCCAATGTATCCTACAGTAACAGATTCTCCCAAAAATAGAATGCCACTGGGGTAGAGTGTAGCACACCGGTTAATGAACATGCTCAGTATATCCTACATTGACACACACTGCCATTAATAGATGGTCACCAGGGTATGCTGTACCACACCTGTAAGTGACCCACACTGAGTATATCCTACAGTGATAAAAACTCCCATAATACATTGTCACTGGGCTATGGTGTTCCTCACCGGTTAGTGAACCACACTTAGTATATAATGCAGTGACAGACACTCCCAACAATATATGTCCACTGGGGTACATTCTCCACAACGGTTAGTGATCCACACTGAGTATATTCTACAGTGACAGGAGCTCCTGTTTATTGGGGTACAATAGATGTTTATTGGTGTAATGTGTTCCACACCGGTTCGTGAACAACAATCAGTATATCCGACAGTGACTCACATCCCAGTAATAGATAGTCACTGGGGAACGGTGTTCCACACCGGTTAGTGACCCACGCTGAGTATATCCTACAGTGGCACACACTCCCAGTAATACAAGGTCACTGGTGTATGCTGTTCCACTGTACTAAGTGACCCTCATTCAGTATATCCTATAGTGACACACACTCACACTCACACATGGTCACTGGGCTATGGTGTTCCATACCCGTTAGTGATCCACTTTCAGTATATCCGACAGTGACACACACTCCCAATAATACATGGTCACTGGGGAACGGTGTTCTACACCGGTTCGTGACCAACACTCGGTATAACCTGCAGTGACAGACACTCCCAGTAAAACATGGTCACTGGGGCATGGTGTTCCACGCCGGATAGTGACTCACACTCAGTACATCCTATAGTTACAGTCACTCCCAGTAATACATGGTCACCTGTGTATGGTGTTACACACCCGTTAGTGACGCACGCTCAGTATATCCTACAGTAAGAGACACTCCCAGTAATATATGGTCACTGGGGACAGGTTTCCACATTGGTTAGTTACCCAAACTCAGTATGTCCTACAGTGAAAGACACTCCCAATCATACATGGTGACTGGGGTACAGTGTTCCACACAGGTTAGATATCCACACTCAGTATATCCAACAGTGAAACACATTCGCATTAAAACATGATCACTTGCGCAAAAAGTTCCTCAAACGTTAGTGGCCCACATTCAGTCTAAATTGCAGTGATAGACATTCCCAGTAATACATTGTCGCTGGGGTATGGTGTTTCACACCGGTTAGTGTCACACTCACAGAATATACTGCAGTGACAGACACTCCCAGTAATACATGGTCACTGGGGTGCAGTGTTCCCTACCAGTTAGTGACCCACACTGAGTATATCCTACAGTGACAGACACTCCCAGTAATACATGTTCAATGGGGTACATTGTTTCACACATATTAGTTATCCACACTCATTATATCCAACAGTGACACACACTCGGGGCCACACATGGTCACCGGATTACGGTCTTCCACATCGTATAATGAACCACACTCAGTATATCCTACAGTGACTGACACTCCCATGAATACATGTTCACTGGGGTACAGTGTTTCACGCGGGTTAGTGACCCACACTCAGTATATCCTCCAGTGACATACACTCCCATTAATACACGGTCACTCGGTTATGGTGTTCCACACATGTTAGTGACCCACACTCTGTGTATCCTACATTGAAAGACACTCCCTATAATACATGACCACAGGGGTACAGCGATCCACACCGGTTAGTGAACCACAGTGAGTAACTCCTACATTGACACTGACTCCCAGTAATACATGGTCTTTGGGGAAAAGTGTTCCACACCGGTTCGTGACCTACACTCAGTATATCCTACAGTTAAACACACTCGCATTAACACATGATCACTGGGGCACAGTGTTCCACACCAGTTCGTGACCCACGCTCAGTACATCCTACAGTGAGAGACACTCCCAGTAATACATGGTCACAGGGGTACGGTGTTCCACGCCGGGTAGTGACTTGCACTTAGTATATCCTGCAGTGATAGACACTGCCAGTAATACAATGTCACTGGGGAATTGTGTTCTTCACTGGTAAGTTACCGACATTCAGTACATCCAACAGTGATTGACACTCTATGTAATACATGGTGACTGGTGTACAGTGTTCCACACCGGTTGGTGACCGACACTGAGTATATCCTGCAGTGACACACACTCCCAGTAATACATGGTCACTGGGGCACAGTTTTCCACACTGGTTAGTGACCCACACTCAGGAAATCCCACAGTGAAACAAACTCCAGTAATACAAGGTCAATGGGGCACATTGTTCCACACCGGTTACTGACCCACACTCAGGAAATCATCCAGTGAAACACAATCCCAGTAATACAGGGACACTGGGGTACGGTGCTCCACACCGGTTTATGACCCAGACACAGTATATCCTACAGTGACACACTCTCCCAGTAATGAATGGTCACTGATGTTCAGTTTTCAACACTGGTTAGTGACGCACACTCAGTATGTCCCACAGCGACACACACTCCCAGTAATACATGGTCACTGATGTTCAGTTTTCAACACTGGGTAGTGACCCGCACTCAGTATGTCCTCCAGTGACACATACTCCCAGTAATACAAGATCACTGGGCCACGATGCTCCACATCGGTTAGTGACCCACACTCAGTATATCATACAGTGACAGACACTCGAAGTAATACATGGTCACAGGGATATTGTGTTCCACACCGGCTAGTGACCCACACTCAGTATACCCTACAGTGACAGACACTCCAAGTAATACATGATCACTGCGGTGCGGTGTTCCACACCGGTTAGTGATCCGCACTGAGAATATCCTATTGTGACAGACACTCCAAGTAATACATGGTCATTGGGGTGCGGTGTTCCACACCGGTTAGTGACCCAAACTCAGTACAGCCGAGAGTGACACACACTCCCAGTAATAGATGGTCACTGGGGTATGGTTTTCCACACCGGTTAGTGAACCACAATCAGTATGTTCTACCGTGGCAGAAACTGGCAATACCAAATGGTCACTGGGGTACAGTGTTCCACACCAGTTCTTGACCCACGCTCAGTATATCCGAAAGTGACACACACTCAAGACAATACATGGGCACTGGTGTCCAGTGTTCCTCACTGGTTAGTGACCCACACTCAGTATACGCTACAGTGAAAGAAACTCCAAGTAATACATGGTCACTGGGGTACAGTGTTCCACACCGGTTAGTGATTCACACTCAGTATATCCTGCAGTGAAACACATTCGCATTAAAACATGGTCACTGGTACACAATTTTCCTCAAACGTTAGTGGCCCACACTCAGTCTAACTTACAGTGACAGACATTCCCAGTAATACATTGTCGCTGGGGTATGGTGTTTCACAGCGGTTAGTGTCACACTCACAGAATATACTGCAGTGACACACTCCCAGTAATATATCGTCACTGGGGTACAGTGTTCCACAGCGGTGTGCAATCCACAGTAAGTATATCCTGCAGTGACAGACATTCCCAGTAATACATGGTCACTGGGGTGCAGTGTTCCCCACCGGTTAGTGACCCACACTGAATATATCCTACAGTAACAGACACTCCCAGTAATACATGTTCACAGGGGTACATTGTTTCACACATATTAGTGATCCACACTCAGTATATCCAACAGTGACACACACTCGCGGCCACACATGGTCACCGGGTTACGGTCTTCCACCTCGGCCAATGAACCACACTCAGTATATGCTACAGTGACTGACACCCCCAGGAATACATGACCACTGGGGTACAGCGTTCCATACCGGTTCGTGACCCACACTGAGTACATCCTACAGTGAAACACACTCCCTGTATATCCTACAGTTACGCACACTCCCAGCAATACATGGGCTACGTGGTACAGTGTACCACACCGGTTCGTGACCTACACTCACTCTAAACTACAGGGACACACACTCCCAGAAATACATGGACACTGGGGTATGGAGTTCCACACTGGTTAGTGATCCACACTCAGTTTGTCATACAGTGCCAGACACTCACAGTAATACATGATCACTGTGGTACGGTGTTCCACACAAGTTAGTGAAACACACTCAGCATGTCCTACAGAGACAGACACTCCCATTAATACATGGTCACTGCGGTACAGGGTTCCACACCCGTTAATGGCCCACGTTCAGTATATCCTACAGAGTCAGACACTCAAGTAATATATGGACACTGGGCTATGGTGTTCCACACCGGTTAGTGAGCCAAACTCAGTATATCCTGCAGTGATACACACTCCTTGTCATACATGGTCACTGGGGCACAGTGTTCCACACCGGTTAGTGACCCACACTCAGTATATCATACAGTGACAGACACTCGAAGTAATACATGGTCACAGGGATATTGTGTTCCACACCGGCTAGTGACCCACACTCAGTATACCCTACAGTGACAGACACTCCAAGTAATACATGATCACTGTGGTGCGGTGTTCCACACCGGTTAGTAATCCGCACTGAGAATATCCTATTGTGACAGACACTCCAAGTAATACATGGTCATTGGGGTGCGGTGTTCCTCACCGGTTAGTGACCCAAACTCAGTACAGCCGAGAGTGAGACACACTCCCAGTAATAGATGGTCACTGGGATATGATTTTCCACACCGGTTAGTGAACCACACTCAGTATGTTCTACCGTGGCAGAAACTGCCAGTACTACATGGTCACTGGGGTACAGTGTTCAACACCAGTTCTTGACCCACGCTCAGTATATCCGACAGTGACACACACTCAAGTTAATACATGGGCACAGGTGTCCAGTGTTCCTCACTGGTTAGTGACCCACACTCAGTATACTCTACATTGAAAGAAACTCCAAGTAATACATGGTCACTTGGGTTCAGTGTTCCACACCGGTTAGTGATTCACACTCAGTATATCCTGCAGTGAAACACATTCGCATTAAAACATGGTCACTGGTGCACAATGTTCCTCAAACGTTCATGGCCCACACTCAGTCTAACTTACAGTGACAGACATTCCCAGTAATACATTGTCGCTGGGGTATGGTGTTTCACACCGGTTAGTGTCACACTCACAGATATACTGCAGTGACACACTCCCAGTAATATATCGTCACTGGGGTACAGTTTTCCACAGCGGTGTGTAATCCACAGTAAGTATATCCTGCAGTGACAGACATTCCCAGTAATACATGGTCACTGGGTGCTGTGTATCCCACCAGTTAGTGACCCACACTGAATATATCCTACAGTAATAGACACTCCCAGTAATACGTGATCACAGGGGTACATTGTTTCACACATATTAGTGATCCACACTCAGTATATCCAACAGTGACACACACTCGCGGCCACACATGGTCACCGGGTTACGGTCTTCCACATCGGCCAATGAACCACACTCAGTATATGCTACAGTGACTGACACCCCCAGGAATACATGACCACTGGGGTACAGCGTTCCATACCGGTTCGTTACCCACGCTGAGTACATCCTACAGTGAAACACACTCCCTGTATATCCTACAGTTACGCACAATCCCAGCATTACATGGGCTACGTGGTACAGTGTACCACACCGGTTCGTGACCTACACTCACTCTAAACTTCAGTGACACACACTCCCAGAAATACATGGTCACTGGGGTATGGAGTTCCACACTGCTTAGTGATCCACACTCAGTTTATCATACAGTGCCAGACACTCACAGTAATACATGGTCACTGCGGTTCAGGGTTCCACACCCGTTAATGGCCCACTTTCAGTATATCCTACAGAGTCAGACAATCAAGTAAGATATGGTCACTGGGCTATGGTGTTCCACACCGGTTCGTGAACCAAACTCATTATATCCTGCAGTGATACACACTCCTTGTAATACATGGTCACTGGGGCACAGTGTTCCACACCGGTTAGTGACCCACACTCAGTACATCCTACAGTACCACATTCTCCCAATAATACATGGTCACTGGGGGCGGTGTTCCTCACCGGTTAGTGACTAACACTCAGTATATCCTACAGTGACACACACGTCCAGTAATGCATTCTCATTGGTGTAATGTGTTCTACACCGGATAGTGATCCATAATTAGTATATGCAACAGTGATACACATTCCCAGTAAGACATGCGCACTGGGGTGCAGTGTTCCACACCGGTTAGTGACCGATACTCAGTATATCCTGCAGTGACACTCACTCCCAGTAATACATGGTCACGTGGGTACGTAGTTCCACACTTGTCAGTGACCCACACTCAGTATATCCTACAGTGACACACACTTCCAATAATACATGGTCACTGGGTTGCAGCATTCCTCACCGGTTAGTGAACCACACTCAGTATATCATGCTGTGACAGATACTCCCAACAATACATGGTCACTGGGGTACATTATCCACACCAGTTAGTGATCCACACTCAGTATTACCTTCAGTGAAAGACATTCCCAGTAATACATGGTCACTGGTGCACAGTGTTCCACACTGGATAGTGAACCATATTCAGTATATCCTGCAGTGACAGACAATCCCAGTAATACATCGTCAATGGGGTATGGAGTTCGACACCGGTTAGTGACCAACGCTCAGTATCTCCTCCAGTGACACACACTCCAAGAAATACGTGGTCACTGGAGTACAGTTTTCCACACCGGTGAGTGAACCACACTGAGTATATCTTACGGTGACAGACACTCCCATTAATACATGGTCACTGTGGTACACTGTTCCACGCCGTTAAGTGACCCACAATAAGTCTATCCTGCAGTGACAGACAGTCCCATTAATACATGGTCACTGTGGTGCAGTTTTCCACACCGGTTATTGACCCACATTCTTTATATCCGATAGTGACACACACTCACTTTCATACAGGATCATTGGGGTACGGTGTTCCACACGGGTTAGTGACCCACACTCTTTATATCCGATAGTGACACACACTCACTTTCATACAGGATCACTGGGTTACAGTGTTCCACACCGGTTAGTGACACACACCCACTATATCCCACAGTGACACGCACTCCCAGTAATACATGGTCACTGGGATGCGGTGTTCCACACCAGTTAGTAACACACAACCAATGTATCCTACAGTAACAGATTCTCCCAAAAATAGAATGCCACTGGGGTAGAGTGTAGCAAACCAGTTAATGAATATGCTCAGTATATCCTACATTGACACACAATCCCAGTAATAGATGGTCACCAGGGTATGCTTTACCACACCTGTCAGTGACGCACACTGAGTATATCCTACAGTGACACAAACTCCCGTAATACATTGTCACTGGGCTATGGTGTTCCTCACCGGTTAGTGAACCACACTCAGTGTATAATGCAGTGACAGACACTCCCAACAATATATGTACACTGGGGTACATTCTGCACACCGGTTAGTGATCCACACTGAGTATATTCTACAGTGACAGGAGCTCCTGTTTATTGGGGTACAATAGATGATTATTGGTGTACAGTGTTCCACACCGGTTCGTGAACAACAATCACTATATTCTACAGTAACTCACATCCCAGTAATAGATAGTCACTGGGGAACGGTGTTCCACACCGGTTAGTGACCCACACTGAGTATATCCTACACTGGCACACACTCCCAGGAATACATGGTCACTGGTGTATGGTGTTCCACTGTACTAAGTGACCCACATTCAGTATATCCTATAGTGACACACACTCACACTCACACATGGTCACTGGGGTATAGTTTTCCACACCGATTCGTGACCCACACTCGGTATAACCTGCAGTGACAGACACTCCCAGTAAAACATGGTCACTGGGGCATGGTGTTCCACGCCGGGTAGTTACTCACACTCAGTACATACTATAGTGACAGACACTCCCAGTAATACATGGTCACCTGTGTATGGTGTTGCACACCCGTTAGTGACCCACACTCAGTATATCCTACAGTGAGAGACACTCCCAGTAATACATGGTTACTGGGGTACAGTGTTCCACACCGGTTAGTGATCCATACTCAGTATATCCTACAGTGAAACATATTTGCATTAAAACAGGGTCACTGGCGCAAAAAGTTCCTCAAACGTTCGTGGCCCACACTCAGTCTAACTTACAGTGACAGTCATTCCCAGTAATACATTGTCGCTGGGTTATGGTGTTTCACACCGGTTAGTGTCACACTCACAGAATATACTGCATTGACAGACACTCCCAGTAATAAATCGTCACTGGGGTGCAGTGTTCCCTACCGGTTAGTGACCCACACTGAGTATATGCTACAGTGACAGACACTCCCAGTAATACATGTTCACTGGTGTACATTGTTTCACACATATTAGTGATCCACACTCAGTATATCCAACAGTGGCACACACTCGCGGCCACACATGGTCACCGGGACACGGTCTTCCACATCGGCTAATGAACCACACTCATTATATCCTACAGTGACTGACACTCCCATGAATACATGTTCACTGGGGTACAGTTTTTCACACGGGTTAGTGACCGACATTCAGTATATCCAACAGTGATTGACACTCCCAGTAATACATGGTCACTGGGGTACAGTGCTCCACACCGGTTGGTGACCCACACTGAGTATATCCTGCAGTGGCACACACTCCCAGTAATACATGGTCACTGGGGCACAGTTTTCCACACTGGTTAGTGACCCACACTCAGGAAATCCCACAGTGAAACACACTCCAGTAACACAATGTCACTGGGGCACATGTGTTCCACACCGGTTACTGTCCCACACTCAGGAAATCCTCCAGTGAAACACACTCCCAGTTTTACATGGACACTTGTGTTCGGTGCTCCACACCGGTTTATGACCCAGACTCAGTATTTCCTACAGTGACACACTCTCCCAGTAATGCATGGTCACTGATGTTCAGTTTTCAACATTGGTTAGTGACCCGCACTCAGTATGTCCTACAGCGACACACACTCCCAGTAATACATGGTAACTGATGTTCAGTTTTCAACACTGGTTAGTGACGCGCACTCAGTATGTCCTACAGTGACACATACTCCCAGTAATACAAGATCATTGGGCACGGTGTTCCACATCGGTTAGTGACCCATACTCAGTATATCATACTGTGACAGACACTCGAAGTTATACATCGTCACTGGGATATTGTGTTCTGCACCTACTAGTGACCCACACTCAGTATACCCTACAGTGACAGACACTCCAAGTAATACATGGTCACTGTGGTGCTGTGTTCCACACTGGTTAGTGACCCAAACTCAGTACAGCCGAGAGTGACACACACTCCCAGTAATAGATGGTCACTGGGGTATGGTGTTCCAAACCGGTTAGTGAACCACACTCAGTCTGTTCTACCGTGGCAGGAACTGCCAGTACTACATGGTCACTGGGGTACAGTGTTCCACACAAGTTCTTGACCCACGCTCAGTATATCCGACAGTGACGCACACTCAAGATAATACATGGGTACTGGTATCCAGTGTTCCTCACTAGTTAGTGACCTACACTCAGTATATGCTACAGTGAAAAAATCTCCAAGTAATACATGGTCACCGGGTTATTGTGTTCCACACCGGTTATTGAGCCACACAGAGTATATGCTACAGTGACACGCAAACCCAGTAATACATAATCACGCGGGTATGGTGTTCCACACCGGTTAGTGACCCACACTCAATATATGCTACAGTGACTGACTCTCACAGTAATACATGGTCACTGGCGTACAGCGTTCCACACCGTTAAGTGTCTCACACTCAGTATATCCTATCGTTACACACAGTCACAGTAATACATGGTCACCGGAGTTGCTGTTGCACACCCGTTATTGACCCACACTCAATATATCCAACAGTGACACACACTTCCAGCAATACATTGTCACTTGGGTATGGTGTTCCACACCGGTTAGTGATTCACACTCAGTATGCCCTACATTGACACACACGCAAGTAATACATGTTCACTGGCGTACGTTGACCACAGCGGTTTGTGACCCACACTCAGTATATCCTGCAGTGACACACACTCTCAGTAATATATGGTCACTGGGGTGTGGTGTTCCATACCGGTTAGTTACCCACACCCAGTGTGTCCTACAGTGACACACACTCCCAGTAAAACATGTTCTCTTGGGTGTGGTGTTCTACACCGGTTAGTGACCCACACTCAGTATATCCTACAGTGAAACACACCTTTAGTGATACATGGTCACTTGTGTACAGTGTTCCACACCGGTTAGTGATACACACTCAGTATATCCGCCAGTGACCCACACTCCCATTCATCTATGGTCACTGGGGCACGGTGTTCCACACCGTTTAGTGACCCACGCTCAGTATATCCTACAGCGACACACACTCCCAGTCATGCACGGTCACTGGGGCACGGTGTTCTACACAAGTTAGTGACCCACACAGAGTATATCCTGCAGTGACACATACTCGCAGTAATACATGGTCACTGGGGCATGGTGTACCACACCGGTAAATGACCGACACTGAGATTATCCTATTGTGAAAGACACTCCAAGTAATACATGGTCACTGGGGTGTGGTGCTCCACACCGGTTAGTGATCCAAACTCAGTACAGCCGAGATTGACACACACTCCCATTAATAATTGGTCACTGGGGTATGGTGTTGCACACCGGTTAGTGAACCACACTTAGTATGTGCTACCGTGGCAGAAACTGCCAGTACTACATGGTCACTGGGGTACAGTGTTCCACGCCAGTTCTTGACCCAAGCTCAGTATATCCGACAGTGACACACACTCAAGCTAATACATGGGCACTGGTGTCCAGTTTTCCTCAATGGTTAGTGACCCTCACTCAGTATATGCTACAGTGAAAGAAACTCCAAGTAATACATGGTCACTGGGGTATTGTGTTCCACACCGGTTATTGAGCCACACAGGGTATATGCTACAGTGACACACACACCCAGTAATACATGATCACGCGGGTATGGTGTTCCACACTGGTTAGTGACCCACACTCAGTATATCCTACAGTTGCAGACACTGCCAGTAATACAGAGTCAATGGGGTACAGTGTTCCACACTTGTTAGTGATCCACACTCTGTATAATCGACAGTGACACAGACTCCCTGTAATACATGGTCACTGGGGTACAATGTTCCACACCGGTTAGTGACCCAAACTCAGTATATCCTACAGTGGCAGACACTCCCAGTGATACATAGTCACTGGGGTACGGTGTTCCCCACCTGTTCGTGGCCCACACTCAGTGTAACTTAAAGTGATAGACATTCCCACTGATATATTGTCACTGTGTTATGGTGTTTCACACATGTTAGTGTCACACACGCAGTATATCCTGCAGTGACAGACACTCCCAGTAATACATGGTCACTGAGGCACAGTGTTTCGCACCGGTCCGTAATCCACACTCAGTATTTGCTACAGTGACTGACACTCCCAGCAATACATGATCAATTAGGCATGGTGTTCCACACCGTTTAGTGATCCACACGCATTCTAACTTACAGTGACAGACACTCCCAGTAATACATGGTCATTGGGATACAGTGTTCCATTCCGGCTAGTGACCCACACTCAATATAGGATACAGTGACTGACTCTCCCAATAATATATGTTCACTGGGGTACAGCGTTCCACACCGTTAAGTGTCTCACACTCAGTATATCCTATCGTGACACACAGTCACAGTAATACATGGTCACCGGAGTATGCTGTTGCACAGCCGTTAGTGACCCACACTCAGTGTATCCTACAGCGAAAGACTCTCCCAGTCATACATGGTCACTGGGTTACAGTGTTCCACACCAGTTTGTTACCCACACTCAGTATATCCAACAGTGACACACACGCCCAGTAAGACATGTTCACTGGTGTACGCTGACCACAGCGGTTTGTGACCCACACTCAGTATATCCTGCAGTGACACACACTCTCAGTAATATATGGTCACTGGGGTGTGGTGTTCCATACCGGTTAGTGAGCCACATCCAGTGTGTCCTACAGTGACACACATTCCCAGTAAAATATGTTCCCTTGGGTGTGGTGTTCTACACCGGTTAGTGACCCACACTCAGTATATCCTACAGTGAAACACACCATCGGTGATACATGGTCACTTGTGTACAGTGTTCCACACTGTTTAGTGACCCACGCTCAGTATATCCTACAGCGAAACACACTCCCAGTCATGCACGGTCACTGGGGCATGGTGTTCGACACCAGTTAATGACCCACACTGAGTATATCCTGCAGTGACATATACTCGCAGTAATACATGGTCACTGGAGCATGGTGTTCCACCCCGGTAAGTGACCGACACTGAGAATATCCAACTTTGACAGACACTACAAGTAATACATAGTCACTGTTGTACGGTGTTCCACACCGGTTAGTGATCCGCACTGAGAATATCCTACAGTGACAGACACTCCCAGTAATACATGGTCACTGGGGTACGGTGTTCCACGCCGGTTCGTTACCCAAACTGAGTACATACTAGAGCGACACACACTCCCAGTAATAGATGGTCACTGGGGTATTGTGTTCCACACCAATTAGTGAACCACACTCAGTATATCCTACCGTGCCAGACACTGCCAGTACGACATGGTCACTGGGGTAAAGTGTTCCTCACCGGTTCGTGACCCACGCTCAGTATATCCGACAGTGACACACACTCAAAATAAAACATGGACATTGGTGTCCAGGGTTCCTCACTGGTTAGTGACCCGCACTCAGTATATCCGACAGTGAAAGAAACTCCAAGTAATACATGGTCACTGGGGTATTGTGTTCCACACCGGTTTGTGACCGACGCTCAGTATATCCGACAGTGACAGACACTCCAAGAAATACATGATTAGTGTGGTGCGGTGTTCTACAGCGTTTTGCGACCCAAACTCAGTATATCCGACAGTGGAAGACACTCCCAGTAATACATGGTTACTGGGGTACAGTGTTCCACACTAGATAGTGACCGACACTCACTATATCCTACAATGAGAGACACTCCCTGTAATACATGGTCACTGGGGTACAGTGTTCCACAGCGGTTACTTACCCACATTGAGTATATCTTTTGTGACACACATTCCCAGAAATACATGTTCACTGGGGTATGGTGTTCCTCACCTGTTTGTGACCCACACTCTGTCTACCTTACAGTGACAGACATTCCCAGTGATATATTGTCTCTTTCTTATGGTGTTTCACACCGGTTAGTTTCACACACGCAGTATATCCTGCAGTTACAGACACTCACAGTAATATATGGACACTGCGGCACAGTGTTTCACACCGGTTCGTG
The DNA here is from genome assembly GCF_044704955.1 of Pristiophorus japonicus. Taxonomy (NCBI): domain Eukaryota; kingdom Metazoa; phylum Chordata; class Chondrichthyes; family Pristiophoridae; genus Pristiophorus; species Pristiophorus japonicus. The sequence continues at coordinate 67,431,664 of NC_091999.1, forward strand.
ATCCACACTCAGTATTTGCTACAGTGACTGACACTCCCAGTAATACGTGATCACTTAGGCACGATGCTGCACACCGGTTAGTGACCCATACTCAGTCTAACTTACAGTGACAGAAATTCCCAGTAATACATTGTCACTGGGGTATTGTGTTTCCCAACGGTTAGTATCACCCACACAGTATATCCTTCAGTGACAGACAATTCCAGTAATAAATCGTCACTGGGGAACAGTGTTCCACACTGGTTAGTGACCCACACTAAGTATATCCTACAGCGACGCACAGTCCCAGTCATACATGGTCACTGGGTTACAGTGTTCCACACAGGTTAGTGACCCACACTCAGTATATCCTGTAGTGAAACAAACTTCCAGTAATATATGGTCACTGGGGCACGGTGTTCCACAGCGGTTAGTGACCCACATTTAGTAAATCCTATAGTGAAAGACAATCCCAGTAATACTTGGTCACTGGGGTACAGTGTTCCACACTGGTTAGGACCCACACTCAATATATGCTACAGTGACTGACTCTCTCAGTAATACATGGTCACCGGATTATGGTGATGCACACCCGTTAGTGAACCACACTCAGTGTATCCTACAGCGACAGACACTCCCAGTAATACATTGTCACTGGGTTACAGTGTTCCACACCGGTTACTGACCCACACTGAGTATATCCTACAGTGAAACACACGACCAGGAATACATGATTACTGGGGTATGGTGCTTCACACATGTTGGTTAACACACTGCGTATATCTGCATTGACAGACGCTCCCATTCATACATGTTCACCGGGGTACAGTTTTACACACCGGTTAGTGACCCACACTCAGGATATCTTGCAGCGACACACATTCGCAGAAATACATGGTCACTGGTGTATGGTGTTCGACAATGGTTAGTGACCGACATTCAGTATTTGCTGCAGTGACTGATACTCCCATTAATTCATGGTCATTGGTGTACAGTGTTCCACACCTGTTACTGACTCAATCTCAGTATATCCGACATTGACAGACAATCTCAATGATATATGATAACTGGGGTGCAGCGTGCCACACCGGTTAGTGACCCACACTGAGTATATCCTGCAGTGACACTGACTCAAAGTTATACATGGTCACTGGTGAACAGCGTTTCACACCGGTTCGTGAGCCACACTCAGTATATCCTACAGTGAAACACACTCGCATTAATACATGGTCACTGGGGAACAGTGTTCCGCACCATTTAGTGACCCACACTCAGTAGATCCTACAGTGACAGACACTCCCAGCAACACATCGTCACAGGGGTATGGTTTTGCTCACCGGTTAGTTACGCACACTCAGTATATCCGACAGAGACAGACTCTCCCTTTATTACATGGACACTCGGGTACAGCGTTCCACCGGTTAGTGACTCACTCTCAGTATATCCGACAGTGACACTCACTCCCAGTAATACATGATCCTTGGGCACGGTGTTCCACGCCGGGTAGTGACTCGCACTCAGTATATACTACAGTGACAGACACTCCCAGTAATACATTGTCACTGGGGAATGGTGTTCCATACTGGTTAGTCAACGACATTCTGTATATCCTACAGTGACAGACATTCCCAGTAATACATGTTCACTGGGGTACAGTGTTCCACACCGGTTAGTGACCCACACTGAGAATATCCTGCAGTGACACTCCAAGTAATACATGGTCACAGGGGTACAGTATTCAACACCGGCTAGTGACCCACACTCAGTGTGTGTTACAGTGACTGACACACCCAGTAATACATGGTCACTGGGGTATTGTGTTCCACACTGGTTAGTGACCCACACTCAGTTTATCCTGCAGTGACAGCCAATCCCAGTAATACGTGGTCACTGGGGTACGGTGTTCCACACCAGTTAGTGACCCAAACTCAGTACACCCGAGAGTAACACACACTCCCAGTAATACATGGTCATTGGGGCACGGTGTTCCACCCCGGGTAGTGACTCACACTCAGTATATCCTACAGTGACACACAATCCCAGCAATATATGGTCACTGGGATACAGTGTTCCACACCGGTTTGTGACCCACACTCAATATATCCTACAATGGCAGAGAATCCCAGTGATACATGGTCACTGGGTTACGGTGTTTCACACTGGTTAGTCACCCACACTCAGTATATCCTACAGTGCCACACTGCCAGTAACACATGGTCACTGGGTACAGTGTTCCACACTAGTTATTGACCCACAGTCAGAATATCCTACAGAGACACACACTCCCAGTACTAGATGGTCATTGGGGGACCCTGTTCCACACCGGTGAGTGACCCACACGCGGTAGATGCGACAGTGACAGACACTCCCATTAATAAATAATAACTGAGGTGTTGCACACCGTTTAATAACCCACATGAAAAAGTCCTACAGTGCCACATACTCCCAGTAAAACATGGTCATTGTAAGGGGAACTTGGGGTGCGGCTTCGAATCTGCACTCCCCTTTTGTTCTTTGCGTCCGATTTATGAGGGTGCTTGATTGATGAGGCACCAGACACAATGGGTAAGATTACAAAATGGCTCATGTTGTTTATTTGGAACAGCAAACACAAAGATAGAGGGCATAAGAAGTGGTCATAAAATAGCAGAAATGCAAAATCTCATTTAACAACCCGAAAAATCTCGCAACAGCGAAGTGGAAAATAAGTGGTCAAACTTCCCATTCACACACAACCACATCTCCCACTTCCACCCTTATTACCAATTCCTATCCTAAATGGAGTCTCTGAGGGCGTTTTAGCTCTGCTCACAATCCTCTCAACTCTGGGGTTCTGGGGGCACTTATTTCAACTCGAGGTCCTTCTGGGGTGGATTTTTCGTTGTTGTTCGGTTTTCCTCTTCGATGTTGCGTCGGATTCTTCTATCTCCCTCTCAGGTATCGTCAGAATACAGCAGTGAATCCATCCAGGTTATTGAACCAGGTCTGCACAGCTCTGCCTGCCCCAGCCTGATGCTTCGGCTATTCTCATCCTGTCCAGTGTGTTCAGGGCTAACAGCAGCACCGGCTGCCACTTACGAACCATGAGTTTGGCTCGTGGGTTTTTCGTCTCAACCAAAATCAATGTTTGCAAATTTCTCTCAGCTCCTTTCCCCCCAGCAGCCAGCAGCTTTTTCAAGAACTGACGCCAAACTGTTTTTCCTTCTGCTCCAGATGCATTCCCCCTCCAGCAGCAAGCAGCCTTTTCTCCACACACTTTTTTCAACTTCTGTTCTCCTGGTCTTTCTCCACCCATTCCTGCAAGTCTTTTCACACAACTGCTTTTTTCCACCTTTCTGCAAGGTTTTCCTCTCCACACCCTTCTTCCCCTGTGTACTCCACAACTGTTTTTCTGGTGGTTCTATGTCCTATATTTGTATTCAATTCAGTTCTGGTCTTTTCTCGCTCAAACCCAGTGAGTGGTCCATTGTGCAAGTTTGGGCGGGGAGTTAGCTTTGAATATTTAATCAGAAGATGTCCCAGGTACACGCAGGTGTGAAGACCAGGTTATTGTAACGGGGCACATTGGTGCCTGAAAGTCTGTGGGACCTTTGTTATCGTCCTGGGAGTCAGTGGGCCATTCCGGCAATGGTTCGTAGTTTTGATTCAGGGATATTGTCCATTGTTCATCTTAATTAGGTAGATGATGGCCCACATTCATAGTTTGATTTGGCGGGGGAAGTCATTTTCAAACTGGGCAGGAGATTCCTTATTGTTTGAAGATTTGCCCGCTTAGGCCCGACTCGACCCCTGATTGGCCTGCCAGAATGCACTTTTCCCCCATTGGCCAGTGCCTCTGTCTCGCTTGTGAGCCAGACTCGACAATGTCTGTATCCGCCCAAATTTTTTTCCAGCCTGCTTTTCATGGCCAAAAATGTTCATTAGTGTATGGAACGATCCCATGTTAGTTTTCTTGTCCTTAGGTTGTTTCAAATGCGGCCGTAGATTTTCGAACCTTACATTCCCCCATTGAAACATTCTGTGTCAGGTTGTTTTCAGAATGTGGAGCAAAACTTTCCCCTCCCACAGAGCCAATCTTCCCAAAATCTTACCGAAACCCACGATAACATTAAAATACACCAATGGTATTCATACATTTGGAATCAATACAATCCTGAAAATGTAAAATCTCAGCCAATAACCTTCACTGAAATAATAATAGCACATAATATCACACAACATAGTACTACACTGGTTTTTCGTTGTTGTAGGGTGCAGTAATATTTCTGGGATTTTGTACTGTTTTGAACAGGTCTGTTAGGTGCTCTGATAAAAAAAAAATATGGAATGTGGTGTCCGAAATGTGCTACATAATTGTCCATGCTATTAATCATTGAAGCCCCGTTTTTGAAACCGGTAAAACTTCATTCCAGATCCCTCTTCCGTGTCTTTTCGGTTGAAAGTTGTCTCTGGGTTGTAGCCTGTGCAGCAAAGACTTATTAAAATAGCCAAAATCGAGCTCATAGAATGTCCTGAACATTTCTCGAAGGAGAGCCTGGTAGAGGCGTTCATTCTCATTTGGGCACCACTCAGGTAGGTGCAACTCGGTAAGGTTTTGGATGACGGAGGCCACAGCGAAGTGGACGCACCGCGAAAGCAGATTGTCCGTGGGAACCAAAAACAAACCATTCTCTGGGCCCTCGGTGGTGGTTGGGCATCTGTCCGCGTCAGTTAGTTCGGTCGGGCTGTGGGCTGGGGCTGTCAGGTGTGTGTGCTTAACTCTGTGGTGTGAATGGAGCTGGGGTGGCTTACTATTCATGCGACTATGCTCCGGTCCCATCCCATCCCCTCCCCTGCATCCCGCCACTGTCCGGAGAACGCAATGGAGATGCCTGCCGGGCATATCTTATCTGATCCCCACCTGCACACATACACTCCTAACTCCGCCGCCCACCATTTATCCCAACACACACACACACTGCACCCTGGGTGCGCGTCATTGTCCGGTAGGTGCTGTTATCCAGTCTCTCACAAACTGCTGTCGGGTTTCCCATGTCCTTGCTCAGCTTCATGAGCCACCACCAGCTTCCCAGGTCGATGTGCCCCTTACACGTCAGGCGAACCCACTTCCCAACCACTACCCTAACCCGGGTTGCGGTCAACTCAATGCTGGGGCTGGAGACTCAACCTTCCCCATAAGTGACCCTGGGGTGGCTGGAGTATCTCATGGAATTGCATCCCACTCACCCTGGCCACCTTTCACTAAGGGTGATGGTCGGTGCCTGCCCCCCTGAGCTTCCAAGAATAATGGATTCTTCAGTCTCTTGCCCGGTAGCCGATGCACATTCTGATGTAGGTGCTCATCAGCCGGATTTTCCTCATCTGCGGTTCCTCTTCTGAAAGGTAAAATCTCATTTGGTTTAAAGACACTGAGCCCCCTGGCTCATCCCTCCCCCATTTTCCACTTTGTCTACACCTCACTGTTCCCGTGCACGGTTTAAACTGTGTGGGCTTATTTTTCCTGTAGAAGTTAAGAAATTTCAACTAATTTGTCTAACTGCAAACCGCAACAAACCTTTAAAAAACAAACAAGCTTGCACAAAAGAGGAAGTGAGAAAAAAGTCAAGTGGTGTCACCTAATAAATCCTTGAAACAAACAAACAACGTTACACAAAATAGGAAGTTAGAAAGAGGCAAGAGGTTTCAGGCTCCCTATCCTATAGGCTCAAAAGCCTCACTGTTACACTCCTAATATTGCAGAGGCCACCTGAGCCCCACTACGCTAGAGAAAACGTTATATATATATATCTGTACACACCTACTGCTCTCCTTTTTAATCTGCTTGCCACCCTTCCCCGGTCGCTGGGCTGATCCCAGGGACGCTCCTTGTTTTCCTTTTATGAGGGGGAATGTAGGGGGGAGACGACCTCTCCTTTGGTCTCTTGCGACGGACCGACCTCCGCGGCCCATCTGTCTCCCCTGCCAAGGTTTCCCCCGAGCTTGAGGACGTGCTTACTGGGCTGGTACAGCTCCTCACCCCCTCCAGGCTTGGCTCACTGCCCTCGAGAGCAACGCAAATTCCCCCGGCAGTCTACTCACTGACGGGGACTCCCGTGTCCTCTTGGGTTTTTGGGTTGTACAAGGGTTCAACCCGAAACCACTTGCAGCTGATACTCTCACAGCGTTTCCTCTGTTCTTCTCGGAACAACTCACTACTGGGACCCGCTGCCATCCTCTCTCCTGCAGGCTCTGGGCTGTCTGCACCAAAACCTTGGCTCTCCTCGACAGGCTCCTCACTGTCGGCGGCTCCTTCCTCCAGCACAGCCCCTTCTCTGTCAGGAGACTCTCGTTCTTCCAGGGTCCACTCACTGCTGGGACCCGCCGCCAATATCTCGCTTGCAGACTCTGGGCTGTCCGCACTGAAGGCTAGGCTAGCCCCGACAGGTTCCTCACTGTCGGTAGCCTCTGTTTCCAGTACAACCCTTTAATTGTCAGGAGACCTTTGCTGCGGGGTCACGTGCACTGACTGGCTGCTTGCCCTGCGCGGTAATTTTCCCCTAGTAACTGTCGGGAAATAAATCAGGCTGCCAGTGACGGGGAGAACCGTGGCTGCGGAGTCCGAGCGGATCTCCTCACGGGTGGAGGTGAGTCCTCGTCCCATATGTAAGATGGGAATCCCCCTTCCTGTGGGTCCCAAATCTGTGGGTACTTTGTACCTCACTGGTCCTTGTGATGGGATCGGTGGGGCTGCATTGGTGGGCTGGGGGCCTGGGCTTCCCGTCGGGATAATCCCTCCGGTTGCCCCTTTCCACAAGGTTTGGACTTGTTGGGGTTAAACAGTTTACATTGGTTAATGTGAAACCATTTAACCCGGCGAGGCATCTTGACGGCGTATACCATGCTGTACCATGTCGACAATGCTGTAAGGCCCCATGTATAATGGGTCAAAGACTCCCACCCTGGCAAAGTTGCGGACCATGACCTGGTTCCCCAACTGCCACTCGTGGTGTTTGCTCGGTTCCAGCAGCAATTGGTAGGTCTGATGTTAGTGGCCGCCTGCCAGTGAATCTGCTTGAGGTGCTTCAACAGACTCTTGGTAAAGCGGCCCCTATTCACCTTGATTACCTGAGCTACTGTCAGGACCGGGGCAAGTACATGGGTGGGGGTGCACATGGCTCTTCCAGTCATGAGCTCGTATCGGGAATAAGCAGTGCTTTTCGACTGGCTCGTCCGGATCACCATCAAAACCAGGGGCAACCTATCAACCCACCTCTGCGGGGAATCCCCAGTCATCTTCCTGAGTTTTTCTTTCAAGGTCCTACTTATACGCCCCACTATCACGGATGACTGGGGGTTGTAGGCGACGTGCCACTTGCCCTCAATCCCCAGCATTTTAAGGGTTGCCTGCAAGACCTGTACCGTGAAGTCAGCATGCTGGGCGCTCATGGTGGTTGGGAGCTTTATGGCCCTGGCAATACCTGCCCGGGGATCATAAATCCCGCACCTTAGGAGCCTTTCCCCCGCCACCACCGTGCTGGACCCGTCAACATTGATCTCCCGTCCATGGGGATGGATTCCTACCCAGAGCCCTAAGTCCACGTCCCAGATCCCCTCAATGGACCAACGGTGGCTTTCCCGGGGTACAGCATGTTGGCTGCCGTCGGGGCTCACACATCCCTTTTACTCTCAAATCCATCTGTGATAGCAGGAGTGTCGAACGAGAAATGCGTACGCTGCTCACTGTCCCATCTTTAATTCTCCCATCCAGCAGCATCTGAGTGGGCGTGTGATGAGTGAGGAAGGTGATTGGGGACCCTCCTGTAAACACCTGCCACCGCTTCACAGCCCAATGGGTGGCCAGCAGATGCCTTTCACAGTTTGAGTAACCCCTCTCAACCTCAGTGAGAACCCTGGAGGAGTAGACCACCGCTCTCAGCTGGCCGTGCCGCTGTTGCAACAGCACAGCACTTAACCTATCCCCGCTGGCTGCTATCTCCAGGAAAAATTCCTCGCACTCATCTACCGCTCGCAGGGGCGGAGTTTTCTGCAGGTCTCCCTTGAGGCGGGTAAACGCTGCATCACAGTCCTCATCCCTTTCCCACTCCACGCTTTTGCGCAGGAGCCGGAAGAGAGTGGCTGCAATCGCTGCATAATCCTCAATGAAATCCCTGCAGTAACCGATCAGACCCAGGCACGACCTCACCCCTGTAACTGTAGTCGGAGCCAGTAACTGCGGAACTGCCCTCCTCTTAGCCTGTTCAACAGCCCTCTCCCCTGCCCGCACAATCAGGCCCAGGAATTTTACCTCTGTCCGGCCGATCTGTGCCTTCTTAGGGTTTACTTTAAAACCCTCCTCGTGCAGCATTCCCAACAGCTCTGCCAGCAGGGGACCGTGCTCTTCCTCCGAATCGGAGAATAGCAGTCGGTCGTCCAATACTGGAGCAGCTGTCTGGGTCAGCTGAACTCTTTCAGGCAGTTGGCCATACACTGATGAAAAATGCTCGGGCTGTTGTTGAAGCCCTGGGGAAGACCGTTTTCGGTATACTGCTGTCCTTTGAATGTTATGGCGAGTTTGTACTGGTTCTCCCGCTGCAGCGGGATGGACCTGAACCCATTCGAGATGTCCAGCACCGTAAAACGGCTGCGGACGGAGGGATGGCTGAGACTTGGTCGGCTACGGCTGCCACTGTGGGCGCACAGGCAGGGATATGTTTATTGCGAATTCAGCAGTCCACTTTGGCCCTGCAAGAATTGTCCGGTTTCCTAACCAGCCGAAGTGGAGAGTTCACATGTGTGGCTACAGGTCTCAACACTCCCTGTCTGACTAAAGTTCCCAATGAGACCTCGAGGTCTCTTTCATGCTCCCTGAGAAAATTATACTGCTTCTGGGGCTTAGACAATGGGTCCCCATCTATCTGACCTACCCCATTTACCCGTCCACAGCCGTGCTTATGTGTGGCAAATGCCGCCAGGTTGGCCCGCACAAAATCCTGATAGATCATCGTGGTGCCGTCTACCAGAGCGCAGAGGTCATATCCCTCCTTCGGCTTTACAGTGCAGAGGGAACCCTTCCCCTGCTTCGCCTGGATGACTGCCGTACCTTCCCCCTCCCCGGTGTCAGCTGTGTCCCACAGACAGTGGTTACTCAGGTCGACCAAAATTTTCTGGCCGCTGAGGAAATCTGCCCCTCGGATGCCTTTACCCATTCCTTCCCACGGCAGAAGGACACACTTCCACATGGTGTGGACGGGGCCTATGTGTATCTGCAGTGGTTTGGAGAAGAAGCCCTCGCATTCTTCTCCAGTGAAGCTGGTTAGGCAGTAGGGGATCCCACTGAATAGGGTTGAGGTGGTCGGGTCCTCTACATGTACCAGAGTGCACGAGGCCCCTGTGTCCAGCAGATACTCCCTCCAAGGACCCCCTCAAATCCCATCATGACACGTTGTCTGCTCCATGCATCATAGGTGACCGGGCAGAGGTACACGGGTTCCTCGGGATTTAGTCATTGGGGGGTGTTGTTCTAGGCCTGAGGGACTTCTCCCTCGGTCACGCTGCGACCTTCCCAGTATGGGTAAGGAGTGCCTACAGAGCCGGCTGGTTTGGGCACAGCTGGTTTGGGACGGATCGCGGCCGCGGGGACTGGGGCTGAGTTTGGGACCACTGGGCCTCTCTTTTCCCGCCTGAGCCCTCCTCATATGCCCTGTCTTCCCGCACCCGTAGCAAACCACCTCGCTGCCTGACTGCCAATTCCCTTCTTGCCTCCACTCTCTCTTATCAGAGCCAGGGCGGATCTCAATCATCTTCCCCTTGATGGGTTTCTCCCTCCCGCCCCGTTTCTGCTATTGCGAAAAGTGAGGGTCAGCTGCCTCAGCATCGTCTCTTCTGTGGCTTGGGGGTCTCTGAAATCGACCCACAGGTTGGCCTGGGCACGCTACTCCGGTAGACCGTTTGCCACCAGTGCACACAACCAGCAACCACGTTGATGTGCATCCAGCTGGGTTCGGTCCAAGTTCGCCCCACTGGCTTCCTCATACCCTGTCCACAGTCGGTCAACGAACGCCTGGGGGCTCTCCCCGGGTCACCGTACAGTGGCCTGTACCCGGTCGAACAGACAGCCGTCGTTCAACCACATGGCCTCCAGGATATCCTCCTGGAGAGCGCCACTGCTCGATGACCCCTCTTACTCTCAGCAGAGAGGGCCTGGTACAGGGTTGGGCCCAGTGAGAACAGGAGCAGTTTGCTGCGTTCGGCAAAATCGCAGTCATTTATGTCTCCTACCTGCTCTACTTCCATAAAGTGGACAGAGGTCTATTTTCGGGTAAGTTTTTTCACATAGGCCAACATCTGCCGCAGCTGGGTGGCACCGTGTGGAAAGACCTACTGGTTCTGCAGGGGACCCTCAGCCTGACCCACTGTGGGTGGTCCGAATCTACTTTTCCTGATGGGGCACATTGGGGCTGGTCCCAGAGGTTTAAATTCCAGCATCTCACCCTGCCTCTCCTCCGGAATCCCCAATGGGGCTGTGGCAGAGGGCCTGTAGAATTCTTCCTCCCGACAGCATGTTTCACTCTGCTCCGCGTTCCGTTCCTCGGCAGGGCTGATCAGGTGCACCACTCCTTTACTGGGTGCTTGCTTTCAGCCCAGCAAAGGGTTTTTGCCTCAGTGAGGGCCAGAGCTTTGGTGTCGTGCCGGGTGGGGATTCGAGTCTCGGGCACTTCCAGAGCTTTTGCTCCGGCTAGAACAAGGAATGCCTTGGTTTCAGCCAGAGCCAGGGTGAGCCGATAAATTTGTACCTGAAAGGAACAATTATCCGTACCAACGCTGCTGTGGTACGCCTGACGCACAGCCTGTAGCTGGAGCGACTTACACTCCCCAACTGAACGTTGGTGTTCCACACGGGTTAGTGACAGATACTGAGTATATCCTACAATGACGCACACTCCCAGTAAAACATGGTCACTGGTGTATTCGGTTCCACACCGGATACTGTCCCATACTCAGTATATCCTACAGTGACACACACTCCCAGTAATACATGGTCACTGGGATACTCGGTTCCACACTGGTTAGTGACCCACACTCAGTATATCCTACAATGACACACATGCCAAATAATACATGATCACTGGCATATGCTGTCCACACCGGTTAGTCACCACACTCAATATATCCTACAATGAAATACACTCCCAGTAATACTTGATCACTGGAGTACAGTGTTGGACACCGATTAGTGACCCACACTCAGTATATCCTGCAGTGACACACACTCCCAGTAATACATGGTCACTGGGGTACGGTGTTCCACACCGGTTAGTGAACTACACTCAGTATATCCAACAGTGACACACACTCCCAGTAAAACATGATCACTGTGGCACGGTGTTCCACACCGGTTAGTGACCAAACACTGAGTACATCCTACAGTGACAGACACTCCCAGTAATACATGGTCACTGGGGTGTGGTGTTCCACACCTGTTTGTGACCCACACTCAGTATATCCTAAAGTGAAGTGGACTCCCAGTCATACATGATCACTGGGGTACGGTGTTCCACACTGGTTAGTGACCCACACTCAGTATTACCTACAGTGACAGACAATCACAATAATACATGGTCAATGGGGTAGTGTGTTCCACACCGATTCGTGATCCACACTCAGTATGTCCTACAGTGATACACTCCCACAGTAATACATTTTCACTGGTGTACGGTAATCCACACCTTTTAGTGACGACATTGAGTATATCATGCAGTGACACCCACTCCCAGTAATACATGGTCAGTGGGGTACAGTGTACCATACACGTTAGTGAACCACACTCAGTATATCCTAAGTGACACACAATTCCAGGAATGCATGGTCACTGGGGCACTGTTTTCCAGCACTTTAAGGGACCCACATTCAGTATATCCTACAGTGACACACACTCCAAGTAATACATGGTCATTGGGGCACGGTGTTCCACACCTGGTAGTGACCCACACTCAGTATATGCTACAAATACGCACACTCCCAGTAATACATGGCCACTGAGGTATGGTGTTCCACACCGTTTTGTCACCCACACTCAGTAGATCCTACATTAAAACACACACCCAGTAATACATGGTCACTGATGTACGTTGTTCCACTCAGGTTCGTGACCCACACTCAGTATTTCATTCAGTGACATACATTCTTGTAACACATGGTCACTGTGGTACTGTGTTTCCCATCGGTCAGTGAGCCACACTCATTATATCCAACAGTGACACATACTCCCATTTATACATGGTCACTGGCGTACAGTGTTCCACACGTGTTAGTGACAGATACTGAGTGTATCCTACAGTGCCAGACACTCCCAATAATATATGTTGAATTGCGTACAGTGATCCATACCGGTTAGTGACCCACACTCAGTCTCTCCGACAGAGACACACATTCCCAGTCATACATGGCCACTGGGTTATGGTGTTCCACACCGATTATTGACCCAAACTGAGCATATCCGAAAGTGACAGACACTCTCCGTAACACATGGTCACGAGGGTACAGTGTTCCAAACTGGTTAGTGATCCTTACTCGGTATATCCTACAGTGACATACATTCCCAGTAATACAGGATCACTGGGGTATGGTGTTCCACACTGGTTAGTTACCCACACTCAGTATATCTTACAGTGACACACACTCCCAGTAATACATGCTCACTGGGGTACAGTGTTCCACACTGGTTACTGACCAACACTCAGTATGTCCGACAGTGACACACACGCCCAGTAATCCAAGGTCACTGGCTTACGGTGTCCAAACCGGTTAGTCACCCACACTCAGTATATCCGAGAGTGATACACACTCCAGGTATTACAAATTCACTGGGGCACCGTGTTCCACACTGGTAATTGACCCACATTCAGTATGCTACAGTGACAGACACTCCCAGTAATTCATGGTCACTGGTGTACAGTTTTCGACATTTATAAGTGACCCACATTCAGTGTATCCGACATTGACAGACACTCCCAGCAATACATGGTCACTGGGTTACAGTGTTCCACACCGGTTAGTGATCCACACTAAGTATAACCTACAGTGACACACACCACCAGTAATACATAGTCACTGGTGTACGATGTTCCACACGTGTTCGTGACCACACTGAGTATATCATATGGTGACACACACTCCCACTCATACATAATCACTGGGGTACAGTTTTCCACACCGGTCAGTGACCCACACTCAGTATATCCTACAGTGCCACACACTCCCATTAATACATGGTCACTGGGTTACAGTTTTTCACACCGTTTAATGACCCACACTCAGTATACCCGACAGTGACACACACTCCCAGTAATACATTCTCAATGGGGTACGGTGTTCCACTTAAGTTAATGCCCCACAATCAGTATATCCTACAGTGACACACACTCCTAGTAATACATGGTCAATGGGGTACGGTGTTCCACACCGGTTAGTGACCCACACTCAGTACATCCAACAGTGACAGACACTCCCAGGAATACATGGTCACTGGAGTACAGTGTTCCACACCGGTTAGTGACGCACAATCAGTATATCACACAGTGACAGACACTCCCAGTAATAAATGTTCATTGGGCACACTGTTCCACATGGTTAGTGACCCACACTCTGTACATCATACAGTTACACACATTCCCAGTAATACCTGGTCACTGGGGTACGGTGTTCCACACCGGTTAGTGACCCACACTCAGTACATACTACAGTGAAAGACACTCCCCGTAATATATTATCACTGGGGTACAGTGTTCCACACTGGTTCGTGACTCACACTCATTATATCCTACGATCACGCACAATCCCAGAAATGTATGGTCACTGGAGTATCGGTATCCACACAGGTTAGTACCCACACTCGATATATTCTAAATTGACAGACCCTCCCAGTCATACATGTCACTGTGGTACAGTGTTCCACACCGGTTAGTGACCCACACTCAGTGTATCTTACAGTGACAAACACTCCCAGGAATACATTGTCACTGGAGTGCAGTGTTCCTCACCGGTTAGTGACGCAAAATCAGTATATCACACAGTGACAGACACTCCCAGTAATACATTGTCACTGGAGTACATTGTTCCACACCGGTTAGTGACCCACACTCTGTACATCATACAGTTACACACATACCCAGTAATACATGGTCACTGGAGTACGGTGTTGCACACAGGTTTGTGACCCACACTCAGTACATACTACAGTGAAATACACTCTTCGTAATACAAGATCACTGGGGTACAGTGTTCCACACTGGTTAATGACTCACACTCATTATATCCTATGGTCACGCACAACCACAGAAATATATGGTTACTGGAGTATCGGCATCCAAAAAGGTTAGTACCCACGCTCTGTATATCCTAAAGTGACAGACCCTCCCAGTCATACATGGTCACTATGGCACAGTGTTCCACATCGGTTCGTGACCCACAGTAAGTGTATCCTACAGTGACACACACTCTCAGTTATACATGGTCACTGGGGTATGGTGTTCCACACAAGTTAATGCCCCACAATCAGTATACCCTACAGTGACACACACTCCCAGTAATACATGGTCAATGGGGTACGGTGTTCCAGACCGGTTAGTGACCCATACTCAGTCCATCCAACAGTGACAGACACTCCCAGGAATACATGGTCACTGGGGTACGGTGTTCCACACTGGTTAGTGACTCACACTCAGTATATCCCGCAGTGACACACACTTCCAGTGATAAATGCTCACTGTGGTACAGTGTTACACACTGCTTAATGACCCGCACTCAGAATATCCAACAATGGCACACACTCCTAGTAATATATGGTCACGGGGGTACAATGTTCCACACCGGTTAGTGACCCACACTCCGTATATCCTCCAGTGACACAAACTCCCAGTAATACATAGTCACTAGTGGACAGTATTCCACACAGTTTAGTGACCCACACTCAGCATATTCTAAAGCGACAGACACTCCCAGTAATACATGGTCACTGGGATACAATGTTCCACACCGGTTCTTTACTCGCACGCAGTACATCCGACAGTGTTAGACACTCCCAGTAATATATAGTCACTTGGTACGGATTTCCACAATGATTAGTGATCCACACTCAATATATCCTATAGTGGCAATCTGTCCCAGAAATACATGGTTACTGCGGTACGGTGTTCCACACAGTGAGTGACCCACAGTCAGTACATCCTACAGTGAGACACACTCCCAGTAATACATGGTCACTGGGGTACAGAGCTCCACATCGGTTAGTGACCACATTCAGTATACCTGCAGTGGTAGACACACCCAGTAATAGATGGTCACTGGCCTACTGTGTTTCACACCAGTTACTGATCCACACTCAGTATATCCTAGAGTGAAACTCACTCCCAGTAATACATGGTCACTGGGGTGCAGTGTTCCACACAGATTAGTGACCCATACTCAGTACATCCTACAGTGAGACACACACCCAGTAATACATGGTCACTGGGGTACGGTGTTCCACACCGGTTCGTGACCCACACTCAGTATATCCTACACTGACAGACACTCCCAGCAATACATGGTCAGCTGGGTACGGTGTACCACAGCGGTTACTAAGCCACACTCATTATATCTGTCAGTGAGACACACTCCCAGTAATACATGCTCACTGGTGTACAGTGATGCACACCGGTTTGTGACCCAGTCTCAGTGTATCCTACAGTGACACACATTCCCAGTAATAAATGGTCACTAGGATACGGTGTGCCACACTGGTTAGTGACCCACACTCAATATCTTCTGCAGCGACGCACACTCCCAGTAGCACATGCTCACTGGGGTATTGTGTTCAACGCTGGTTAGTGACCGACTCTCAGTATTTCCTACAGTGACACAGACTCCCAGTAATTCATGGTCACTCGTACAAGGTATTCCACATTGATTAGAGACTCACACTCAGCATATCGTACAGTGGCACAGACTCCCAGTAATAAATGGACACTGGGGTACAGTGTTCCATACCGATGAGTTATCCGCACGGAGTATATCCTACAGTGAGAGACAATCCCAATAATGAATGATCACTGGGACATGGTGTTCCATACCGGTTAGTGAAACACATGCACTATATCCGACAGTGACTCAAACTCCTAATAATACATGGTCACTGGTGTACGGTCTTCCACACCGGTTACTGTTCCACACTCAATATATCCTACAGTGAAACACACTCCCAGTAATACATTTTCACTGCGTTACAGTGTTCCATGCCGGTTAATGATCCACACTCAATGTTGTAGGCATTAGGCACCTGCTGAATATATCGAAACACTAGGCATTAGGCACCTGCTGAATATATCTAAACTCATATAGGTTTAAAGTGGCCACATATAAAATGGCTGCCCAAGCATGATGGGAACTCCGTTAGTCATGAAATGAACTGGTTTGACCGAGCAATGACCGAGCAATGACCCTGTGAGACCCACTACCGGTAATGCCTTGGCTCCATCACTTGGGACAAGATAACTACAACGAACCATTATAGTACCTGATGTGGAATGACCTTTGATTAAGGACTTCACACAGCAGAGCCCGAGGAACAGAGATAAGGGGCGGGGGGGGGGGGGCACCTCACATAAGGAAGTCATTAATCAGCCCGAGCTGACAAAAAACGAACATGAGGTATCATGGGAATTCTATTGGGTTAAAGAAACCTATATGTAATCTATAACCTATAATCGTTCTATTTGGATTGTGTCCAGCCGAAGTGGGCTGAGTAACTGTAAATAACTATTGTAAAACATATAAATATTGATGAATTTCTTTGTTCGTTGGAGAGAAGTGCCTGGATCCAGTCATTAAGCTTCCTCCCCGCCGGAAAAATAAAGGCCGCATTGGTGTTGGAACGGAATCTGAGTGTTGAGTGATTTTTCGAGAACAATTTCTCGCTAACAGTGGCGTAACGAACAGGATTTCGAGGTCGCTGAATGCTCTTGGAGAAACCGGGTGAGTATACCTTAAACAAAATTTTATAACGGGTGCGGAATGTGGATGCTGGTTGTTCGACAAGAGGAGACGGTCCAATATCTTAAACAACTAGCCTGAGCCTGAATTAAGAGGAATTTAGTCCCACGTTACAGCCAGGAACTAAGTAGGTGTAGGGAACACACTTGGACCGTGGGATCGTGATACCGAAAGACATCTTCCGGACCCAGTAGTGTGATTTTAAATATATCCCGGGGTAGAACCAACGGTGTACAGCGACTAACGGAATCCAAACCTGTGAACAGAGATGGACCAACGGGCAGAGCGGTGGTAGGTAGTGTTTAAGGATACGTAGAGCACTGTGGCAATTGCTTAAACGCGTTTTAAGAATTGTCTAAGTTTTTGCAACAGCAGAACTTGCGACATGACAGTAGCCAGGAGATGGTCGACTACAAGTTACGCTCGGTTGAAAGCGGACCTCTGAGAGTAGATTCCTAACGATTCCAGTCCTACCCAGGAATGGCCAATGAAAAAATAACCTCGAGTGGGGACCTGAAGTGTTCCTTATCCGCCACCTGGCGGAAATACAAAAGAAACTAATCGAGAAAATGATTCGAGCAGGATGGGATCCTCCAGACCTGCCAGCGAATCAAAGGGAATGGTGGGAGAAGGAAAAGAAAGACAAAGAGGAAAAGGCAGTAGTTTTGATACTGTGAGCCCATGAAACGTTAACAGAGAAAGTTAACCAGTATGTGCAAACAAAAAGAAAGCAAGTAACTGTTGAAAATGGACTGACAGTTTTGCCAGTCGTGACCATGAATAGACCAAGTCCGCCACCTAGTGAGGAAGATTAGGAATTCCTAGCGAATGAAACGGATAGTTGCGACTCGGTAAAAGGGGACGTCTTGTCACCCTCATATGCCACAATAAACCCGGCTAAGATCGCGCCAATAAAGGTGGAACGCATACACGGGGTCCCAGCAGAAGCAGGACGTAATGGCAGTCCCGCCCGACCCGCACAAACACGAATAACATACACATCGTTGTCCCCCGGGGACACGATGCGGTTCTTAAAACAAACTGCCACACCTAATACCCCGCCATAGCAATGCAACCTTCTGGCAGAAGCTCAAGGAAATGATAATTTGCCACCAGCTCCACAATCAAGACATCGCTGGTATAGTAAGGATTAAATGCCAGAAAACTACTAGGACAGATTAACTAATGATTACCGAAGCAGTGCCTGGTGTACCGACCTATCTGCTACTCGGCAACAGCAGGAGGCGAGTATGATATCATTCAAAGCGAACGGGACACTCGTCTTAGGCCAGGTTCCTGTAAACTGGAACACTATAGTGGGAGTAGTGCAAAAGAAGGACGGACGGGCACAAGAGTACGGGCTTAGGAAATTTGATGCGTTCTTGGCACATAGCGGAGTATTGGACGCAGACCGGCAGAAATCGGCCTTCATACAGTTGTATAAGGACGGACTAAGCTCCGTCCAGCAAGCTATCCTAAAAACAGGCTCAGTGGCATATAATGATTTTGATGATCTGGAAAGTTGGGCTACCTAGGTAGACAATCAACAAAGTTCCAAAATAGCCGCCAGTACAGCGGAATTCTGCGCGGCCACCGACAAAAAGGGAGCTGAGACATGCGATAAATGCAACAAGACGGGATATTCGCTGTGCCGAGTGCAGAGCCCCAAAACGCGACGGACATAAAAAGTGGAGGAACTGTGACCGAATAGGTCACGAGTCAAAGGACTGGTGGGCAAAAGGAGGCGGCAAGAAAGGGAAGGGACCGCAACGGGGACCTAAAACGGGACAAAACCCCAATGAAAGAACCCCAGACGTTAGTACGCTCGGAAATCAGCAGCTGCTGGAAATTATACAGCAGCTGACCCAGAAGCAGACGAATCCCCAATGAATCGGATCGGCCCCCAGCCAAGAACCCGATCCTCGTATGTGGATCAATGCATCATTAGGGGGCCGTCGATGCGATATGTTGAGAGATACTGGGGCGTCGGTAGCCCTAACCAATCTCGACCTACCCACTACCCGGCGATCCCTCATAATCCAAGGGGTAGGGCGAGACAGGACCATGGCACATCAAAGTGAAACACAAGTGCTCGAGGAGGACGGTAGAATGGTACCGGTCCGGTTCTGGGTATGTCAAAATTCAGAGGGCACTATATTAAGGAGAGACCTACTCCGCAAACTAGGCACCATAGTGGACGCACAGCGAAGGCGGGTAACCTGGAAGCCTAAGAAAGGGTATAAGGATACAGTTGCCAGGAAATGGGCCCCAGTTAAAAATATAGCCACATTAGATAAAACATGCACCTTGACGAGAGACTGGTCCAAGAATGGAATGTTGGGATTACTGTGTCAGGCCATCACGGGTGTTTGGGCAAAAAGCAAACAGGACTGTGTGCTCATTGATATCACACCGGAGAAGGTCACGGGACCGGTTCATCCACCCCACAAACAATACCCGATTAAACCAGAGGCCATGCGGACCACTGAGGAAATAATAGAAGCCCTGGTAGACCAACGCATATTATGACAGACAGTGTCAGTCAGGAACTCCCCGGTGTGGCCAGTAAAAAAGCCAGATGAAAATTACCGACTAACGATAGATTATACAGTCCTAAATAAAGTAACGCCAAGGGAACACCCGATTTTGGTCAGCCTAGCTACTATCTTCAAAGGTCTGAATCCGGAACACAGGATTTTCACCGTTTTCGATATTGCTAACGGATTTTTGTCAATCCCACTGGACCCTGCGTCTCAGGAAAAATTCGCATTTACTTCCAGAGGCAGATATTACACGTGGATACGTCTCCCTCAGGGATACCATAATAGTCCGAACATTTTCCACCGAGGTATGATTAATGCCTTAGAAACAGTGTAAATTAACCCCTTACAATAGCACAATCATTCAGTATGTGGATGACTTCTTGATAGCCTCGTAAAGCGACCGAGAGCACTTAGGGACCATAACCACGGTTTTAGGGACTCTAGACAAGGCAGGATTTAAAATAAATAAAAAAAAGGCATATATCGGGCAAGCCACGGTTCGATATCTGGGACCCGATATCATTCAGGGGAAAAAGACCCTTCCGACAGAATGAAAGACAGCCATCGCTGATATGCCCCGACCAACCACGGTGCGGCAGTGAGACGGGTGATAGGCTTGTTCAACTATTGCAGGAATTTCATTCCTCAACTTGCGAAAATAGCCGAACCAATTCAGCGACTAGTGAGGGGAGGAAATCAGGAACGGAACAGCTGGAGTGGGGATTGGAGCAAGAGGAAGCCTATGGGAAATTAAAAGCCGAATTATTGGCAGCCCCGGCACTGAAGCTACCTGACATGACAAAGCCATTCCATGTATATTAAGATCTCGAGGGAGGTTTCGACAGCGCCGTTATAATCCAGGAAAAGGGAGGGGTAATGAGAGTAGTAGCGTATCACTCGACACAAGAGCCCAGGTAGTGAAGGGACTTCATCTGTGTGTGGCTGCCCTGGATTGCGCCGCTTGGGCTGCATGAATATGTGAACCAGTCACACGGGGCAGCTAATCCTACACACGAAGCAGACCATAGTGGAATTGCTAAACACCGGGAGGTTAAAAATGGTGCCAGATGCGCGACGGGCTACCTGGGAGGCAGTACTATTATCCAAAGACCAGTCCATACAAGCAATCAGGGATATAGGTTTTAATCCCGCGGAGGGAATAGTGACCGAAGGCGAACCCCATAGTTGCAAAACTGAGATAGATCAAGGAACGGAAGTGGAAATAGCCGACGAACCTCTGAGCGACCCCGATTTAACCCTTTACGTTGATCGGTCCCAACGATGTATGGACGGGCAATTCCGCACTGGATGGGCACTCCTGCGAGGGGCACTGGAAGGAACACTGTTCGCCCAAGTAGCGGAGCTGGTAGCATTGACCGAAGCCCTCAAATGGGCAGAGGGGAAGCGTGTAAATGTCGATACCGACAGCCGGTATGCATTCGGGGTTGTACACGACTACATGATAGCGTGGAGCAGATGTGGATACATAACCTCAGGAGAGGGGACACATTAAACACGAGAATATAGTTCGGGAATTGGTAAAAGCTGTTAAAAGACCTGCGACGGCAGCAGTAATAAAGATCAAGGCGCATTAAATAGTATAGACCAGGTAACAGGGGGGAAACATGCTGGCAGATCAAGCAACCAGAAGCGCAGCGGAAGAAGATGAGCCCCAGATAAACAAAGTAGCCGTGATATGATCAGGAGAGCTGAATATACGTAAGGTACATGAAGAAAGTAGCTCGGAGGAACGGTCGCTATGGGAGAGCAAGGGGGCTAGCATTGGGGAGGACGGGGTATGGAGGAAGTGATTACAAGTAGTCGCCCCTTCCTCAATCCAGACCGAATTACTCCGGCTACACCACGAGCCGGACTACACAGGACGAGATGGAATGCTGAGCCGTCTACTCAAAGACTGGTGCTGGGCCGGGGTAGGGTGAAACGTAGCCAAGCCTTGCCAGCGCTGCATTGTATGCGCACAGCATAATCCAGGCAGACCGATAAATGTCAAAATGGCACATTAGACACGTCCCAGGGGCCCGTGGGAGAATCTAAAGATTGAGTTCACAGGGCCCCTACCCAACAGTCGGGGAAAGAAATACTGCCTGGTCATTATTGATCAATTTACCAGGTGGGTTGAGGTTTTTCCCACCCGGGATTGCGGAGCCTCCACGGTAGCGCAAATTCTCGCATTTGACATAATCCAAAGGTGGGGAGTGCCCCTTCAAATTGACTCAGACCAGGGGACACACTTCACGGGACAGGTCACGAAGAGGGCATGCGGTCTGCTCGGAATCCGACATCGGTTCCACATCCCGTACCATCCCCAGAGCTCAGGAATTGTTGAGCGAATGAACCATACCCTCAAGACAGCAATTTCCAAAGCCATAACTGAAACCTGGAAGGGATTGGTAGGTGTTTTACCCTGTATAAAAATGGGACTTAGGGCCACCCCTAACCGGAACACAGGCCTGACCCCCTTTGAATTAATGACGGGGAGGGCCATGAGACTCCCCGAAGGTATCATAACAGGGGGGCGAGAACATGGGGCCTTTAAGAGATCGGATTAAACAATATGTAAAACAATTAGATTCACAGCTAAAGGAACTAAGGAAAGACGTGGTAGAGCAACAGACCATACGGGACTTGGAGGTCCAAAACAAAGGAAAGGCCGACGCACAACTCCCACAGGTAGGCGACAAAGTGTTGGTACAAGTCACTTCCGGCAGGACGGGGTTTGCCCCAAGGTGGACCGGATCGTATGACATCATTTTGACTAGCGACGCGTGTGCATGTTTCGATATGAGAGGGAAAGTCCGGTGGAAGGACTGGTCGCAATTAGAAAGGTACAACTCAGAAGTGTAATGGCCGAACCAAGGGTGACACGCCTAGACGAGACAGAATGGTATGCTGCAAAATACCAGGAGTGGTTAGACACCCTTTTGGAAGCGGTGTTCGGAGGAATAGCTTTGGTCTTGGTGGTAAAAAGAGTTTGGGTAATATTTAAGTGGATAAAGACACGGGTGCACGCCCTTCAGGTTCAGCTCGAAATGGTTCGATTATAACTTGTGCTTCTGATTTCGCAGGGTGACAGGGACACTCGTAGAGCAAATCCTAACCCCTGGTGACGACCAGGCCGTCTGTTTAAAATTACAGATAATACTTACCAGAATGGAATACGAACGGCGGTACTCGTAATATGCATAGCCCTGCAACATGCACGTACCCTGGACGACACCGACGGACAGCAGACCACGCTGGAAATAAACAATCACATGAACTATGGAGTTTTGTTCAGTTTGACGGTGGAGTGTGTGTCCCAGCGACAAAAGATTGGAGCAAGGACAGGACTTAATTTAATGCATGGTTACAAGTGAATCCCAATAAGGTCCGGGTATGTGTACAGCGCTCCACGGGTATAAGGAGCAGATGCATTAAACGGAGGGATGTCAAAGGGCCCGATTAATATACTTTCGGCATAATTTGCGCGCAACTTGGACAGTCTCAGTAATCAGTCATCAGCAACAAGCAAATGGGGCTGTGTGGGTACGACGTGGAGGTGGGGGTTGCTGCAATATCACTATATGTGTGCTTCTCCCCTTCGCCGATGTCACGCCCCGAACGAGACACTACATTGCCCGAGGAACTGCCTTGTCCCATAACTACTAAGGGACCAGAGAATGGGATTGTAATGTACCACGAGGGGGAATTATTTTATGATAATGTTAAACATGAAATTGTACCTGTCCTGATCAATATTTTAGGCATCCAGATGCCGGAACAATTAACAGAACAGTCAAGGAAAATGTACAATGTATTAAGTAAAGTTGTAATGCAGCAGGCTGCCGATGCAATGGGTGCCAGTAGATTCCGAGGACAGGGGTGAGCCCACAGGATGGGAATAATTGATGATGTTGCTACCGGTTTCAATATAGGGACCTCCGTAGTAAACTCGATAGATATACAAGGGTTAAACGAGAGGGTAGAACAGCTTAGAGGGGTGATGAAGGGGTTATTAGAGAGGATGGCGCAAAACCAGGAAGATCAAGCCAACCGAGGAAAGGAGGGTTCCGAAATCCAGTTGGATAGCATCTCAATCCTGGAAGCTCACGCCCAAACCATCAATCACCTCATTGTTAGAGAAAAAGAAGATACAGGAAAGCAAAGACAGGTGCAACTCTGTCACGCTTATGGTCTCTGAAAATTGGGACAGATCCGCCACAATCTTGACCAGATCCAACGCGGGGAAGTACCCGATTGGATTGACAGTTCACATTTATCTCGGTTGGCTAACCAGAGGGGGACACTGGATAATTGTACTCTGAAGGGACTGACCGGAGTATACCC
This sequence comes from Pristiophorus japonicus, assembly GCF_044704955.1. Taxonomy (NCBI): domain Eukaryota; kingdom Metazoa; phylum Chordata; class Chondrichthyes; family Pristiophoridae; genus Pristiophorus; species Pristiophorus japonicus. Next base: position 67,455,540 of record NC_091999.1, read on the forward strand.
ACCAATTCCAGGCTACCAGATGGGTAGGAATACTGAGATAGGGATAGTCCTGATGATCCCTATAGCCACGCCGGACTCAGGGCCGTTCCCCCTGTACCAATTAGAGAATATCGGAGTAATACGGCAAAATGTCTCCATACGTTATTATCTGACCACCATCTCCGCCGTTCGTCGAAACTCCATACTTACCGGAATTTCCCGAACAGAATGCAAGCAAAGCGGGGAGACCACAGTATTCCCTCAGCCGGTAGGCTGAGGTGAGCTAGACGAGTGCGGGTTTAACCGAACCGACAGGTGTGTACTGGAAATAGTGCCCGCACTCAGGCACGTCGCGAGGGCAGGCTACGGAGGGAAGGGAAGATACTGCATCTCTCCCACAGAGCGTTCATACCAGTAGATTGACCTGCAGTGCCCGATACCACAGCCGAACTTTTGCTTTGCGCCGCGACGATCTGTCACGATCGGGCAAGCGCATATCACCCAGGTTAGGCGCCGGAAGCCCGAAGTTATTGACGTAACCGATCAGCTCGACGATCATTTGCAGGATTATGACGAGCCAGATCAGGTCCCTATCCCACATCTAACCGAAGTATTACGAGAATTGAGGCTCAGGGTGGGTCAATCCGTAACGCTCTACCACCAACTGCAAACTAAAATCAAAGTACTGGAAGAAGATATCGAAGTAGACTTACAAAGTCAGAGTTGGTGGAGAAAGGTCTGGGAGTGGGGAATAAATGTGAACATCAATCCTTAGATTCGAATAATTTCACACATACTGGTCGGGATACAATTGATCTTAGCAATCACATGGGGCATAATGGCCTGCCAGGCATGCAGGCACCACGCACGACGAAGAGTGACCCATTACCGGTCCCCAAATACTAAACAAGCCTGTCTAATAAAGGGGCAGGAGTATTTGGCCTTTGTCAATTTGATTTGAGCAAACGGGTCTCCTGAAAACGCGTGACTGGCCAGCACGTTGAGGCAAGGAATACCGGGCCGTGCACAAAATCTAATAAAAGTAGACCGGTCGGTTAAAGGGGGACTACGACTAGTCCCTTTACCGAAAGGGGGGAATTGTTGTACGCATTAGGCAGCTGCTGAATATATAAAAACACTCGGCATTAGGCACCTGCTGAATTTATCTAAACTCATATAGGTTTAAAGTGGCCACATATAAAATGGCTGCCCAAGCATGATGGGAACTCCGTTAGTCAAGTAGTGAACTGGGGCTGACCGAGCAATGACCGAGCAATGACCCTGTGATGCCCACTACGGGGAATGCCTTGGATCAGTCACTTGAGACAAGATAACTATAACGAACAATTATATTACCTGATGTGGAATGGCCTTTGATTAAGGACTTCACACAGCAGAGCCCGAGGAACAGAGATAAGGAGGGGGGAGGGGCACCTCACATTACGAGGTCATTAATCAGCCCGAGCTGACAAAAAACGAACATACAGCCCCTGAGGTATCAGGGGAATTCTATAGGGTTAAATAAACCTATATGTAATCTATAATCGTTATGATTGCATTGTGTCCAGCCGAAGTGGACTGAATAAACTGTAAAGAACTATTGTAAAACATATAAATATCGATGAATTTCTTTGTTCGTTGGAGAGAAGTGCCTGGATCCAGTCCTGAGGCTTCCTCCCCGCCGGCGAAAATAAAGGCCGCATTGGCGATGGAACCGACTCTGAGTGTTGAGTGATTCTTCCGTGAAAACATTCACGCTAACACTGTTCCAGACCGTTTAGTGAACCACACGAAGTATATCCTACAGTGATACCCACTCCTAGTAATACATGGTCACTGGGTTAAACTTTTCCACACCGGTTGGTGACCCATACTCAGTACATCCGATAGTGACAAACGTTCCCTGTAACACAAGGTTAGTGGGTGACAGTGTTCCTCACTGGTTTGTGACCCACACTCAGTATATCATACAGTGAAAGACACTCCAGGTAATTTATGGTCACTGGTGTACGTTGTCTCTTACTGGTTAGTGACCCTCACTCAGTATATCCTACAGTGACAAACAATCCACATAATATATGGTCGCTTGGGTACCGTTTTCCACACTGTGCAGTGACCCACACTCAGTATATTCTACAGTGACAGACACTCCCAGTAATACATGGTCACTGGGGTATGCTGTTCCGCACCAGTTAGTGACACACACCGACGACATCTTGCAGTGACACACACTCCCAGTAACACATGCTCAATAGGGTACAGTGTTCCACACCGGTTCGTGATCCACACTCAGTATATCCTACAGTGAGAGACACTCCTAGTAATACATGGTCACTGGGGTACGGTGTTCCACACCGCTTCTTGAACCACACTCAGTATATTCTACATTGATACCAACTCCCATAATACATGGTCACTGGGGTAAAGTGTTCCACACCGGAAAGTGACCCACTCTCAGTATCTCCTAGAGTGCCACACAATCACACTAATACATGGTCACTGGTGTATGGTGTACCACACCAGTTAGTGACCGACACTCAGTATATCCTACGGTGATACACACTCCCAGAAACACAAGATCAGTGTGGTACAGTGTTCCACACCGGTTAGTGACACATACTTAATATATCCTACACTGACGCACACTCCCAGTAATACATGGTCACTGGGGTACGGTTACAACACAGGTTAGTGAACCACACTCAGTATATCCGAAAGTGCCACAAACTCCCTGTAATACATGATCACTGAGGTATGGTGTTCCACACCAGTTAGTGACCCACACTGAGTATATCCTGCAGTGATAGACACTCGGAGTAATACATCGTCACTGGGATACAGTGTTCCACATTGGTTTCTGATCCACACTGAGTATATCCTACAGTTACAGACACTCCTAGTAATACATTGTCACAGGGGAACGGTGTTCCACACCGGTTAGTGACCCACACTCAGTATATCCTACAGTGATACACACTCCCAGTAATACATGGTCACAGGGGTACGGTGTTCCACACCGGTTAGTGACCCACACTCAGTATATCCTACAGTGACACACACTCCCAGTAATAAATGGTCACGGTGTTACCGTGTTCCACACCGGTTAGAGACCCATACTCAGTATATCCTACAGTGACACACACTCCAATAACACATGCTCAGTGGGGTACAGTGTTTCACACCGGTGCTTGACCACCCTTAATTTATCTTACATTAACAGACACTTGCAGTATCCATTGTCACTGGGGCACGGTGTTCCACACCGCATATTGACCCACACTCAGTATATACTACAGTGCCACATACACACAGTAATACATTGTCATTGGGGTACAGTTTTCCACACTGGTTAGTGACACACACTCAGTATGTCCCACAGTAATACACACTCCTAGTAATACATGACCACTGGTGTACGCTGTTCCACATCGGGTAGTGACCCACACTCCGTATATCCAACAGTGACACACACTCCATGTAACACAAGGTCAGTAGGGTACAGTTTATCCCACCGGTTTTGGACCACACTTAATATATCCTACAGTGACACACACTCCCAGTAATACATGGTCACTGGGGCACGGTGTTCCACACCGGTTAGTGACCCACGCTCAGTATATTCTACAGTTACACCAACTCCAATAATACATGGTCACTGGTGTACAGTTTTCCACACCGGTTAGTGACCCACAGTCAGTTCATCCTGCAGTGACACACACTCCCTGTAACACAGGGTCGGTGGGGTACAGTGTTCCACACCGGTTAGTGACGCACACTCAGTATATCCGACAGTGATACACACTCACAATATACAAATTCACATGAGGTATAGTGTTCCACAGGGGGTGGTGGCCCACAATCTGTATATCCTACTATTTCGCACACTCCTATTAATACATGGTCACTGGGTTACGGTGTTCCACACCCGTTAATGGCCTACACTCAGTATATCCTGCAGTGACACGTACTCCCAGTAATACATGGTCACTGGGGTACGGTGTTCCACACAGGTTTGTGACCCACTCTCACTGTATCCTACAGTGACACACACTTCATTAATACATGGTCACTGGGGACCGGTGTTCCACACCGGTAAGTGACGAACACTCAGATTATCCTGCAGTGAGAGACACTCCCAGTAATAAATAATCACTGTGGTACGGTGTTCCACACCGGTTTTTCACCCACACTTAGTATATTCTACAGTTACACCAACTCCAATAATACATGGTCACTGGTGTACAGTTTTCCACACAAGTTAGTGAACCACACTCAGTTCATCCTGCAGTGACACACACTCCCAGTAACACAAGCTCAGTGGGGTATAATGTTCCACACCGTTTCGTGATCAACACTCAGAATATCCAACAAAGACAGACACTCCCAGTAATACATGGTAACTTGGTGCATTGTTCCACAACGGTAAGTGAACAATTCTTGATATATCCGGCTGCGACACACTCTCCCAGTAATATATGTTCACTGTGGAATTGTGTTCCACACCGGTTAGTGAACCACACTCAGTACATCCTACAGTGATACACACTCACAATATACAAATTCACTGAGGTATAGTGTTCCACAGCGGTTAGTGGCCCAGAATCAGTATATCCGACTGTTTCGTACACTCCTATTAATACAAGGTCACTGGGTTACGGTTTTCCACGCCGGTTAGTGGCCCACACTCAGTATATTCTGCAGTGACACGCACTCCCAGTAATACATGGTCACTGGGGTCCGGTGAACCACACCGGTAAGTGACGAACACTCAGAATATCCTGCAGTGAGAGACACTCCCAGTAATATATAATCACTGGGGTATGGTGTTCCACACCTGTTAGTGACCTATACTGATTTTATCCTACAGTGATACCCACTCCTACTAATACATGGTCACTGGGGTATAGTTTTCAACACCGGTTGGTGACCCACACTCAGTACATCCGACAGTGAGACACACTCCCAGCAACACAAGGTCAGTGGGGTACAGTGTTCCACACCGGTTGGTAACCCGCACTCATATATCCTACAGTGAGGCTCACTCCCAGTAATACATGGTCACTGGGTTACGGTGTTCCTCACCGGTTAGTGACTCACACTCAGTATAATCTTCAGTGACACATTCTCCCAGTAATAAATGGTCATTGTAGTATTGTGTTCCACATGGGTTAGGGACCCACACTCAGTATTTCCTATAGTGAGAGACACTCCCATTAAAACATGGTCACTGTGGTATGATGTTCCACACCGGTTAGTGACCCACACTCTGTATATCCTACAGTGACAGACACTCCCAGTAATCCATGGTCACTGGGGCACGGTGTTCCACACCGGTTAGTGACCCACACTGAGTATATCCTACAGTGACAGAAACTCGGGGTAATACATGGTCACTTGGATACAGTGTTCCACACTGGTTACTGATCCGCACTGAGTATATTCTACAGTTACAGACACTCCTCGTAATATATGATCGCAGGGAAACGGTGTTCCACACCGGTTAGTGACCCACACTCAGTATATCCTACAGTGATACACACTCACAATATACAAATACACTGAGGTACAGTGTTCCACAGGGGTTAGTGGCCCACAATCAGTATATCCTACTGTTTCGTACACTCCTATTAATACATGGTCACTGGGTTACGGTGTTCCACACCCGTTAATGGCTTACACTCAGTATATCCTGCAGTGACACGCACTCCCAGTAATACATGGTCACTGGGGTACGGTGTTCCACACAGGTTTGTGACTCACACTCGCTGTATCCTACAGTGACACTCACTCCATTAATACATTGTCACTGGGTTCCGGTGTTCCACACCGGTAAGTGACGAACACTCAGAATATCCTGCAGTGAGAGACACTCCCAGTCATAAATAATCACTGGGGAACGGTGTTCCACACCCGTTAGTGACCGATACTGAGTATATCCTACAGTGATACCCACTCCTAGTAATACATGGTCACTGGGGTACAGATTTCAACAACGGTTGGTGACGCACACGCAGTACATCCTGCTGTTATACACACACCCAGCAACACAAGGTCAGTGGGGAACAGTGATCCACACCGGTTGTTGACCCACACTCATAGATCCTACAGTGACGCTCACTCCCAGTAATACATGATCACTGGGGTACCGTGTTCCACACCGGTTAGTGAACCACACTCAGTATATTCTACAGTTACAGCAACTCCAATAATACATGGTCACTGGTGTACAGTTTTCCACACCAGTTAGTGAACCACACTCAGTTCATCCTGCAGTGACACACACTCCCAGTAACACAAGCTCAGTGGGGTACAGTGTTCCAGACCGGTTCGTGATCAATACTGAGAATAGCCTACAAAGACAGACACTCCCAATAATATATGGTAACTTGGTGCATTGTTCCACACCGGTAAGTGAACAATGCTCCATATATCCGGCAGTGACACACTCTCCCAGTAATACATGATCACTCTGGAATTGTGTTCCACACCGGTTAGTGAACCACAATCAGTACATCCTACAGTGATACACACTCACAATATACAAATTCACTGAGGTACAGTGTTACACAGCGGTTAGTGGCCCACAAGCAGTACATCCTACTGTTTTGTACACTCCTATTAATACATGGTCACTGGGTTACGGTGTTCCACACCGGTTAGTAGCCCACACTCAGTATATCCTGCAGTGACACGCACTCCCAGTAATACATGGTCACTGGGGTCCGGTGTTCCACATCGGTAAGTGACCAACACTCAGAATACCCTGTAGTGAGAGACATTCACAGTTATATATAATCACTGGGGTATGGTGTTCCACACCTGTTAGTGACCGATACTGATTATATCCTACAGTGATACGCAGTCCTACTAATACATGTTCACTGGGGTATAGTTTTCAACACCGGTTGGTGAACCACACTCAGTACATCCTACAGTGAGACACACTCCCAGCAACACCTGGTCAGTGGGGTACAGTGTTCCACACCGGTTGGTGACACACACTCATATATCGTACAGTTACGCTCACTCCCAGTAATACATGGTCACTGGGTTACGGTATTCCTCACCGGTTCGTGAATAACACTCAGTATATCCTACAGTGACACATTCTCCCAGTAATACATGGCCATTGTGGTATTGTGTTGCACTTGGGTTCGGGACTCACACTCAGTATATCCTACAGTGAGAGACACTCCCATTAAAACATAGTCACTGAGTATGATGTTCCACGCCGGTTAGTGACCCACACTCTGTACATCCTACAGTGACAGACACTCCCAGCAATCCATGGTCACTGGGGCACGGTATTCCACACTAGTTAGTGACTCACACTGAGTATCTCCTACAATGACAGACACTCGGAGTAATACATGGTCACTTGGATACAGAGTTCCACACTGGTTACTGATCAACACTGAGTATATCCTAAAGTTACAGACACTCCGAGTAATACATGGTCATAGGGGTACGGTGTTCCACACCGGTAAGTGACCCACACTCAGTATATTCTACAGCGAGTCACACTCCCAGTAATATATGGTCACTGGGGTACGGTGTTCCACACCGGTTAGTGACACACACTCAGTATATCCTACAGTGACACAAACTCCAAGTAACACAAGGTCAGTGGGATACATTGTTTCACACCGGTTCGTGATAACATTTAAGATACCCTACAGTAACAGACACTTCCAGTAAAACATTGTTACTGGGGCACGGTGTTCCACACCGCGTCGTCACCCACACTCAGTATATTCTACAATGACACACACACACAGTAATACATTGTCGCTGGGGTATAGTATTCCACACCGGTTAATAAAAAACACTCAGTATGTCCTCCAGTAATTCACACTACTAGAAATACATGGTCACTGGGGTACAGTGTTCCACATCGGGTAGTGACCCACACTCAGTATATCCGACAGTGACATACACTCCAAGTAACACAAGGTCAACAGGGTACAGTTTTTCCCACCGGTTTTGACCCACACTTAATATATCCTACTGTGACACAAGCTCCGAGTAATACATGGTCACTTGGGCACGGTTTTCAACACCGGTTAGTGACACATACTTAGTATATTCTACATTTACACAAACTCCAATAATACATGCTCACTGGTGTACAGTTTTCCACACCGGTTAGTGACCCACATTCAATTCTTCCTGTAGTGACACACACTCCCAGTAACACAACGTCAGTTGGGTACAGTGTTCCACACAGGTTCGTGATCAACACTCAGAATATCCTTAAAAGATAGACACTCACAGTAATACATGGTAACGTGGTGCAGTGTTCCAACCGGTAAGTGAATAAAACTCCGAAAATCTGGCAGTGACACACTCTCCCAGTAATACATGGTCACTGGGAAACAGTGTTCCACACCGGTTAGTGACCCACTCTCAGTATAGCCTGCAGTGATACACACTCACAATATAGAAATGCACTAAGGTATAGTGTTCCACCGCGGTTAGTGGCCCACAATCAGTATATCCTACTGTTTCGTAGACTCCAATTAATACATGGTCACTGGTTTACGGTGTTCCACACCGGTTAGTGCCCCACACTCAGTATATCCTGCAGTGACACGCACTCCCAGTAATACATGGTCACTAGGGCACGGTGTTCCACACAGGTTTGTGACCCACACTTACTGTATCCTACAGTGACAAACACTCCATTAATAAATGGTCACTGGGGTCCGGTGTTCCACACCGGTAAGTGACGAACACTCAGAATATCCTGCAATGAGAGACACACCCAGTAATAAATAATCACTGTGGTATGCTGTTCCGCACCGGTTAGTGACCTATACTGAGTATTTGCTACAGTGATACCCACTCCTAGTAATACACGGTCACTGGCGTACAGTTTTCAACACCGGTTGGTGACCCACACTCAGTACATCCTACAGAGACACAAACTCCCAGCAACACAAGGTCAGTGGGGTACAGTGTTCCACTCCGGTTGGTGACCCACACTCATATATCCTGCAGTGACACACACTCCCAGTAATACATGGTCACTTGGCACGGTGTTCACACTGGTTAGTGACCCACATCAGTATATTCTACAGAGACGCACACTCCCAGTAACTCATGGTCACTTGGCACGGTGTTCCACACCGGTTAGTGACCCACATCAGTAAATTCTACAGAGACACACACTCCCAGTAATACATGGTCACGGGGATACAGTGTACCACACCGGGTAGTGACCCATACTCAGTATGTCCTGCAGTGTCACACAATCCCAGTAACACATGGTCACTGGGGAACAGTGTTTCACACAGGTTAGTGACACAGAATCAGTATCTCCGACAGTGTCACACAATCCCAGTAATACATGGTCACTGATGTATGTTGTTCCACACTGGTTAGCGACCCTCACTCAGTATATCCTACGGTGAAACACAATGCCAGAAGCACAAGGTCAGTGGGGAGCAGTGTTCCACACCGGTTAGTGACCCACACTAAATATATCCTTCAGTGACAGACACTCCCAGTAATACATGGTCGCTGTGGTACAGTGGACTAGATCGATTATTGTCACACACTCAGTATATCCGAAAGTGTCACACACTCCCAGTAATACATGGTCACTGGGTTATAGTATTCCACACCGGTTAGTGACCCACACTGAGTATATCCTGCAGTGACAGAAACACCTAGTAATACATGGTCACAGGTGCATGATGTTCCATACCGGTTAGTGACCCACATTCAGTATATCCGGCAGTGACACACTCTCCTAGCAATACATGGTCACTGTTGAATTGTGCTCCACACCGGTTAGTGACCCACTCTCAGTATATCCTATAGTAATACACACTCACAATATACAAATTCACTGAGGTACAGTGTTCCACACCGGTTAGTGGCCAAAATCAGTATATCTACTATTTCGTACACTCCTATTAATACATGGTCACTGGGTTACGGTGTTCCACACCGGTTAGTGTTCCACACTCAGTATATCCTGCAGTGACACGCACTCCCAGTAATACATGGTCACTGGGGTACGCTGTTCCACACAGGTTTGTGACCCACACTCACTGTATCCTACAGTGACATACTCTCCATTAATAAATGGTCACTGGTGTCCGGTGTTCCACACCGGTAAGTGACCAACACTCAGAATATCCTGCAGTGAGTGACACATCCAGAAATAAATAATCACTGTGGTATGGTGTTCCACACCGGTTAGCGATCTATACTGATTTTCTCCGACAAATGAGCCATCTTGTCAAGCGCTCAGCAGTCTCTCCAAGAAGCACAGAAATCACCAGTTCTCACAGCAAATGCGAGATGTTTCGGAGGTTTTTTTTGTTAAAGATGATTTCTGCGTTTCTGCCTCAACCAGTGAGGTGAGTAAGTTTTCCTGCACAGTTAGTACTGTGTAAATATCTATCTGTTTCTCTCCAGGCGATCTGAGGTGTCAGCCCCTTCGTTCCGAGATGATTCTTAAACAGATGGCTGTTTAGTGAGGCCAGTGCCGAGAATAAAGTGATTTACCTTTTATGATTTATTCCATGTGATTGCGTTGTTCAGGCTGGAACAATTTTGGAATCTACAACATCAGTAATTACTGTTTTATTTCAACTTTTAAATGTTTCTGACTCAGGTCAAGATCTGCCAATATTTTCGGGCGATGGGTTATTTAATGTTTCTGCCTCAGTTCATTGATACAGGAGCAGTTTCTGAGTGTTGGGTAAGTTTGCATGTGTTTGGGCAGGTGGTAATTTTTCAATGTTTATGTGCTGGTTCAGTTTACCTGTGCCGGGTTAGATGATGGACACTCGCTCAGTTTCTGTGTAATGAGTAAGCTTACATATGTAGCTTTAGATGATGTTCAATTGGTCAGTTTCCAGGTGATGGGTCTGTTTACTTATGCAGCGTTATATGCTGCTCACTTGTTAACATTCCGGTGTTCTTTATGTCTGGTTCGCTCAATGGATAGAGCTTGAATCTCTTCATTTCAGCGTCAATGGTTCAAGCCTCCATTGGTCGGTTTGAGCTTTCCAATTTTTGTCAGATTTCACAGGTGGTCCCCAGCTCTGAATTTTTCGGTACAGTTCAAGGTATGTTTGCTCTAAATTAGTTTCAGCAACAGGATCTGAAAATATCTCCCTGATCCTGGACCGCTGCTGGAGATTAAACTATATTTATTTTCGCCTGCTGCTGGGGTTCACACTAGCTCAATGCGTCTTGGGTCCCATCTCTCCCTTTAAGACCAATCGCATCGGTGCCAAGAAAATGATGGGGAATGTGCACTCTGTACTGTTTTGGCTGCTTACTGAAGAAAATGAAATATCGTCTTCAGAGTTGAAGGTTTACTAGATTAATTCCTCGGACAATTGTTCTATCTGATAAGTAGAGTGTGAGTAGAATTGGCGTATGTTCTCTGGTTATTGGAAGAATTAAGAAGAAAACCTATTGAGAATTAAAACTTTGTAGTGGGCATTAACGGTCTAATTCTGATGTGAGCCGCTACCTGCTGAGCAGGGGCAGACAGATCACGATTCAGACAACCTTTCAGTTAGTGGTGCAATTCATAACTCGGAATTGGCAATTTACCTGCGTCAAGTGACGTCATTAATTGTTCACCTCCTCCTTGGTATTAAGTTTAATGCCTCTTCAAGGTCTTCCCCTGTTTGTCTTTCTCCTGATCTGTCCCATGGAATGTGATCTCTTTCTCAATTCAGAATTGCTGCTCTGATCACATTCCTGCTGAAAGAAACATGTGAATTGCATCAAGGCAAATGACTGTCAATTCTATCTTCCCATTTGCTACACATGCTGAAGCTAACAGACAGTGTCTGCTGTTGACAGCGGTGCCCCGCATGCTCGTGAGGCCTCCACATCTGTAGCTTTCCAGACAGCCTGAGTCAAGCTTTTGGAATTGGCCAAGCTTCCCAGTCAGCCTTCTTGAACAGTTAGTTTCACAGTTCATTTGTTGAATTAATATTTGTAACCGACCTCAGAATCTATAGCAGCTCAGTAATACAACAATTCCTTCGTACCCTTAAAAGCGCCATTGAAATTACTAAACCCTACTAGAGTAAATGAATTAAAGAATATAAACTATTACACACATTGAGGCAAACAATGAGCAGATGTGCTGCGAGCAAGGTTTGAACCTGTACGGGGAAACAAAGCCAGCGCCCACGAATTTGAATTCTCAAATTGCTCACACTGCACTGTGTGTTAAATCGCTGCAGTGGCTATTGTGCTGCGTGCGTGATGTATAATTTGATGCAAATTCGTGAAATCCAAAAGAATCGGAGAGATTATTCAAATATTCTAACTCCTCCGAAGTAATATGTAACTTATTGAGAACATTTGCAGGCCCATATTTTTCATGACTGCGATTTTTGGTACCTCTTTGTGCCAGAGTTACACAAACGAGAGTCTGTCTCGCCAGCCTCTGTGTTCCTATACGAACCGACACTGTTCTCGCAGAAAGGGGTTTTTCTGCAGCTCACTTGCTCATTTTTATAAATCATTGTCGATTCTTCAGCTCAATACAGACTGATGCGGAGATAACTTGTCAGTGCCTGAGACATTACTCATAAATGTCATTTTAGTGAGAAGCAGGAATTCCTCCCCCTCTGCCTGGAAAGTAAAATCATTGCTGACCCTGTTTCCGCAGTTAAACAGGTGAGTTTACCTGTCTCTGTGTGATCTACATGCCTTAGGGTTTGTCCATTCCGGGACTTTGATGTTTGAATTGACATTGGCTGGACTGTTCAATTACTCTGAGCGCCCATCTTCAATATTTCCGTTTAAATATATTTTGTTCGGTTGTGACCTTGAGTGTGAACAATGCTGCTTTGTGCAACAGACTGGCATTAATAGGCGAATGTAACCTGAGAGTCTCAGTGTAGGTTTCCTTTGTGTCTAAATCAGGCATCTTGTCAAGCGCTCAGCAGCCTCTCCAAGAAGAACAGAAATCACCAGTTCTCACAGAAAATGCGCGAATCTTCGTTCGTAATTACTGCTAAAGATGATTTATGGATTATTCCCTCAACCTGTGCCGTCAGTAAGTTTTTCTGGACAGGTTCGTGCAGTGTAAATATATATCTGCTTCTCTCCGAGCGATCTGAGATGTCACACCATTCGTTCCGAGCTGTTTCTTAAACAGGCGGCTGTTCAGTGAAGTCACTGCCCAGAGTATACTGCTTTGACCGTTTACTATTTATTCCAAGTGATCGCATTATTCTGACTGGCATAGTGTTAGAATCTGCAGCATCGCCAATTTAATGTTTTGTTTCAACATGTAAAGATCTCTGACACAGTCCGAGGTCTGCCATTATTTCCGAGCTCAGGTTCAGTTCATTGTTTCTGGTTAATGTTAATACTTAAGAAGAAGTTCAGTTCATTGGAAACCACAGCGGCCTCCAGATCCTGGGTCAGTTTTCATGCGCTGGGTTAGGTGTTGGTCACTTGTATTGTTTCTTCTACTTGGTTAGTTTTCAATTGTTCGGTGAAGTGATTGTCACTTGGTCAGTTTAAGAATATTTGGTCAGTTTTGTTCCACTTGGTTAGGCATAGTCACTTGGTCAGTTTCTCGAAGTTGGGTCAGTTAACGTCTGCTTGATTATGTGCAAGTGAAGTGCTCATGTTTCTGGAGGTGGGTCTGTTTACACGCATTCGGTTAGTTGCTCACCTGTCAGCTTCTAGTTGCTGGATAGCTTTACGTGACCTGTGTTAAGTGATGGTTACTTGCTTAGTTCAAGGAAGCTGGTTCAACTTAATGTGTTGGGGTCGGTTGTGATCAACTTATCAGTTTCCTCATAATGGCCCTGCTTACATGTATTGGCTCAGCTGATGGTCACTTAGACAAATTCTGAGTGCTGGGCTAGTTTTCGTATTCCGGTGTGGTGTTGTAATGTTGGTAGTACCTGGGTTTTGTGTCAGTTTAAGTCTGCTTGGTTCGGTGATTTACAACTGACCAGTCCACGGGTACTCATTGAGTTTACGTGTACTGCGATGCCTGTGGTTAACATGGTCAGTTTCTGGACGATGTGTCTGTTGATGCATCTGTAGTAGGAGATGGTCAATTGATCAGTTTATGTGTATTGGAACAGATGATGTCTGTTTGCTCAGGTGACAGTTTCTGGATGCTGGTTAAGTTGATGTGTGCTGTGTTTGATGTTGATCCTTTCGTCAGTTTCTGGTACTGAGTACTGAGTTAGTATATATGTGCTAAGTTAGGAGATGGTCAATTTGTTACTTTCTGGGTGTTGGCCAGTTTACCATTAATGGATGATGTGCTGATGACGCGGTCATTTTAAACTGTGTGGGTACGTTTATGTGTGCTTGGTTAAATGATGTTCATGTCTTCATTTCTGCATTCCAGGACAGTTTCCGTGTGATTCGTTATGTGACCACCACTAGGTCAATTTCCAGCTGTTGGCTCATATAACTTGTGGTGCTTTAATTGATGATGATTTTCAGGATATATGATCAAATTTCTTTCAATGGATGAGTTGATAGTAACTTGGACAGTGTGTTGGTGCAATTAACTTAAGCTGGGGTATATGATGGTCAATTGGTCAGTTTTAGGGCGCGCGGTCAATTTACCTGTGTTGATATAAGTTATGATCACTTACATAAGGAATTGGAGCCACATTGGGCCATTTGGCCAGTCTTGCCTCCTACACCATTCATCAAGATCGTGGCTGATTTGGTAGTTGACTCAGGTCCACTTACCCGCCCGCTCCCCATAACGCTTAATTCCCTTATTGGTTAAAAATCTATCTATCTGTGATTTGAATACATTCAATGAGCTAGCCTCAACTGCTTCCCTGGGCAGATAATTCCACAGATTCACAACCCTCTGGGCGAAGAAATTCCATCTCAACTCGGTTTTAAATTGGCTCCCCCGTATTTCGAGCCTGTGCCCTCTAGTTCTAGTCTCCGCGACCAGTGGAAACAACCTCACTGCCTCTATTTTGTCTATCCCTTTCATTATTTAAAATGTTTCTATTAGATCACGTCTCATCCTTCTGAACTACAACGGGTAATGACCCAGTCTACTCAATCTATCATCATTAGATAACCCCCTCATCTCCAGAATCAGCCTAGTGAATCGGCTCTGTGCCCCATCCAAAGCTCGTATATCCTTCCTTGAGTAAGGTGATCAAATCTGCACGCAGTACTCCAGGTGCGGACTCACCAAAACCCTGTACAGTTGCAGTAGGTCCTCCCTGCTATTTTACTCCATCCCTCTCGCAATGAAGGCCAACATTCCATTCGACTTCCTGACTACGTGCTGCACCTGCAAACTAACTTTTTTGGATTCATGCACAAGGACCACCAGTTCCCTCTTCACCGCAGCATGTTGTAATTTTTCCCCATTCAAATAATATTCCCTTTTACAGTTTTTTTTTCCAATGTGGATTACCTCACATTTTCCGACATTGTTTTCCATCTGCCAAACCTTAGCGCATTCGCTTCACCGATCGAAATCTCTTTGCAGCCTCTTGGTTTCGTCTACACAACCCGCTTTCCCACTAACCTATGTGTCGTCTGCAAATTTTGTTACACTACACTCTGTCCCATCTTCTAGGTCATCTATATATATTGTACACAGTTGTGGTCCCAGCACCGATCTCTGTGGCACACCACTAACTAACGATTTCCAACCAGAAAAGGACCCATTTATCCCGACTCTCTGCTTTCTGTTCGCCAGCCAATTCTCGATCCACGCGAATACATTTCATCTGACTCCACGTAAATATATCATCCGCAGTAACCTTTTGTGTGGCACCTTATCGAATGCCTTTTTGAAATCTAAATACACCACATCCATCGGTACACCTCTATTCACCATGCTCGTTATATGCTCAAAGTATTCCAGGAAAATAGTTAAACATTATTTCCTTTTCATAAATCCATGTTGCGTCTGCTTGATTGCTCTATTCCTATCTTGGTGTCCCGCTATTTCTTCCTTAATGATAGCTTCAAGCATTTTCCCCACAGAGATGTTAAAGTTACCGGCCTTTTATCTGCCCCCTTTTTTAAACAGCGGCGTTACATTAGCTGCTTTCCAATCGGCTGGTGCTTCCCCAGAGTCCAGAGAATTTTGGTAGATTTTAATAAATGCATCCGCTATAACTTCCGCCATCTCTTTTAATACCCTGGGATACATTTCATCAGGACCAGGGGACTTGTCGACCTTGAGTCCCATTACCCTGTCCTGCACTAGCCCCGAGTGACAGTAATTGTCTCAGGTTCCTCCCTTCCCACATTCCCGTGACCAGCACTTTTTGGAATTGTTTTTGTGTCTTCCACTGTGAAGACCGAAGCAAAATAATTGTTTAAAGTCTCAGCCATTTCCGCATTTCCCATTATTAAATCCCCCTTCTCATCTTCTAAGGGACCAACATTTACTTTAGTCACTCTTTTCCGTTTTCTATATCGGTAAAAGCTTTCACTATCTGTTTTTCTGATTAGCGCAAGTTTATTTTCGTAACCTATCTTTCCTTTCTTTTTTGCTTTCTTCATCATTCTTTGCTGTCGTTTAAAATTTTCCCAATCTTCTAGTTTTCCACTAACCTTGACCACCTTATGCACAATGGTTTTTAATTTGATACTCTCCTATATTTCCTTGGTTTTCCACGGCTGGTTATCCCTTCTCTTACAGCCCTTCTTTTTCACTCGAATATATTTTTGTTGAGCACTATGAAAGAGCTCCTTAAAAGTCCTCCACTGTTGATCAATTGTGCCACCGTTTAGTCTGTGTTCCCAGTCTACTTTTGACAACTCTGCCCTCATCCCACTGTCGTCCCCTTTGTTTAAGCATAGTACGCTCGTTTGAGACATTACTTCCTCACCCTCAGTCCGTATTACAAATTCAACCAGACTGTGATCACTCATTCCGAGAGGATCTTTAACTCGGTGATTATTTATTATTCCTGTCGCATTACACAGGATCTTTTCTCTGAAAGCTTGCTCCCTTGTCGGTTCTGTAACATACTGTTCTCAGAAGCAATCGCGTATGCATTCTATGAATTCCTCCTCAAGACTACCCCGTGGGATTTGATTTGACCAATGGATATGTCGGTTAAAATCCCCCATGATTACTACCGTTCCTTTTTCACATGCCTCCATTATTTCCTTGATTCCCTTGATTATTGTCCGCCCCACCATTAAATTATTATTTGGGGGTCTATGAACTACGCACACCAGTGACTTTTTCCCTTTCTATCTCTAATCTCCGCTCACAATGATTCAACATTTTGTTCATTAGCGCTAATATTATCTCTCACAACTGCCCTGATATCATCCTTTATTAAGAGAGCTACACCACCTCCTTTCCCTTCTTATCTACCTTCTAGGGTAGATAACTCCAATTATTCACAACCGTTTGACTGAAGACATTTCTCCTCATCACAGTATTAAATGGCCGACCCTTAATCTGAGAGAGTGACCTCCTGATTTAGGTTCCCCAAACAGGAGGAACATTTACTCAGCATTAACCCTGTAAACCCACGTTTATGTGTTATATATTTTTCTATGTTTCAATAAGATCACATGTCATTCTTCTAAACTCGAGGGAATATAGTGATAGTCTACTCAATATCAATACATCGGGGAATTCGCTCACACCATTTACCAGTCAAGCGAACCTTCTTTGCACTCCCTCTAAGGCAAGTAGATCTTTCCTTAGTAAGGAGTAATCTGAAAACGTCTCATTTAGTTTTCTGTCCATAAAACAACCCTCAATCCATGCAAATATATACCCCAATCTCATGAGTCCTAATTGTGTGTAATAACCTCTTGTATAGCACCTATCGCATCCTTCTTTGGAAATCCAAATAAACCACATCACTGAGACCCCCTTGTGCATTCTACTAGTTACATTTCCAAAAATTTAACAGATTTGTCAAACACGATTTCCCTTTCTAAATTCCGTGTAGACTATGCCTTACCATATTAAGAATTTTTAAATCCTTTCAACCTTGTCTCTGATAATGGATTCCGTCTTTTTCCCTTCTATTGATGTCATGCTAACTGGACTAAAGTTGCCAGTTTTTTTCTCTTCCTTCTTTCTTAAATAAGCCGTTATTTCCATCTACATTACAATCCTTAGGAACTATTCCAGAAGCTATGGAATTATATCCGGTTAATATCAGTGAACCCACTATGACTGCAGCTACGTGCTTTAAAACCCAAGGATGTAGGTCGCTTGTTCCAGTGGTTTTGTCGCAACTTCCTCCCATTAATTGTTCCAGTACTATGTATTTATTAAACTAATTTCTTTAAATTCCACATTCTTACTTATCCCTTGGTTGCCCCTTATTACTGGTATTTTAACATAGCTTAAGAACATAAGACAGATAGAAACATAGAAACATAGAAAATAGGTGCAGGAATAGCCCATTCGGCCCTTCGAGACTGCACCGCCATTCAATGAGTTAATGGCTGAACATGCAACTTCAGTACCCAATTCCTGCTTTCTTGCCATGCCCCTTCATCCCCCAGCAGTAAGGACTACATCTAACTCCTTTTTGAATATATTTTGTGACTTGATCTCAACAACTTTCTGTGGTAGAGAATTCGACAGTTTCACCACTCTCTGGGTG
Source organism: Pristiophorus japonicus (assembly GCF_044704955.1). Lineage (NCBI taxonomy): Eukaryota > Metazoa > Chordata > Chondrichthyes > Pristiophoridae > Pristiophorus > Pristiophorus japonicus. The sequence continues at coordinate 67,474,115 of NC_091999.1, forward strand.
AAGAAGCTTCTCCTCATCTAGGTCCTAAATAGCTTACCCCTCATCCTGAGAGTGTGACCCTGATTCTGGACTTCCCCAACATTGGGAACATTTTTCCTGTATCTAACCTGTCTAAACCAGTCATAATTTTAAACGTTTCTATGAGATCCACTCTCATTCTTCTGAACTCCAGTGAATACAAGCACAGTTTATCCAGCCTTTCTTGATATGTCAGTCCTGCCATCCCGGGAATCAGTCTGGTGAACCTTCGCTGCACTCCCTCAATAGCAAGAATGTCCTTCCTCAAGTTAGGAGACCAAAACTGTACACAATACTCCAGCTGTGGCCTCACCAAGGCCCTGTACAACTGTAGCAACACATCTCTGCCACTGTACTCAAATCCCCTCGCTAGGAAGGCCAACATGCCATTTGCCTTCTCCACCGCCTGCTGTACCTGCATGCCAACCTTCAATGACTGATGTACCATCACACCCAGGTCTCGTTGCACCTCCCCTTTTCCTAATCTGTCGCCATGCAGATAATACTCTATCTCCCTGTTTTTACATCCAAAGTGGATAACCTCACATTTATCCACATTATACTTCATCTGCCACACATTTGCCCACTCACCTAACCTATCGAAGTCACTCTGCAGCCTCATAGCATCCTCCTCGCAGCTCAATCTGCCACCCAACTTATTGTCTACCGCAAATTTGGAGATACTACATTTAATCCCCTCGTCTAAATCATTTTGGACAATGTAAACAGCCTTCCCCTTATCCAGAGACTATGTTCCCTAATTATATAAACTCCAGCTAGGGGAAACAACCTCTTAGCATCTACGATGTTAAGCCCCTTCAGGATACTGTAGCTTTCAATATGATCACCACCTATTCTTCTGAACTGCAGAGAGTATAGGCTCATTCTGCAGAATCTCTCAGCATAAGACAGCCTCTCATCTCAGGAAATAATCGAGTGAACCTCTCTTGATCCATCTCCAAGTCAAATATATACTTCCTTAGAAAAGGAGACCAAAACTGTGCAAAGTCTTCCAGGTGTCGTCTCAGCAATGTCCTGCATAATTGTAGCAACACTTCCATACACTTGTACTCCAATCCCCTTGCAATAAAGCAAACAATTCCATTTGCCATCCTTATTACTTGTTGCAGCTCTATGCTGGCTTTTCTGTTTCTTTCACAAGGACAGACAAATCCCTCTGAAGACCAATATTGCAACGTGTCTTATCATTTAAAATTATTCAGTTTTTCTAGGCTTTCTGCCAAAATGAATAACCTCCAATTTCTCTACATTATGCTCCATCTGCAAGCATATTGCCCCTCACTAATTCTATCTGTATCCATTTGCAGACAGTTTGTGTTCCCATCACCGCTTCCTGTCTCACCTAGCTTTGTATCATTAGCAAGCTTGGATACATTGCACTCAGTCCCTTCATCTTGGTCATTAATATCGATTGTAAATAGCTGAAGCCCCAGCATTGATCCTTGCCGCTCCGCACCAGTTGCAGCCTACCAATATGGAACATACCCGGTTATCCAAATTCCCTGTGTTTTGTCCGTTACCCAATCCTCTATCCATGCTAATACATTACCTCCATATCCTTGATTATTTATCTTGTGTACTAAACTTTAACGTGGCAATTTCTCGAATGTCTTTTGGAATTTCAAATATATGACATCCTCTGGTTGCCCTTTATCCACAATTCTAGTTACATCCTGAAAAAACTCCTCTAATTTGTCAACAAGATTTTCCTTACATAAAACCACGTTGACGCTGCCTAACCTTGTTTTCTTTATCTCGGTGGCCTGTCACCACGTTCTTCTGATTGGATTCCAGCCTTTCCCGATGACTGATGGCAGTCTAACTGGCCTGTAGTTTCTTGTGTTCTATCTCCCTTATTTCGTTAACAGCGATGTGAAATTTGCTCCATTACAATCCACTGGGACCGGTTTAGATTCTAGGGAATTTAGAAAGATAAAAACCAAAGCATCTCTTGATTCTGCAGCCACCTCTCGGATTTTAGCCCCAACAGCTTCTCCAGATATGTTTCCTCAAATTATATTAATTACACTGAGTTCCTCGCCTTTTGTTTCCCACCAATGTAAGTATGCTTTTTGCGTCTTGTACTCTGAAGACAGGTACAGAATATTTGTTTACATTTTCTGTCATTTCCTTACTGCGCATAATCATTTCTGCTGCCTCAGTCTCTAAGGGACAAATGTTTATCTTAACTAATCTCTTCATTTTTAAGGAATTGTATAAGCTCGCACAATATGTTTTTAAGTTTCTGTTAGTTTTCTCCCATAGTCTATTGTTTCCCTTTTTATCAATAGTTTGGTCACGTTTTGTTTGTTTCTGAAATTCTCTGAATCAACATGCTACTATGTATCGCAACATTATTCGCCTCTTCTCTCAATCAAATATTATCCTTAACTTCTTTAGTTAGACACGGATGCATCACTTCCATTATGGAGTTTTTTCTTCTCAATTGAATGTATTACTGTTGAGAATTATGAAATATTTATTTAAGCGCTGGCCACTGCTTTCTATTGCCATAGCATTTAATCTATGTTTCCAATCAACTTTCGCCAACACGATATTCATCGATATTCTTATTTAAGTTTTAAGAATCTCGTGTTGGACTTGGACAAATTACTCTCGAACGCAAAGCGAAATTCTTTCGTATTGTGTGCACTCTGCCTGATAGGATCCTTCACTATGAGATTGTTCATGAACATTTTCTCAATGCCGAATACAATATCCGAAATACCCTGTCTCCGGGTTGGTTTCAATCGGTAATGTTCTCTAAAACTGACTGGAATGAAGTCTCTGAACTCGTCCTCCAGACTAAAGTAACAAATTTGATTTCTCCAGTCTATATATGCAGATTAACGATCCCCACCATTTTTGCATTCTTTACAAGTTCATACTATATCTTGATTAATTTTCTGTCCAATGTTATAGCTACTTTCAGGGGGCTATATATTCCTCCCACCAGTGTTTTCTGTCCCTTGTTATACCTTCACTCCACCCATTCTAATTCTACTTACTGATGTTCCAATCCAAGATCCTTTCTCACTACTGTTCTTATTTCATTCTTTATTATCATGGATACCCCCAATCCTTTAGCATTCTGCCTGTCTTTTCGAAACTTAAGTACCATAGAACATGTAGTTTCCAACCTTGGACAACATGTAATCACGTCCCTTTAATGGCCATTCGATCAAACAGATTCATCTATATTTGAGCCACTAGTTCAATCATCTTATTATGAAAGCTACGTGTATTTAGATAAAGATTTGTTTTACCATTATTCCCTGCTTTGAAATTATTCTCTGCTGCACTGCT